>NC_141700.1:62156888-62836888 GCF_964263255.1 Lissotriton vulgaris
TGTGAGTGAATGTACACAGTAAAACAAGTGTTGAATATATTCACTATTGGGTCTTGGCACAAATATGAATTCTCTTTTTTAGGCGTTAACGATGTACACACAGGATGACTTTGGGGCTCTTTTAAAAAATTTAATTTTCCTCCACTCGACCCTGTTTGGAGGCACACTCTGTATGGGTTATTCATTTTGCGAGAACCAGTTCTGCCTCTTAAACGTTTTGTACCATTAGCCACCAATGATATCCCAACTGATGACCTGGAAAGTACTTTTGGTTGTTTTTACTTCTAGTTTTGGAATCATTGAGCATCAAGTGCCTTTTATAAAACCTAAGTAATTTTTATAATGACGGTGTAGTTTTTAGCTCATGTAGTCATTTCTTCACAAGTTCCCAACACTTTCATGTGAGTCAGGGAATTTTGCTGCTACTCTATAACATGCCACTGATGCGGAGAGAAGTTGATTCATTTGAATCTGAAAGAGACAATTAGTTATAGATTCCTTACCTTGTGAATTACCCCCAGGCATCAGACTGGATCCGGAGAATTTTTCGTCAGCAGTACCCCTGTGCGTCGACAGGTGCCTTCAGTCCCCCACTGGCGCACCATCAAGTCGGTCAGGTGGGTTTTGCAGATAGTCCGAAGGGGTACTCCCTCCTCTTCGAGACTTCTCCTCCATCCATGCCACCTCAGCACCATTGCATGTCGGAGGATCATCTGGCTCTTCTCCAACAGGAAGTTACGGCTCTTGGTCAAGGGAGCCTTCGAGCGAGTTCCTGCCCCAGAAGCAGGTTGTGGTTGCTATTCCCACTATTTTCTGGTGCCCAAGAAGGACAAAGGCCTGCGTCCTTTCTTGGATCTCAGGAACATCCACCACTTCCTCCGGAAGGAGAAGTTCAAAATGTTGACACTAGCTCAGGTCAGTTCAGCTCCTGTCCTTACAGGACGCTTACTTTTACATCCTCGTCCTGCTGGCCCACCGGCGTTACCTTTCAGTATACCGTGCTCCCCTTTGGCCTTACCAGTGCCCCTCGGGTTTTCACGAAAGTGATGGCGGTGATCGCAGCTCATCTGCGAAGATCAGGGGTTCCAGTCTTCCCCTATCTCGACGGCGGGCTCATCCCAGGCAGTCGTCTCCCACCTCCAGACTAAGGCAGACCTCCTGCACTCACTGGGGTTCACTATAAATGTGCCGAAGTCACACCTGATTCCCTCTCAGAAGCTCCTTTTCTTTGGAGCGGTTCTGGACAGGACGCAGTTTTGGGCTATTTCTCCCGAGCAGCGAGTTATTGGGGCTACGATTCTGGTCTTTCAGCCTCTATCATGGGTTTCGGGCAGAATGACCCTGAGGCTGCTGGGGATCATGCATGGCCTCCTGCATCCTGCTGGCGGATCATGCCAGGTGGCATATGCGGGCTCAGCAGTGGGACCTGAAGTTTCAGTGGGCCCAGCATCAGGGGAATCAGTCCGATTACGTTCAGATCTCGGAGGGCACTGCATGACAATTGCAGTGGTGGCTAACTAATCTGGATTGGGACTTTTTTTTGTCGCAAGTGGAGTTGCAGTCTTCTATACGCCTTTCCCCCCTATACCACTTCAGCCCAGAGTGCTTAAGAAGATCAATCGCAGCTAGGCCCAAGTCATTCTTGTGGCTCAAGATTGGGCACGAAGTCTGGTATTCCGAGCTGTTACACATGGCCATCGATCCTCCGATCAGACTGCCTCTTCGGGAGGATCTTCTGTGGCAGCAGCAGGGGCCCGTCTTCCACCCGAACCTGTCCATTCCTCTCCACCCCCTTGCATGGAGACAGACAAGCAGCCGTTCACAGCTTTGGACTTTCCTCACGAAGTCTGTGATATCTTGGCAGCCAGGCGTCCCTCCACTAAGATGGTATACACCTGCAGATGGAACAAATTTGTGGCATGGTGCACAGCAAAGGCTGTGAATCCCCTTTCTGCCCCTCCTTCTGAGGTTCTCTTGTTCCTCCTGTTTTTGGCCCAGCAGGGCTCTGCTCTGGGCACTCTAAAGCGCTACCTCTCAGCAATTTCAGTCTTTCTTAGGCTTCCTGATAAGCCTTCTCTTTTCAAGTTCCCTGTTGTAAATCGCGTACTTAAGGGCATTACTCCTCTTTTTCCACCGATTCTCTTCCTAATGCCTCAGTGGGGCTTGAACTAGGTTCTTACTTACCTTATGTGCACACCCTTTGAGCCGCTTCATAACTATCCTCTCAGACTTCTTAATTTAAAGACTGCCTTTCTGGTTGCCATCACCTCTGCTCGCAGGGTGAGTGAGCTCCAAGCTCTTTCTTCAAAACCTCCTTTTCTGACTGTTCATCCAGACAAGGTCGTCCTAAGAACCAGACCTTCTTTTCTTTCCAAGGTGGTTACTTCTTTCCACATTGGTCAAACCATCACTTTGCCCACCTTTTTTCAGCCTTCGCATCAGTGCTTAATTTGTAAAGTATGAAGTCCAGGTGCTCAAATGTTGGTCAGAGGCCACACCCACTCCCCCAAGCGCCACCCACTTCCTCTATTTGCTCCACTCACATCCTCGACTGGCACTGCTAAAAGCCAGATGTAATACCCCCATGCAATTCTTGAGGGTGTCAAGGCTGGAGTGTGAAACAATATCTTTAATGCCCCCACCCGGCTCACTGCCTAATTTGTGTATTATGTGTGTAATCCCTTGTTCTCGCGGGTGTACAAACAAAACTGTTTTTTTCTGAGTTTGCACTGGTGACCCTCGAACCAGCAGCACATTGACTCAGCAGCTCAGTCTTGAAGGCACCTACATTGAGTCAGAACACAGTTCGAATAGAGCTTCAGATGCACCTACACCTGGGTTTCATGCAGAAAAGGGGTCACCACAGTACAACATTGGAGAAGATTGTTGAGGTACAATCAGATTCTAACATACCATAAAATGTGCAGTTGTAGCGCACACGTTTGCCCTTGAGAAAGCCTCTTGGCGCTACTGGCAGGCATTGGATGTTTATTGATACCCAACTCAATGATACTGATTTCTTTTGATCTTTTTTCAGTTGTCATAGTGAGAAGTGAACTTGTACAGGGGCATTAGAGCGATTTACGCAAGTACCAGATTAATTCCACGAGGTCTATTTCTTTAGGCAGGGAAGGTTAAGTGATTTGTCAAGAATCACAAAATGAGTCAACACCGGGCTCAAACCTAGTTCCCCAGTTCCAATCTAGGCAGCTCAGCCTCTTTGGCCCCCATCTCCTCAAAAAGATGAAATTCTGAGAGGACACAGAAAGAACATGAGTTTCAACACAGGCCCCTGCAATGGATGCGCAAGTCCAGGAGGGGCGACTAGGTCCAGCTATAACTCAACTGACTCTGAGAGAGACGCCATTATCTTCAATATTCTTAGAGCCCTGAAGTATCCAGAAAGGAGACATGCAGCACGCTGTAAAACTCCCAAACAGATAAATAATAAATACCTCGCCCCCAGACTACCCCATCCTAACTGTTCAGCTGCTGATCGCAGTGGTCCAGCCCCCCTCACAGCACGGATTACCTTTGACTTGAGATAACCCAGTTTAACCAGCTGTGCTTCTTCCCCAAACACCCATTTCTGCAGCAGCCTCCAGCTGGGCCATTATAGGGCTGGTGTGCTCTTATCCCGAAACACGTTTACCCCATTTTTTTAAGAATGATTTAAACATTTTGGCATCTTGTTATTCCTGTGTAATTACTTTCCCCTTCTATCAGTTTGCTGCTGAACAAGCCCACCCCAGCGCCGAAAAGCCCTGGCTGGACTTGCTGCTCCAGATACAGGGAGAGCTTCTGGCCCAGCACCTGCAATGCAGGTTCATCACGCCTAACAAAACCACAAAATACAGAAATGATTAAACATAATATTGCAAGGCATGATCTGACACGAGAATGATGCACCTCAGAGATTGTTAGTAGGTTTAGAAGTCTAGATAACTTGTGCCGATTTCGCTTGACTCAGGACGCGTTCCAACATATATAAAAACAATAACAATACATGATGTTTATATTTTAAGATGACAACATAATTGTGTTTAAACTATTACTTGAAAGTAGAAGATGAAGACCGGATTTGAAGCCACCGAGTAGCAACCAGCAAATGACGTCCTCAAATAAAGTGAGGTAAAGCCACAGTTCCAGTAATGCTATGTAGGCACCGTGGCATGCACCCATTTCATGCCTACTTTTGTCAGTCTCATTCCTTTTCATAGCTGCCAAGGTTTAAGATTGCTATGTGTGACATTTTCATAATTTCAGTGTAATTATGAGTGACATTCAACAAATATGAGTGACACTTTCTCATGTGCAAAATGAAGTGCATGTAAAGAGCTAAATATTAGAAATTGCAGCCTTTTGTCAACGGGAAGCAATAAAATATCTGGGAACTGCTCAAAACCCCTGAAATAGAAGGAAAAGATGCTGATACCAACAAGATAACTGGTCAGGACACCAAATATCACATGCAGCAGTCAGAAATGTAATAGCAATTGTGCTAAACGATTGCAAAGGGCTGCAGAGTGCGCAAGGTGAAGCTTGTCTGAAGGATAAAACTGTGGAGGCAGCTGAGGGTAGGGCCTGTGCAATAAAACATGATGTGAGTAGGATGCTCATTATCCAAATATGGACACTTCATTGAGTGGAATGGGAGGCCAAGAACAGCAGAAACTCTCAGTGACCGAAGCAGCTGCTTATAACCTATCATGAGTATGGCAGCAAGGCACGTGATGTCCATGAACAACGAACAAGTGTTCATCCTGTGAATATGCAGTGCTCTACGGTCAGTTACAACACATAAATTAAACATAATCAAAACATGTAAGCCAAGCAGGAAGAAAGAGTCAGTTGCTCATGAGAACATCCATTTAGGGTAGGAGGTGTTCTATTGAACCACTGAAAGAATGCAACACAATCTGCAACATCTCTTACAGGATTCCCTCCAACAAGAAACACAGGCAGAAATTATACATGGCTGCACGTGCAAGTTTTCAAAATGTTTCCTATGCTCCATTGCAAAAAACAAATGTAATGTTTGATATGGACCCATAGCCCCTGAAGGATAAAATTCGGTAAAAGCAGGCATTCCCTTTCAAGCCGTTTTGGATAGAATGCAATTTGCCATGGATACAGTATTAAATGTGCAAAAAAATTTAAAGGTAAAGAAATGATCATTAAGCACGTCTTATACACTCATGCCATTGCACTTGTGTTATTACTGTTAAGTACATGTTGCTGATATCAAGTTAACACACAGCACAGCGGGTGACTAACCTTCCTCCAGCCATTTTACAAGTGCTCGGGTTGGGGTGTCCAATCCCAGTGCTTCAGCTAGCAGCTTTGTTTACACGTCTTGAGCTGCCACTTTTCTTGGGCCTTCGAGAAGGAGGGTCACGGGCAGGTCTCCTCTCCTAAGGAGTGTCTAGCTCTGGCTGGCAGCAGTTTTGATGGTTAGGGAACTCTCCACACATTGTTTTCCGACAGGATTTACCTAAAGTGAAAAACTTCCTGCCTGGTATCAGTCACGCTAGCTAAAGTGTACAGTCAATGAGGCGCAGCGTGAACCACAGTAAGCCGGGCCAGCCGGTCCCACACACTCTCTGCCTGCGGTGGGCTGGACACCCACCGCACCAAGAAAAATAAAGTTTAATGTGATTTAACATTAATCTAACTCAATTTAGCCAGCCAGTTGGCCCATCACCATCATCCAGCACCTCGGAGTCGATTAATTACTGCGTGGCGGTTGCAGTCTGTTGATTAGAGTCCTGCTGCATGACACACAGCTTCAAGTACTTGTACCGTCGTGCTGAACTGCCAGGGCCTGCGTCGTGACTAAAGATTACGATTGCTGTTGTAGTGCAGATGCACAGTCAGGACCAAATCTGGCTCAATCAGCGGCCCGCGCACTACCAACACTGACTGAAGGGCAGGCATTAATTTATCAGCTAACCTAAGCAAGCACTCTTCACCGGGAAAAGTGACAGAATGTAAGTCAATACATTTTGTTTTTTGGGACACGTGCAGTTGTTCCGTCATAAATGGAGCGCACACCGCTAGCCCCTCCTCCGGATCGCCCCACAGGACTCTGGTACTTGCAGTTCTTCAGTGGATCACCCAGGTGGGTGCAAGTCGGTACTTGTAGGACTGATGAATCTCTAGACCCGATACATGTCCCGGGTTTTAGGATATCGCCCGAGACATGTCTCGGGTTCCGGGATGACTTCCCTCATCAGTAGAGAAAGATTGTTTAGGGGTGGAAGAGAAGGCCGCCACACAACAGTCAAAGGCCTCGATGCCAGAACCGGCACGCAGGTGCGTCTTCCAAGAGCCCGTCGGCCCAAAGCTCAAGGGAGCCGTATTGTGTTTCGTCATAAATGGAGCGCACACCACTAGCCCCTCCTCCGGATCACCCCTCGGGACTCTGGTACTTGCAGTTCTTCAGCGGATCACCCAGGTGGGTGCAAGTCGGTACTTGTAGGCCTGATGAATCTCTAGACCCGATACATGTCCCGGGTTTTAGGATATCGCCCGAGACATGTCTCGGGTTTCGGGATGACTTCCCTCATCAGTAGAGAAAGATTGTTTAGGGGTGCAGTCGTTGTAGATATAATTTGGCAAGCAGTGGCATTCAGGTCTAGACCCGGCCCTGAGAAAAAAGTGCCGGTGCTAAGCACCGGAAAGCACCGGCACAAATTAAGCACTGCTTCGGATCCTTCTAAGGAGGGAGAGAGGCTTCCCCATCTGGATCTAAAATGTGCACTTTCGTTTTATTTGGATCGCACCAAGCAATTCCAGGTGGATGACCAGCTCTTTGTTGGCTACTTAGGTGCCAAAAAAGGTCGGGCCATGCACAAACAGACCATCTCTAGATGGGTTGTTTTATGCATAAAAGCTTGCTATTCTTTGGCAAAGAAGGAGCCTCCAGTGGGACTGCTCTCATTCCACCAGGGCGACAGCAGCTACCACTGCTTTGGGACGGGAAGTCCCCCTCAATGACATCTGTCAGGCAGCTACGTGGGCATCTCTGCACACGTTCACAAAACACTACTGCCTGGACAGCTAAGTCTGGAGAGACTACTTGTTTGGCCGTTCTGTTATCCAGGACTGGTGTGAACTTGGTTCGCAGACCCACCTCCGGGGTTGGTATTGCTGGGGTTTCCATTCACAAGATAAGGAATCTATAACTAATTGTCTCTTTAAGATGAACAAGTTACTAACCTACGGTAACAATATATCTGTAAGAGACATAGACTAGTTATAGATTCTTTACCGCCCCACCCATCCTCTCCATTCTGCGAACTGACTTCTAGGGTGAAGGACTTACTTTCAGGGCCCTAGGTTTGTGCACCATTGGTCAGTGTCTTGCATGGCTCTGCGTTTCTGGCATGGAATGTCTTGTAAAAGAACAGATGGCAGCGTGCGAGGGCGGCGTCTAAGTATCTGCCACAATGTCATTCCGACAACCACATCGCTAACGACTAACACGGAGCTGACCGATGCCACCTTTCGACGCTCAGGGGTACTGCTGACTAAAAATTCTCCCGATCCAATCTGACGCCTGGGGGTAATTCACAGGGTAAGGAATCTATAACTAATCTATGTCTCTTACAGATATATCGTTACTGAAGGTAAGTAACTTGTTCTTTTGGTTGCCACTTTATTTTTTTCTGAGTAAAATTAAAAGCATCGTTTTTTCCAATACTGTGGTGCATATAACTGCAGTTCTCGTCAAGCAGAACATCAAAACTTAAGTTATTTGCTGATTTCATGTCAGAATAATAGAAGGTTGTTTGTCTGCCTCTTCCACTACGTGAGGGCCAAGACAACACCCTGCTGATTTTCATCTCTATATCCCCTTGTGTGCTTTCTTCAAGGCAACTTGGTAGCTTGTTACATGCATTCCGTTTTAATTTAAAATTGACAAAGCTCCGGTAAAGACAGTTTACCTAATCTGTAAAAATCTTTTGCTGTTTTTAGAATGTTTCTTTTCAGTCTGCTCTTCTGCATCGATGGACAAGTGAGGAGGAGTGCATGTTGCTTGTAATAAGATACTCTAGTGGCTCTTAAACGGGTAGCCCATAAATTCCACTCCATGCTCTCGTCCACCTTCTTCTGATATTAGGTATGGAAGAAAACATTCCAACGTGGTAGCCAGTGGGTTCTATAATGAGAAGTTTAGTTCACCTGGACCTGGCTCCTAATACTTAAACTCTTGCTGCACACTCTGTTTCATTCCCTTGTTTGGAAGAGTAAGTGAATCTGTGGGCAAGTTAAAACAGACCAAATCTAAACACAGACAAGTGGGCAGTGCTGTTATCAGTTTTTTTGTCTTTATTCTTTCACTTACCTTTGCATTTACACAGGAAAATTGTCCTTAACCTTTGTTTGTATGAATTATTTTACATATTTTACATTTACTTTGTGTTTGAATAGTTTACTTGCACACTTGTAAAAGTTGCAGATTTAGATACACTGACCACAGAATTGAAAGAATGAAGGACAAAATAACTGAGACACTTACTCATCTGTTCAGATTTGAGTTGTTTAAACTTTAATCAATTCTGTTGTGAGTGGTTCCCTTATTTTGAGGTTGTACCTCTGATATTCTGCCTGGCTGATGGGAGTATCGGTGGTGGTGCCAAATATGATCAGTTGGATACTATTTATAATGTTACAGGTTGTTCTACAATCATAAAAGTGGATGATGTGGGTGATCTAACTGGCACATTCCCATGTTTTAGTTCTACACTTTCTTGTGACACTCCACATACATCAATTGCTGAGTTGATGAGTTCTTTCTCTGTGTCGTGCATTAAATTTCATATCTGTGATTGTACATAATAATTCTATCACAGAGCAATCTGTTTGTCCTGCAGTTTGTTGTTTCTCAGATCTCTATCTGTTGTAACAGCAATGCAGAGGACTTGTCAGGGGTATCAACAGAACGTGTTTGGTCAGTTTCTTCTTGTTGTTGTTGTTTGAGATAGGCTTGTGCAAGGTATCAAAGTTTAAATTCTCCATCTATTGGAGCTGCGGTCACCATATCACTCCAGGCCATTACGGACACATTTCTCCATTCTGGACCTTTTCACCAACAAATAATTTTTTTCGGGTTCATTAGTCTCAATTAGTTCAATGGAAGAGAAAAATAACTACAACAACCAGAATGCATTTTATGATCACACAAAGGTTCATGACTGGAAACATTGCCTGTAGTGATTTTAAATGAGGTGGGTGCCTTGATTGGAGAAGTCTTGCCAGTCTCCTCTACCTTCTGCGTCCTAGTTGTTCCCCAGCAGGTGTATGTTGGCACTGGTACATCAATATCCTCCGGTGGCCAAGCTGAACGTTGGTTTGATAGCAGTCCTTGGAAGTGAATTGAAGTCTCACTGCAAGCCACAGTGGTCACAGTTTGTCTGAGATTGGACAGTGGGAATATATACTGGAAAGTTGAGCGGCCAGAAAATGGTGGCTTGTTTTATATGCCATGTCTGTCCCTTCTTTGCAGATCAAACTCTTGTGTTTGTGGGTTACAAAGCAGAGCACAGTTTATCTTCTCCAAGCCAGAATGTGTAATATACTATAAGATTTGTAAAACTGGAAAACTAAGTACAAAGGTGAAGAGCTGCTTGTATTTATCTTGACCTACTGAGGACACTAGTCTCTGGAGTCTAAGGGAGTAGGACGAGGGAGGTGTTTGTATGTGTGTTTGTATGTTGCATATGAGGAGTGCAAACAGTGCATGGGCAGCGTCTTTTGTCTTGTTATCCTTTTCATTCCATTCTTTTACCTATGTTTCCTTTCTTTTCACACGTGCTCTGGTGTGGTTTAGTTCACTGATGGGAGGTACTGGATTTACTCCCCTCGTCTGCGCAGACTCCGAGCCTCCTCATTTTCCACTACCTCTGTAAGTGAACATCCATCCTCCTGAGAGAGACAGGGTGGGGCCAATCCTGAGTCAGCATTCAAAAGATGCAAGGTTATATATTATTGCAGGCCCCTCTCAGGCTCTTGCTGTATGATCTAATTACCTGTAGATCCACTAGTTTCCCTTCCTTGGCTTTGTAAAAGTAGATTTCCCTAGACGAGGCGAATTTCAATGGCATTGAGTATGACTTAATTTGTGCCCACCGCTTAGCAAAAATGCCTTGACGAACCCACACAGCATTCTGGTTTTAACAGCTCAACGACAGTCCGAGAATGGAGATCTTCCAGAAATATTGTTCTCTTTATGCCCCAAGGACAACCCATATTTTTGATATCTTCCATTGAGAAACTGCACTTTCTCATTGGATGACAGGCTGTCATGGATTGTGGATTCATTCCATCATTAAAGATATAGGCGTCCACAAATGGTCACCAATGCGAAGTCTGCATTTTCTGACCCGTCTGAGATGCACTAAGTATCTTCTAGAGTGATTCTTCAAGAGAAAAGAAGGATTCACTTTTCCCAGCATTTGCTCTGTACTTGTAATAACAAATAACCATGTTTACAGGGTTCTTGCTACCAATGATTGTGCTGTTTCATGGTAGTGTAAACAAAACGTTTTTCACTATTACAGTCCTCTGGCACTACCATAGTAATCCAAATTGGTGTATTTTGTATTACTTTTGGAGTCGTCGTTCTGCCCCAGCGCCTTCATGCCATTCATACAGCCATTACACCTGAAAAAGATTTCTGGATGCTATGTAAGTTGTCCTGTAGTCTGCCTGAAATGTGTCCTATAGTTCTGTTAGTGGAACTCATAATGGGCATTGAGGTCCTGATGCTATTAGTTACTCTGGTGTGACATTTTGCAGCATTTTTCTTTTTTTATCTTTCATTTTAGCTCATAGATGATAACCACTATTTGTGGTTTTCCAAGTAGGTTGCGTTGAAACACTAACTGCTTGAGGTGCAATTTAGTTATAGATCACTAGAGTCCATTCTACATTTTCCTCACGCATACATTTTAAAAAACTGATAGTCTACAGCTTCTCCTCATCCCTTACAGATGGGGTTTTTTAACAGACACAATCTGTTGACAGTCTTTTGGAATTTCTATGAGGATACCTTTAAAAGCCTTAACTATCTATTACCATTCTCAACTTTTTTTTATCCCTGTGGTATCATTCAGGTCATATGTGGGTGTTGCTACAAGTGGTGTGGGTCAGCTCATTTCATTGTCTTTCCATCGTCTCCCTGAATCTGTTATCCATTCCATGTTCTGCCTATATACTTTCATCCCGGCAATAGTGAGTAATCTCCATTTCCCCTAAATCAAGTGTGTAAAGAACTAGAATGACTAAATGGTGCATAGATTTTGTCTCACACACAACAGAAATCTGTTCAGAGCATGCTTGCTTGTGCACTTCCCTTTAGCAAGCCACAGATATTTGTGTCTCTCACCAGATCCACTCTGGTTCTATTTAGTTTAATTTCTCTGCAATCTTCCTAAACAGTACAGCACCAATCCTTTTCTTTAGGTGTTCTATTGTTTCCTCTGCTTGAAGTTTCCTACTCCTTTTTTCTTTCCCTTTTCTTTTTCTTCTATTTTTTTTTCTTCTTTGCCTCGCTTACTGCTGTGCTGCCACCGCTACTGCCGCTCTTCCTGAACTGCGTGCGGCCCTTACATCTTGAACAGCCCCCTGATGACCGGAGCTGGGTGTACTCTCCCCTTCACTATACTGCTCCGGTTCCCTCTGCCTCGGATGAGGAAAGCGACACAGTAAGTGAATCCTAACATTTTAATCTCCCCCCACTCCCTTCTGGCAGCCCGGTCCACAATGCATGAGTTGTAATTGCAGTGTTATCCTTTAGCTTGCAGACCACTAAATATTTCCTCGTCCAGCATTAATCCTTTCTTTCTTTCCTCCTCTTTATAATCCAGTGATTATTATTTGTTGAGTACCTGGATACTTTTAACTCCTGTACATTGCTGGGAGAAACAAAAGCTACTGAGAAAGATTGATGCCATTTCTTTTACGAGAGGGTCATTAAACTGGCAGTTGTTTACCCCATGTTCTGATGATGTGTACAGTTCAAACTTGAGTTTTTTGTGGTGGTACAGAGTTAACAGTAGGATGCTGTTAGCGTTGGATCAAGTCTCTGTATGATGTTCTCGTGAGAGACATACACACCCCCATGCCCACGTTCTTTCTCCCTCAGGAGCCATATAATGGGCAGAATTAAGTGGAAAAACTTGGGAACCTGTGCCCACTCTCTTCCACCTAACACACTTGTAAGGCAGTCCGTTTCAAAACACTTGTATTGCGACAAACACACCATCTGAATGATTACATTCAAAGATGCTGACAAATACAATATCGCTAGTTCCGCTCAGCTAGAAGTAAAGTCAATCACAATAACCTCACTGTTATTTAGACCCAGTGGAAAGCAGTACTTAGTTTTAAAAAGTATAACCTTGTTTGCCAGCCCTGTTCCAAATGAATGGAAGACGGGAGATTCCCTGTTGGTTGCCTAGTACATAACTTGCTTCTGGGTTTCTTAAAGGTAACAAGTGGGGTACAGTTCTTTCAAATATAGAGATTGAGGATCAAGGATAGCAGAACCACATGATAATGACAGATGCTTTGGGGCACTGTGATCCAAATCCAGGTAATGTGAGTACTTCTCTCAAGAATGAACAGTGAAACAGACTTGAGGTCTTTCATATAGGAGTCGAATAAGACTACAGCGCAGGCATTAAAATACATCACTAGTCTCCCAGAGCTCTGATGTGAATATTATTAAAAAACAAACTGCAGACACATTCCTGGACAGGGAGAATTTCCACAACAGTAACTGCATCTAGCTGTCAATATCTTAAAGGGTAATGCTGCACTACTGCTGTTAATGACTGTAAGCATCGACACAGGGTGGTGGTAGCTGTAAAGACCCCTATGGTAAACGCCTGGCAGTGACAATGTGGAGCCATATATAGGCATCACCCCTACTGGCTGATGTTATTTCTTTTTTCCCCAACACTTTTGATGTGAATCCTCCGCTCCACCCTCAAACTTTGTCTGTATTCATGGAGTTTGAAAAATCGTCTAACTGAATAGGGAAAGTGTCACCTCTGAAGATTGTTCTATGCCGCACCTGCAGAAATGGATGTCATCACGAATATGCACAACATAACTGGCTTTTTGATGCAATGCAATGCTATGCTATGTGTCTGTGGAGCAAAGGTGTACCTCGCCTTATACAAGAAGCAAGGTTGTTGACTATTGAAGTCCTGATTCAGGTTCTGGCTCTGGTCGCTATCCTTCGGTAGGTCCAAGACAAAGTCAAAAGACCAGTCTCTGCGAAGCAGCCAAAAGTTTGGTGAGACTCCACTCTTTCCTGCTGCTCCTGGGAAGGATTGGCGTCCTAAAGATACAACTGCACCGTCACCATCTGATTCCAATCCCATTACACAGTGGAGGCCAATGCGCTCTGAATTTTGCAGGGCAGTATCGACTCTTCAGCAGGTTGGGATCTGAAAGGAGGTGATGATGCACCTTTTGTGGATGATGGAGTCCCCCCGGTAAGAAGGGGACTCAACCGGACTTAGCCTGGCAAGTGCCTCCCTGGTGCCAACTTTCATTACACCCTTGACTTATCCCATACTGGCGCCCAATCTCGCCTCATCCCATAATGGCGCCTAATCTCTCCTCCACATCTTTGGCCGAGGCCAGACTAGTTTGAGCCAGTTTGGCGCCCGACTCCACTCCAGAAGTTCTGGTTCTGATTTTGATGCCGGTATCTGATAGAAACTATTAGTTGTAGAATTCCTTACCTAAGAATTTTCCCCAGGCGTCTGTCTGGATCCAGAGATTTTTCAACAGTAGAACCCTTGCATCGGTAGGTGGCATTGATCCGCTCTGCATCAGTTGTTTGCGTCGTGGGCGCCGGGATGACTTCGCAGGACCTCTATAAACACTGCCCATGCGCGATGTCCGTTATTTCTTTTTCCTAAGCACAGATCTCTAGAGAGCTACCACTTGGTTATTTTTTGGATAGCCCTTTTTCAACTTTTGTCGACTTCTTCTTTTTTGAGTCTTGGTCTCCTGGTGCGTTGAGGATGTCCCAGCGTAGGACTGGCTTCAAGCCCTGCGGCTCCTGTCATTGGACAATATGCGTAATGAATCTGCATGTCATGTGCCTCTAATGCCTGGAGCGCGACCACAAGCCAAAGTCATGCTCCGAGTGGCCGGTTTTGGGGTTTCACCCCTCATCAGCCAGGATAGCTTGACTCTAGTGGCATGAAAAGCACTGGGCCCATGTCTGGGCATACCCGTCTCACTCGGGGTGACAAATGCCAAAAGAACAATTGATGGACAGAATGCATAACAATGTAATACATTCAACCCAGTACTGAGATCTGGGCCTAAATCCATCATTTTTTTGCTTCCCATGCCATTCCAGTTTGAACCCAGCCATATGCAAATCAGTCTCGACCCTGTACCCAATGGGAACAGTCCGCCCGAAGTGCCAGGTCCTCCCTGGACTGGAAACAAGCATCCTAGGACCGCTTTCGGGGTTTCACCCCTCTTCAGCCAAGATAGCTTGACTTCAGTGGCATGGAGAGCGCGGGACCCACGTCTGGGCATACCTGACCCACTCGGGGTGACAAATGCAAAAATAATGTAAAGTGCCTGTGGGCACATAATCAGGGGAATCTTTCTGACTGCATCAAGATTCTGAAGGGAACTGTGCAATAACTGCAGTGGTGGCTAATGAATCAAGATTGGGTCAGAGGCAGATCCCTCACTCTTCCCCAATCAGATCTAACAGTGGTGACAGATGCGTCACTCCTGGGATGGGGCGGCCACCTCGGAGAGGCAGAGATCAGAGGCGTCTGGTCTCTGGTGGAGTCCGGTCTCCATACCAACCTTCTGCCGCTCCTGTCTCATCCTCCTTGTGTGGAGATTGAGCAGAGGCAGTTGACCGCTTTCGACCTTCCACCCGAAGTCTGTGAAGTCATCTTGGCAGCCAGGCGTCCCTCCACTAAATCGGTATACGCCTCTAGAGGAAACAAATTTGTGGCATGGTGCACCGCAAAGGCTGTTGATCCCCTTTCTTCCCCTCTTTCCGAGGTTCTCTTGTACATACTTTCTGTATGCCCAACCCAACCCAGCCCAACTGGGCTCTGCTTTGGGTTCCCTTCAGGGTTATCTTGCAGCTATCGCTGCCTTTCTGAGACTTCCAAATCCGCCTTCCTTGTTCAGGTCTCCCATTGTGAATTGGTTCCTTAAGGGCCTTACTCACTTGTTTCCTCCGTCCTCTTTCATAATGCCCCAGTGGGATTTGAATTTAGTCTTGACTTTTTTTATGTGCGCTCTCTTCGAGCCTCTTTTTAATTGCCCTCTCAGGCTATTTTCTTATTGCCATTACCTCTGCTCGCAGAGTTAGCAAGCTTCAGGCTGTATCTTCCAAACCTCCTTATCTGTCTGTCCATCCGTAAAAAGTGGTGCTTCGTACAAAAGCTTTGTTACTCCCTAAAGTGGCCACATCCTTTCATGTGGGACAATCCATTCCTCTGCCCACATTTTACCCTCCCCGTATCCCCCCAAAGAGGATGAGAGACTCCACCGCTTGGATCTAAAACGTGTGTTGTCTTTCTATCTTGACCATACCAAAGACTTCCAGGTGGATGATCAACTCTTCAATGGGATATTTATTCTTAGGTAAACAACTAATAGTCTCTATCAGATGAACAAGTTACTTACTTTCAGTAACTATGTATCTGGTAGAGACATATATTAGCTGTAGCTTCCTTACCACCACACCCATCCTCCCTGCTCTGCAAACTGATTTCGGGCTGGGCGTAGTTCGCAAAGTAGTGCTACGCGTAGCTACGCGAAGTGCACTACGCGAACTGCGTAGTACCCTGTCCGCACTGTGCAAGATGCTGTTTTCAATGATTGCACAGTGTGGACAAGCATCCGGCACTGTGCAATCATTGAAAACGGCATCTTGCACAGTGCAAGCTGTAGTTTTCTGCCGCTCGAAGAGATTTTTACTCGAGCTGCAGCTGCAGCTTTCTCTACGCGGACTGGTAGTTTCTCATCACGAGCGGACGCGAGCATATGAGACCACTCGCAATGAGAAACCAGACCTCCCCGCGTTGAGAATCTCGCTGGGAGGTTTATTTTCCACACTCGGGATCGGCAACTTGATGTTCTTGATCGCGAATGAGGAAAAAGTCTCGCCAGGATGTCATTTTGCTTGCTCGCGGTCGCCAACTTGACGTTGAGGGTCGCGAGCAAGCAAAAAATGGCTGCTGCGCTACGCGTGTTCGCACTGTGCTATGTGCAGTTCGCGTAGTGCGAAGTTGCGCAAACTTCGTAAACTATGCGAGCGTAGTGCTTTGCCCATAGGAACTCTCCTAAGTCAAGTCAAGTCAGAGAATTTATATAGCGCACTACATACCCAGAGGGTCTCAAGGCGCTTAGAGAGGGGAGGAGGATTACTTGTCAAATATCCACGTTTTAAGTTGCTTTCTGAATGCTAGGTGGTTCTGGGTAAGGCGAAGGTAAGCGGGGAGTGAGTTCCATGTTTTAGCAGCCAGGTATGAGAAGGATCTGCCTCCCATGGTGGTCTTGTTGATGCGAGGTACCGTGGCGAGGGCTTGGCTGGAAGAACGTAGTTGGCGGGAGGGGGTGTAAAAGGACAGTCGCGAGTTGAGGCATTCTGGTCCGATGTCGTAGAGTGATTTGTGTGCGTGGGTTAGCAGTCGGAAAGTGATCCTCTTCTCGACGGGTAGCCAATGGAGGTCTTTAAGGTGACCAGGGATGTGTTCGTTGCGTGGGATGTCTAATATGATCCTGGCTGAGGCGTTTTGGATTCGTTGGAGTTTCTTCTGGAGTTTAGCGGTAGTGCCTGCGTAGAGGGTTTTTCCGTAGTCCAGTCGGCTCGTGACCAGAGCATGGGTGACTGTTTTCCTTGTTTCGGTGGGGATCCAGCGAAATGTTTTTCTGAGCATGCGAAGAATGTTGAAGCAGGAAGAGGATACGGCGCTGACTTGTCTGTTCATTGAGAGTGAAGAATCCAGGATGACGCCTAGGTTCCGTGCGTGGTCTGTCGGGATGGGTGCTTTTCCGAGGGCTTCCGGCCACCAGGAGTCGTCCCAGGCAGAGGGGGATGTACCTAAGATGAGGACTTCTGTTTTGTCTGAGTTCAGTTTCAGACGGCTTTGTTTCATCCATTCGGCAACTTCTTTCATTCCTTCGTGTAGGTTAGTTTTGGCGGTGTTGGGGTCTTTGGTGAGTGATAGGATCAGTTGGGTGTCATCCGCGTAGGAGATGATGTTGAGGTTGTGTTGGCGTGCGATGGCCGCGAGGGGGCTCATGTATACGTTGAAGAGGGTGGGACTGAGTGAGGATCCTTGTGGTACGCCACAGATGACTTCAGTGGCCTCGGACTTGAATGGTGGAAGGCGGACTCTCTGTGTTCTTCCAGTGAGGAAGGAGGTGATCCATTCAAGTGCTTTTCCTTGTATTCCGATGTTTCTGAGGCGCTGTAGAAGGGTGCTATGGCAGACTGTGTCGAAGGCTGCGGAGAGGTCGAGGAGGATGAGGGCGACTGTGTCTCCATTGTCCAGTAGAGTTCGAATGTCGTCTGTTGCTGCGATGAGGGCGGTCTCAGTGCTGTGTTTTGCTCGGAAGCCGGATTGTGAGGAGTCGAGGGATTTGTTGGCTTCGAGGAAGGCGGCGAGCTGGTTGTTGACAGCTTTCTCGATGACTTTGGCCGGGAATGGAAGGAGCGAGATGGGGCGGTAATTTTTGAGTTCGGTGGGGTCCGCTGTGGGTTTTTTCAGAAGGGCGGTGAGTTCAGCGTGTTTCCAGTCTTCCGGGAAGGTGGCGGAGTTGAAGGAGCAGTTGATGACGTTTCGGAGGTGTGGTGCTATGACGGAGTCTGCTTTGTTGAAGATGTGGTGAGGACATGGGTCTGTGGGGGATCCTGAGTGGATGGAATTCATCAGACGGATTGTGTCCTCAATGGAGATTGGGTTCCAGTCGTTAAGGGTGTTCACGGGGGGAGAATGTTCAGCAAATGGTAGGGTGGGTTGGTTTCCGGGTTGGTTGTCGAAGCTGTTGTGGATGTCTGCAATCTTGTTGTGGAAGAATGAGGCTAGGGAGTCGCAGAGGGCTTGAGAGGGGGTGATGTCGTTGGAGTTGGCCGAGGGATTGGAAAATTCCTTGACGATGTTGAAAAGTTCCTTGCTGTTGTGGGCGTTGTTGTCTAGTGGTCTGTGTCTTTCGTGACTCTGCGCTTCTGGGGTTAAGAACTGAAGTCAGCACGCATGGGCTACGCCTATATAGGTCCTGCAACATCATCTCCGCGTCCACGACCAACGCGGAGACTACTGACGCCACGTACCGATGCACAGGGGTACTGCTCTTGAAAATCTCAGGATCCAAACTGACACCTGGGGGATATTCTAAGTTAAAGAATCTACAACTAAAATATGTCTCCACAAGATACATCGTTACCAAAGGTAAGTAACTTGTTGTTCATGTCCAGAGCCAAGATCGACTAGATCTGGGCTGTTGTCTCTGTACAAAACTACTGAGGACATGCTCCTAGTCCTAGAAGAGTTCACAATGATGTTGTTGCCTCCACACCACTATTACAAATGACTGAACAGGTCATTCAATTTGTTCCCCATAATAAAGATGACAAAGACGCGAACAATTTACTCTATCCTCACTACACTGATGCTGCTTTGTATTAACACCTTCGACGTGTTAGTGGCCTTGATACCGCTGGTGTGACTGAGGGACTCTCCATTGGGCACCCCACACACCAAATAAAGCTCTTTCTTTAGAGTGATTGTTCGCAGAGGTTCTAGGATTTTAATTGCCCACTGTAGATGCTAAGGTAAATTTAATCACAGAAACTTTACAGCGAGGTCCTACAACTTTTGTACCATTGCTGTTTGTCAAAGAGGCTCTGTTGGAGGCTTTGATGGAGGCATGATTCAAGCCTCCCACAGAGCTTGTCAGTAAGCAAACGTATTGATAATTGCTGTAGACCTGCCCCGGTGGAACCAGCCTTCTTGACTCTGCATCCGACATTGTAAAGCCTAGTCCTACAGGTTAGCAAGTAAGCAGTAAGATAATAGCTGTCCCACGGGTCTGTCGTTAGGGAGTCAGAGCACCCTTGATACATTGGGAAAGAGTCTTCTCCTCTATCAGGTTTGCTTTTAGGTTCTTTAATGCACTTTACCTTTTAGAATGGTATACAGGCCCACTAGTACGTGACAACAGAGATCTTCACCAATCTATCTGTGGATTTTTGCAACTTGTTTGCTCAGATGGTTCATCATGGACAGGATGGAGAAAAGAACATTTAACTAGCTGTTTTAAATAACTTTGACTGGGTTGACCGTGCTATAGTCACCAGGAGATGTGCAGATGTCCCTGATGGATATGTCATTTAATGGCTCCAGGCTCTTTGGAGAAAAAACAGACTTACCTTGGAGCTTTTTAGGCTTATATCTCCGGCCTGCCAATTTCACCAGCTGTACTGGGAATGTTATGGATACTCTTTAGGCCTTGCCTATTGCCAGAGACAATCTTCTCAACCTGTACTCAAGGCCATGCTGCCCTTTCACAGCTTCAGGAGATGAGGTGGTGGCAGCGGCTAGGTCATTGGGAAGAGCAGTAGTCCTTCTCCTCCTCATCTGCCCTGCTGGAATGCACTTATCTCAAGCCAATGGGTCTTGGATGAATTTCAAAATCGGTATGCCGTCCCTTTTCATGTTCCTCTGGTTTTTGCCCGGACTTCAGCTGAAATATGCTTGCATGCTGTCCAAGAAAGTGACCAAAAGGGCAATAGAGAGGTTGAATGAGAAGGCCTCCTCAGTAATTTATTGGTACTCCTGGTACCTTATTGATGCCCCAAGAAAGGTGATGACTGAGACTGATCCTAGATCTTTGGTTCCCGAACACCTTTCCTCAGAAGGGAAATTCAATATACTGACCAGATTCTTTCTGCTGTAGACGAGGAATTGTATGGTATCCTTGAATTTGCTGGACGTGTATTTTATCTTGCAGAAGCAAGCGGTTCCTGCATTTTGCGGTTCATCATATAATCCACGTGTGGCACTCTGGTGTATACTTTAATTTAAAATATTTTTTTTAATGATCTCCTAAAGACAACATGCTCGTTGGAGATGTAATATTTGTCTCTTTTATTTTAAAGAAAACTATTGTTAAAACAGTTACATCATGAAATGCATTTGGTTACAATGCCCTCTTTATTTCTCCCTCATAAGGAGGAAAATGAAGCAGAAGCAGGAAATGGTGCCCATGTACAATAATACTTAAATTGTAGAACTGACTCCACTCATCAGTGTCAGGCATTTCATTTTTCCTCCTTTGAAGTCAAAAGTCTCTGAATATAGCAGTGCCTTTTATAAGCTTGTTCACTATTCAAAGCATTTTGAGGCAAACATCTGACTTCACTTGTCATCTTAACATTTCCATATTCAATTTTTTTTGCCTGAAATTAGAAAGTTTGTGTTTCTCGCATTTAACAAGAAGAATCTCTCCGCATCTGTCCTCTTCAACCTTCATATCTGCTCTTTTTTTCAATTGTCCCTGCTGGAGTCTCAGGAGGGAAAACCCAATCTATGCGTTTACCTGCCAGATTCTCCTTCATTATAGAGCATGATATATGTCTAGAGATGCCATTGAAGAGCTGGAGGGAACAGAGAAGCAGCTTACCTGAGTTCCAGGCTGAGCCTTTTGTGTAATAAAAAGGAACCTTTTTTCACAAGTTCCTACAAGAGCAAACAGGGGTGTAGTTCCTGCACCTCATAACGTAGCAGAAATCACTAGGACCCCAGTGCATCCCACACAGAAACTATGTGTTTGATGTCCAGTGTTCACTAAGAATGAAAGATAAGAGGAGAAAGAGAGCACAGGTCACTATAATCCGGGCTTGTAGAGCTCGTAAAGGCAGAACTCTGGAACCATTGCCCCTTGTCGAAGCAAGCTTTGTCCTACAAGGAGTAGCCTTAACCAAAATGATACTCCGGATAAAACTAGTCGTCTCAAAATCGATGGCATATGCTCCTCACTGTTCAGAATTCATCCTGTCAAATTTCCCAGTTTGACAATGTGGTTATCTTCCACAAAAGAGTGGCAAAAACTGATACAAGTGGAAGCTTAAGATATGTTTAAGACTTTTTAGAATATACCTCACTTAA
The DNA here is from genome assembly GCF_964263255.1 of Lissotriton vulgaris. Lineage (NCBI taxonomy): Eukaryota > Metazoa > Chordata > Amphibia > Caudata > Salamandridae > Lissotriton > Lissotriton vulgaris. The sequence goes on from NC_141700.1 coordinate 62,178,074, forward strand.
GATAGTCAATGCCTGTATTAGCAGAAATTCTGGAATACACCACGGAAGTGTAGTGCTATTTCAGAGGGAGCGTAGGACATTTGAGTCCCCAGACCAGAATCTCATATTTTTGACAGAGGAGCCCTCTGTGGAATCCCTATTTGTTTCGGCCATTACAAGAGGTAAATCCACTCTTCTGACACACAGCAGATGAATGGTAACTCTGGAAAAGGATAGCGCAAACTGTAGCAATGTCACTCTAAGCAGCGTGTTCCACATTCCTCCCTAGCATAACAACTGCTGTTCATTTTGGTATTTCTATTGAGCTTCTTACCCTGATTCATAGTAAACATAACTACCATGGCCTCTACAGTGCTGATGATTGCTACTTGCCTGATGGATCCTTGCTTATTACATTGTTGAACTGTGACTGACTAAATTAGTTTAAAGCTTGATTATCTTGCTCAGTGCTTTGTAGCCTTCAGTGTGTCTATGATGGCACTCCAACACAATACAAGTTTTCATCATATAAACAAAAGTTGCCATTCTCAAAGTAAGAGAGTTATGTTGTATGACAGCTGTGCTCAGAGTCTCCAAGACATAGGCCCTGATTAAAAGTTGGCCAGTTAATTCAGTCCCATGCGTACACCCCTGTTTATGCATAGGATGGAATTTAGAAATTGGTTTTATATAACGCATCCGATAATTATCAGATACATTAAATAACCCAACATTTGTTACAGTTGCCGAAATGTAACAGGGGAAATGTGTACGATATTTACAGCACCATGCAGATTTTATTGTGTTAAACACCAAAATCCACAAGTTAATTACCAATAACTCGTAATCGGTGCTATTTATCGCACCTAATAAATAACAAACCCCAGGATATCTGTATTTACCCGATGCAATAAATAGTACCTGTACTGTAAACACGCCCTTAATTTGTTTAATATGTTTGCATGTCTCTGAACTTGAACAGCTGGAGGCACTTTGGGTAGAGTAGGATTGTAACTGGGTTTCTTTATCTGTAGCCTTGCAGATTGTTTTAATGCTGCCTCTTAAATGTAGTGGTTTCCAAAGCGACCGGACTATCTGATCGATCATATAAAACTGTCTCTTCTTTATTGGATGGAGTGTTTCTGTGATGCATCAAATCAGCTGCTCTTGCGGTCTTTTATTCAGAGGTTCACTTCAGCTCCTTCACAGGTGCCTTACGTTGAACAAGACCATCAAGAATGATTTACTCCTATTGCTGTTTTTCGAGGCTAATGCTTGTAACTTTATTGTGCCCGATATAACATGCAGATGTACTAATGGAAGTAACTTGAGTTAACAAAGGAAAACCTGGATTAGTGGTTTGGATGATAGTAAACCGAACAGCTTGTAGTGATTGAGCTGTAGCGGTCTCATCACTTGTATCATCTTTCCGCTATTGGCTAAATAAACATTAAAGTGATGACTGTTTTTTTTGGAGTATCCATGTCTCTCCTTCGTCCCACCCGTTATCCTTCATCCCTTCCCATAATGTGATTGTTTTGCTATCCATTGAGGGTTTGAGCTATTTTCTGTGAATGGATCTTTTACTGGCTATGGTGTACAATCATTTTTTTTTTTTTTTGAAAACCTTTATTGCACAATTTCGGCAAACAGTTACGGGCCTACAACCACCTGGCCGGCCTCGGCTACGACTTAAAGCACATTAGCAAATTTACGCCAACTCAATAGCACATCGATATAATTAGCAAGCATAGCAAGGTACACTATAACCAGAGCGTCTATTGAGTAACAGGAGGAATTAAGGTTAATTTTTAAAATATATAGAATGTAAAGGATCAACAGCCGAACAATCTAGCAGGGAGTACCGAGTGGGCAAGGCTTATAACAGAGCAGTCGGACAGCAAACGTTTTCAGAATATTGGTGCAAAGGCTATCAGTAAGTAGGCAAAAAACCATGTAAGCAACACACCAGCCATCGTCCATCCCGGCACAATAGGCAACCCCGATACCTCCCACAGGACCGCAGGAAGCGGAGAACAGCGAGGGCATCCCACTAACCCAGCATATCGATCCAAAGGAAATAAGAAAGAGAAAGACAAAGAAAAGAAGACACAAAAGAGAGAAAGGAGGAGAAAAGGTCCATAGTAACTAAGGAAAACAAAACAAGAACCCCAACCCCCAACCCCCCACCCTGCACCCCTGCAGAAGCTACGGCCTATCCCCCCCTAGCAGCGTGCCTGTCGCCCTCAAAACGAACCCGAAATGTAGAAAGAAGACATAAGCAAGATAAGGCCATAGAGCAAAGAATAAGGAAACCCAAAATCCCCACCGCACCAGCCCCCCACCCTGCACGTCGAAGAGGCTACGGCCCACCCCCCAACTAACGTGCCCGTCCCCCCAAAGAGTCCCAATGATAGGGAAGAAACGGGGGAAAATCATGAATACCAAATGCCCCCCCTACCCCCCTTACACATAGTAGCTCAGGTTCGAACACAAAAAGACCCACAGATCACCAAACAATAAATGCGGCATATCGCAGATCAGAAAAGCGTCCTTAGCTCATTAGCAAACCGGGTATCCATCCTGCAAACCAAGGAAGAAAAGTTCACCCCTGGCCCACCTTGACCCTGCCGTCAATGCGCAGCCACTGATATTTAGCAACGCAGTTCAACTCCAGACAGTCAGGATAGTCAGGCAAACAAAGCAGAACCAACTTCTTGGGAAACTCCAACAGCAGGGGGCCGAGAAGACCACCATTCCAAACGCGGTGGCGCTGCAGGAAGGAACCGTGCCAAATTCCCAAGTCACGACACAGTACAAGCAGCGTGGAGTGGACGGGCAAAGAAGCAGCGTGAAGAAGACAATCCATCTGCTCGCCAGTGTCGGGCCCCAATGTCTCATGCACACAGTCAGTCGACCTAAACGCGTCCCTAACACTAGGCAGGGCCCCCCGCAGAGCCATCTGTAGGCATTCGTCAGGTACATCCAGTGCCAGTGGGAAATCACTAGTGGCAGCACTCTCCCTTGGACCGTCGAAGTCCTCAGCAGTCGATAGAGCAGGAATGGCGTCCAGTTTACGCCCGAGTTTCCTGCCCTCCCTCATCCAGGCAAGGCGGAGGGATCCCAGGGCAGCAACAAGGTCCCGAACCGTGGGTTCCATAGCGCACGGCCGGCACAGACTCACTTGTACTCAATATAGCGTCCGCCTCAGCCGGCGTCAGCAGGTCACACAATCGCGCCCGGTCTATGAGCTAGTGATAAAGGTAACATACGGGTAGCCACCACACTATGTAAACACTGGTGATCCACTGTACCGCAATGGCCGCAATCATGCCACTCTGTCCGTGGGCGCCTGATAGGAGGCGCATGCAGTAGTCGCACTGAGCTGTGTGGGGTCACATCACCACGGGCAGTTCCGCCAGCCGCATACCAGTTTGCCGATATTCATGGCACCGGGGTCCGCAAAAGAAACACAGGTCCGCCCCAGTGTGTGCAGCGTTACACCCGACCCAAAATGGCGCCCCTCCGTCCGTCCAGCCGGTCCAAACAAGCAGCCCAAGAACAAAGGAACCGACTTACTGGCCGATGATGCAAAATCACCTAATGCGGCCGTATCCTCGGCAGCGCAGGTCAAGCACAGCCGCCTGAGCAGTATAAATGCTGCCTCCCGCGATGATGAGCGACGGGTGTCCCGGCCTGCAGAGCCGCGTACTCGAGTGAACCCAGCCACCGGCATCAACTTCCGTCCCCTCGGACAGTGGACGGGCTCAGTCTCGGTCTGGGCGAAGAGGATCGGGAAGGAGGGTTACCGGGCCCATCCAGACTCGGGAGTTGCAGCAAACGAATCCTCAAGTCTTCCGACGCCGCAGCAGGTCGGCCCCGAGCTTGTGCAAGCGGGGGAAGGCAGGATAGTGAAAGGATTAATGCCGTGGCGAGCGGAGCTCGCAAACTAAGCGGCCATCTCGCTTCGCGCTCGGCCACGCCCCCCTACAATCATTTTTTTAATGGGCAGTGGAGTTACAGTTTCACTATTACATTAATCTAGATGTTAACAAACTGTAACTTGAATATCCAATTATTAGTAATTTTGCCAAAACACGGATGTAAGTTTGTTTTGCTACTTTCCTTTAAATATTTGAGAAGCTGGTTTGATAAATAGTGTACACTTATGTAAGTGTAGCACCCTGCACTAATCCAGACGACCCTTATGGGGATTTTAGTGGTCTTCGATAACCTGAGAAAACTCAAGTGGTAGCTGTGGAGAGCAGCCTTCAGGCTTAGTCCTAAAGGAGTGTAAAGCAGCTTTTTTTTTTTACCAGAGTGTAATATTGTTGGTACAGATTAAGTGAAAAAGAACCACACAGTGTATTAATAAAAATATGTATTTATTATAAGACACTAACACATAGACCTGTATCTCTTACCAGGAGATACACACAATGCTCACAAAACTTTGTAAAGAAAACAGGTAAGTAGCACGGAATACGCAGTGGTCGCCAGAGGGAGACCCAACCATATACTAAATTAGTGGTATATGAACCACCACCCAAGCCAAGACTTTACCGAGAAGACGTAGAAGTGCTGGGGACCCAATGCACCACCCGAGGTATGAAACCAGGAACCCCACGGAGGCCGTTGGCAGAGTGGGAATACGACTGCATTTTCAATTCAATTTAAGTCAATGAGTAATTTGTGGTTGCAATTTTAAAGAAAATTGACTTTTCTCAGTGGACCCTGAAGGAACCCCGTGAAAGACAGAAGGTTGAAGAGCCACCCCACCTGTGGATACCCTAGTAACAAGACAACCTACACCAGGGAAGCCTGGTGCATAGGTGCAAAGTGGTGTCGGAAACCAACGTCAAATTCAGTGGAGAACTTCAGGAAGATGCTGCTGGCGAAGAAGTGGAAAGTGTCCGGTGGAATCCAAACCTGGCTTCAAGAAGAGTAGAACATGCAAGCAGGGTTGTTGTCCAGCGGGAGCACCAACAGGCCTTGGCAACGGTAACACATGGCAGAGGATGAAAAAGGTACGGTGTCGAGACCAGCAAGGTCCTAGAGGCTCACTAAGTGCAAGTGAATCAGAGTAGGCCCCAAGCAAACATGGGAGCCCACTGAAGTTGAAGAAGACCCTTCGACAGGGCCCGAAGATCTCTGGAAACGAGTCGCCCAGCCTTAGCAACGGCCGACTAACGTGGTGCACAAGGATGTGGTTCCGGTTGTGTCGATGAGGGATATTGGCTGCAGACTCTGTCTGTAGACAGTGCAGGCTTTGAGGACGGTGTAGGACCGTCCCCTGTGTTATCGATCCAGTGGAAGACCAGGATCAGCAATCGGTCAGCTGTGTTGTGGTGCCTGCCGATGCAGGGAGCGACTGCTTCACTCCAAGAGAAATTTCTTTGGGTGTCTTTGGATGTCCACTGGACCTGGAAAGGGCCTGTATGGTTTACGGACACTGATGGTGCAACAGGCTTGCGGAACAAAGAGATCAGGAGGAGACCAGTCTTCACAGTTGCAGTCTCGGTTCCAAGGCGAAGTCCGATGCAGTCAGTCAGACGCCTTCTACGCGACTCAGTCAGGATATCCAGAGGGTTAGGAAGACTCAGAGCTTGATCTGAATCTAATCCCACAACAAATCTAGAGACCCACCTACAGGTAAGCCCTTAAGTACCCTAAGGAAAGGTTATGGACGATTCAGCGTTACCTCCCAGGGAAGGGGTCGGACAGTGGGGAGTATACTCCCATATCCTTTGTGCAGTTTCGTGATCGAGCGGGAGCCAGTGGCTCCCTGAGCTGGTTTAAACTGGTCTATGCAAGGATGGCACCAAATGTGCCCTTCAAGCAGACTGACTAGTGCTGGCAAGGGCTCCCACCCGGCCCCAATACACTAAACCGTATTTGGGAGGTGGTCACACCTCCCCGTAACAGGATATCTATTGTCCTGCCTTCCCCTGCTCGAGCTTGGCTCAGCAGCAAGAGGGCAAAAACAGGTCTCAGGTCGGCAGCAGCCCTAGCTTGCTGTCCGATCCTGGAAGACTGGTACCAGGAGCACTTAGGGCCTCCTCCTGGAGGAGCTTTACAGTGCATGGAATCATACCTCCCACAATGTAATTAGGGTGTGGGGATATGATTCCAACATGTTTGATACCAAACATGACAGGGGTTGTTACAGCCAGTTTAGTGATGGTCATCGCGTAATGACGCATGGGCACTCTGTATCTTAATGGCCGATGCACTTACAACCCGGGAGAATGGACTCTAATTCAAACAAAAACTGTAAAGTGCATGATTTATAAGCAACTACAGCATACAGAGTTTGACACACAAACATTAGGTGAATACTGTTGCTGCAGAGGAGTGCCCGAAGGACTGCTTCTGCTCTTGCTGTGGCAGAACTAAGCAGACGATGTAAGCATAAGCGTAAAAAAATACCTTCATTTTGGTGTCATTATCGCAGGAAGCGTTACTAGAACAGGAACTGCTACAAATTGTGTGTGTATATATATTTACGGCTGATAAATTCCATTTTTAGCTTTTATCTTTTTACACTGTTTACCTATATAAGAACTGGTATGTGACCACACTAGGATTGCATATGATTAAGAGTTCTGATGAGTCGAAACATGTTATGCATGCTTTATCTACTGCTGGGAATAAAAGACTGTCACTACGATCAGCCGTAGGGCGTGTTTTCACGCCATAGAGAGTGGAGTGCGTGTTTCTTTGGAGATATATATCCTAGTGGTGGTCGCCACTGTGAAGTTATAATTGGGATCAATGCTTTTTTTTCTGTTGTTAATAACTTTGGCCTCATGTAACGAATTGCTGCAAAAGTTCCAAAAAAGTGCTACTTTTTATCTACTTTGAGCATGGAAAGTTTCTGGATGGTCCGTCAGGCGGAGGCAGAGTAAAAAGGTGGGGGTCCTAAAATACTTTTTCCCTATTAATTTTTTCATAGGTCTTTAAATAACACTACAACCCAAACTGCTAAACGGATTTACACCAAATTTGGTAAAAAGTTAGATTTTGATCCAGAAAGAGTACTTTGTGAGTTTTGGTGTAAATCCCATTCAGTAGTTTTGGAGACATCAAGAAAAAAACGTGTTTATATCTTGCCACTGAGGATTCGCGTAGCTAACATATCTCAAACTAGGACCTGATTGGCTGCCACCACCTCAAACTGGAAGTGGTGGCAGCCACTTTAGAACTCTGAACGCAGTCCTGAGTCCTTAAAGAAATGTAAATAAGACCTAAGTGGAGGGAAGGGAAGGTGTACCCTAACCCCCTAGACTTGGTGGTGGGGTCCTACGGAATCACACCTGGGGCCCAAATTTTTTTAAATATTTTTTTATTTTACATTTTGCTGGAGGATCTGCAGGAACATTTTAGAGAAAGAAGCACAGGCTCCCACACTTTTTATAAAAACCCCCGTGGTGGACCAGGTCCCAGTGGGATGACACATGGTTATTTTTATTGGTAACCTGGTGCTTCCCCCCCAGGCTATTTTCTTTACATTAAAAAAACCTAGAAATTCACTGAAAAAGACAAGGATTGAAGTAATGTTGTAAGTAGGTGAAATGTTTAGTAGCAAGGTAACGTTTTAAACTCTAAAAACCACAGAAATTCAGCAGTTATAGTTATTTCAAGTAACTAGAACTCGTGCCCTAAGGCAACTATAACTCGGGCCCTCACCATGCATGGCTAATTACCCCTACATATTACATCACTCACAACATCTTCTTTGACATCTCTGATGATATCTGTACAACATTTGCAATAAAATTCTTTATAAGAAAACTGTGCATGGTGAGGGCACAAGTTTATATTTAGTTACCTAAGGGCACGAGTTACGGTTATTTGAGAAAACTATAGCTATAACTGGTGAATTTATGTGGTCTTTAGAGTTTAAAGCGTTACGTAGTTCAAACATGGTGCACTTGGACTTTCATAAGAGTCCACTGGGTCAATGGTATTGTTCGTTTTTAATTTGACTGAGTAATCAAAACACAGCTCATTATTAATCTGTTGGCAGATATTTTGTTTAGTTTATCTTCTATTCTGAGGCATCAGGTTGTGTTTTCCAAACTATAACACAATGAAATGAAAGAGAAAAATACTGCTGGAATGAGGATAATTGTTTTCTTTGTTTAAAAAATTGTGTGACTATTGTTGCAAGCTACTATTTCAGTCGTGGCATTCTACGTTCTAATGGGTTTCTCACTTTCTCTGTCATCCCAAAGTAAATTCTATGCAGATTCCTGTTTCAAGTAACCGGAGGTGTATCTGAAGCTGCTGCATTCCACCTTGTTATCCTTGACGATGGCGGTACTGATGAGCTGTATTTGTTAAACTTTTGGATGAGGATAAATGTTGCCGAACAGGCTGGTGGCCTGCACGATAAGCTTTCACATGGAGTACAACTTTTGGGTTTGTCGACAGGAAAGTGTATGTAGACATGGATGAGCGTTGACTTTCCCAGCAGTTTGGGCCCTTTTGGGGACTCTACTGAATTCCAGCTCTCGCTGTGAGTTTCTCCCTGAACCCATGTCTTACTGTGAATCATTTCCTTTATTTATTTGCATTATTGGCACATGCACAGACATGCTTTTTTGTGTTATTTCTTAATTTTTTTGTTTGTGTTCTGTAACTGCACTTTGCAAGGGTGTTAAACCGTGCTTTGCAAGTTAAGGCAAAACCTTGCAGTTTTAGGTTTGACACTTAAGGGCGTTTTTGGGAGTGGAAAGAAGACTTCGAATGGGGACTGTGGTTGCAGGACCTTGACATTGTGGTACTGCTGTGCAGTGCGACAGAGTAAATTTATTCCAACCATCCTACCTATTTGGTCATTAAAAGTCAACTGCTAAAGACACATCAAGGAGCAACTGATCTTCCTACCTTAGAGACCACATACAGGCACAGAACAATGATGTATTACTTCGACCCATCAGGGACAACTCTTCCTGTGTGTGACTACCACATGACAAAGAGGATGCTATGAGTGTGGTTGCTTTACTTAAATAGAAACATTCCGCCAAGCATAACTCTTCATGCGACTGTTTCCTTCAGTCAGAGGCCTGATTCCACGCTTGTTCCTTCGATGTGGAATTGAGGCATTGTACATCTGGTGAAATGAGAGGGGATGGAGTAAGTTCAGGGCCGAGAGGGAATGTTATTTATACTTCTGAGATATTACTGCTCACTCACAGATTTCATTTGCAGTAGTGAGTTCACTTTAAATTAATCAAACAAATTGTGTCCATCATATTTGTTTTGTCCCTAGATACATTTTTTTCATGATGCTTTTCTTCCCACTCTGACCTGCTTTTGCTAGTTGAATCGTCAGATCCCGGGTTGTCTGTCTACATATTGTGCCAGTGAGCCACGTTGATATTGATTGTGGAATATTTGGCCAGTGAATGTCCTATTTTTCCTGTTGATTTGGGTTTTCAGAATTCGAAGTACAGGTTAGGTCTTTCTTGAGGCCTAGCGGGGAAGGAAGATTGGCAATGGTCATATTGTGGTCAGGACAATGATGCGGCGTGTAGGGGTATGAATCCAATATCCACACTGATGTAGGAGTGTGATTGTTCCTAAAAGGGAGACCACCTTGCTTTTCAGCAGCTAGCCAAAAGGCAGTGTCTCATGTTAGCTAGAAATCATTGCCAGGCATAGTGAAGAAAGTGTCAACATAGGCACCTAGGCACAGGCCTGAAATATTCTCGGTCTCAATAAGAGAACTGGCAGATTAGAAAGTGGCCTATCAGTAATTTCTCCTTCCTCTGCAAACTTTGCAGGTCTTAGCCAAAAGAACTCTTCATCTTCACATTTTTCATTTTCTCCTTCACATGGTTTTTCAAAGCCATATAGTGTGGAGTTTGATGGTGTATATCATACTAGCTCAGGAAGTACTCATATGAGATGTCTGTGGTATACATGCTTTTCATGATCTAAACAGGAAGTTACAAAGCTCTGAAAATGATAGTTACGTGTACTTCTATAGTACCATCTAGACTGTGCATGAACATGAAATAACCTGAAGAGCTTTGAGGTGGATCAGCTACGTGACTGGCAAGCTACATAGCTTGCGGGCTTCTGCTGATTGTTTTTGATCAAAATTTGATCGTTAATTAGCATTTTTATGTTTTGTGTATGTTTCAGAATATTTCTTCTATTTGATTTTGACTGTAGTATTGGTTTGTGATTTTAGTCCTTCATATGTAGTTTTTTGCCATTTGAATATGAAGATAGTTTTTATTTTCAGAAACAAAGTTCTAAGACCTTGAATTAGCCTTGTCTTTATTTTATGCATTTGGGTTTCATATACCCATTTTGATTTTAAACCATTTTACATGAAGCTGATACCAAGTAATATTGTAGTGCTGAATCAAGGTCTCAAGTTGCTTCCAAAGTCATTGGGTTGGCCAGTTCTTGCCTAGAAAGTTTCTGATTGATTCTAATATGTATATTGTTTTGTTCAGTAATTTTATCCAAACAAGGCCGCTTTGTCATACAAGTATGAATGGGAATTGTTCTGTATCTCATATATTTCACAGGTTGGTTCTCGTGATATGTTTGACCGTTGAGTAATTCGCAGGTTTAATAGTGAACATTATGATACATTTTTGAAGCGCTATTGTATCGTGTTTACCATTTCCTATGCTGTGAATCTTCTGAAAATCAGTTTTCAATTTCAGGCTTCTTCAAAGAAACCTGAAACTAGACCACATCTACATAGTCCTTTGTTAACTGCATGTGAGCAACTGGTTTAGCTGACACCGGCCATTCTGCTGTTAGAAAATGAGCAATAAGCATCTGATCCAGTGTCTGACCAACCAACACTTTCCTTTTTAGTGCGTCAACAGCACTGCTAGCTTATGAAGATGAAGAGTATAGTTCAGGTGCACTCCTAAATTAATGTTGAAATACCGCATTCGGACGTGCTACAGAATTGTCAACAATGAACCAAAAGACAGAAAGAAAGTGAAAAATATTTTTTGATGCTCTTAGGTGCAAGGTCATTTCATTCTAAGTTGCACAGAAGGCTGGGAGGTTGACCTGCAACTATTTATTTTAGTGCCTAGAGTAGATTGTCAGACTCTCTACTATAGAGCCTGCGTCTTCGGCTGGAGTTGAAGAGCCCTGCTGCTAAAGTTTCTTAACTTTTCTGAAAGGTCTGAGTCATGAAAATAGCCAGTTACACACAGACTTGATAAACATCAATTGATCACTCCAATGCAACATTTCCACTAAGAGAATTACAGAGTCACCGTTTCTTTTTCCAGTAAAGCATTTTCTTTCCAGAGGTGAAGCTTCACTAACACTACACATCCACATTTGATTTTTTTTCTACTCAGTCTTGATGTTTGCCAAATATGTTCTTGGCTTGATGGCAGTTATATCCAGTACTTTTTGCTGCGAGAGTGGTTGCACTGTGAAGTTCCTTACAGATTTTGTGGACATTCAAAATGGGGGTCCTTGACAAAAGATTGGCCTTCGGTGAATAAGGTCACCTATCTGGGTGCCTATGAGTATCGTGTTAATTCTGTAGGGCAGGCTGAGCATGGTTTATGTGTTTTTTTAACATCCTGCTCCGCTTGATGTACCAACAAGTGCACAAACTGCTGTTAGCCATCATAGGCTGACCCGAAAAGGAAATGTAAGGAAAATAATGAAATTGTAGGAATGTGATAGTGTCTTTCCTCTTCACAGCATTCTGCAGCAGTATTTCAGCACCTGGGAGCTTGCAGGTGACATTGCATTTTGAAAATTAACTTTGAACTAGTCCGGAAGTTTCTCTTTATATGTTCTAGAATTTTAGTTATATACACATGTGGTAACTTAAGTGCACCTTCCTTCCCAGAATTTTTCTTAGATACTGTTTGTAACCAATAAGTTGATACTTTGGGCCAGCTGTTGGGTATGGATGGTCTCAGGGGTAACTGATGCAAGCACCCATGCAATATGTCATTGAATTTTTAAATGGATGTGTATAGCTTTCTACTGGTCATTGACTGTTGAGTATGGTGTCTTCCGAGGCACTGTCCTATTTTCTTTTGACCAGGAGGCGTCATGCAAACATGCAGGTAGACTTCTACTGTTATGCTGGGATTAATCTTTTACAAATTAAGTCTTGTGCCTGCAATGCAATTTAGACCATGAGTGATAAATAACTGGTTTGTTTTATATGGTGGCGATCAACAAAGAGAAGCCTATCCATTGCTATGGACCACCGTTTGCCGCGGAAACTTGTCCTTGGGTAAAGAGCATGTTGTTACAGCAGCAATATTACCACTTAATGGTAATGATGCGGTAGGCCTGGTCAGATTGATCATTGAGAAGAATGTTTGTTTTCATTTAAACAGTGTTTTACTGCACATTGATGTATTTTATTTAAATAAAGGATACCCTTTTTCAGTGTTCTATATTATGCCTAGTTGCAAGCATTAGCTCTGGACCTCGATTTTTCTCTTTTCATGACCAAATCGCACAGTCTGAAATTGGAAGAATACTTCAGCTTGCTTGATGAGATCAACTTGACAGCAGTGCTTTCTTCATTGTGGTCTTGTGTAAGCAGGTAGGGTTAAATTTGTGAAACTTTGTGGTTTGCAATCTTAGTATCTTTGATTGATTGGTATATATACAATATGGCATAATCGTAGACCAATATGTATTGATTAATAAGATACAAGTTCCTTTCAAGGTTGGCTGTGTATTAATATGTGAGCTACTGGCGTCCAACAGGGGCTTCGATGTTAGCGGGTTAGGGCACCTCTTGTTGCGGCAAAAAGAGGATAAGATTCAGTTTGTATACTATCATGGGTAGGTCTCCAGAACTGGGAAAATACATCTTTTGGTGTTCTTACTTGTAATGTCTTGTTTAATTTGAATTTTTGGAATAATCATTGCATAGCAAGTTCCTTCTTCCATGCTTGAAGTCGTTGCCAAGAGTTTAAAGGATAATGTTTGGTTTTCACTGCACATCCTTTGGAACCATTGCCTTGTTATTTTGAAGCATTCTGTCAAAGTGTGTCGTTTCAAACGAGGGTGTGTGAAAGGCACCCACGCATTTTATCTCCCACACATTTTATCTCCCACTAGTGAGAGATTCATCTTACTGAGTTAGTAGTTTGGTCTTAGCGGCACTGGAGGAACCTTATCTAAAGGTCTTAGGATGTCCAGGTATGTGACTCGTTGATGGACACTGGGTCGACAGTCCTTGACAGTAGGTATCTAGGAAGAAAAAACAATACTTTGTGTTCAGATGACTCCCACTTCACTCACAGTCAAGCACTTTATTGGAGTGGCAGGAAAGAAAAATACTTGGCCTGACTGGATCGATTGCAAGTTCTCAGTTAGAACCACGTTACATTGTCATATGGTAGTTTAGACACTGTATTGCCTTTCTCTACCTTACCTGTGTTTCATACAAAGTATTATTTAAGGAGTTTATGTTGTATTATTTTATTTCTAGTGAAATGAAAAGTTATTCCAATTCATAAGTATTGCTAATGTGTTCATTGTTTCTTTCCAATGACCACTTGCAGTTATTCGGAGAATGTCTGCTGTAATGTTACTCGTTCTTGAGCTGTATAGTGAGCCTACAATTGTACTTTAGTCTTTGATGTAAAAAAGACAAAAGATTTAAATAACTATTTATAATGTTCAGTGAACTCATTGCCTTACCCGGAGTCTAAGACAATTTTCCCTATATTCCCATGTGTAATTTTGTATATAACATGTGAGCTGCTCTTTTTCCTTTATGCTTTAATTCCTCATCACCCCCATCTCGTTCAGTCACCTCCAAGTACATTTGCAGTTGCAGAAAGCGTGAACCTATTCAAATTACTGTACTTGCTACATCGAAGAATTTGCTGTGAGCATTGTCATCCTATTTTACAAGCTATTGTCTCCTTAATTATTATGATGCAATACTTTCCTACAATTAAATATCTTGTGCTAGAGTTCATGAAATGCCATTGGGTAAATCAGGATTTCATCAGAAACCTGAATTCCCATAACCATGCAGCACTTGAGTTTATTTACCTATCATGTCCTACATTGTGGACCTACAAACCCATGTGTGTCTTAAACTGTTTTTAAAGCGGGTTACAATTCTTTTTCCGCCATCCCAATATTTGACAATCTGAGTGTTTGATTTCTCCCACACCCCATTTTTTCTACCTAGGGAAGTGATGTTTGTGGATCAAGAACTGTATGACTTTGGTGTACCCGTGCTGACCAGTACAATGACTTGTACTCCAAGTTTGCCTCACGCCTGTTCCTCATGTCCATTTTGAAAATGACATGTTACATAAATAGAATAATAAAGTATTAAACACTGTCTTCTCTGTGTTTTGCCTTAATTTTTAGCCTTGAAGTAAATGTGTACTGCACCAGAGAATCATTACTGAGTAAGGTGGACACCTTAAAGACTTACATGTGGTATCTAGAAGAACCACTCATTAAATGTTTATATATCTAGTCTACATCCAGAATCACAAAGTATAATATGCTATTCATTAATACTGTTGAATGTGGGTAGGGGCCAAGAGTTGCAGCGGGAAAGCCTCAAGTGGGTCATTTTGCCCGCCACTCAATCAACTATGGTATTAAGGCACCCTGCATTTTGTGCATCTGTATGTATGGTTATTGCCATGGTATTTTTTCAGGTTTATTTGAGGCTACTGAGCCAACACCTGGATGCAGTCTGTGAGGCAGTAAACTGGGTCCTCGTGTCCGGTTTGCTAAACTGGAATTTCACTGTTGCACAGCAGTAATTAATGAGTGAATCAGTGATCATAGCGCCACTGGGCATATCCTAAAAATGCAATAGCAAGAGTTTCAAGAGACAACGGATCTGCACAGACTGGAGGCATTTTTGGTGCCTAAGAGGGGAAAATGGCCAATCTGGCCTACAGCTGGTGGAAGGAGAGGACATCCCGCGGATGGAGAGGACACTCCGCAAGTGTTGTCTTCAGATGCCTCGAAGCCAGAGCTCCAGTAAGAGGCACTCCTAGCATGCCAGAGCATAGACCCAGGGCAAACTCCACACCCAGATTCCCTGTTTTACCTTTGCGCTTGTGGGCCAATCACATGGGTTCAAGCTTTGAAGCACTCCTAGTTAAAAGCCAAGCACCACTCCCAAGAGGGTTGGATTTCGAGCCCTCCAGTTGAGCCTCAAAAGGCACCGATCTTTGGATCAGGCTCATGCTGCCTCCAACTTTTGACTCCGAGAGGCCCCCTCAAACCCAAGTACGCCACTGGCCAGGGGACTTGATCTGCCCTACCCACGTACACAGCCTCCAAATTACACCACCTCAATCCCCATAACTTAAAATTGACTCTGTGCCAAAATCAACTTAGAAATGGACACCCAAGCTCGTCTCCAATTTGGCTCTTAAAAAGCCCTTGACTCCACGATTGCAATCACTGTGGTCCCAATCATCCAGCAGATTTTTGGAAGCACCTGGGTAGAAGAAAACCTTTATTCTTACATCGGCAAAACGAAGACTGTCCTCGCAGGAGCAACCACACAGTCCTCCGATCCCTAAAAGAGAGGCCAATTTTCAAGGGGTAGTTTACACAGGAGCCAGACACCCAACCATCAAAGAAGGTTGGTGACCGTGCTGCAAGTTCCCCATGAAAGCCCCTACACCACCTCTAGGTCATGTGCTAATCACAGAACTGTGTATGACCTACATGGGTCTTCCCAACATTCTTTTTGTAAACATTATTACATGGCTTTTTGCAGTAACGAAAAATTTACTTGGGATTCTTGTATTTTAAGTTTTCTATCTATTCTTCTTCAGGAAATCCCGGTGCCGTCCTATTTTTTTCAAATACGTCTCTTGCGCTGATTGTACTTGGCAGGAAAAACGTGGAAACTAGGCTAGGGCGATTTGAGGCCTTCATACAAAGTGCAGACACTCATGCGGGATCTTTTTATAGGGATTCAAGTGATGACTGTTTTTAAGCACATTTTTTGCTAATCTCACCTGCCTGTTAACTAGGACATTTCACCAACATAATCAATGTATATATTTTCTGTAAACACATCATCAGAGTCCACAGAAATAACCCTAGTAGGTCATTCAAGGAAGAAGGTGGCAGATGCCCCTTACGGCTGACCATTGAATAGAAATACAGAAATTTCGTTGCTAATGCCTGCGAAGGTGGCATTATGGCCTATTGCGTCACAAACAAGAATCTATGGTTGTAAATGCCCACCAACTAGGTCTCTGTGGCTTAAGAAAGCTGGGCTCTTCATGTAACCCAGTGGCTAACTAGACTTCTGGTGGAGTATATTATTTAATCTTACTGATCATTCAATAGGGTCTTTCCACCTTGCAGAATTTTTTTGCGAGATAAGTACTGACCACATACAAGATATGAGAAACTAAAATAAAACCAGATCTATAAGCATTGAAACATGATCGTTATTGAAATTGAAACTTTCTCTTTAACCAATTGCACAAAATATGAAGCGACATGCAGTCACTGTATCAGATTTTGCCATAGAACAAACTCTCCAAACTAAGGGCCTGATTTAGATTTTGGGGGACAATTTGCTCCATCACGCAGGTGACGATATCCCGTTCGCCGAAATATAAATCTCATCATATCCTATGGGATTTATATTTTGTCAGACAGGTTATCCATCACCGTTGTGACAGAGTAACTCGTCTGCCAAGATCTAAATCCGGCCCCAAGTGAGGACCAAAAGAAGCCAGTCCTTCTGGGTGAAAATGGAAATATAGCAGAAAAGCTGCAGGGTGCCTAATAGCCGGTAACGGGAAACAGCGTTTATAACGCTGTCAATACCACGCGGGTAGGAAACAACGCAGATGTTACATCGTCCGCGTTGTTACCACGTGTGGCATTACATCACAAGTCATTTCTACGACTTGCGCTAGATGGCGCGCAACACCAAGGAATGTGTTGGATTTTAAATCTAACACATTCCCTACTGTTGCGCTAACTGGAGTAGGAATAGTAATTTATACTATTCCTAAGTCCAGCGCGCCATCTAGTGCAAGTCGTAGAAACTACTTGCGATGTAAAGCCATGCGTGGTAACAAGGCGGAAGATGTAACATCCGCGTTGTAACCTACTGCGTGGTAATGTATGTCGTAGTAACGTCATACATTCCTTGTAACAGAATGAGGTACTGTGTATGTCCTCGATTTGGCAATGCTTGCACATTAAGTCAACCTCCCAGGAATATACAATGTAAGAAATGGTTTGAGTGTTATGGGAAAATGCATGAGAGAGAGCAGAATGGGCCACTCTACCAGTTATTTTATCAGTGGAGTTGCAGTGATAGATATTTTGCCAGAGAAATAATTGAGATTTTGCAGCTTTGTTCCAGACAAGTTGGTTTCTGTCCAGAGATGCCCAAAAGAGGTGGTTGGGTGAATGGTTTTGCTCATGCTCCTTGATGTCCAAAATAATTTAGAAGGGGAGTACATTCGAAATTTCAATTTTTTCCTTGTGATGCGATGGATGAGTCAAAAACTCCTCGGCCTTCTGCAGAAGTCAGTAGTGGGCCTTCTACGTCATTCTACCAAGTCAGCCTAATATATAAAGGACCATTAGGAATACATTGCATCCGTTTTTGGTTGAGGATCTGCATGCTCCATTGGTAGTGATGACACGTTTTGTATAATTTGTCTCAAGTAAGAGTGGTCAGTGCAGTTGTCCCCTACTGCAACAGATGCAGGTATCGCGCTGTTGTGTTTTTTTCAGCATTGTCATTTTATGACCACGTCCTTTTCTTGAGATGTTATGCAACCAGAGGTCTTCAAAGCTTTTGCTCAGAGCCCACCTAAGCAAAATGTTTTGAAGTCAGACCTCTCTCCAAAAATGTTTGGCAAGGATTAGCGTAGCCTTGGGGACAGGGCTGAGTGCATAGGGCCGGGCTTATGAGGTCACTTCAGGAGGTTTTTTCTATAGCTTATAAACCACACGAAATATAAGTCTTAGAAAACATCAAATGCATCAAACAAAAAGTTATTGACCCAAAAACTCTGCTCCCCATAATTGGGGTGTTGTGAGCTCCCATGCTGTTTTTAAAAGTGAGACAGTCATAATTGTAAAGCAGTGGGGCCCTCAGACCCTCGTCCCCAGTGCTGTTGCACAATCTTTACTAATGATGGCTACTGCCTTGCAAATGTAGCAGTCTTCTCTGCCCTTTGTCAAAAACATTAATTGCCATCTTGCCACATCCCCTCTCTAAGGCCAAACAAAGGTGTCTCCTTGGCCATTGCTCAGAGGCCCTAAGCAAAACTGGCACAGCAAGTGTGTGGTGGGCTCAAATGCAAGCAAGGAAGGATTGTAAAACAGCCATAATTTGGGTTTATTTGGCTTCTCATACCGCTAGTCCCTGTTCTACTATACCTGCAACACCAATGATACTTTGTGCGCCTTCATGTTAAAAAAGCAGCAAGGGTGAACTGTGCTCCAATGCTAGCAAGGAAAATTGGCCCGCACACAAAAAAAAAGCTGGCTGATATAGGCCCCTTTCTTAAAGCATCTCTCTAAGTAAGCTGTCTCTAGCCATTTTTTTAAAGCAGAAAATGAGCCACCCCCCCATGCTACTCCCTTTTCTTGGACATTTCCTTGACAAAATCTATGAATCTCGCTCCTTTCCTCGTTCTCCTGGACCATTACTCTGAGGCTCTAGGTGTCGGAAAGCATCAGGGCTCTGCATCTGAATGCTTCCCTCCTGGCCTCCTCTGTCACTCCCTGGACTCACCTTTGACAAGGAATGGTTAATGCTGACTTTGAGGTGCCCCTGCCTGAAGGCGAAGGGCGAGGTGGCAGTGCAGAGTTGAGTAAGAAACCAGCCTTCTTACCAGCCGTTAATTGATTGAGTCACTTGAAGCCAGAGGCCGCTGGAATAATGAGGTTTCTGCAGCAGCAGTGTTTTCCGCTTAACTATGAGTTTGCTTCATTTGCTACATAATTCATCATCTACTATATAATCTGCAGAATTTAACAAAATAAATTTGATTCTTGCTCAAACAGACCAAAAGTTACTAAAAATGTGGTGATGTGTCCCAAAGCTGTGGAAATCCCTTTCCAAAGGTTGACTGGTCATGCTAATTGCTGAATTTGGGTGTTAAGCTGGTACTAATATGGTGAAATATTTCCTCTGACAGTGTTACCCGGAGTAAAACTGACAAAATAATGAAGTAATACTAACAACAAAATGTGATGAGTTACTCAGCATAATTTACCTTTTCTTGCTGCATAATTTAGTCATCCCTGTCGCATAATTTGGTCCTCTCCTGTCATATAATTCCAGTGGCCCTGCTTAAAGCTTTATGGTGACAAAGATTTATTATTAGTTTTGAGAGATAATATAGGAGTGTTTATCAACTGAGTTCTGAAATAATGGAGATGCATAAAAAAATCTTGCATTGGGTACATTCTTAGTGCTAAAACAATGTTTTGTAAACCACTTGTTCTATCTCAAACACTGCATCATTTTGATGTAGACTAGCCTAGACTATTTTAAGACAATGATTTACATATTCACAGTGTTTTCTGTCACATGCTGAGACCGCCTAGCACTAAAAATACAAATGTCACTATTCCTCAATGCACCAACTACAGTTCATTTATGTGTTTCTCAGGTTTCACACTCCGACATCTCCAGTGATGGTGTTTGCCAACTGAGGTTTCAAAACCTAAGAGAGTACAATCTGTAAGAGACATTAGTTAGTGATAGATTCCTTACCTTAGAATATCCCCAGGCGTCAGACTGGATCTGGAAAGTTTTCGCTAGCAGTGCCCCTGCGCCTCAGTAGGTGGCGTCCTGCGGCTCCATGTCCGTCGCTGGCATTGTATGCGCCGAGATGACGTCACGTAGACTCCTTAGGCAGCACCCATGCGTGCTGACATCAGTTCTTTCTTTTTCTGCACCAGCAAGCGCAGATCCGATAGAGAGCGGTACTCCTAGTCAATAAATTTGACTTGTTCATGAGACTTGTCTCTTGTTTTTGTTGGCTTGTTTATGAGACTTGTCTCTTGTTTTTGTCGAGAATTCGACTTGTGGCCACTGTTTAGTTTAACTTGCTTTTATTTTTAAGCGAAACTGGTTGAGCATTATTATATATGCCGTTACCTGGCGGTGAAATCCAAAATATTTTGACCTCTCTATACCACACACATTGGCACTCCTCTCCGGGAAACCATCCATTGACCGCCAGGGGGGCACGCACCACAGTTTGAAGACCTCTGGTTGAAACCCACGGTCCGATGCGGTGTTGGTGATTCCAAAGACCATTGGAGAATGGGAAGCTAAACACTTTTTTGCTTCAGGTAACTCAAAATGAAATTGAGGTCAACATCAAAGGGTTGTGCTTTCTAAAGAAAACCCTCTAAGCACATCTGTCGTCATCTTTCCACGAAAACCAAGAGAAAGTGACGAGGGCTTACTCAGATAGCTCTTCATCTTCTGAGTTTATCTCAAGCCTAGGGAAGGTTCTGTGCTAGACTGGGGGAGTTTTCTGAGCAGGTTCAGGCTTTTCAGAAGACTGTTTTCAATTTCTTGTTACACAACAACCCTCAGCAGCCAGTGCTGTTCAGCTAGCACCTTTGAGGTCCGCTTTGGCTAGACTGGATCCTCCCAAGATGCCACTCTGGCTCTTGGAGTTGTAAGTCAAGAAAGTGAGAAGGTGGTGCCGGTGGAGGAGTTGGATTGACCCCAGTTACATTCCTGGGTCGTTTTGTCTGTGTATCTATACGAAGATAACTGACACATCAATTAGGTAAGTATAATAGCAATGAATTAAAGGTAATTTATTTAAGGATTCTTTGAGTAATATAAAAATGTAGGATTAACTAAGTTTCATTTCAGGTTATGATAAATATGACGTATCAAGAAGGACCTCTTGCTAACAAGAAAGGGGCATGGGTGGGACAGGAAGCCTGTGCTCCTAGATAGAATCCAAATTCTAACAAGGGGCTAATATTTCTGAATAGGGACAGTCAGTGGGACTGTTTATCGTGCCCTCACACATCACCTAGGGGGTGTCATGCTTCATCATAGGGCGGTGCTCCTCATCGGGCCGGCACTGCAATGCTCTTCGCGTCCCCCGAAGGATTACTTTGGCAGAGGCTGCCGTATGATGAGTGTGGTTGAGGTGGTACGTTACGTGAAGTGGTGGGGTGTGAACCGAAGGATTAAAACTGGTAAGGGAGATACTGCACTATACTTTAATGAGGGGCCTGCCCTTCTAGGGATAAAAACCTATGGCAGGTGAGTGCTACCGAACCCTGGTAGTCAGGATGCTAAGATTGGATTGGGAAAGTCTACTGTCTCAGGGGTGGGACCTAACTATGATCACTCCTTCAAAAAAAGTCATGTTTCGTGCCTAAACTGGTCATGGGGATCTGTGGCGCATCATCAGGACAAAAAAATAACATAAGGTGGACAAACCCCCACACTGTGTTGGTGCCCCTGGGTGCTACGTACTGTGTGTGTTGTTCCGGTTCCGACCTAAGCTAGGACAAGTTTTTGCACCATCGGGTGACGTGGAGGAGTCACACTAAGCGTGCTATAGTTTTGTTGTGCGAACTTCGTGTCAGCACCTACCCATCTCCGTGTCCCCGGGATGATAAATGTGAGCTAGGTATAATTATTTAATTTCAGTTCATTTGAAAAAACAAATTAAAGTTTTTGGCTAGTATAAAGATTAGATTCGGACAAATTATTTTGTTAAAATAACTAATATACAATAGTAAATTATTAGGGATTGTTTAAGATAAGGATAATTTCATTTAAAAATATTTTAGTTTAAATTAATTCACATGGGTTAGAGTTTGTATTAGGAATAGGTTAGGCATAATACATCTTAATAAAAGTAAGAATTAGTAACAGAGCAAAGTATAGAAAATAAATGTAATGTTACTTCAGGACTAAGTTAAGGATTATTACTAAACATTTATTAAATTCAGACGTAATTAAGATTTAGAACAAGAGTCAGATACTTTCGGACAAACAAGTAAATCTAAGATTAGTGTTATGTTAGAGATAACTGATAAAATAAGTGGGTCTTCAAGTTAGTATTTGTACATGGTTAAGGATGATTTATTATTTTTAATTCATTTATTTAGAGTTAAAAGGTAGGTGTTAGGCTCTGGGTCGGGGTTGGGAAAAGGACAATTAGAAAAATTGTAAATGTTCATATTAGATGTAGATTAAGGATTATAATAGGAAAATAAGAGGCTGGTTTACAGTTACAGTAAAGAAAAATAATTAAAACAATCAACTATACTTTTAACTATACTTTTAAAAAAGACTGAGAAAATTAAGATTATTGTTTTAGGATAAGGCTAGTAGTGAAATGCATATTAAATTTACCCTGTAGATGGTTGTGAATAGCTTTAAAGCATTCCAAGATCTCTGCCATTAGGTGGACATGCATGCATGGCAGCCCTGTCTCAGAATGGGCCTTCAACTCATTCCAAAATGGACACCCATGCATGCCAAATTGAATGGGTTTCCAGTCCACTGAAAGATGGCTGCTCGTGCACACAAGCAGCCATATTTGAATGTTTTTGTAAAATGTTATTATTAAAAAAAACATTGAGAGACGACTGTCTCTGCATCGTTTAATGTTTTTGCAAAAAAAATCAAAAAAAGAAACCAGCATTGGAAAAGTCTTATAGGCTTACAGCCAGCAGTAGGCATGTTGGGTTTGCTAGCGCTTGTTTTTTTGAATAATAGTAAAATCTTTCTTAGAAATAGCATAAAGCAAAATGAATACGAGGATTTTTCATTTTTTTTACACCAGTGGAATTTTTATGATATAACCCCATGTATTAAAACTGATCAAAATGCTTATTTTAGGTAAAAATCCTGCCAAAAACCTAGCAAACGTGTTTCAAAGCTGTGTGGCACCCTGCAAACAAGTAGAACAATATACCTATACCCAGGTAGGGAGAAACCAACACCAGAGAAGGAGCCAAAGCAAATCCGTCACTGTAAAGAACCAGCTCTACAACCAGATTGAGAGGCGAAAGTATTCATCAGCCCAGATCATGAAACTAGTTTAAAACATTCCATCAGCCCTTTCTTGGCAGAAAATATGCATGTAGATGAATACAGACAACAATAAAATGGCAACTGTCTGATAACTTTTGTAAACTACAGATCGTACTTAAGTTTACAACAACAACAAAAAAAGAGAATAGTTCTGTCTCATTTTTCTCATTTCTTAAACTCTCCTCTTGTGCTCCGGCCTTCTTTTTTAGTTACTTCTATATCTTTATGTACCTACTTCCTCTTTCTGGGCCCTTTCTAATTCACCTTGTCTACCTTCACTCCTCTGTGAGTACACTTCTGTTCTACTGCACTCTCATAACCTTACATCTCTCCCCGCCACTCGCAGGGCCGGTCTCTCTCTCTACTTCAGTCTTTTCCATCTCATTTGCCTGTATCTCTCCTCTATCTACTCTCCTCAATCTAATTTCAACCATCTTGCTGTCTTTACCTCAACTCTCTCAGCATCTCTTTACATTGCCTCTGACTGCACCCTCTCTGTATATCTAATCGCTACAGCCATTCTCTACCTCAAATCTCTATCTCATATCTCGCCATCCTCTGCTTTCCATCCCATTGCTCTCTGCCGAACCTTTCAGTTTACTTCATCATTCATTTGCTGTTTCATCTCTCCTGACTTTCTTCCTCTGCTTTCTGTACTTCACCTCTCTCATTACCAGTCTTCTTTCTCGTTACCTTCAATTCAACCTCTTTTCCCTAACAATGTCTCTTTTTTTCTGCACTGGCTTCTCAAAACACACTCTTGCCGCCTCACCTCTCTTAATAAATCCCTCCTCTCTATCACGCCTATTTTCATGTACCTCTCCCTATCCATCACCCTCGTACTTCTTTCTCTACTTCACTTCAGTCTTTCTACTTTACTTCTTTTTCTCTTCTCTCTACACCTCATCTCTCTGCCTACCCCTTTCACTATTTACCATTACCTAACGTGTTTCTCTATAGGTCTTGTCATTTTGCAGATCTTTCTACCAATGCATCCCCTTCTCTCTGGCTTTAACTCTCTCTAAAGTACATCTCTTTGTGCATCATCCCCCAAGCCCAGCATCTTTCTCTCTAAATTTAATTCTCCCAAGCTCTAGCTTTTTCCATGTCTGTACCTGACTGTAAAAACTACCTATGTCTCTACTATGTACGTCTGTAAATCTTTCTTTCTGGCCACTTTCATTGGTTTCTTTAGCTTAAACTCTCCCTTCCTCACCTACCAGCCTTGCCTCCTCTGTCTCTGCTTCCCCCAATCAACATTCTCTTAACCTCTTTGTTCTTCTGCTCTCCCCCATTTCTCTTACTCAACAGTCAGATGTCTCTTTCTAGCCAGAGAAGTGTACACACAGAAAGAGAAAAAGAGGGGTGAGTCTGGGGAAGTAAATTAAGGAGAAAATTGTCAGATGACACCCTTGGGATGGTGAAAATAGGAGTGTGTCTTGGATTTCAGCGGTTGCAGCAAGAATCCTATTGAACAGAGATTTTTTTTAATTCTGAATGTCACTCAATTTCAGCTATATTTTAAGCGTTGTGTGTTTTATGTTATTGTTTTGCACTAGTCCTCTAAACCTTACCCTTAAAGTGTATTTCCTACAATGGAAAGAAAATGCTGATTTCTTCATAAATGTTTTTTGTACTTGACAAAATCTAGATTCTAGCGTAAAGAGAAATGTCCTTATAAAGCTCTCCTATGGTACCTCTTGTCTGACAGACACAGGGCAGCTTTACCTTTTGGCTCCATTTGTGTGCCCATGTTTCTGAAAGTTTAACTTTATTATTGTTCAGCAACAATGGTGAACTGAATTATCTGAAAATGGGTGATAAATTCAAATGTATTCCAAACAGGGGGCCACAAAGTGTGTCTTGCCGGGAGCTTCACAATTCCTTGTGATGGTGGTGGTAGAACCATTGGAGCACAGATATGACAGTGTGTGTTGAAAAGGGCTTTGAGGGATGCAACTGAAGAAAGCCATTTCTTAAACCTTAGTCTCCATCAGCCCTGTGGCAAGCATCACTATGGATTTGTCTTTTTATGGTCTGGTAGCGCAGCTGTGCCCAATTATGTGAGAATCACCAGGGGAGGGGCTTTGGTTCCTCCCAAACGTTTGGAACCAGGAGTACATGTTTTGATTGGGCAGACGTTTTCTGCTTCTACAAACAATTGCTTGCCCTCCGCCAGCTGTGATCATTATGTTTATGTATCCACATAACTAAGCTTGAACTTTCAGGGGCACACACATGACATTGTAATGCTTTTACAGTCTCTTCGGTAACTAGATAATTTATGGTGGTTTGCTCAGGCTGCAGCACAGATGGGAGAAGGGCAGTCATTACCCTACATGGATTTTTAGGTCTGGCTTGACAGTGTAACCATCATTGACCTTTTAACCTACACCAATATTATTATACAGTTCTTTGCTTCCACAAAAATACATATCATTTCCAATGCTATCTACTACTTGTAATACTTCACATTACCCTACAACATTCATTTAAAGCCAGACCTATTCACATGTCTAATGCTTGTAATAATCTTTTAACATAGCATTCACTGCCTGACTTCTACCTGCGTCCCACTACCTCATGCCTGTTCGTCCCCATCTACTTGCCTGTGTCGTCTTCCACCCCATTCTCTTGCCGTCACATGCCCATCTGCTGCTTTTGGCGGGATACGAGTAGGAGAGAGGTGGGGCTTGGCTCTTGGCCGTTCACATGGGCGTAAGGCACTTGGGAGCAGCCTGGTTCTGCTCCCTCCTCCCACGGTCGCTCTCAGAACAGAACAGACACCCAGCCAAAGACAAGCAGGCATGTGTGTGCACAGAATGCTTCTTGTCAACAAGAGTGACGCCCGCGGCATATTCTCCAGCTTGGGTTCACATAGCCCCACTATTGACCAGTGCTTTATTTGAGCGGAGGGTCCATCGCTTAGCACCGGCACTTAAATGTCAACCCAGGTGCTTGTGACAGTATGCCACAGGGTGGCCTTGTCTATATACATTACAAATGACAATTGCCTACCGCCTAAGCGATTCTCATAGCTTGGGGGCCTGAAATAGTCAAAAATGTCACACCTGTAGGAGTGGGAAGGTTAGTTATGTTTTTACTATCATTGGCAGCATGGCAGGGGCAGTGTGTGCAAGCTGCTGTGGCCTCCTGACGAGAGCCCTGGTACTTATTTATTTTTACAAATGAAGCGATGCTAATGAGCACACCATAACTCCTATTTAATGTAATCTACACATAGAAACTGGAGTAAATACGTTGAATGGGTGCCTTCGAGCGCACAAGACGAATCCCAGCAGTACATGGATTAACAACTAACCTTGGGTTGAGGAGTAGCGTACTACCAGCTGCAAAGAGTTTCAGTGCCTTGTAATGGGAAGTAAGTCGCAAATCAAGGAGTCCGGCTCGCTCTGTTTCTGCTGCCCCCCTAAATACCGCATATAGACAGGATGTGTGAAATGCAGGTTAGCACATGCCATTCCCAGCACATGTCCATGCCCAACAGGGTGACTGTGGGGCCATCACACTTAAATCCATCATAAACTGGGGAGGGTTGCCTGAAAACCTAGTGTTGAAAGCTTACCTAACTGGAATTGATACTGAGGTATAGTGGAAGTAGTTCCACAAAATTGTTGGTGGGGTTCTGGGACACTTGACCCAATATTGGATATGTTTGGGAAACATTGCAAGTAAGATTGGAGCGTGGTTGGCACACCCATTGGGGGAGTGCAATCAATTCTATCCAGTTTAAAAGTATTAATTGTATTGCCAAATCAGTGCTCCTGCCCCCAAAGCATCACCCTGACTCCTGCACACACACTATCACCTGTGCTTTTCAGCCACTTTTACTCACCAGTGGTAACTGGTGATTTTGGAAAGTGCTGGGGATTAACTTGTGGCCTGAATTTTAGCGAGCAAAGCGATGAGGCAAACAACTAGGAGGGTTCGAGAGGTGTTCTCCTTTAGAAAAAGTTGGAAAAAGTAGTTACATTGTGATTTATAAAGCATAATTGTCACATACATTTGCTAAAAAGCTGTATGCTTTGAAAGGGCATTCATGAAATATAGTACTTTTATGCTCTTCTGGGGAGGGAGCAACGTCTGTTTGTTTTTATTTTTCTCAAAATTTGCCAGAAATTCACCCTATAAGTCCAGGAATTACCTTCAGTCTACCCTGGCCATGTGTAATCTCATACCTCCAGTTTGCAATGCATCATTTTGTCAAGGCGAAGAATTGGATTCAATATGCCAGTGTCAGAATTTTGCATGGAAAACCCACATGTATCATGGATGCCCCATATGTCTAATTACTTCCAGTATCCAATGAACAGCGTTTAGCCATGGGTACCCTCTCTTATACCAAGAATTACCTCCAATACGTTGGCACCAGTAGTTTGCCATGGGTGCCCATTATTACCTAGAATTCCTTGTGCATGCCAGGGCCTGTATTTTGCCAATGGGTAACACCCCAACCCATATGTCATGAGTGCCGTCCCAGTTAAGTCAAGAATGACCTGTAGTATGCCTGGGCCAGTAGCACAGTTCTAACATGCATACACACTTTCTCACACTGATTTTTCTAGCCTGCATTTGCTGTTACCAATACTATACCTGTCTTGCCTGTTAGTGTAGCTTAATAAAAACATTTTTCATGTGTTACATTCGAAAATGTAAACAAATGGCATTGACAGTGCTTGTTTTCATGCATGCAGTGAATGAAATAGTGTGCTCCTACAAAGTTGGGGAACCAGGTTTATATTCGGTTGTACACGCAGAGCGCACATAACCGCACTGAAAATGGACATAACATCAACGTCATCTTGTAACCTTTCAAACTATAAATGTATACTAGCGACCACAGGGTTGAGGCAAAGACAGTCCACGCTTGCCAATCTGCTATATGGGAGGTCAATACTGGCGCAGGAAACCAAGGAGTACACCCCTCTCTACTCCATGATTGGAAAAATCCAAATTAACATAAAACATAAAAGGTGGTTCCGCACACAACAATACAATCAATTGAATTCAAAGTAGAGGGCAGTCTTTGTATACACACAGAAGAATTTCGGATTTCACGTTGCACCCTTGTATCTTTTTCAGGAAAGGTTTTTTATTGTATTTTTTACAAAGATAAAATCTGTTAGCTGATGCGTTTCATTCAAAGAGTTGAAGCAGACGCATCAACGAACTGGCAATTTTTTGGTTATCAAGCCGTGAGAACAAGAGAGAAACACCATATTAATTGTGTTTCTATGGGATATAAATCATTGTTAAAGAAACTTGGAATTGGATAAGATGCTTTCACACTGTGGAGCCCTGAAGAAGTCCCTCCGGGACGAAACGCATTGGCTATTGGATTTTATCTTTGTAAAATACACAATAAAGAATTTTTCCTGAAAAAGATACAATGTGGAATCTGAAATTCTTCTGTGTGCATACTAAGACTGCCATCTACTTTTAATTCAATTGATTGTATTGTTGTGTGCGAAACCACCTCTTCAAACTATACTAGCTTTTCAGCCCGAAACAGTTTGCAATTTTCAGCCCCTATAAAAACCATAAGTCCCAGAATGCAGCACCGGAATTCCTGAAAAGCCAGAACTGGCTCACAGCGTCACACAAGGCAATGGGCCACTTGGCAACAAAGTAAAAAGTTTTTAAAAAGCAAGTTTCAGGTTTGTGATTATCGGCTTATCCGTGGAGTGTTGAATGGCTGGGGATTGCATTTCAGGTGCAGATGTAAACATTTTTAAACCGGTGTGTTTGCATTCGCACTTCTTTGAAACAGCGATGCCCTGTGGGGTGGGGGGACCTGTGCCCGGGCACCACGTGCAATCCCCACCCTTCCTGTGGTAGTGCTGTCAGTCCCCGGCTGCCACAGCAAAAACTGGGCATGCCTGAGTTTAGAAGCTGAAAACAAAGCCTCACTGCTGCTGACGCCTCTGTTCCCATGCAGATGTCAGGCCTTGGTGCGCTTCCATGAGCCCCTTTTGTTGAACTACTGCGGTTCCAGTGCCCCACGGGAACTGGAGCCTGTGCTGGGATGTAGAAATGGGTAACCAGTTGGGCATTGTAGTGCTAGCTTCAAGCGTGAAATTAACTGGGCCATTGTGTAGCTGATATAAGAATGTGTACTGATCTGGCACAAGGTGGACCTGGCAAGCAGTCTGTACTTGCATAAGTCTGTGACAAAGCGAGAAACGGGTACCATGCAGTGGCTGCCTGTGCATGTGAAGGAAGCCTGCACTGCTGCTGAACATGTGGGCCCTGTTCTGTGTGTGTGAGGAAGTGTTCATCAGTGCTATCTCTATTCTGCCTTTTCTCAGTGCATTAAATGGGTAGATAGGGCTGGTATTGAGTACCTGCACTTCTTTAATTTGAAAGGGAGAGTACCTGAACTTTGCTGCACTGCTGTAGGGCATTTAATAGGCGACTACCAGTACTTCTCAGTAGCAAACAGGTACTCTAAATAGTGAGCACCTGCATTTCCATATTTCCATTATAAGCACTGCCTGTTCTGTGTGCATAATGGAAACGTGTACTGTTGCTGCCACCATTAGTTAATGTACTTGTTGCTAAGGAACCCTGCACTGCTCCTTCCTAGGATAAGCATCCTTGTTAGAAAAGCTGGGTAAAATCCTTTTCCAGTTACAATAGCCAAATTGATTGGTTTTGCCAATGCTTATGTCTCTCACACTTGTTCACAAGTGTTCATTGGTTTTAAACAAAAAGACCAAAAAGTAAGCCATACTATAATCGACTGGTTAGCAAGCCACATCTGGAATGATACCCTGATGGCATTTCGATTGTGCCCCTTGCTCCCACAAAGAGTGAAATAACTTCAGAGGTTCAGCACAAGGGTGTGCGAGTAGCGTTGTATATACAACTGTTTAACCCCTTCGAAGCTAATGACGAGCTGGGCTCGTCATGGCGCTTACCTGCCGTGCGCGGATGACAAGGCCAGCTCGTCATGAATAATGGTCCTTTTGGTTTTTCAGCGCAGGACGGGAAAACGCCTAGCAGCCATGTGGTTAAGATAGAAAGATATGTATTTTAGAGCGCCATGTTTGAGTACTGTTATTTTCCATAAAGTGTTTATTTCGGATACAAGAATCCATAAAACACAGTACAACAATAATCAGGTAAAAACAAATAAATTGACATGAGTACATTCAAGATCACATAAAATACCAATCTCATAAAACCTCATCCCACAATAAGAGCAGGGAAAATAAGATAAGAAATAAATGGAGAGATAAAAAGTAAGAAGGGGTGATTTCAAGGGAGAAAGAGCAGCATCTCGAAGTAAATAATGTAGGAAGGTTCACTATTAGGCATCATTGCTTCGGGACTTGACATTGTGCATGCTGGTAATCCAGGCAGCGTACAGATATGTTGTCACCCCAACAACAATTCCCTCTCTCTTGTCTGATCGTAAAGCGCGTGAGCATAATGGCGAAATCGCAAAAGGCTGCACAGTGGTCTCTGCCATTGTTTTCTATTGTAGGCTGGACAAAAATGGCAAAGTGATGCAGAGTTTCTTCCACTGACTTGCATACGGGACACACATTAGAGCTACAATACTGTGTGACCCAGTTTACACAGAAGCTGTTCAATGGCAAGATCATGTACCTCCATTTTAAGAAGTGTTGCTGGGGAATGGGACTTGGGCGAATATCCAAAAAAGATTCATATGCGAGGGAGAGCTTGATGTCTAAAATAATACTCAGTGAGACTACCTGCTTTGAAACCTTTCCGATCCCTCAACCTAAAAAACTCTTTCAGGCGTTCTTTGACCGAGGGACAAGAGACTTGTTTTGTAGTGGCAGGGGTTCCCTAGAGCAAAGGCAAGCCTATCTCGTACAATGTGGCTTTTATATAAGTAAACCAACCAATCCTCTCACAACCTGTACTGTTATTTGTAAATGCCTGTTCCTTCAAATAGTGTATCTTTTTTATGTTTGTAATATTGCTTTTACCTTTAGATATGCCTTTTTTGTTTGTTTTAGAACGTCAGGAGCAACTATCATAACATTATGTTCAGACATCTGGGCTTATTGCTATAAATCAACCAGGCTGGCGAGGAAGAAGCTGAGAAGGAGGAGGGAAAAAGGAGGCCTCGCCTTGCCAGACCTGGAATACTGCGCTTGGGCCTTCCACCTGACCCATTCCAGGATGTTACTAAAGTCCCCACTAGACAACTCGAACGGCCATATGTTCAAAGCTATGCTACTGGGCTCTGATCTTCCACTGGACGGATTCCTATTCAAATTTGGGCATCAGAGATTTTTCAAAAAAGTCAGACTAAAGACACTACATTGTCCCATAAAAGAATGGTCTCAAATCAAATCCAAGGCGGGGATTGCATACTTTTCCAACTATGCACCGATCTGGGACTTCCCAGGGCTCTCACCGCATTACACTCAGACGGTTAAAACAGTTCTACAAGAAGCAGGAATTATACGATGGGGAGAACTAGTAGTAGATGGCTCTTTTATCGAATGGGAAATATTCTCAGACAGGGTAACCTCACCTTTATCTTGGTTTGTTTATAGACCGCTTTCTAGTTGGTTGCGCTCTCAAAATGAATTATAAGATCAAATTTGGAGGAGACAGCTCCTTAGAAAGGAATCTAGTCGAAAAGCCCTATAAAGGTAAGGAGGTTGCCTCTCATTATTGGAGCATCATGGAAGAAAGGGAGGGTGAGTTTAATCTTCCGATAAAGCTATGGGGAGGAGAGGGAGAACCCCAGGCAGAAGTGAAATGGATAGAATCCTTTACACTCCTCTATAAGATTATAAAACCAGCTTGGCTGAAGGCGCAATCAACTATTTACATTACACCGGGCGTATTATTCCCCTAAAAGGCTCTCCAAGTTCCAACCAGGGAAGTGTTGCAGTAAATGTTCTTTGCCAGCTGCCTCAGACCTGCATATGTTCTGGGAATGCCCGAATGTTACCACTTTTTGGCAAGAAGTCAATGTGAAGGGGCGACCCTTACCTCCACGGCGCGGCGACCCAGTGTGGACTCCCTTGCCTTCGGAACCACACATGCCGCAACTCAGCCAACCCAGGCTACTCCTCTCTCTTTCTCCCTACAGTGTGGCGATTCAAGAAGGACCGGAAGTGACCCCACCTGACCCCGGAAGTCATTCCCCAGGTTCCCGACCAGATGATAGAAAAGCCGACAAGCCAGAAGATGCGGGGTTCCCAGCAGTGGACTCGTGGCAGGAGTTAGCAACACGCGAAGAACCAGCAGCGGAGAGCCGAGGAGAAAGGAAGAGCCGAGAGAAGGAAGAGGAGGAAGACGTTTGGTGCGAGGATTGGTGGTGACCTCAGGAGGTGGCTGGAGAGCGGCCGTAACTCGGAAGAGAGTTACGGCGGGGCACGTGAGTACCTTGTCACCTTTCTCTGTGTTTCCCCTTGTAGTTAGTGTAAATATTGTATATAGAGTCACGAGCAGCACTCACTGTAAAAATAAACGCACCCCTGGCACTGTATAGTACTGTACACCTATTTTTCCCTCCCCCCCCCCCCCCCCACCTCCAAGCCACACTCTCTCCCCGTTACCCGTCTTTTACTTCCCTTCTCCACCTGCCCTACCGTACCTCCCTCACGCTCGCTTCAAACCCTCTCACTCCCCGGTGCGGGTGAAAGTATTCCTAGGTCCGTTGTCTTCAGGACTAATCGCTCTGTATTTTTCTCTTATACCTCCGAGGGGCACACCGTTACCTATACCGCGGCAAGACGACCTGAGCCCAGCAGCGGACGTCCTACAGACGACCCCCTTGCCGGATCCTCACCGCAACGACCCCACCTGCATCACCTACCTGGACTCCAACCCTGGCAAATGTACTCTAAAGACCTGGTTTCTGTACTCTCAATAAATTCTCGCTAATCATAGCGCACTTCATCCGGCCTCCGCGCCTGTTATTCCGGCCCGCCCCAACCCCCACTCCACAGTCAAGATATCACTTGAGTCAATCCTAAAAATCTCCATCCCTTTTTCTTGGTCGTTAGTAATATTTGGACTGAGTGATAACATCAAGGGATTAGAAAGAGAGTTCCTATACTATGCCATACTACTAGCAAGAAGACCAATCTGCAAAAACTGGGTTAATATCAATCCACCGATCCATGCAGAGTGGTTGTCCTCACTTTATGTAACATCAAAAGTAGATTTGGCCAGAACATGCAGTCCCCGTACAGTGAGATTTTGGAATTTTCTAATTGAGTGGAGTCGGAACAGCTAGGAGCCCGGGGTTTTTTTTTTGGGGGGGGGGTTTTTCTTCTTCTCCCCGGATCCGATGATTAAGCCTGAGTCTCCATGTCCAACGGGAGGCACCCCAAGCCATAGTAACATTGGACTATCAGCCCATATTGAGCTTGTTTTGGAGGCAGCTCGTGTGGGGTTCTCTTTCCCAGCTTTGACACCAGACCAGCCTTCCAGGAAAATTTGACGGTATATTAACGGCACAGAGGCGACTGGGTCTTGCGGTTGGAATGCCCCTGGATCGATTAAGTGGCTAATGAGGACAAAAAAAATTTTTTTTTAAAGAACTTCCGGCCCATCTCTCTGCTCCCGTTCCCGGCAAAGTTCATCGAGAAGACCGTCAACGAACAACTGACCCGCTACTTCGAGGAGAACAACATCCTGGACCCTTCGCAGTCCGGGCTCTGCAGCAACCACAGCACCGAGACTGCCCTCATCGCCACCACTGATGACATCAAGTCACTGCTGGACAACGGAGAAACGGCGGCCCTCATCCTCCTGGACCTGTCAGCCGTCTTCGATACGGTCTGCCACCACACACTACGAACACGCCTCCACAACGCTGGGATCCAAGAGAAGGCCCTGGACTGGACCACCTCCTTCCTCTCCGACAGGACACAGAGCGTCCGCCTTCCCCCCCTTCCGCTCCGAAGCCACCGAGATCATCTGCGGCATACCCCAGGGCTCATCCCTCAGCCCAACTCCGTTTAACATGTACATGGCACCGCTCGCCCACGTCGCCCATCGGCACGACCTCAACATCCTCTCCGACGCCGATGACACCCAGCTGATACTTTCCCTTACCAAGGACCCCCACACCGCCAAAACCAACCTTCACGAAGGAATGAAGGCTGTTGCTGAATGGATGAGGAACTGCCGATTGAAGCTGAACTCGGACAAGACTGAGGTCCTCATCCTCTGATCCAACCCTTTGGCCTGGGACGACTCCTGGTGGCCGACCGCACTGGGAACCGTTCCAACACCCACCGACCACGCACGTTACCTGGGGGTCTTCCTCGACTCCACCCTCTCCATGACTAAACAGGTCAACGCTGTCTCCTCCTCCTGCTTCAACACCCTCTGCATGCTCCGTCGGATCTACAAGTGGATCCTCACTGAAACGATAAGAACAGTCACCCAGGCCCTTGTCTGCAGTAGGTTGGACTATGGAAACGCCCTCTACGCAGGAGCCTCGGCCAAACTCATGAGACGGCTCCAACGCATCCAGAACGCCTCTGCATGCCTGATCCTCGACATCCCTCGCCGCAGCCACATCACACCCCACCTGAGAGACCTGCACTGGCTCCCCATCAACAAGAGGATAACCTTCAAGCTCCTCACCCACGCACACAAGGCACTCCACATCACCGGACCAACGTACCTCAACAGACGACTCAACTTCTACACCCCCACTCGCCAGCTCTGCTCCGCCGGCCTTGCTACAGTCCCCCGCTTCTGAAGAGCGACCTCAGGCAGCAGATCGTTCTCCCACCTCACCGTAAAGACCTGGAACACCCTCCCCATCCACCTACGGCAGACCCAAGACCTGCTTACCTTCAGGAAACTCCTCAAGCCCTGGCTTTTCGAGCAGTAGCAGCATTCCCCACCTCAGCGCCTTGAGACCCTCACAGGTGAATAGTGCGCTTTACAAATGATATGAATGATTGATTGATTGATTGGTAGTATCTGGTATGGGTAGCTAAAATTATGAAACCATATTTCAGTAAAATATTCAAGTCTATTCCTAACTTCCTGCCTCTATGATAGGCAGAAACCCGTTTTAGGGTACGCAACAGTTTCTAATTCACAGCAATAAAAACAGATCTTAAATAAAATAGGAACGAGGAGAGGACGTTCTGGATATCGGCAACTGTTGATGCATTGTTAAATTTACAATTGATTCACATACCATAGTTATTTATTAACTATCTATTTCTAAAGAATTATGCTGCAAACTCATTAACTTCCAATAAAAAAAAAATCAGATGGATTATCAGACCAAGTTTCCTGAACACAAATATTAGGGAAATGGTTCTAAAGATGATTATTATTATTATGACAACACTTGCAAAGTGCATGGCTACCCGGAGGCATACCAGCGCTAGTAGTATTGCACAAGAACAACAGTTAGGATGGCTTATGGTTAATGCACATTATTCTGTCAGACCCAGGTTTTAAGTAGCTTCCGAAAAGAAAGGTGTTGTGTCACAGAGCGCAGTTGAAAAAGGAGGGTATTCCAAAGCCTGGTGACATTGTATGAAAAGGAATGGCCTCCCTAGCTTTCCTTTTTTATATGGGGCACTACAGCCAAAAATAGATTGGCTGATCATAGCCTTTTTCTAGGGTGATAGAATGAGATAAGGGAGGGGTTGATCTGGGGGCGTTTGCCCCAGATTGCCTTATGGGCTAGGCAAAGGGATTTAAACTTTATTATTTTGATTATTGGTAGCCAGTGTAGGGTATTCAATGCTTGGCGGGCCGATTAGGTTCTGGGAATGTTAAGTATCAGCCGGCCAGCACAATTTTGTGTTATTTGCAGTTTTTTTGTGGTTGTCTTAGGGGCACCTAAATAGAGGGAGTTACTGTAGTCCAGGCGGGAAAGGAGCAAGGCCTGGAACATCAATCTCCTGGCGGTGAAAGGAAGCAAAGGCAGCTTTTTCGTAACATTCTAAGCATGCTGTATCATGTGGCTGCTAATTTCACCACTTGATAGTCAAACTTGAAGAATTCGTCAAGCCACATGCCAAGACTTTTCATCCTTGTATATTAGCAGAAGAGCCAATACATGTTGGCCACACTGGTCTCCACTCTTGAGTATGTGTATTGACCTCGCTACTGAATTATCTGACCAGATCTGCAAGGCTACTGGAGAGAGTTTTGAGTGTTAAAGAGAAACTGCATTTTGGACATCATCCAAAAGAGTGTATTTTACTGAAAGACAAATATAAACATACACTTTGAGCATTTTTTGTTCTCAAAATCTGGACTACTATAAAGAGGCCATATTGCTGCAGATCTCCATAAAGACGGTGCAAGGTTGGTAGGTTTGCTGCAAGATTGACTTGAACTCGGATAAATTAGTGTATCTTGTGAGTAAGGCAAGGATTATCAATTGGTAATCTTGAATGGAGGGAGGGGCATAAATATTATGGCAAGGAAAAGTAGAACTATGAGCAATGAAGATTAACTTGAAAGTATCTGGGATTACCAGCATGGTCCCTATTTTGAGCAATACCAAGCCATAAAAAAACGTTTAACAAACCTCTCCGACCAAATTATGCTGTATCCAAAAAGTAAAGTAACATAAAATGACAATGTTTAAAATTACTTTAAAAATGCCCCTCAATGGAAATCTAGAAGAGCCAGTCTTAACAGAAAATGGGAATTCTGTATCAAGGTATGAGTTGTTTGAAAAGGTCACACCGTAGTACACGCTGAGCCACTGCTGATCTTAAGAGCTCAGTTACAGAGAGCCAAGAAAAATTCCCAAGGCACAATGGGTTAATAGGGCTATCATATGAGCTTGGGATGGTGGGTGTGGCAAACATATATTTCATCAGCACCTGCATGCGTTCATTGCTTGCAAGAGATATTGTATCCAACTGGGGCTTGAAGCCTGTCCATTATTTAACATTTGTTGTCACTCTTATTTGCTGTCTTTTAATTGACTAGCGCATGCTGGCCTCACTTCCTCTTCTTTTGACTGGAGCATGGACCAAGTACTGATAGCTGTCCTTCTGCAGATCGCATTATGATTGAGGTACTACATTTATTTTACAACAAGGCCCGGAGGCCAATATTATGCACTACACCTTTATTACCACTCAGGCAGCAGCAACAAAGAACATAGAATTAGAACCCCGAACACATTCTAGAACTCCTGAACATGCATAAACCCATAGAACCTGCAGCCATCTTCCTCTTTTGTTGCTGCTCAGGCATGAGATAAGTCGTTTTTTTGTTTGGGTTTATTTGTTATTTGTAATTATTATAAATCAATGTTTTTATGAATCATATACATAGGAAGCTTAAGTAGATTAGATAAAGCTTAAGTTGCTTAAATAGTTACCTTATAACGTAACGTTTAAAATGTATTTTAACTTTTATTCAAATTAGGATGTTTAGGAATAAGGTCTTTTGATCGATGTACTGGGGTAATGGGCAGAGTTGTAAACGCTGTAGTAGGAATTTGTTAAGAAATCAAGGTTGTTTATTTTACCGTCTGTCGCTCTTGACGGTTAGATTGCATCGGAGGGTGACGGTTGGTGTTGCGCGTTGGCTCGCGGAATTCAGGCCGTCTGTAAGCGCGGGCTGTGAGCGCGAGCTTTCCCGGCGTTCTGTGCGCCGAATGAGGAGGCGAGCGTGCGCAGTACGGTGTGAAGATAGTTTTTGATCTGGTGGGGCCGCCGTACTTACGTTACGTGCGGCGGCCATTTTGTGAGATTGGGAGATGGCATTAGAGGTCTATTGAGTTTCAGGCCCCCATATTTTGGGATCTGCCTCTTTATCGAAGGCTCTGTTGCCGGTTTGTTTTTTCCTGTCAGTTGTCGGGAGTCGGTGACAGGAGAGGTTAGGTTTAGTTTTTTGGCTGAAAAACGTTAGTGAGTAAGCGAATTATTCACTCTATCAGTGGTTCAGTTTGGTTGTCTGTGGGTCCAGTTTAGCTGGGACTTTTATAAGTTTAAAAGAAAATATATAAATAAATATGGAAGGGTCTGAAGGAAATTTTGAGGAGAGAATGAAGGTGTACATGGAAAAGATGTTTGGCGAGATGGCAGCGTCAATAGACAAAAAGATAGAAAGTACATTAGAGAAAGGTGTACAGAGAAAACAGAGAGTTGGTGATGAGGAGAATTTTTGGACAACAGAGGAGTTAGAGATGGGCATTGGTACTTCTGGCCAAGGAAAGAAGGGTCAAAAAAGGAAAAGTTTGGATGGTAATAAAAAGAGAATTGAACATAAGGTTCAAAGAGAGGATGCTATAAAGGCAAGAAAGAGCGCCAAGAGGGCGCAGAAATTAAAACACACGGTGGTTGCGTGTGATTCGAGCTCAAGTGGAGATGTAGAATTAACTTGCAGCTCAAATTTAGAGGAATCTGATTATGAGGTTCCTCAGAAGAAGAGGAGAGTAAATGAGAAAGAGATTAAATTGGAGGAAAATGAAATTTTTGACCCGCAGGGCGAGGAGATGTTTGATCCTTTGTTGATTCAACATCCACTATCACCCCAATGGACTCCTGTGGAACATGTTGCGAAGTATGTTCGCTATTGGATTAGGAGGGAGATTCCTAAGGAGGTGAGGACACGTATGCGCAGCGAGTGTCCAAGACCATGCCTCGATAGTAAGGTGGCATATACGCCTGAGCTAGATCAGAGGATGCTAGCCTTTATTAACAAGACGGGAAAGGACCCTAGAAGGGGTTTGGAAAAAGGTTTAAAAGGCTGTCAAGACAGATTGTTGGACATTCTTGGCCCTTTGACCAAGATTTTTGATCTATGCGAAGAGGCGCATACCCATAATGTGGGTGTTGACGTGGTAGAGTTACGTCAATGGATTCAAAGAGCTATTTGCCTTTTGGGGAACGCTAATACTTCTCTAAATATAGAGAGAAGGAAGTCGATCCTTTTTAAGGTTGACCCAAAGTTAGTTGATTTGGCTACTAAGGAACCAGGAGAGAATTCAGAGGGATTACTCTTTGGGGACGATTTCGTGAAAGAAATGTCCCGCTATGTTAATACTTTCAGTTCGCTAGAGAAAGCGCAGAAAGATATAAGACGTGTTTTTGGAGTGGCCGGGAGAATGCGGGGTCGCTTTCCCGGCCGTGGCCAAGGGTTGTCGAGAGGCAACTTTGGTAGAGGAAGACCCTTCTATTCTAATTATGGATCAGGCTTCTATGGAGGATCTGGCTTTGGCTCCAGAGGTGGTCAAGGAAACTTTTTCCCCCAGCGACAGAGGGGCAGAGGAAGAGGCATGCGCTCGGAGCGGAGATCTAGAGGGGCCTCAGGTAAGCAGTTTTCAAGACCCTACTTCTATCCGAATAAAGGTGGGCGGCAGACTAGCCCTTTTTGTTTCGAGATGGGAGGAAATAACAAGGGATCCATGGGTTTTGGAAACTGTTGCTGGTTTCAGGATAGATTTTGTAGAAGTTCCTGTCCAAAAGAGGGTCCCGGGAATTTTACGTTTTTCAGGAGAGATGGAAGATTTGGTGTCAAAAGAGATAGATGCTCTCTTGGAGAAAGGGGCTATAGAGGAAGCAAGTGTGGTAAAAGGAGGATTTATAAGCAATATATTTTTGGTGGAGAAGAAGGACAAGAAGATGCGTCCAGTGATAAATCTGAAAGAATTGAACGATTGGGTTGTGTACAATCACTTCAAAATGGAGGGGATCCACATGTTGAGGGATCTTTTAAGGAAGGGAGATTGGCTGACGAGGTTAGATCTAAAGGATGCTTATTTGACGATTCCGATGTGCAGGGATCAAAGGGATTATTTGCAATTCAGATGGAAAGGGAAGTTGTGGAGGTTCAGGAGTCTCCCGTTTGGTCTGACGTCGGCTCCTTGGTGTTTCACGAAGGTAATGCGTCCGGTGGCAGCTTGGCTGAGGTCGAGAGGAATTCGTCTGATTGTGTACTTGGACGATTTTCTGATTTTAGCAGAGGGAAAGGAGCTTGCGAGGGAACAGACAGACTTTGCAATCAGGGTATTGGAGGACTTAGGTTTTGTGGTGAACAGAGAGAAGTCTTGTGTGGTTCCCCAGCAGGAGATTCAGTTTTTAGGTTTTCAGATTCGGACATTGGAATGTGTGTTGAAATTGCCAATGTTGAAGGTAAAGACTATCAAGAAGGAGGTGAAGAGAGTCTTGCAGGCGGATTGGTTTACCTTGAGACAGTTAGCTCGTCTATTGGGTCTGTTGTCTGCATCGATTCAAGCAATATTTCCAGCTCCTCTTCATTACAGAGCCTTGCAGAGATTGAAAGGTTTTCACCTGAGGAAGGGGGCGAGGTATTCACAGAGAGTGTGGTTGAATCAGGAATCCAGAGAGGAGTTGGATTGGTGGTTGATGAATTTAGATGCATGGAATGGCAGGGCAATCTTTGGAGAGGCTCCGGAAGTGGAGATAGAGTCGGATGCGAGTCTTCATGGTTGGGGTGCGAGATGCGGATCGGTGTCGACAGGGGGGAGATGGTCGATGGAGGAGTCTCAGATGCATATAAATTGTCTGGAACTGCTGGCGGGGTCATTTGCAGTGAAAAGTTTCATGAAGAACCGTTTGAAATGTTGTGTTCTTCTAAAGATGGACAATCTGTCAGCAGTGAGGTATGTGAACAAGTTGGGCGGTCCTCGCTCAAGGGGTCTGGCAAATCTGGCGAAGGATTTTTGGAATTTTTGTCTGGAGAAGGAGGTGGTTGTTCAAGCTCAGTATATTCCAGGTCTGAGCAACGTAGAAGCGGATTGGTTTTCAAGGTATATGAGGGATGTAAGCAATTGGAAGTTGAACAGGGAAGTTTTCAAGAGTTTGGAAAGAAAATGGGGTCCGTTTCGGATAGACTTATTTGCGGACAGATTGAATTGTCAGATAGATCGGTTTTTCAGTTGGAAGCCGGATCCGGAGGCGAAAGGGGTAGATGCTTTTCTGCAAGTTTGGAATCCAGGAAGGAATTATGCTTTTCCCCCTTTTTCTCTGATTCAGAGAGTGATAATGAAGGTCAGGAGGGAAAAGGCAGAGTTGTTGTTGATAACCCCTTTTTGGAGGTCCCAAGTGTGGTTTCCAGATGTGATGGAGTTGCTGGTAGAGGATCCGGTGTTGCTTCCGGATCTGGAGGAAATTATTCTGGATCCTTTGGGGAATGTTCACGACTTGGTGGCAAACGGTCAGCTAAGGTTAATGGCTTGGTTGATTTCAGGAGAGTTTGGCAAGTGCATGGATTATCGGAGGAGGCTGAGAGTCTCATCGCTAAGTCTTGGTCTAGAGGGACAACAAAAGTGTATAAGTCGGCTTGGAGAAGATGGGCTGGTTGGTGTTTTGAGAGGGATTTGGATCCCCTATCAGCTTCTGTGGTAGATGTTGTGAATTTTTTGTCCTCTTTGTTTGAGAAAGGCTTGTCTTATAATTCTGTGAATGTTAGTAGGTCCGCTATTTCGGCAGGTCACGTTTTGGTTGATGGCCTTCCTATTGGTCAGCATGCTCTGGTTAGGAGGTTGGTTAAGAGTGTGAGGTTAATTTTACCCCCTAAAGCGAAATATGCTTTTCTTTGGGATGTGTCTTTGGTTCTTAAGGAGTTAGAGAGTTGGGGTGAGAATGAGTTGATGGAGGTTAAGTTTTTGACATGGAAGCTTGCTTGTTTACTGTGCTTGGTCTCTTGTAAGAGGGTTTCGGATATTAGAGCTTTAGAGATTGATTCTAGGTTTTTTCAACCGGAGGGTGTGTGTTTTGAGTTGCGTAAGAGGACGAAGACTATGACAAGGACTGTTTTTTATCCTCAGTTTAATGAGAATAAGAGGTTATGTGTGGTCTGCTGTTTAAAGGAATATGAGAAAAGGACACTTGGTTTGAGACCTTCTGGTTGTTCACAGTTGTTGATTTCTTTGAGGAAGCCTTTTAGGGGTGTCTCGTCTGCTACTCTGGCTAGGTGGGTGAGAGAGGTTATGTTTAAGGCTGGGATTGATATAAGTGTGTTTGGTGCTCATTCAGTGAGGGGTGCTATGGCGAGTAAGGCTTTTATGAGAGGTTTTAGTTTAAGTGGAATTATGAAAGCAGCGGATTGGAGTTGTGAATCCACTTTTAAGAGATTCTATTTTAAACCAGTGGAGAATGTTTTGAATAGTGTTATTGATGAACTTTGAACATGCATAATATTGGCCTCCGGGCCTTGTTGTAAAATGCAGATTTTCAACATTTGGTAATGAGTAGAAAATCATGATTTTAATAAAGGCACGGAGGCTAATATTATCCCTCCGCTTTTACCCTCCCTTGTTTTGATGTTTTTCTTTGATTTGTTTTGTTTTCTGCTTAGGTTAAAGAAAAGAATCTGCTCCTTGAGAAGGTGAAGAGTTGCGGGAGTGTTTTTCCTTTAAGAAGATTCGCTTGGTTCAAGATAAGAGACTTTTTAAGATAATCGCAGCGCTTGGTTCAAGATAAGAGACTTTTTAATATGATCGCAGCGCCCAAAAGAGGAAGATGGCTGCAGGTTCTATGGGTTTATGCATGTTCAGGAGTTCTAGAATGTGTTCGGGGTTCTAATTCTATGTTCTTTGTTG
This sequence comes from Lissotriton vulgaris, assembly GCF_964263255.1. NCBI lineage: Eukaryota > Metazoa > Chordata > Amphibia > Caudata > Salamandridae > Lissotriton > Lissotriton vulgaris. The sequence goes on from NC_141700.1 coordinate 62,220,637, forward strand.
CTGCTGCCTGAGTGGTAATAAAGGTGTAGTGCATAATATTAGCCTCCGTGCCTTTATTAAAATCATGATTTTCTACTCATTACCAAATGTTGAAAATCTGCATTTTCCCTGTCCATGTTGAACCTCTTGCAGCTACATTTGACTATGCCATACACAATTAAAAAGGCCCTTCTCTTCTTTTAAATGGATGTTTGTGACAACAAATGGTATCTGCTTTTGTTATGACAACTGATGTTATCTGCTACCAAATGTATTTTCACAAAGTCATGGACGCAATTGTTTTTTTAAGTAATACTATTTTTTGCCAAATGCCTTTTTTTGTTGCTTTTTCACGCAAGGGGAGAGTGATTTGCTAAGAATCACAGGGGTGTTGTGGCGAAGACCTAACATACATTGGCAAAGCCAATAGAGACCTTTGAGATTATTGTTTCTGCAATTGTCTTTTTTCATGTTGTGCAGCATGACAATTGCTGATTTTGGCTTTATAGCAGTGTGGCTAAAACTAATAATAAAAGTGCATTATCCCGCGCTGCATCATATTGTTTTTGATATAAAAAAGTTTGAGCCACACACTGCAAAGCATCCGCACTGCTGTACAGCATGACTACTAAACTGGCAAAGTTTGATGAGAAAATGTCACTCCTAGGCTAAGATATGGAAATGTTACGAATAGGCAAACTGAATTAGTTGTTAGAACTTTACCTTCAGCATATTACTTTTCACCTATACTTTCCTGATTAAATTGGGCTTGTTTTGGAAGCTCGGGCACTTGATTTGGGCTCCTTTTCACGGGGAGTTGCGCTTGTTTCTTGGGTTCAGACCTGGCAACTTTTTCCACCAGTGGGCGGGCTCCAGCGAGATGCTGACTCTTTGCCGAGTGACAGAGTGTTCTGTGTTGAAACCCGTGCCCCCGGGGCGGCAGTGCGTCTGTCGGAGCGAGCCAGGGCCCGAGGCCAGCGGGAGGCACCGGTGACAGCGAAGAGGACCCGTGCTGGTGAGTAGACGCTTCAGCGAGGCTCTCCGTGGCGGAGTTTTGCGGCAGCGCGACCTGTCAACCGAGAGCCACCCGGCCCGTACCGCATGCGGAAGCTGCGGGTCTCGCGCCTCGGAATGTTGTGGATGGGAGTGTTCTGGGGCGACCGTTGGGATTCGGTCTTTGTCCGCTTTATGCCGCTGACGCCGAGCTGTGTAATAAAACAACTTGTGACCTCGTACCTGGCTTTTTGTATTTGTGCGGGGATTGTTCAAGGGGGTTCGGGCTCCCTCCGGTGCCACATACACTTGACTACGAGTCCTAGTTTGGTCCTTTCCAGCTCGGGGTCTCTCCCCACCTTGTTGCCTTCATGACACCAGTGCGTGGAGGGTATAGGTCGCCTTCCGGCCCGGGCTGCCTGTCAGACTGTCTCCCCTACCCTCACTTCACCTGTCTGCTGCCTACTTATTTTCACAACTATGGGGATTGGCCCCTCCGGCTGCTCCCTCATTCCCTAGGGATTATCTCCTCCTGCAGCCCCCTCTTTCCCATACTATAGTAGGGTGACCAGGCGTCCCGGCTTTTCAACAGCTGTCCCGGCAGATTTAGAGAAATTTAGCTCATGTTCTCAATGTTAAAGAAGGTCCAAAGAAAACGGAGCGAGGTGTATTTGTATGTTTTCCAAAGCAGGGATAGTTAGAAGCTATCATAAGAAAGCATTTTAAAATTTTAATTAACAAGCATGCTACTGGCTCTAAAAATTGCATTTTATTTATGTTTTTACTGCCTCTTCAGAAATTCTTTGAGGTGCGCTGTCATTATGTGCGCTCGGTTGAAGCAATATTTTAGACCTTCTATTTTTTTGTATAATGTGCCTGCTTTTGGCTTTAAAATTCTGGCCATTCGACACTATAGGGATTGTCCTCTCCGGCCCACCCCCCTTTCTTACATTGTAGGTATTGTCCCCTCCTGTGGTCCCCCTCTTTACTACACTGTAGGGCTTGTCCCATCCTGCTGCCTGCTTTGTCTCTAGTGGGAGATGTTTTGGGTGAAGGGACTTTGGTCTGACGCAACTTCTGGGTGTTGCCACTCCCTCAAAGACACTCATTTTGAAGCTGGATCTCCAACGGCAGTGCTTAGTGGCAGGTGTTGCTGAAGCACCCACACCTCTCCCTCCTAGACGTTTAGCTCAATGATATATCTCGCTTATCTAGCTGCGGTGTATGCCGCCGATACAAATTGGCTACAAAGGTTTCTTCAACTATCCAAATTTAAATGGAGCCGTCAGCTCGGAGTGTATTGTATGAAATGCCCTTGACCCTGCGACATAATGCCTCCCATCCAAACAATGGAGACATTAGCTATAGCATTTTGGTCTAACCAACATCACTAGTGTCTTGCTTCATGGCAGGTGTTGGCACTCTAATACAGGTTCTAGAGCCCTCCAACAGTTCTGTACAACCTCGTTCAAGAGGGGCAATCGGAACCCGACAAACTTATATATGCTGCATTTATGCCGACTGAAACGGCTCCTCGCCTACTAACGCTGTCCAAACTGCATCCACCATCCAAACTGTATCTATCCTCTTTCACTAAGCACAGAAGCAGCCTAGCTCGCCGGGCAGTGTGTTTCTCAGCTGCCAGGTTTCACGGAGTTGGTGAAAAACACCAGTGTACTTTTCTTTTTGTCTGACTCAAGTTGTTACATATGTGTGCACATTTCTAGCACCTGGAATCTACTACCATGAATAAAGCGTGTTGGAGGTTCATTAGGTGTTCTGTGTTTATCTTCAGGAAAAGGTATGTGTGCCAGTGCGCCTTTCACTAATTTTCTGCATCCAACGGTGACCACGGCATTGCGTAAAGGCCGGTCATCCCACTTCTGCCACATGAGTTACGGTCTGAATGGTACCGCAACAGGTATATTCATGAATGCACCTTGTGCCCCCCCCCAACCCCCACACGATGTTTTCAAAGTGGAGTTTCTGTAGGGGATGATTGCACAATTCCAAGTTTCATATAGGAAAACAAACAGTTTTTCTTCTGTCTGCATTCCAAGGTGCCATAGTCAGAGTGGTGCAGTTAGACCGCAGATGATAATACCAAGAGTATCCATATTTACAGGGACTGGTATTACCTCACCAAAATAACAGCCTGTTTTAATGAAGGCCTGCGTTTTTGGTGGGAGGCTTGGTTTTACCACACAATTAACTCAGTATGTTGAAACGTGCAGCAGAGGTCTGTGTTATTAACTCTGGTGTAAATCTCCACAAGATCAACTCAGATTGTCACTCCTTTGACGTTGAGTACCGTTGAGTTAAGTAATTACAATGCACGCTGTGTAACAACCAAGAGTCAATGTAATTCGTTTTTTACATGCTGCATACTTAGCCTGAAGAAGTCAAAGTTTTCATTGCTTTCTTTTCACTTTTTCAAACTGGTGCTGTTAAATTTAGGTTATTCGTTGCTTATCCCTTTGTGAACCCAGATACACATTGATCTAACTCAAATTTTTTGACTATAGAACATGTAGTGAGAAGGGTAAAATTATGTCTTGTAACAAAGTTTATAACGTCCCAGAAGTGGGACGGTCTGTACTATTTATCACATGATAGTGTTTTAAAGCGGAATATGCCTGACCCAATTAAATGTACATTTTTCATTTAAATTCATTATAAGTGGCGGAGAACCAAGAAAGAACGTTTGTTGTGGTATATGAGAACCAACAATCAAAATACTGTTCTGCCTGGGTTAACCACGAAGAACCCATATCAAAGACGCTGAGAGCCCATAGAAAGCTATCAGAATTTTTACTTAAGGTATGTCATTTTCCGTTGCTTTGCTTTCTCGCATGTTTTTGTGTCCGATTTTAGATTTATTGCCGATTAGTGTGTTTTGCTTACCTGTGGAAAGGCAGTGTGTCAAGCCTGGACACCATGTTGGTGGAATAGAAGAAGTAGAATCCACAGCAGTTTGCAGGAAATGTACAATGTGTGGCTTTTTGTACTAGGGTGTTATTTCCTATTAAATCCAGGCTAAGAAGTGTATGTGATTTGTGCAGGATTTAATTTAGTAAATTAACGCCATGTGTATCCAGCACTACTTTGTAGAGCTATATCAGACTAGATTTCGTCTGTTTGTTCATGTTTCTAGATTTTTATTGGCTAATTCTGAAGACAAAGTAGCATGTTCAGCGTTTCATTTCTATGACTTGGTATCTGTGTTTTAGTCTAGTCTAGTCTGGATATTTGTATTGCGCAGCATATCACTTCCCGAGGGAGTCTCATTGCGCATGCAGACAGTCCCAGAAAAAAAGGTAGGTCTAGAAAGGGAATTTAACTGAAGAGCCATGTTTTCAGTTTTTTTCGAAAACACATGAGTTCAGTGGTCGTACGTATGTCTAAGGGGAGAGGACTGTGTGCAGAGATAAGTGAAGTTTAAAATACCAGTTTTTAGCTCAGATTGAAGCATTTGGTGTTCTTTGCATCTTGAAATCCCTTTGTATGTTTTTACCATAGTCTCCTCCTCACACAAACGCACACTGAAGCCAATTTCTTTGTAAGCAATTAATATAGAGGCAGGTGGCATTGGCATTTGGGACATAGTGACAGCATCACACGTGCCACTGCAATTTTGATTCCACGACAAGTAAAGAATGGCTGTCTGACAGGAACATGTTTCAGTTGGCAGGATCACCGAGTAATTCAAATTTTCTCCTCTTAGATATGCAGTGATCTTCCAGTCACAGGTTTGAGTCTAGGCAAGCCAACTGAACCCTTCCCATTGAGTACCATCAATCTATAGTCACATCACGTTACTTACAATAATTAGAAATGGCAGCAGTGTGTGGTTTGAAGCGCTTTATAAAAAGGGTTATTTATCCTGTGTCTGTATCACTAAAATGTGTTTAAGACTTTTTATGCTTTTATCGAAGTGTCGGAGTAAACACATACAGAAATTAAGAAATACAGGTAACCTGTTAAATTAAGGTGTCAACATAGAATTTACCATGGCTAGTGTTAAACAGAGCAGATGATATATGTATTTTTCCAAGGCAAGCAAACTCAGGGTGAGCCTGAGCCTCGCCTATGGCTGCTTAGGGCACTGGTGTCTGCCATAGTGAGAGGTGTAAATGCCACAAGAGATGGCTGTGGACTCTGGGTAGAAGCAGTGGAATCGGGCATTATGGTTTCAGATACCTGGTTCGTAATTGAGTCTTAGACGTTAAGTAATTTCATCAGGGAAATATTAAACCAGGTAATCATAAAATTATGGTGGAGGATTAAAGGAGCTGTATCTGCTTAAGGGGCAGATAGTTTATTAAAATGTTGAAATACATTTTTAGCAGATTGGATGGATTGTTGATTCTTAATCTTTTTAACTAGAAACAATGTTTGTTTTTTCCTGCACTGTCTTCTCCAGATACTCGTTATCGTTTGAGTTCCCTTAATCAAGTTAGACACTTGTCCACAAGCAGATATTCAGTAAGCCATTAATTCCCAGTACATAATATATTCTTGTGTTACTTTTTTGTGTGGCTAAAAGAATGCGAGTCCTTTTTGGTTCTGTCATGGTAGATGGCAAATTTGATATCACTTGATGTCCACCTTCCTGTTAACCTTTATCAGACATGTTTCCCAAAGGTATACTTTCATGTGTCTTATGCCAAGACCTGCCAGTGATTTTTATCTTCCTTCGCAGGCTGTCTTTGATAGCATAATTTGTGGAAAGTATTTTCAGAATGATTCATCTATTAATTACGCGGTAAGAAGGCTTCCTAACCATTAACACTTTATCTGCAGAGAAGTCAAGGTGATGGCCAGATTTATGTGCTAGTCCTTTCACCTTTCAGAAGAGTTTCCTGGTTAGCATGGCTTAAAGGAGCACGTTCTCTCCCATTGTAGAGTCTGATTGTACCCAGATACTCTGACCACTCTTGTTAAGTCAGTGAATAAAAGCTGACCGGGTTTAATAATGCTAATGGCCAAGTCACAATGTCACCACAAAACCAGAGTCTCAGAATGGTTCTTATAGTCAGTTTTCGTAGTATGTGTCTTGTGCCCACTGTCATTGTGGCAGTATTGAATGCTGATAAACCTAGAAATGGGGCCCTGAGAAGACCGGAGAATATGTAATCACGATGTTACCTAGTGATTCAACTGTTATTGAACTGCAGAGTCCCAAGTGATTCACCCCCAGCATCTAGGAAGTAAGCATTGCCTTCCCTACTTTCAAATCCATGTTCATGGAGAGTAATAATCATTGACATGGTATGGCTGAAGTGTTGTGGTTTGACATGTTGTTTATGTATATAGAATTTGTGTTGTGTAATAAATATTCGACCATAATTTGCAGTGGTATTATCCCTTTCTAGATGGACGGGAGTGAAGGAGGGTTTCCTCCGGGATTTCATGAGCAGACGCAGCGGAGCAGCGTTTCTTCGATTGGGACCAGATGTAGGTAACCTCTTTCATTGTAGGGATGTAGTATAAGCTTTTGCAAACGTGGAGTAACCCATCGTCACTTGAAAACGAATTGATCTTTCTATAAGAGCATTCAGAGCATGCCACCAAAAAGGTGCGGTTCAATGGTTATTTGGGTGCTATAGCTGGTAGTAAAAGCTGTTGTCCTTAGATTTCCTGTTGGCCCTGCCCAAATAACATTGTGGGCCCAGGTTACAGTGGTCAAAAAGACTGCCGAAGGAACAGAAGGTAAACTGAGATGGAAGTGACATGTTTACTTTCTGTAGTTTCCTCTCTGTGCTGTTCCCCTAGACTACCCGGGAAATCAGATGCTGTTGAAAGGTAAGGGGGTCCACCGTGAAAGTTCACAGAGGAAGAAAAGTGAACGAAGTGTTTTGGCGAATCTAAGTACATATACATTTGCACCATTTCCCAGTACTTTTCCATTTTGTATGTTGGTTTCCTATTTCTTTGTTTTAGTAATTTTTACTCCTTGTGTTTTGCTCATAATCATTTTATTTTAGAAATTATGTACATAAGATCTATGCCGTCACATTTGATACATCCCGAAAGAATGCTGTTCAATACAAATCTGGTACAAACAAAAACAGTAATTTTTGGTAATGGAATATTTGAAAAGTACTAATAAGATGCATGATCTAGATGCATTAATAGACCCAGCCTATAAGTTACACTTCTCTTTGATGAACCACTTCAGTGCAGACAGTAATTTCCTAGGCAAAAATATATTAACTTGGATGTGTAGAGAGTGACTAATCACCCGCAAGGGTATCCAGGCACGGGGTTCATGCTGGGATCAGTTGAAGATCCAGGTCTTGTTCCTATCTGAATTCGGTGAGAGAGGGTGATGTTCAGAGGTGCAAGGAAAAGTCATTCCAGGACTTGGAAAGGAAGGAGAAGGCGCGTCCTCCACTGTTGCTTTGGTGAATGCGGGGAGTGTGAGCGAGGGACTGGGAGGTGGAGCGCAGGAGTCTGGAGGATTGGTACCAGTTCAGGCAGTGGTTGATGTGTGTTGCTCCTTGGTTGTGGAGGGAAGGAATTCAGAAGCGGGTGAGTGGACGACTCTCTTGCTGAGTAGTTTGAATTAAGCCCATTGAATGACTGTTTTTTTCAGAGAGGCAGGCCTTGGGCATACATATAAGGTTCTGATTGATGAGAGGAATGTCATGATAAGGCAATCCTTTGCCTTTCCACGCTAAACGTTTCGGGTTAGTTGCGGGCCTTTAAGAGCGAATATTGTCTAAAGAGGAACCAGTAGAAGGTAGTCAGAGCATGATTGGATTGCTGAAAACCAAAAAATGTTATTGGTGGCATTGTAGTCGTAGGCGGTAAATAAATCTTCTTACAGACTAAGCTGTGGAATTAGTTGTAAGGAGTCGTATAATGCAGTTTCTTTATCCTGATATAGTGATGCTTTCTCTCTATTGCTGCTTACTCTTTGTAGCAAGAGCCATCTACCCTGTAGATCTCGGCATCATTTTCATGCACCGAATTATAATAGCCTCTGACAGTGTACAACTAGCAGATGACAACATGCTGGGGTGTTTCTTTGTGACCTATTGCCATAGATTCATTGTTGGCTGGGACTTTGCATTTTGAGTGTGACACTTTTTCCGACTTAGCCTTTGTCCCTAATTAGCAAGGCCCAGAAAACCGTCCCAGAAAATTGATAAGTGCAGACTCTGTGCCATGTTTTCTTTGGTTTGAGGGAGCGAGAAAGAGATGAAGAATTGGTCCATGCTGGCAATTAAGCTTGTTGCTTGTCGCTCTCTCTTGGCCTTAGACTCGATCTACTGCGTGTAAGTGTGTTTTGATATGTGTCTCAATCATGGCACTTGGGTTTGGATGGTGTAGGAAACGCCAGTGATAGATTTAGATGCAGTCTTAGTAACAGAGTGCCACTGAGGAATGTGATAATTTGAAAAGCCAGTGGATTGTAATAGTAATCTAGGAGAAGTAGCTTTATTGCTCTTAGAATTTAGGCTACTTTTAGTGTATGCATGGACGATGACTGACATTAAACTGTGACGTGGTATGTGTGTCTGACTTGAAGTCTAGAAGTTCATTTGTGTTATGATGAATCTTGGCTGGATGGTACTGCCAGCACATTCAATGTGGCTTTCCTCTGTAAGCATATCTTCCCCTTTCACATTTTATCTCTGCAGCGCTCGATGTCTTGGTGTACCTGATCAACGATGCCGTAGTGCCTCTTACCTTGGACGGTCTGACCTCCATGACTTCCCATGAGGTGCACAGCATTGTGCGCGAAGCCCTTCAGCTTCCAGAGATCGCCCAGGATGTCTTCTCACTCTGGCTGGTGTCCCCATTGCTCGGTAGGCATCCACCCTGTAATCATTCAGACTTCTGTAACTCATTTCGAAGCCTTGAGCAAAATATTCTGTAGCACCAGTCCTTTTGCAATTTTGAAACCTTTCTTCTTTGGTTTTTAAACTAAATGTGTGGCTTGATGTTGTAACGTTTTGGGGTTTATTGATATGCATTCATGTCTTTCTCTTGAAATTTCATTCGTTTTGTGCCAATGTTGCAGAATATTCAGGCATTTTGTTCTTTAATTTCCCATATGCCCTGGATTTTACAATTGTTTTAACAGGTGTCCTACTGTAATGGTGAGAAAAGTAATAATGTACCCCAAAATGTCCAGTACAGAAGCGTCATTCATCATAATTTGCTCTTAACATAGAAACCATTTCTTAAACCTTGTTTCAGTGTTTAACCACTACAACCAGAGACTGTATTAAAGCAAAGTTGAAGTGAGAGAGACAACTTTTTGTTGGTTTCAGTAGTTTAAAGTGAAAGCTCGGAAAAGTCTCATAATCTTTTTCATGGTCAATTTTAATGTGATTATCAGTTAAAGAAATATATTTTAAAGACATTGTCACAGTTCATCTGTTTGTAATATGTCAGTGTAATTTTATTTATATGTTTTGATAGTAAAGAAGCTTGAAGGGTAGAAAATAATGCATCATTTTAACCTCATTTGTATATAGGAGGGTGATGGTCCTGTCTTTAGCTCTGGGCTGATGGTGTAACTCCATCTTTTGACACTGAGGTTGGGTGAAACCTTGAAGGCACCACAAGTCCTTGATCTAAATGTTTTATCTGTGGTGTCCGTTTCGGCTTTATCTTAAAGAAGGCACAACCCATGACTTTTCTGCCATCAAATGTTTGAACAAGGGAAAAGACTTAATTTTTTAACATTGCACCTGAAGAACTTGCGGTCTTCCGAGAGTGTGTGGGTGAGGGGAAGGGAGGAAGGGCCGAGTGGGAAGCTAGCCTTATACGTTGATGGCCGCAAGCACTCAAAATCACCTCTAGGCATTTATTTTGAATGACCCAATGGAGCCAAATAAGTTACGTGCTAGGCTTTATGCTAATGACCGTGGAGGTTATACAGCCCAGCTGATGATTTCTTGCTGGCCACTACAATCCTGCCATGAGCAAAGATCACAGGGTGCAAACTAACTGGTGTACATTATTCACCTACGACTCAAATTTGAATCTCTTGTGAACTTTAATGCCGTCAGAATGCAATGCCTCTGAGGAGTGCATTGATGGGATTGGTGCTGCAGAGAAATATTATTACTACTGTATTAGATAACAAAGCACCCTTAGAAAGATTGTCTCATTATTCGCCCTTGCTTGCTCACGGACACAGACTCTCTCACTTATTTCTTATTTTGATGAAGTGTTCTGCACCTCTGCTGTGCATCCTAGTCCACTTTCCCATAAATGTGACCCGCTTTTAATCATGATGTAAGTGTTTTTGAAATATAACTAGCTCCGAGAGCTGATACAATGACTATACAACTTGCACCTGGTGTCTAGTTCAAGTAGTGTCATGGTAGTTAAAGCATTTCCCAAAGGGTTGTTTCATTCTGTCTTTCTTTTCCAGAGGTCCAGCTAAAACCAAAGCACCAGCCGTACAAAGTTTGCCGACAGTGGCAGGAGCTGCTGTTCCGGTTCACAGAGTGCTCTGAGGAGGACATCACCCAAGGTGGGTAGCAGGGGGAGTGGGTGATGATGGAACTATAGCAGTGAAGCGGCACACAGTATCTTTGTTGTTTGGCTTCTTGTTGGGTAACTTCATTCCTCGTACAGAGGATTACCCTCCACATCCAACTAAAAGGTTTCCGGGGCCCAACTGGCATCAGAGGCAGCAGTGCCTTTTTGAATTTGAGATGCTCTACGAAGAACAGCATGGGTTGTAAGATGTTAAGTTCAGAAAACAGGATGTGATGTGGAATAGAAGAGGAAACATTTAATGAAGGCATCTAGAGGTATAGCTCTCTGTGTTTATTTTCATGATGAATATTTACGGTGTGGGTTTGATATGCAGGAAGATTGACTTTCCGCAGATCATACTTTTGGTCTGTAACTAATCCTAAATGAGAAACCAGGACTATTAGTTTCAACTTTTGCAGTTTAGCAAGCAGAACTCTTTTTTGTTTCAATGTGAAGCTGCCTCTATGGATTTGAGGGTGTGCATTTCATAAAGAGCTCACCTTGCATCGTATGGCAGCTCATGGCCACATGAGGACGTGGTTGGATGGCATTACCGTGGCATTTGAGAGTGTGGCTACTAGACAGTGATTTTCCTTTGCATATGAGAATGCACATGGGAATGTAAGTCCGACCCTAACATGGTCCTACATCTAGGATGTCCATGATGTACCTGGGCATGTGCCCTATACCAGGTATATGATTGGTGTATTTGGCGTATGAGGCGCCCTTACTTCTATATGTGCTTGTTGCAACATAATCGCTCAACTGGAGCAGTATAGAAACCAGCATGACACTGTGCCGTTGTTCAGTGCAGTATGGAACTTGACTTGTCTATGTGGACTTTGAGTACTAGGGCAGTGTAAAAACTGCCATCGTAGTGCATGGTTCACTCATTGAGAAATTGTGGAAACTGTCCTGGTGGTGTGTGCCTTGCATATTGTGGCAATTTGGAAACAGGATGTTAAAAGGTGCTTCACATCCTGGGATAATGTGGAGAATGGCATTACAGTGTGTGCTTGCATATTTTCTTCAGTGTGATAGCTAGCTTTGAAATCTGTTTTGTCTATGTGAAGAAAGCAGAATATGGATTATAAATGTTACTTCTCCTGTTTCACAAATTCTGTATTTCAAGTGCTCTGGCAAGATGGACCCCCGGCATATGGTCTGGCCGGAACCTGTTAGATCAATAACCGGAGTGCAATAAGTGTACCGGCCCTATCATCATAAACAAGAAATCTGGCATCCAGAGCACCTCTATAGCATATTTACCCACCTGAAGCTGACCGGCGTTGTGAGCACTTCTTTATTGAGCAGTGGGTATTTTTGAGCAGCAATGCTGGCACCTTAAGAAGCCCTTATAAATACAGCATCCTGGCATATAATAACATCAGTGATCATTTCTTATTTCTACTATTTTCTGATGGGATTTTATTTTCTGGCGCAGGGATTTCAAATTTCTGTTGACAGTCATAGATATGGTATTGGCCACTATATCTTCTGACAAAGTATTTGAACATTTTAAAGTTCAGTTGGGTTCTCTAGGCATAGTATTTATGATGGGTTTACTTTCTGACCGTGAACACTTTATTTTGATTTGCAGGTATGAATATGTAATGCTTTGGTGTACTATGGTGGGTTCTGAAGTTGCAGGCTATTACATGCATTCCTCTTTACGACTATTTAAAAACGAAGCTGTTTTCCATGTGTTTTTATTTTTCAAGATGAGCCTGCGTTGCAGTTCAGGAGAAATGTGTTTTTCCCCAAAAGGCGAGAACTGCAGGTGAGTCTTGAAGCTGCAGGTGGTAAGCCTTATGGCTATTGCTGGTGAGCCTTGGGGTGATGCGGTTGCTCAGTGATTGTGATGGGATCTATCCCAAGGGGGTTCTGCTCGAGACCAAGTGCAAGCACAGCTTAAGACCAGGAATAAACGGTAGGGCTATGTGTTTGGTTAGCAGTTGCCTTCGAGGTGATTGGTATTGAAGTTGCAATGCATTTATATAACGTGTATGTGAGGCATAGCATTACTTTACTCTGGGAAGCACTCTGCTCTGGAACCCAAGAATGTTTTTTGTTAGTTATTGGGATTAGGCTTGTGCTCTCATGAAGATTATTCGATGCATTTGCTCCACTGTCTTTTTTTGGTGGATTTATGATTCGGCGGAGTCACGAGGGATCATTAGTGGGTGTGAGGTATATAGACTAATTGCTTTGCAGCTTCTGGCTATGCATGGTCTCTCCTTTGGGGACAATGGAATATCATCCGACTTCCACTGACTGCAGCGTGGGAGGGGAATAATTGCAAGTGGATCTTTAGTGAACTAATATTCTTCCCAATGGATCTCGCTCTCACCTTGGCAGGCAGCAGCATTTTCAACAAAGGGCAATAGACGTCCTCTGTCTGGGGCACACCAGTCCTGATGAAGTAAAGTCCTGGGATGTGTGTACCGCGCTGCTAGGCTGGAGGGTGCTCAGTATTAGCGTGTCTTTTGAAGGGTGTTTGGGTTGCAACGTTGACTGTTCTGTCTTGCTAAACAACACAGACTATGAGTCTTTTGCAATAACTTGGCTTACTCCTGACCAGGCTGAGTAGGAGGAATTTAGCAGCTTGAAAGGGGTGTATTCTATCAGAGTTTATGGATGGTCCTTCATCTGTATTCTGCAGCAGTTAAAGCATTAAAGGTTGACTGCTTCGTGTAGAGTCAAATTGCAAGGCAAAATTATTGGCTGAGTGAGAGGGTGTAAGTATGTTAAGAGGGAAGACTGCTAGGATAGCAGGAGCTAGAGGATCCAGATAAGTATTTTACTTCAGTCATTGAGTTTAGCATCAAAGCGAGGGTAAACGTCCCTTTCAGGTAGCTATGACACATAAAAGATTTGGGCTTGGAGGTTAATGTTGCGGGAAGAAGAAGAAATAAATTGGTCGTTGGGATAGTGGTGAGTCCAAATGAGAATAACTCGTATGAAATGGGGGAAACTCGCACTGTCAGAGAAGGGACATCAGAGCCCTATCGAACTTTGGTTAGATTCTGGCCTGACTGTGTCTGAAAAGGGACAGCAGAGCCCAGTGTACAGTCCAGAAACAGAGCTCACAAGGTGCCAGATGTACAACATAACCCAACATTGCACTGTGTTAGAGGGAGAGCTGAACTTCACCCATATGACATAACCGCATAATGATCTGTCCTTTTCCAATCTTTAATGTTTTGCAGATTGAAGACGAGCAAACGTTGAGACTTCTGTACGAGGAAGCCAAATACAATGTACTGGAAGGTCGCTATCCATGCGACATTGAGGACTGTGAAAAGCTGGGAGGCCTGGCATGTAGGTTGGAGCTTGGACCTTTTGATGAGGAGCAGCATACAGTTTCTGCCTTAAGGTAGGTTTCTTGCTCTCCCTTGGTGCAATACATATATGGTGCAAGTGGTCGTGTTGTTGTATTTTGTGTGTTTTTTTTGTTTACTTTATAGGATGGAACTTAAATAGTATCTTTTTGTTTTGTTTATAATTTAGAATATCTCTATATTGTATTACTTAATTTTATTTCTGTTATTTTTTGTAAAGCAAAAGCACAGTCCTTTCTGTTATTTATTTTTATTTAGTTTTATATAGGCAAACTTGACCCGAATCGGGTATCAGAGCGCTTTACATGACCACAGTTGCATTACATGAGGACACATTCATTTTTGTTATTTATAGCTTTTTATCCAAAAACACTAGTGTCAAAAATTTCTTTTTCCCCATTAAATATTATGCAGCAGTTAACGCATGGAACCCACATAAACAAGCATTTGCAATGCAATAGGTCTCGCATTAGGAAAGTTTGAGCTATTGGTATTGTAAATGAAAAATTTTGTATTCATGTGTTGGTTTTAAAAATAGCAAAATAAATAGCTTGGTCATTTACCATGCCAATAGTTTTAACTTTTGCAAATGTGACTCCTATAGCATTTGTAATACAATATGTGTTGTATTTACGTGACTTAGCTGTATTGATATTACACATAACAATGGCATTTATTTATTTTTTAATAATTAACACTTAAATAAATGTTATTGTAATTTATAATAGCAATAGCTTAAACTTTTGTGAAGATTATGTTCAGTGCATTTTATTTTGTCGAAAATCCAAGAACAGAAGTGAAATATTAACATCTTTTTGTGACATTTGTAATAAAGCTTGAAACATTGAGAGAACATATTTGAACCAGTTGTTGTTGAATGGTTGCACAGATTGATGCTGTGGTGGTGCTAAGTGATGTGGTGGGGACGAGTGATGCTGTGACGTTCAGTGATGCTGTGGTAGCGCATAGTGATGTTGTGGTACCCCTGAGTGATGCTGTGGTGGTGCTGAGTGATGCTGTGGTGATGCAATAGATAGATGGAGTGAGTGCGATAGATAGATAGAGGGAGGGCTATAGATAGATAGAGGGAGGGTGATAGAGGGAGGGCGATAGAGTGAGAGCGATAGAGGGGGAGAAGGACAGTGACGGACATAGGAGAGAGAGAGCAGGACAGTGAAGGACAGAGAACAAGACAGCGAGGGACAGATGAGGGAGAAGAATGACAGTGAGGGACAGATGAGGGAGAAGAATGACAGTGAGGGACAGAGGAGAAGGGCAGTGAGGGACAGAACACAGGCAGTGAGGGACAGAGGAGGGAGAAGGACAGTGAGGGGCAGAGAACAAGGACAGCGAGTAACAGAGGAGGGAAAACAAAGACAGGGACAGAGGAGAGAGAAGTAGGTCAGTGAGAGGCAGAGGAGGTTGAAGGACAGTGAAGGGTGAAGGACGGTAGGGACTGAGGAGAGGGACAGTGAGTGACAGAGAAGGAGGAGGACAGTGAGGGACAGAGGATGGAGAACAAGGACAGTGAGTGACCGAGGACAGTGAGCGACAGAGGAGGGAGATGAAGGACAGTGGGGGACAAATCGGGGAAAAGGGAGACAGTGAGGGACAGATGAGGGAGAAGAGAGACAGTGAGGGAGAGAGAAGGACAGTGAAGAATAGAGGAGATGAAGGACAGTGAGGGACAGAGAAGGGAGAAGACCGTGTGAGGCGCACACAAAAAACGTGACACGAGGGAAAACTAACGGGAACACGGTGCAGGGGGTATAGTGCACGAGCTTCTAAATCCCAGGAAGAATTACCGTTAGCCTGTTTGTCATACTTAGAATTAAATGAAAGTGCAGCGACATGCAAGGGAAGTCCTGCCAAAAGGGCTGCTAAAGTACTCCTCCTGTGACTGGTATAACGGTCATACTAACATTGTAGTATTCAATCGCTGTGATTCCTTAAACATGCAGTAGGTGCTGATATTGTAATTCTCATTTATAGCAATAAGAAGAGTACAGTAAAACAAAAAATAGTTTCTACGAAAGTTAAAAGGTGAGGGCGGTGGGGTTCCGCTTGCCCTGAGCGAACCTCCGGTGAAGATGAGGCTGGGTGTCTGCGTGGGGCAGATTCTCAGACACAGACTGACACCGGCTCATTCTCTCGGAGTACCGAAACATCCACGTGGGCGCCCCTCCATAGCGCCAAGAGGCAGCTCTGGTGAACAGCCCCCACAGTATGTCGAGCTCCACAGCACGCCTTTGAAATGCACTCACAAGTGTGGTGCCTAACAAAAAAAATTGTGCTCAGAGTTACGGTGTGAGATACTGATGGAGCAAAGGAAATGCAGACAACGGGAGGGGGGGCAGGAGCATAGTAAACACGACCGGAAGGAGGGCAGGAGCAAAGTAGAAAACTGCAAAAGAAAATACAGCGGGAGAGCTGCGGGAGCAAAGGAACTGCAGACAACGGGAGGGGGCGGGAGCATAGTGAACACGGCCGGAAGGGGGGCAGGAGCAAAGTAAAACAGGAAATTAGGAAACCAAGAGTGCACTTAGGTACACCTGTTGTACACTGCACAGCACTTAAAAGCAAACTAGGACGGATATCTAACAGTAGTTTCCACAGCTCCTTTCTGAAACCTGCAGCTCTGCAGAAATAGTGTGAAATGCTCGTGTTATTCTGCACATAATGAGAAAGGAAAGTGACGCTTTAGGTACAAAAAGAGTCAGGGCTACTCCAAGCAGCATTGAATTGCGGAAGTGAGTTCTACAGCTGGAGACTATAGAAAACAGATTTTTTATCGATGGGTGTCCACTTACGGGTATGGGCGTCTGAATGAAAGCTCGCATTCACGTGCATGGTGGGAATCGACTCTGCTATTAATGAAGCCACCTGCAACTGGCAACAAACCTCACAAAATGTAGCGAGTTGGCACCATGCCTACACAAGAAAGTGCTGACGGATTCGTTTTAAATTTTAAAGTGAAAAGGGTCACTATTTCTTTTTAATTGTAAAAGTTTCAAAAAGACGAAAGGAAATGAGAAAGCGACATCAGGTGGGAAGGAGATTAAAAAACAGCGTAGAGGATCACAGTGGCAGATGCGCTGCGCCGCTGCCTGTTTAAAGACCATTAGAGGCCCCTCATGACATGAGTGTCAAGCCACCACCCTGACACAGTACTGCCTGACAGACTCACAGACCATATGTGCGCCTTACATGGCCTTTCTGGTGGCATCAGACAGGCAGCCAGGAACATTACAGAGAGGTTGGGGACTGGCACCCTTGGGACCCTCTTTTAAGAGTCCCTGCCCCCTATTGATGGTGCCATCCACCAGCAAGCCCCAAAACAGATTTTGCCAACATGGCTCTGTGTGTTTCTATTTTTTAGCCAGCACTTGGAGTTTTTAGAAGCAGACTACACGACCTTGAATACAGATACTGTTGGCTGTCTTAGGATAAGTGAAGTATATTGAAACATTTTTTTTAAATGTAAACAGTTTCTCCCTATTTTGCTTTTATTCAACACCTACAAGGCTTCAGACCTGCCAAGTTCCCCAAGTCCATGGTGATGCGCTGCGTTTATTTCCCCTTGAATTCTGGGACTTGTAGTCTTGTGTATTCCATTATAAAACAGGACTACAAGTTACTGAACGCAAAGGGAAAAAAATGGACTGCTGCAGGACATCACCCAAGGGCCTGGGAAACTTTGCAACTGTGACCTCACATGGGTAGTAAGCATTATATAAGTGCAATTACAGCAGATCTGAATTTGTGAACTCTGACTTCTTTCTTTGGAAGCACTGAGGGCATCAGTTAGGGGAAGAGGATGACTGAGGTCGCCTTTCGACAGCAGAAACTCTCATCTCAGTGCAATGATCAGCCATTGTCTGTCCATTAATGCAAGGATGGTTTGTAAAATGCAATTGTGTCAACAGTTAGTTAGTGGACCGGGATATTGTGGATTTCCAGTGATTCCCACTCCCTGGTAAAGTAAGGAATCAGTAACTTGGTGCTGCTTCTGTTGAGCCGTACCGGCTACCGTAAGCCTGCAACTCCCAGCATGCACCATGCTATTGAACTAGCTGGGTGTATCACGCTTGACTCTTGAGCCCTCGGTGGCTTCCATGAATACCGGTGCAATGGTTTCCATTCTTGAAAGTCTTGAATGTAGCACCTCAGCTCGCCTCTGGGCGCTGTATTCACAGCTCCTCTGAAGCCGCCTCGGCCCCCACCTCCTCCCGCAGCTCCGAGCCCCGAGCCCAGCTGAGGCCTATTTTTAGCCAGCATTGGGAGGGACGTTGATGCATCGCTGCCCCAACCCCTGTCATGGGGTTGCAGTAATTACAGCCTCGCTCCGGGGAGGCTTTGTTGGCAGAGCGGCGGCGGCGGCACGGGGAACATCGAACCAGAGAAAGAAGTAATTGGTGGGTTCCCCCCTGGGCGCCAGCGCCACGCGGGAACAGGTTTCGGAGGCAGAGAGGCCAGTGAAGGTAGGGGGGCGATTCGCTTGGCTGTCAGCACGGTGGGACTTATGACTCATTAGTGGACTGGCCCGGGTATACGGTGACTGAGCGTCTCCTTCAGTAAGTGCCTCAGCTACAGAGGGTGCCATGAAATGAATGGTCATTCATAGGATGGTAGTTAACAAGCGTTCTGTTGGGTGCATCTGAAAAACAAGCGTTCTGTTCGGTGCATCTGAAAAACAAGCGCTCTGTTGGGTGCATCGGAAAAACAAGCATGCCAGCATTCACGAGCAGATGGTCCTGTTTATGACCTGCGGAGCGTGAAGTGGCTGGTGGCAAATGGACTCAAAGCGGCCGGGCGCTTTGATGTTCTTGGCTTGTCTTGCTTGGTGGGAGAGCGGATTTCTGTGCACGCGCATTTCTCACATGAACTGCATGGAATCCGCAGTGTTCAAGAGAGTTTGTTTCCCCTGCTATAGGTTCGAGCTATTAATCCCTGCGGGATATAATAGCTCGACCTAAAAATAAGTGGCACTAATTTTGTATGTTAATATTGTATATTGTGTTCCTTTAAAATCCATCTTTCTTGGCACAATAACTATTTTCCCTAGAATTTGGGATCGAATAATCAAAATGTAATCATCATGTTCCCTGTAGCTTTATTAAATGGATTCCATACATACTAAGAGAAAAGAGAGACCAGGACGAGTGGAGAGAAAATTGAAGACCAAAACCATAGATAATTGTGAAGCTAACATTTTGTATAAGATACCTCTAATAATGCCTACTGATATAAACTTAATGGCAAATGGCGTCTTAAGCAGGACCATGAAATCTTGATAATGTAACATGTCACTAGTTGACTTTCAGAGGAAACGTGAAGGATATGCAGCAGTTTATTAGGAGGCTCTTATGAGTCAGATAGGCTCAACATTGGTTTATCACTTTTAAAACAAGCATTTGCCATTCAATAGGTCTCGCATTAGGAAAGTTTGAGCTATTGGTATTGTAAATGACAAATATTTTTTTATGTGTTGGTTTTGAAAATAGCAAAATGAATAGCTTTGTCATTTACAATGCCAATAGTTATAACTTTCGCAAATGTGACACCTATAGCATTTGTAATGCAATATGTGTTGTATTTACGTGACTTAGATGTATTGATATTATAAATAACAATGGCTTTTAAAAAAAAATAACTGTTGTGAAGATTATGTTCAGTGTATTTTATTGTGACGAAAATCCAAGAACAGAAGTGAAATATTAACATCTTTTTGTGACATTTGTAATAAAGCTTGAAACATTGAGAGAACATATTTGAACCAGTTGTTGTTGAATGGTTGCACAGATTGATGTTGTGGTGGCGACGAGTGATGTTGTGGCGTTCAGTGATGTTGCGGTAGCGCATAGTGATGTGGTGGTGCCCCTGAGTGATGTTGTGGCGCCCCGGAGTGATGTTGTGGCGCCCCGGAGTGATGTTGTGGCGCCCCGGAGTGATGTTGTGGCGCCCCGGAGTGATGTTGTGGCGCCCCGGAGTGATGTTGTGGTGCCCCTGAGTGATGTTGTGGTGCCCCTGAGTGATTGGTGCTGAGTGATGCTGTGAGGATGCGATAGAGTGAGTGTGATAGATACATAGATTGAGGGCGATAGAGTGAGGTTGATAGATAGAGTGAGGTTGATAGATAGAGTGAGGTTGATAGATAGAGTGAGGTTGATAGATAGAGTGAGGTTGATAGATAGTGAGGTTGATAGATAGTGAGGTTGATAGATAGTGAGGTTGATAGATAGTGAGGTTGATAGATAGTGAGGTTGATAGATAGAGTGAGGTTGATAGATAGACTGAGGGCGATTGATAGACTGAGGGCGATTGATAGACTGAGGGCGATTGATAGACTGAGGGCGATTGATAGACTGAGGGCGATTGATAGACTGAGGGCGATTGAGTGAGGGCAATAGATAGACGGTTGTGTGTGTGGGGGGGTTTCTGTGTGTGGGGGGTTGAGTGTGTGTGGGGGGGTTGTGTGTGGGGGGGGGGTGTGGGAAGGTGTGTGTGTGTGTGTGTGTGGGAAGGTGGGGGTGTGTGTGTGTGTGGGGGGGTGGGGGTGTCGGGTGTGTGGCTGTGTGTGTGGCTGTGTGTGTGGTTGTGTGTGGGGGGAGGTGTGGGGTTGTGTGTGTGTGGGATTGTGTGTGTGTGTTTGGGGTTGTGTGTGTGGCTGTGTGTGTGGTTGTGTGTGGGGGGGGGGTGTGGGGTTGTGTGTGTTTGGGGTTGTGTGTGTGTGGGATTGTGTGTGTGTGTTTGGGGTCTGTGTGTGGGGTTGTGTGTGTGTGTGGGGGGATGTGTTTGGGGGGTTGTGTGTGGGGGAGGACGATCAACAGATGAGAGAGGGAGGAGAGATAGAGAGAGAAAAATCCATTTGCTTAGCTATACAATACCATTAGCAAAGCAAATCGCTTTAAGTTAATCAGAAGCGAGAACTATTGCATTTTCAATGCTGGTTTTGTTTGGTCTGCAACCACTATCTGCGAAGTTGGTGGCTGGATGATATTTTTAAGGTCATGCTAAAAATATAATAATATATATGATTGAATAGATGGCTTATGCTGATTGAATATTGTATAGTTGTAGGTACTAGTTTTTAAAACAACCTTTATTAAAAAAACAAGGTTTATTATTGTTATTAATAATATTATTATTATAGTGTTTCTCATTGGAAAACTGAACATGTAACTTGTGTGTTTTTTCTTTACTTAACTTGCATTTTTGTGCAACAATTCACCATTGATCTCCATCGAGATTTCTCATCCCTTTTGTAGACTTGAGTTATTTATTGCATGCATATTTGCCTATTAGTAAGTTCAACATGGTAGTTGCGAAGCCTCTGAGTTGGCAATCCGCTTTTCCCTTTTGCACGTGTGTTATTTTTATGCTTATCTACTTTTAAACTGTTGCCCTGTCAAGCTTGATACGAACAAATGGAAGTATTGGAAAAATGCTGCAGTATACGGCATCCACGATCAAAGCCCAGCGGAGCATGTTACATTTGTATTACTGTTTCAACCTTGAAAGTACTCCTTGTCAAGCGTTCGGTCCTGCCACAACTGAGTGAGGCTGCTTGTCACACCTCACAAAGCATATTGCATTGTGTCAGAAAAGCTGCAGGGAGCAAACATGGGGGGTGCCTTTGCTGCCCTGGCTAGTGACTACGGAATGAGCCCTAACATTTATTATATTCACATTGCGGCCAGAATTCGCTGCTCGTTTTCTGTCAGGGCGCATTGCTTGGAATGGCGCACAATGGTCATGATGAAATGTGTAAAACACCGAGCACCGCAACGTAAAACGTATAATCGAACGACAAACGTGATGCAGAGTAAAGCTGTCGTGCTTCAAGAGTGTGGGGGGGAGGGGGTGGGAGCACATTGTTTTGAAGTCTGTTGCGGGGAGCGGCAGCTTTGAAGTGTTACGGGAGGCGGGATTTTGCCTATTAGTAAGTTCAACATGGTATTTGCAAAGCCTCTGGGTTGGCAGTGCGCTTTTCCCTTTTGCACGTGTTATTTTTATGCTTATCTACTTTTAAACTGTTGCCCTGTCAAGCTTGATACGAACAAATGGAAGTATTGGAAAAATGCTGCAGTATACGGCATTCACGAGAAAGAATAGCTCTTTCTGCCTCTGTCCACAATCAAAGCCCAGCGGAGCATGTTACACTTGTATTACTGTTTCAACCTTGAAAGTACTCCTTGTCAAGCGTTCGGGTCCCGCCACAACTGAGCGAGGCTGCCTGTCACACCTCACAAAGCATATCGCATTGTGTTAGATAAGCTGCAGGGAGCACACATAGGGGGTGCCTTTGCTGCCCTGGCTAGTGACCACGGAATGAGCCCTAACATTTATTATATTCACATTGCGGCCAGAATTTGCTGCTCGTTTTCTGTCAGGGCACATTGGTTGGAATGGCGCACAATGGTCATGATGAAACTTGTGGGGAGGGGGAAGGAGAAATGCGAGTCACGGCCGCCAGGCCGTGCAGTGTGAAGCAGTGGGCGGGGAAGCATATCCCTTTGAAGCTGCTGCCTGCTTGTGGGGACTGGGAGGAAGGGTGACGAGACACAGGCCCTGCAGTGAATAATTATGGGAGGAGAGATGCTAACCTTAGGCAGAGCGCACCATATGGAGAGGGAGGGGGGTGGGCCGAGTGCAGGAGAAATGCTGCTGGCAGGGGGAAGGCTCGGGCAAGCTCGTGCATGAGGAGCTTGTCACGTGATTCTATTCTCGTGAACTGTTAGAAATCCGCCTGTTAGGAATTTTCTGGTTTAGCAGTAATAGGTTCGAGTAAACTCTACCTAAAAAGGTACCCCAAATTGCCTGGAATAGTGGTGTACTTTCTGCAAGTCTTGCTATGTATGTGGGGGAGGCAGTTGACATTTTGCGGGGGTTAGGAGGGAAACTATTGCGAGGGGGTAGAAATCGGGCACTAAGTGTCATGATTTCCCCTCCGCACTTGTGCGCTACGCTAAGGTTACCACGATTCAGCATAACGAGGAGCGGAGTTGCCACGGACCAGGAACTACAATGACCAGCATGCTTAGCGAGGCTAAGCGCGGACCGGGAAACGCCTTCAAATAGCGTTCTCGGCAAAGACTCTGCGTCGGATATTAAGATCCTTGCCTGCAGCCATAGGGAGAGGAATCGAGGCGTTCTTTGGCCGCAGCGGACCCGATTGAAGGAGTTAGGAAACTACGAGTGGCTGCTAATGGGTATCGTTGACTTGGGTTATTTCTTTCTTTTCAGTTGTGACTATTATTACCCAATGACTTGCTATTATGGTTTGCTTCATGTATTCTTTCTTCTTATAACATATCTCCAATAAATACAATTGGACAACATTTGCTGATTGGAGTCTGGTCTCTGGTGCTATCTTGTCTTTCCTCCGATCCCGGGTAATCAGGTTGTTGCACTAAGAAGCTCCAACTCACTCCTTCTTATCCCTCCCAAACTGGAAAAAAAATCCCAGAAACCTTGTTTACCCGTAACTTACCATGCATTTGGAACTCACTTCCAAAGGTACCTCAAATTGCCTCAAATAGTGGTGTACTTTCTGCAAGTCTTGCTATTATATGGGGAGGCAGTTGACATTTAGCGGGGGTTAGGAGGGAAACTATTGAGAGAGGGTAGAAATCGGGCACTAAGAAGCTCCAACTCACTCCTTCTCATCCCTCCCAAACTGGGAAAAAAAATCCCAGAAACCTTGTTTACAGGTAACTCGCGATGCATTTGGAACTCGCTTCCTAAAGATCTCAGCTGTAATCTTCCTATACCTTTTTTCAAACGGAACTTCAAATAACTATTACTGAATAATAACTGTAACTCAGCGTTTATTATGTCACTAATGCCTCTGATGGCTAATGTTGTATTTGATATTTTTTGGTAGACTTATATAATGTTTTACTGTTTTATATTCCCTCTGGTTATGCTATGTCAACTTTGAATCCTTGTATTAATGCCATGGTGTCAAGAATTCCTGTCATGCGAGGGGAGGAAAACGGTAACCAGCGAAAACGGACTACATCTCCCAGGATGCTTAGCGGTTGAGAGGTTATGTAAACGGGAGAGCCGTTACATAACTCAAGGAAAACACACCCTTATGTAAACGGGAGAGCCGTTACATGACTCAAGGAAAACACACCCTTATGTAAACGGGAGAGCCGTTACATAACTCAAGGAAAACACGCCCTATAAAGGGAGGAACCTGGAGGTACAACGCTGTCGGATATTGTGTTTACACCGACGTACCTGCTTCGTGAAGAGCAGAGTTCCGGAGTGGTGCTCCAGACAGACAAGAACGGAGGTAGGTTGAGTCGTTACTCCCTGGGCCGTGTCTTGTCCAACGGCAACCTGTTACTGACCCGGAAGCTCTACCGGTCAACCATTGAGCTTCGCTCTGACTCGGCTGAGTCAAGGCGCATTGGCTTTTGAGCTGGTAGGAGTCGTAGCTCCCAGCCCGACCCGAGATACAAGGACTACCAGCTGTAACGCACACCAGGAGGTTTGCCGCGTTACAGGCTAGGACATCCATAGGATCGATCGATCGAGCGGCTGCTCTCGGTTCTGTCCCCTTGTTGTGATTTGGGTATCGGTGACGCATCACCCGGAGGTGACTCCGCGTCCCGGTGCAGTACGAGGAAGAGGTTGAGCGGCTGCTCCCTTCAGGTAGAGACCCCGGCTGGGTGTTTCCCTGTCTCCTCGTTTCGCCCCATCACTCTTCGAGCCCCTCACAGCATACCGAGTGGCATTGCCGGCCATTACGTTTCCTGCCCTCTGTTGGCATACGCCGGGATCGGCGTATTTGCAGAGGACGGTGAGGACCATCCGTGCTGTGGGCTGGTAACGTAGATAGACTGGAGACCTCCAGTGACTATAACTTTTGTTTACTCTTTGTATTATTTGTGTCTTCATTAAAGTATCTAAGCATACACAAGTGGTTACGTCCTCATTATCGTGTTTGTTAAAAGATCCTGAGACGTTCAGGACGTTACAAAATATCCGACCTATAAACCCTAACTGTCTCCTGGTCGATAAACAAACATGGCAACACTTGATGATGTGCTGGCTGCATTGGCGGCCGTGCAAGTTGAATTGGCTGCATCTAGACAAGAAACAGCCGATGTTAAGGCCAGACTGGATGCTATACAGTTGGACCCGCTCACGCCCAGCACCTCCCTCACGAACCAAAACCTTGCGGTAGTAGTGGAAATGCCGGTCGCCATACCCTTGGCAACACCAGAAAGATACAATGGGGACCCCAACACAGTGCAGGTATTCCTCACTCAAGTGGCACTGCATCTGTCGTGCAAACCGAAGGCGTTCCCCACGAGTCAGTCTCGGGTGGCTTTCCTTATTTCTTACTTGGCTGGAAACGCGGCACAGTGGGCCGTACCTCTGGTGAGCAGGGACGACCCCATCTTGTGTGATTGGGGTGCTTTCCGCGAAGAATTCCTGAAGGTTTTTGACCGAAGGGCTGACTCGTACACGGCGGACCGTGAAATGCTTGAGTTAAGACAGGGATCCAACGACCTGGTACAGTATCTCAACGCGTTCCGTAGGTTGGTTGCGGAAACCAAGTGGCCTGTTGCTAAACAAACGGCGCTCTTCCATCAAGGGCTGTGTGATGAGCTCAAGGACGCCGTGGCTCATATTGACCCTCAACCCAAGACATGTGAAGGCCTTATCAATCTGGTCTTACGGTTGGACCATAGGCTAAGCGAAAGAAAGGGGGATCATGGGAGAAAAGGAAAAGCCCTTCCATTGTATGTGACGGTGGGAAGTCCTGAAACTTCCACCACATCCAAGGGGGAACCCATGGACATTGGCGCTATACGAGCGAGTCTCACAGCCACGGAGAAAGAATCACGCCGTAAACAAGGATTGTGCCTATATTGTGGCAAAAAAGGCCACTACGTACGTGAATGCCCTGCCAAGCCGAAGACGTCACGTTATCGGGCCAACCGGTCGGTAACAGCCGTAGTGGACGTACCGGCGGAAAACTAGAGGACTCCCAGACCAACGAAGGGGCATCTCGGAGTCACTCATCCATCCCTTCTCGGTCACCAAAGGGCAACGACACCTGTTTCTCACGGTGCACGTGGGAGTGCAAGACCTGTGGATACCCGTTGTGGCCATGGTGGATTCAGGGGCCACGGGCATGTTTATGGACTACAACGAGGCATGCAGGCTAGGACTAGTGCTTATTCCCAAAGCGGTACCCGAAGACGTCTATGCAGTAGACGGAAGGCGATTGGTGACCGGGCCCATCGGGCAGCACACGGGGGCCATCCCGGTGAAATATGGGAGGAACCATTTGGAAAACATTGATTTTAACATCATCCGAGCACCCCAATACAGTGTCATATTGGGATTGCCGTGGCTACAGAAACACAACCCCTCTGTGGATTGGCCAACGCATCGCATCGAAATGACGTCACCATATTGCACCCTGCATTGTGGCATACGACCGGAACCCATTGACGCAGAAAATAGCGGGAGTCAGACGGTGGCTACAGTGGCAGAGAAAGATGTGGCTCTCCCCCAGGCTTATCACAGTTTTGAGGACGTGTTTGATGAGGTGAAGGCAGAAGTGCTACCGCCACATAGACAGTTTGACTGCCAGATCGACCTGGTGCCGGGAGCCAGCGTTCCCAGTGGCAGGCTGTATGCCCTGACAGAGCCTGAAAACGTGCATCTCCGGGGGTATCTGGATAAACTCCTCAAGCTAGGATTCATCCGTCCGTCCAAATCTCCGGCCGCCTCGCCGCTCTTCTTCATCCCGAAGGCCAATGGGAAGCTGAGGGCCTGTGTGGACTTTAGGGCGTTAAATGCGATAACAATAAAAAACCGGTACCCCTTGCCTCTCATCAGTGTACTTCTGGAACAGGTCAAGAAAGCACGTATCTACACCAAGTTGGATTTGAAAGGGGCATACCATCTGGTGCGCATGAGAGACGGAGACGAGTGGAAGACCGCCTTTAAGACCAGGTTCGGCCTTTTTGAGTACCTCGTCATGCCGTTCGGACTGTGCAACGCCCCGGCTGCCTTTCAGTACTTTCTGAATGAGGTATTTAGAGAGGTGTTGGATATATACGTGGTCGTATATATCGACGACATCCTCATCTATTCGTCCAGTGTGGACGAGCACGTACACCACGTCAAGGCAGTGCTCCAAAAACTCAGGGAGAATATGCTGTTTTGTAAACTCAGCAAGTGTGACTTCCACGTCACATCGGTGGAGTTCCTCGGAGTGATGCTGAGTCCGGAGGGTCAGGAGATGGCGGAACGCAAGATCAAGGCGGTGAAAGAGTGGCCGGTGCCTCAAAGCGTGAAGGACGTCCAAAGTTTCATTGGGTTCGCCAACTTTTACAGGCGGTTTATAGATGGATTTTCGGGATTGGTGGCCCCAATCACACAGCTACTGAGGAAGTCTAAGGAGTTTGTCTGGTCCCCTGAAGCGAACACAGCCTTTGAGGCCCTGAAACGCGCCTTTGGTAAGGCACCGGTGTTGGCTCACCCCGATCCGGATCTCCCCTACGTGGTGGAAGCGGACGCTTCGGATGTGGCACTGGGGGCTATTTTGTCCCAACGCAACCACGACACAGGGGTGCTTCATCCCGTTGCATACATGTCCCGCAAGCTCAACGACGCCGAACGCAATTACCACATTGCAGAGAAGGAGCTTCTCGCAATCAAGGACGCCTTCACCGAATGGAGGCATTGGTTGATGGGGGCATGACGTGTGGTTTCGGTGTATACGGACCATCGGAACCTACAGTTCATGACGGCCGCGAGACACCTGTCTCCCAGGCAGTTGAGGTGGATGATCTTCTTTGCGGGGTTCAACTTCCGCATCACATATCGGCCTGGGACGGAAAACAGGAAGGCAGACCCCCTGTCACGTCAATCGGCAGTTAAGGAACCATTGCCTGCGAACGAGCATTCCATCATTTCCCCGAGAATGGTATTGGGGGTGATCCAGCCGGACACGTTCCTGAGGGGAATAAGGAGAGGGATCAGGTCATTTGCATGGCGGAGGTGGCTCCTCAGTCACAGAGAATGGCAGCTGAAGGACGGGATACCCCTGAAGGGCAGGTGCCTATTGATACCCACGCCTAGGCTAAGGAAACAAGCATTCATCTGGTGCCATGACTCTCCATGCGCAGGTCATTTGGGCTTTGAAAAAACGGTGGCTAGCATGGGACGGCATTTCTGGTGGCCAACCATGAGAGTGGATGTCAAGAGGTGGGGACAGGAGTGTCCTACGTGTGCTACCATGAAGGCCGACCACGGCCGAACCCAAGGGCTCTTACATCCACTTCCAACCCCGGATAGACCATGGGATAGCATATCACTGGACTTCGTGGTGGGCCTACCGGTAGACCAGGGGATGACGGTAATCCTGGTGGTGGTGGACTACTTGACGAAAATGGGGCACTTCATCCCCTGCAAGAGAGTCCCTACGGCCGGGGAATTGGCGTCACTACTCCTAAAGAATGTGGTACGACTGCATGGATTACCTGGGGTGATCGTGTCGGACCGGGGGTCGCAGTTTACTGCGCAATTCTGGAAGACTTGGTGCACTGCGCTGCACGTGAAGACCGCCCTGTCCACCAGCTACCCCCCTCAAACGGACGGCCAAACCGAGCGCCTGAACCAAACGCTCAAACAGTATCTGCGATGTTTTGTGGACCAGGGCAGGGAAGAATGGGTTGACTTGCTATGGGTTGCAGAGAGAGCCTACAACAACGCCACTCACAGCTCCACACAGTCATCTCCGTTCTATAGCAACTATGGCCAACATCCCAGGTTCTTGCCATTTCTACATCCGTTCAGAGAGGACAGGATTCCCGCCACAGCGGACAGGGTGGCACACATTAAAGACACGTTGATGCGCTCAAGGGCTGTCCTGATTGAGGCCAAGAGAAGATACAAGGCTGCGGCAGACAGGAAGAGAAGGCCCGGGCCACTGTACCGCACTGGAGACTACGTCTGGATATCCACAAGAAACATGAGGTTTCGAAAGAACAGTGTGTTCCATCCCAAGTACATGGGCCCCTATCGAATTACCAAGTGTATGGGTCCCGTGAACGTGAAGGTGTGCTTGCCCCAGTCATTGCGGATACACCCTGTCTTTCATGTATCATTGCTCAAACCAGCACCCTCCAAGCCGTCTGGGACACCTAGGCCGGTATGCGTGGAGTCTGAGGTGGAGTATGAAGTGTCGGGCATACTGGCGTCCAAATGGCGCAGGGGGAAGCTGTGGTACCTGGTTGCGTGGAAAGGCTATGGCCCGGAGGAGCAATCATGGGAACCGGCTGAAGGGGTTCATGCTCCGCGCTTGGTCTCCTTGTTCCATCGGCGTTTTCCTGCCAGCGCTGGCCCCGTGGGGAGCCGCTGAGAGGGAGGATGTACTGTCAAGAATTCCTGTCATGCGAGGGGAGGAAAACGGTAACCAGCGAAAACGGACTACATCTCCCAGGATGCTTAGCGGTTGAGAGGTTATGTAAACGGGAGAGCCGTTACATAACTCAAGGAAAACACACCCTTATGTAAACGGGAGAGCCGTTACATAACTCAAGGAAAACACACCCTTATGTAAACGGGAGAGCCGTTACATAACTCAAGGAAAACACGCCCTATAAAGGGAGGAACCTGGAGGTACAACGCTGTCGGATATTGTGTTTACACCGACGTACCTGCTTCGTGAAGAGCAGAGTTCCGGAGTGGTGCTCCAGACAGACAAGAACGGAGGTAGGTTGAGTCGTTACTCCCTGGGCCCTGTCTTGTCCAACGGCAACCTGTTACTGACCCGGAAGCTCTACCGGTCAACCATTGAGCTTCGCTCTGACTCGGCTGAGTCAAGGCGCATTGGCTTTTGAGCTGGTAGGAGTCGTAGCTCCCAGCCCGACCCGAGATACAAGGACTACCAGCTGTAACGCACACCAGGAGGTGTTTGCCGCGTTACAGGCTAGGACATCCATAGGATCGATCGAGCGGCTGCTCTCGGTTCTGTCCCCTTGTTGTGATTTGGGTATCGGTGACGCATCACCCGGAGGTGACTCCGCGTCCCGGTGCAGTACGAGGAAGAGGTTGAGCGGCTGCTCCCTTCAGGTAGAGACCCCGGCTGGGTGTTTCCCTGTCTCCTCGTTTCTCCCCATCACTCTTCGAGCCCCTCACAGCATACCGAGTGGCATTGCCGGCCATTACGTTTCCTGCCCTCTGTTGGCATACGCCGGGATCGGCGTATTTGCAGAGGACGGTGAGGACCATCCGTGCTGTGGGCTGGTAACGTAGATAGACTGGAGACCTCCAGTGACTATAACTTTTGTTTCTGTAGTAGGGGATCTCTGTGTATAGTCATAATCTAGTGAATAGTCCCGCCCATGTGCGTGGACCCCGGAGCAATCAAAAATAATCTCTAAAGTGTCGAAAAAATGCAGAACTGCACAGACACTTAAGAGAGAATTTAAAGACATATAATGCAGCCTATAAAAAGGCTACACTGTCCAGTACTTCAGCTAGAAATTCCACCAAAAATCCACAAAAACAGCAAAGCCTGTCCAGGTTTTCCCTGTCCTCAGTACAGACCCCTCTGGAAGATAGAGAGGAAGGCATGGACAGACAAGCCCCATAGGCTGCCATTATGTGGCTCAGAACAGGATACTGTGCCTTTAAGAGAACTTTCCAGAACTTCACAGTATCCCAGAATGCCTTGCAGGTCTCCCTTACTTTCAGTTCTTTTTTCCGGCTCCTGCAAGCAGGACCCTGGAGCATTGAGCTCTCCCTGTTCAATGGTTTTTGTTGGTGTTTTTGCACTAAAATCGTTTTTTGTGTACTTTATCTGTACCTTAAAGCTTTCTTCTTGGCTTTTGGCACCCCTTGGTCGAAATAATGCCTGCATTATTTGATAAATGCCCGGAGTGCTCCAGGAAGAAGGCCAAGACAGATCCCCATGAGTTCTGTATCCTCTGCCTTCCCTCTTCCCACATCCCTGAGGAGTGTGAGATCTGCCAGGGTTTCTCTGGCAGGACTCTGAAAGACAGAAAGAAAATCAGGCTTCAGGGACTAGAAGAACGGAGAAAGAAGACGCAAGGTGGGCCTGGAGGGGCTTCTTCTGCCCATGCTGAGGCCCCTGGGGGGCTCCCCGGGGGCAGGAAGCCCAGCACACGTCCCCATTCTCCGTCTGGGTCGGTGGCACCCTCCAAGACGTCGAGAGGGAAGTCCAAGGCCAGTTCCCCTTCTCCCCAGGGCTCTGGGTCGAGAAAACGTCGTCCGTCGACGTCGAGGGATCTACATAGGCCGCCGTCGGACGCGGAGACGGTGTCGTCGTCGCTGTCTTCGGCGTCGACGTCGAGCGATCGGCGTCGACAGGAACGGCGTCGACAGGATCGGCGTCGACGCACGCCGCCGAGGCAATACCGCCGATCGCTTTCAAGACACAAGGCTTCATCGTCGTCGAGGGGATCCTCTTCGTCGAGCCCGCCGTCGACGCAGAAGCACTCGCCGGCGAGACGGAGGCGTGCCCCGTCGAGGCGAAGGAGATCGTCGTCAAGGTCGCCGTCGAGACCCCCCAAGACGACGTCGAGGCGGTCGCCGTCGAGACGCAAGCGGTCGCCGTCAAGACACAGGAGATCGTCGTCGAGATGGTCCGGGTCAACGTCGAGACACGCGAGTCGCTCGACGCCGAAGAGAAAGAGACGGTCGACGCCGAAGGGCCGCTCGACGTCGAGGGACCGGCGGTCGACTCCTGAACACCGGTCAACGGTGCCGGATGCCCGTACTAAGCGGCCTGAGGCTGTGGGGGGCTCCCCTCTGCCCAGGAAGGATGTTGGATCACCGGGATCGGTGCACTCGGAGGTTTACACTCCAAAGAAGTCCGTTCCACCTCCTCCTCCGTTGCCTAGAGGCCCGCGTCCGAGGATGCCTACACCTCCTCCGTTGCCTCATCTACCAGAGAAGCCTCCACCGGTTCCACCAAGGTCGGTCTCGTTGCCTCACCTTCCGACCCCTCCCAAGAAGACTCCTAAGTCTAAAGAACCGCGTAAGCACAAGTCGGCCACCCCGGACAGGCCGGTGGACCGGCCGAAGCCCAGGAGGTCGAAGTCTCGCTCCAGACGGAGAGAACGATCAAGGAGCAGGCGCAGGTCCTCCACTCGTTCCAGACGGCGCCATAGGAGGCATAGATCCAGGACGGATACATCTTCCAGGACTCGCTCCTATTCCCCTACTCTGTCCGATTCCCCGGACACTAGGGTGTCTCCTATCGATGACATCGGTACATTCCAGGATGTTCTCCTGAGGGGGGCCGCGAAGTTGGGTATCACGGTGACGGCCCCTACACCTACGACGTCCGTGATATTCGAGACTTTGCACAAAAAGCACCTGTCTCGCCCTCTGTTGCCCTTGGTCCCGAGACTGGTTGAACCGGCACAAGAACTATTTCTTACGCCTGCGGTGGTTAGGGCCGCCCCTTCTAGGCTTTTGAAGAAATACAGGGCACCGGACTCTGACCCTGCCTTCCTGAGTATGGACCCAGTCCCCGACTCAGTGATAGTTACGGCAGCCAGAAAACAACACTCTACCTCCCCGTCCTCCACCGTGCCTCCGGACAAGGAGAGCCGCTGGATTGATTCGGCGGGAAGGAAAGCATGCAGGACTTCTTCCACCACGATGAAGGCTTCCAGCGACTCGGCATTACTGGGACGATATGACCGGGCGCTTTGGGATTCCATGGAACAGTTGGCGGACCTTGTGCCGCGCGACAGGAAGGAGGACTTTATGGAAATCGTCAAGGAGGGGATGCTGGTTTCGACCCTGAGCGGTTACTTCCCCGTCATCCGTTACCCACTCCGGTGGGGGGAAGCGTTCAATTTTTCCTGGCAGAGTGGAGAAAAATTACTCAGGACAAGTGGGTGCTGAATATTGTTTGCAATGGATACAGTCTTCGGTTCATCAGCCCTCCTCCAGCGATCCCTCCGGTCAGCTCGCAGTATCAGCTGCGCGAGCTCCAGGCGGAGGCCGATATCCTGTTGAGGAAAAGGGCGATAGAAGACGTACCTCTGTCTCAAAGAGGAAGAGGTCTGTACTCCCGGTTCTTTCTGGTTCGCAAAAAGGACAAGAACGAGTTCAGGCCCATTCTGGACTTGCGGCAGGCAAACAAGTGGATTCGCAGAGAAAAGTTTCGCATGCTGTCGTTGCATCAGATTTATCCTCAGTTGCAACAGGGGGACTGGCTTTGTGCCATAGACCTACAAGATGCGTACTTCCACGTGCCCATCACGCACAAGCACAGGAAGTTTCTGCGGTTCCAAGTCGGCACCAATCATTACCAATACACGGTGCTGCCTTTCGGACTGAAGTCTGCACCCAGGACATTCTCGAAGTGCATGGCAGTGGTAGCGGCACACCTACGGAAAGGCAAGGTGTTTGTCTACCCGTACCTGGACGATTGGTTGATCAAGGCCTCCTTCTCAGAAGCTCAGGCAGACTTCCAGAAGACGTGCGTTCTCTTGAACAAGCTGGGGTTGCACATCAACATGTCCAAGTCTGTCCCGATCCCGGTCCAGTGCATTCAGTACTTGGGAGCCTCTATCGATACGCTGTCAGCAAGCGTGTCTCCTTCGGAGGAGCGACGGAGATCGATCCTTCGGAAGGCTCAGGCTCTTATGACCGTTCCATCTACAACAGTGAGGACGGTGTCTTCTCTACTGGGGTCGATGGCCTCTTGTATCTTCCTCACTCCTCATGCACGGCTACACATGAGACCTCTGCACGAGTGCTTGGAGGACCAATGGGACCAGAGGAGAGGATCTTGGGACGACAAGATACGACTGTCTCTGCATGCTCTTCAGTCTCTGAAGTGGTGGTGTTCAGCGGAGAATCTCCTCAGAGGGGTTCCCTTCCACAAGGACATTCCTACTCAGACGATCGTGACGGATGCTTCTCTCCAGGGCTGGGGAGCACATTCGGGGGACTTACAGATCCAAGGCACGTGGTCTCAGACGGAGTCCACGTATCACATCAATTTCCTGGAACTCGGAGCTGTTCACTTGGCGCTGAAGGCTTTTCATCCGTCCTTCCGGACCACCTCTCTGCTTGTACAGACGGACAATAAGACCACAATGTATTACCTCAACAAGCAGGGAGGGTCGAGATCGCGCACCCTGTCTCGGGAGGCGCAGACGATCTGGCACTGGCTTCTGGCAAGAGGATTGACGATAACTGCTACCCATCTGCCAGGTGTGCAGAATGTTCAGGCGGACGCACTGAGCAGGCTGATTCAGGAAAACCACGAGTGGGTCATAAACGACGAAGTACTAGGAGAAGTCTTCGCAAGGTGGGGGACTCCAGACATAGATCTGTTCGCCACCGCCGAAAACAGCAAATGCCGAGACTTCGCCTCCAGGTACTACCAGCAAGGGACGCTGGGGAATGCACTCTGGATCAACTGGTCGAACAGCTTTGTTTACGCTTTTCCGCCCATTCCCCTGATTCCAGCGGTGCTCATCAAGCTGTCCCGGTCCAGGGCACGGATGATCCTGATTGCCCCGGAATGGCCCAGACAGTGGTGGTTCACGGACCTTCTACACCGGTCCCTCCTTCCGCACATTCGGTTGCCGTGCAGGCCGGATCTTCTAACGAAGTTCGGGGGGCAGATGGTGCACCCCAACCTCTCGTCCTTGAGTTTGGCGGCATGGCTCCTGAGGTAGTGCAATATGGACATTTGAATCTACCTGAAGATTGTATGGACATACTGAAGGAGTCTAAGAGGCCCTCCACTCGAACGTCCTACGCTTACAAGTGGAAGAGGTTTTGTATCTGGTGTGTGTCCAGGAACTTGGATCCTACGACGCGCAAGGAAGATGTCATACTTCCCTACCTTCTACATTTGGCGCGATCTGGCCTTAATGTTCACTCGATTAGGGTTCATCTCGCTGCACTGACTGCCTACAGGAAAAGCCCTTCACAGACTTCCTTCTTTCAGATCCCTGTGATCAAAGACTTTTTGGAAGGCTTGAAGAAAGTGTTCCCTCCTGTCAGGCTTCCATCGCCTTCCTGGGAATTGAATGTGGTGCTGTCCAGTTTGATGAAGGAGCCTTTTGAACCCATTCATAAGGCTTCGTTGCAGCACCTGTCATGGAAGGCGGCGTTCCTCGTGGCCATTACATCGGCCCGCAGGGTGAGTGAAATTCAGGCGCTGTGTTGTAATGAACCTTATACTGTATTTCATGCTGCTAAGGTTGTTATGCGGACTCACCCTAAATTTCTTCCCAAGGTTGTTTCTGACTTTCATGTCAATCAAACTATAACTTTGCCTACGTTCTTTCAGAATCCCTCATCTCCAGCGGAACGTTCCTTACATTCCCTGGATGTTCGGAGGGTGTTGAAATTTTATCTGGATAAGACCAAAGATGTATGTAGGTCAGACCAATTGTTTATCAATTACGGATCAGTCAGGATGGGTCTTGCGACCTCTAAGCAGTCCATTTCTAGGTGGATTGTGTCCTGCATACAACTATGTTACCAGAAAGCTAATAAGACCTTAGGGGGTAAGCCTAAGGCTCATTCCACCAGGGGCAAAGCTGCCACGACAGCCTTGCTCCGTAATGTGCCGATTGCAGAAATTTGCAAGGCCGCCACTTGGAAGTCTGTTCATACTTTTGCTAAGCATTACTGTCTGGACGCTGATGCCAGGGCAGATGCTCAGGTGGGACAGGCTTCTCTGCGGAATTTGTTCGCACAATAGTGGTGTTGGTTTCTTTTCTCCACCGCCGCTTTGGTGTGGGGATGGGCTTGCCATTCTATTCACTAGATTATGACTATACACAGAGATCCCCTACTACAGAAGGAGTAGTTTCTTTTCTGTAACTCCAGTTCTGTAGTAGGGGTATCTCTGTTATAGTCATAAGCGCCCGCCCTCCTCCCCGGTGGAGAGATGTTCATGTAAGGAATGCTACAGGTCGGGCGTGTTACGTCTTCAAAAAGAACTGAAAGTAAGGGAGACCTGCAAGGCATTCTGGGATACTGTGAAGTTCTGGAAAGTTCTCTTAAAGGCACAGTATCCTGTTCTGAGCCACATAATGGCAGCCTATGGGGCTTGTCTGTCCATGCCTTCCTCTCTATCTTCCAGAGGGGTCTGTACTGAGGACAGGGAAAATCTGGACAGGCTTTGCTGTTTTTGTGGATTTTTGGTGGAATTTCTAGTTGAAGTACTGGACAGTGCAGCCTGGTTTTATAGGCTGCATTATCTGTCTTAAATTCTCTCTTAAGTGTCCGTGCAGTTCTGCATTTTTCGACACTTTAGAGATTATTTTTGATTGCTCCGGGGTCCACGCACATGGGCGGGACTATTCACTAGATTATGACTATAACAGAGATACCCCTACTACAGAACTGGAGTTACAGAAAAGAAACTACTCCTTACTCTTTGTATTATTTGTGCCTTCATTAAAGTATCTAAGCATACACAAGTGGTTGCGTCCTCATTATCGTGTTTGTTAAAAGATCCTGAGACGTTCAGGACGTTACACATGGTCTATGCTCACATGTCTCCAAAGTCCTCTAATACCGTTGGGTCTAGCCAGCGCTACATAAAAGTGTCATAAATATTTAACACCACTTATGCTTCTGGAGTGTTGACTTTGTCTAAGGCTTTGAGGGAACCTGCCTAGAGTAGACTCCTGAATATGGTACATCCGATGAGATTTCCCCAGGCTTGAGATAACTACCTCGCAAGTGGTGGCTAAACAGTGAAAGGTAGATGGGGCCTCCTATTATGAACATTTGACATGTAACCTTACCAATACATTTGTAAGAATGAAAATGCTCCAGAATATATAACCAACAACTGCTATATCAAATGCAAAATTAGTAATGTTGAAGGAGAAGCTGTTAAATTGGAATTGAGGGTAAACAGGACTTAAGACAGCATTCAGAAGAAACAATACAAAGAGAAGCAGATTAAAGAGTACAGAAACAGTCGGTAAAAATGAAGGAAAGCAACATTTGTAAATTGATGGGAAATTTGAACATGTTGAAACTGATCAGATCGCCTGCAATGTAGTGTGTCTGTTTCCACATGTAAGCTTAATATTCCAGCCCCAATCACATTATCCTACATTAGCTGAAATAAAGGGTGCTGATAACGGTGGCTTGCCTACTGATTCAAGTGATCCAGTACAGTGGTACAAAGTTGAAATGATGTGCATCTAAACAACACTAACAAGAAAGGCCTGATTATGCTAGTAAGGCATGTGTTGGTGTGTAAGGGCAAAATTAACCGTCACGCAGAAGAACGAAAAGGCATCATATGAAGACTAGCGAATCTCCATTATTTGATCCAGTGAAGGGGCAGAAAGACGAAGTAACTAATCTTGCAGTCTACAATTGAGGCTTAGCTTGGCACAGTTGAATCACTTGACCTTTGGCTTATCTGGCAAAATGCTACGTCTTCTGGTAGCCTGAATTTTTATGTGAACTTCTTTGATCCTAGAAGAAAGGATCTTAGTCCCAACAGAGAGACATTTTTTTTTTTTTAATTTTTTTTATTGCAGATACACAAGGAATGAATCAGTCTGAGAGTACAGTAATGCATCACAGTCGGGGTAGATCACTGTCAGAAAGATATACACAGCCATTTAGCCCACATCCCTGGGGTTGGGCGGCGTGCAAAATTAGTGCGGTATGATTACCGGAGCTGACCCGGCTGTAATCTTGCTTGGGCAATCCCTGTTTCTGCTTTTTTAATTTTTAGAAACACAAAAACGAACTCCCCCCCCCCCCCTCCCCACCTCCCAACCCCCCCCCCCCCCCCCCCCCCCCCCCACCACCAATGGACAGTAGAAGACACAAGTCAGGAACCTTCAAAGTGTACAAATATTCAAAACTAGAGATGCATCAGTCACGTATCCTCGTCCCTCCCTCTTTTCCCCCCATCCTTCTAGTAGATCCAATCGTTCAAGGCCCTCAGGAGCGGGTGGAACACGGCTCTCTACAGGATCAGCTTTGTTAGTCGTGATCTTAAAGGCATATGCTTTTTGTCCCACAGTTACGTCTCACTTCCCTACTATCGAAACCCTCCTACAGCCCCCCATCTAACCCATGGTAATGCCTCCATTTCGACCAAACTCTACCGAATTTCTTCGGACAACTCCAGGCTTTGTATGTGACCCTCTCCGCCGCCATATATAGGTCTAAACCTCGTTTCCACTCCTCTAGATCTGGTGGTTCCGGTGTTCCCCAGTGTTTTGCGATATCTCGTTTGGCAACCACCAATGCAAGGGCTAGGAAAGTAAGTAGTGGGCGAGTCAGGTCAACCTCGTTCGTCATTCCTAGCAATGCTAACTTGGGGTCCCACGGGATCGGAGCCTCAAGGACCTCCTCCAGTTCCCCAAATATCTGGGTCCAGTATCTCTGTATTACATTACAAGACCACACAGTGTGAAAAAAGTCCCCCTCCCCTTGGAGGCACCGAAGGCAACGTGGTTCCTCTATCTTCCCCATCCTGCACAGACGCACCCAACCGAGAGACTTGAGAAACTGAGAACAGACGGAGACTGGTGGGCCGCATCGAACTCCGTATTATATGAATCTGTGCACGTTTCAATTACATAATTTTGAGTCCTCTGAGTTTTCTTTGTGAAAGGAAGTTTCTGTATAGAATGTTTGTATTAGAAGGCCCAAGAGCCCGAACCCCATCTCTCACAACCGGTAAGAGAACATCTGCTTGATCCTATACAGTACTCCTGTATTCAAACCCGGAAAGTCAAATTCCACTTTTGGTAGAGACACCATTTTGAATGATGGTTTTGGAAAGAAAGTCCTGTACATTCACTTGGTTGGAACTAGAATCTCTCTGCATTTTCTACAGGAAATGTTACCTCTCTAGTGTCAATCCCTATTGTCTTGACTACCTTCTATTTCCAGAAGCAGTAGTGAGGGATAGGAAAGTTGGTAGGCGCTGCCTTCTGATTAAGTGAACCGAGATGATAAGA
Source organism: Lissotriton vulgaris (assembly GCF_964263255.1). Taxonomy (NCBI): domain Eukaryota; kingdom Metazoa; phylum Chordata; class Amphibia; order Caudata; family Salamandridae; genus Lissotriton; species Lissotriton vulgaris. The sequence continues at coordinate 62,259,452 of NC_141700.1, forward strand.
GGTGTAGCATTGTGCTCTCGGCTGCATCCATTGTCCTAAACCATTTGCACATCTTTCACCTAGCGTCAGAAACATTATTTAAAAATTATGTACTTTAGTATTAATATCAGACTTTTCACATACTGCTTTATACCAGCTGCCTGTTTGCATCAGTAGTTTTTTTTATTGTTGCCAAAAAAAACTAAAATGAAACTGGAGTAGATAAATTCCTAATTTGGTGAAAATAATATAAATTCTAATAATTCTGGGTAAATGTATAGCAATGTTTCACTCTTCACCCAAATCTGAAATATACCACACATCTTTATATGTCACTGTTATTTGTTTAACAAATAAACAGAAGGGACTTTATGAATCTATTTTTGAGTTGGTTATTTTTGTCTGTTGATTTCAAATATGTTTTCCCCTCTTAGAGAGAAGCTGTGTTTATTCCTTCCAAATCACCTTTGTAAGAAGAGAATGGGTAGTTTCCTGACCGCTTTTAAAAGCCGGAGTGGCAAGCAAGCCAGCCATGAGCAGCGATTACTTGCCACTTACAAACAGGTCCAGGAAGATGAAGCATGTGATGTCTCGGAGGCACTGAAAAAACATTACCGGGACTACCTACAGAAATGCCATGAGCTACCATACTATGGGTAAGGTGAATTCAGGGGTACTTGCGAGCAGGGGAGCCAATAGTGTGGGGGATAAAAGATGTACTCTAAAGGCTGTGCTGCAATCACCAATTAAAGCCGAGCCTTGTTTCACATCATCTTGCCATTTCCTACATTTAGCAAGGACTTCCTCACTAAAACTGTAACAGATCAGTTTCTTGCTGAGAGATCCCCTTCCTGTGCATTCATAAGAATCTCCTTAGTCTGGAATCCAGGTTGTCTTCCCTTCCTTCAGGCCAGAACCCCGTTATTCCCCCTAGTTAAGTTGAAGGCTTATCTGTCCGATGGTAGACAGGCTTCCTAACACTATAGTTAATTTGAGGTGCAGTTCAAACAAAGCTGCACTTGTTTCCCAGACCGATTTAAGGACTCTCTCTTTTAGGAAACCTGTGCTCCTTTTGTTCTAGTCAGGCTCCCTTTGATTATGACTCTATTCAAGCAAATAACCCTTCAGTGTGGACAGGTTTTCTGAGCCACCAGGTTTATGTCCGGAAACCCTGAATATATTACTTTTTAACCAAGGAAATTAGACATGCTCGCTTCAGAGTTCATACAGGCAGTCTCTCTAACTTGGTTCAGTTTGAGTCCACCTGATTAGGAAAGGAGCAACATTTAATCCCTAAATGTATTTCTGCCCCATGGACATACGCCCTGCCAAGTAATCTCAAGAATGATTTCAATTGCACCCACCCCTAACAACAAACACATGGTAACTATACTCGCTGACACACGCCCCGAGCCTGATGGTGACATCCCCAAATCAAAACCATCTTCCACCGATTCCCCTGCGGACTCGACCCTCTCTCCTAATGTAGACACTACTCAGCTCGCACAAATTGTTTGCCTGTCCAACCTCCATGACACTTGCCTTGTATAGCGAAGCTCACCTACCCTCTTCAAACTCAAGACCTGCTACTTATCCTCCCACTTTAAGAGATGGAAGCTACTTTGACACACTTACCCAGCTCCTGAACCTAATACAACAAAAACTTGATTTCTTAGCTAAAGACATCTTGCATGAAAAAAGGACCTCTGGATCCAAGCCTAGTTAACCTGCATCACACTTATGGTATGTAGAAGAGCCCTCCTCTTACAGGTTCTCCAAATGTCAGCCGACACTCCCATAGGTCCTAGATTCCTGTCCCACAGACCCCACCAAGCTCTGAGCCCCATATCCGCTCTGGAAGCTGATGCTCCTAGCAAATCTTGCATCACAATGAACCAGAAAATGGTCTACAAGCCTCCTTCCACAATCCCAGTGATTGTGGTCACAAATCGAATCCCTCATATGATCTCCTCTCCTAGACCGCCTGCTCAACACACCACCATTCAGACACAACATACCACAAATAATAGTCCTTGCACTCTAACATGCATGCTCCTCCACTCCAGATCGGCAGTTAAACATGCCACAGATATCGCCGAAGCTATACTTGAGGAAATTGATATCTAATTCCTCACCGAAACCTGGCTTAATGCACTCTCTACCCCCATACTAGACCTGCTCACACCACCTGGCTATGCCATCATTAGACTGGACAGCCCAAGGAGAGTTGGTGGCTGACTAGCAATCATCCACGAAGAAAGTATCCATCTTTCCAACTTAAAAACCTCAAAATACTCAAATTTCCAGTACCTAAGAGTAGAACTTACTGCCAAATGCACCACTCCGATCAAACTTCACACCATCTGCCACCCTCCTGGTGGTCGACTTCAATATACACTGTAACAAAGCAGAAGACAACACAGTCCTTAACCACAAACCTCCTTGAAATAAATGACCTCAAACAACTCTGCAACAAGCGGACTCATATTAAAGGCTTATCTCATTTTGATACACCACACCCATGACCTGGTCAGATCACCATCTCATACTGTTTAATATCAAGATCCACTCCAGATCCCACCCAAGCCCATCCAACAAATATATATGCACTGGACTAGGAACTTCAAACAAACCCAATAGTGAAATTGGAATGTAGGATCTGTGCCCAACTACAATATCAATCCCTCACTCATACCTTTGGTGACTTCACCGCCCACTATAATACAGTGATGACAGATGTTCTTGACCAACTGGCACTGCTCAAATTAAAACCATCTTGAAAAATCCAATCAAAATCCTGGTACAACTCAGTTCTTAACAGTGCGAGGAGACAACTCAGACCGGCAGAAAGGATATGGAAACAGAACCCCTCTACAGTGCATCTGTCACTCAGAACTGCATGACTTTCCTATAAGAAGCACATCTTTCAAGAAAAGCAACTTTCTTTTGCAACCAACTTGACAGCGCTAAGAAGAGATCCAGGGAGCCCCTTAACATCATTAAACAGCAGACCACCCTTACCTCCCCACACAAAATAACAGCCACCAATGAACTCTTTGAAGAAATTGCCAACTTCTTCACTGATAAAGTCGAGAAAATTGAGCAATCATCCTCCAGGTCACAAATCTGACTTCCCGCAACCTCTCCCACTGTCTAGCATCCTTCCACAGTAGCCCTCCCTCCAGATTTCACCAATGTCTGAATGACCCCAAGACAAAATTGTCAACTATGATCTCCTTCAATTGAAAAAGAATGATAATTAGTTTGATTTCAAACCCATGACAGAAAATGAAGTCTCCAATATAATTGCGAACTTGAAACCCACAACCCAAAATACTGACTCCCTCCCATCCACAATAGTTCAAAATCTCAGCCAAATCATCGCCCGTTCTGGACAAAAATCAACACATCTCTCTCCTCAGGCCATGTACCTAGCTCCCTCCAACTTGGCCATCAAACCCATACTCAAAAACTAGGTGCAGACCCTAATGACCTCAATAACCTCAGACCTATCACCAACCTCCTGTTCCTAGCCAAAACAATGGAAAAGTGCGTACTACTATAACTTAGCCAACATATAGACAAATTCAACCTCCAAGACGCCTTAATCAGGATTCAGGAAGGGCTGTAGCACAGAAACTGCTGTGCTCAATATCTCGAATGGCATTCACAGATCCTTAGATAAAGGTGACAGGAAACATCGTTTACAACGCACGTGTTAAAACACGTGTCATTAAAACGCATTTTTACATTGCAAAATCCATTACAACGCATGTCATTACATCGCATAATCCATTACAACGCATTCCCTAAAGTAACGCCCCAGCGAAGTTATAATAGTAATTGCGTTGTAACGGCATGCGTTGTAATGGATTTTGCAATGTAAAAAATGTGTTGTAATGACACGCGTTGTAAAGTGTCATATTCAAAGGTGACACATGCCTCCCAATTCTACTTGACTTATCTGCGGCTTTTGATACCGTAAATCACCCTGCATTTCTCAAGACACTCAAGAACCCAACTGGTATCAATGCCACAGTCCTACGACAGTTCACATCATACCAGCACCATCGCTTGCAACAAATTAAAATAAACTGTCTCCCAAAACCTACACTAGTTCCTCATGGTGTACCCCAAGGCACAATTCTCTCCCTTCTCTTTTCAATCTCTTCATGAAAGCCATTACTGTTATCTAGAATTAAGCAGGGGTCAAATATCACCTATATGCCAATGACACCCAACTCTGCTACATGACACCCAACTCTACTACAAAATTCAATCACCCAGTGATATCCTACATCTGAACACCATACTAAACAAAATACAAACTCGGCTGAAAAACCACTAAAGTTGAACCCCTACAAAACTAAAGTACTACTTTTCTGCCCTGTAAACAAGAACTTGGGTGCCCTAAATTTTTCTCTCACGCACACCAACTCTGTAAGTCCCTGGGCTTCATTCACCCTGGACAAAAACATGTCAATAAAAAACATCATCAACAATTCAGCCAAAGTAGCGCTTTACACACTAAAATACAGCAAGAAAACCAAACCATTCATTTCCCCTGATAATTTTAAGATGGTAGGGCAATCCCTAGTAGTCTCAAAACTGGATTACGGCAACACCATCCTCACAGGTACTCCGAAAAGTCACCTTGCCCCCCTAAAAACAGTTCTCAACATGACAGCCCGGCTCCTAACATGTTTAAAACTGTTAAAACACATTTCACCTGCTCTCAAGGACCTCATTTGGCTTCCCATCGAAGAAAATATATCTACAAGGCCCACAAAGCCCTTCACACTCACAACCCCAACTATCTAGATACCAAATTCTTGAAAGCTGGAAGAGCCAGGACTCTGAGAAGCTTCAACTCACTTCTTATCATATTTCCCAAACTGAAAAAGAAATCCTCCCAGACACGTTCATTCTTTGGAAATGCGCCTGGGATCTGGAACTCGCTCGCTAGAGATCTTGGCTGCAACTCCTCCTTTTCCTGTTTCAAAAGCTACCAAACCCAACTGCTCAACACATTCTTTAAGATGCACACTAACTGAGCTATGCCCCAAAGCTCCTATCCAATCTGACTTGGCCTGTTGCGTCGTTCGATGGATTGTCTCAGATGTCTACTATTTCATTTACCCCCTGAATTTAGGCTGTTCTAATATCCACATATTGTAGCTACCTTGACTGCCTAGCAGTTTTCTTTGTTGGTATATGTGCATGTACTTCAATTCAAACGTTCTCACATTATATGTAAAGCGCTCTGATACCTTTGGGTCTAGCTAGCGCTTTATAAAACCTACTGATAAATAAAACGTCTTGAATTGTGACATTGTAAATAAATTCACTAATCCAAACATGCCATAGGATTTGTTACACAACATGAGAGGTAGTAGTGTTCCCTTATACAAAGATAAGGGATGGAATTGCACATCAAGCAGTTTACAGTGTATATGGAAGTGGTGCTAGTCAATCAAACAATCAATCACTGTTGTCGGGGTGTTAATATAATCCTTCCGGTACCCACTACTTGAATCACAGGAGACATGGCGCGCTGAAGGACAGGATTTCAGTCGCTCCGCCAACATTATTGATTTCAACTTATCAAGGTGTAAATTTCGGCAGCCCACAAATATTAGTGGAGGTTTGTGTACATAGGTTTACCAGATTATTCAGATCCCTTGAGTTGGGCACGTTCTCCATGGCTCCAGGAAACCTAACATTTTACAGTGCATAAAAACATCGAAACTTTATAAATTGGCGGTAGCTGCAAAGACAAGTCGTAGCAACTCACCAAGTTTGAGCCGCGGGGCCTCAATCTACTTTTTCAATTTACTTACACTACATCGTATGCCTTGACAAAGTCTATGGGTAGACGAAACACGTGTTGGCAGTTTTGTCTGAATTGGAAATATTATTTTGTCTGGATTGAATACCAAAAAAAGAAAAACGAGAACAATAAAGGAAAATATATAATTTGAAGATATCCATTGTTGTGGACTCTGCTTTTCTATTTGAACTTTCCAAACATTGGAAAGAAACTGTAATTGAAATGAATACATGAAGAATCGAGGTCAATATCTAAAGTCTTACCATTGACTGTATTTACTAATATAAGGGTGTGCTGCACATTTATTATCCAGTATTTGGGTGTCTTTCATAGATTCACATGCCTGAATCATTCCCCGTCGTCGAGACGGGAGCCTCCGGTATATAAAAAAGTAATGTCCTATAGACATACATAGAGAAAAATAGGCCTAAGGATCCCACCTTAGTGGCCTATCCATGTCCTTTTGTAAAAAGGACCAAAGTAAAGAAACCAACCAATCAGCTACCACCTCCTTCTAGAACCTTCCTGTCAGGAGCCTAGGTCTCTCAGATTTTCTACCGCACGTTGTGCTAGGGAGTCTCCACCTGAGTTCTCCTCAGGATTTTCTTCTTTTTCTTCAAAAAACGAATATACTTATCTTATCTTACTACATTATGGCTGATGCCCAGAAAAAGGGTCTCTTCAGGGCCTGTTCCTCGTGTGGAAAGACAAGGCTCCATGTAGAGGACAAGCATGAAACCTGTTTTTATTGCCTCTACCCTCACCATCAAGCCAAGGACTGTAAAATATGTAGGACCTTCTCAAATAAGACCCTTAAAGACCGTGAAGGACGCCTGCTGCTCTGGCTGGACAGGTTTAAGAAGAGGACAGACGACTTGGAGTCAGAAGAACGTGAGAGTATCTCTGGAACCTCTCATTTTTCCTTGAAGAGGCCAAGGGTTACTTCCCCTAGCCCCTCAGACACCCCCCCTAAGAAGACTCTCAAGAAGTCCTCAGAGGGCAAAACCTCAGTGTCTGGCAAGGACCTTCCTGTCCCCAGGAAGCCACCGCTGACCTTGACAACGACAGCGTCGATTGTCTCTTCAGCGCAAAAAACTGCTTCAACGTCGACGACGACAGTGTCGACGACGACAGCATCGTCGGCCTCCTCATCGACGACTAAGACGATGCCTTCATTGACGGCGAGTAGGCCAGTGTCGTCGACCATTCCATTTTCACCATCGACGACTAAGACCTTATCGTTGACGACGAAGTCGACGACGAAGTCAAAGTCGACGACAATTGTGCCGTCGACGAAGGACACGTCGACGAGAATTCCGTCGACGGGGACACCGTCGACGAGGACGCAGTCGACGGGGACACCGTCGGCGACGGAGAAAACACTGTCGCCGAAGGTAATGTCGACGAAGACGCCGTCGACGACCCCTGGAAATGCACCGTCGTCATCGGCACCACATCTGACAACGCCAACAGGGAAATGGAAAGAGTCTGGGCTGCTATCTCAAGCCATGGATACCTTGCCGCCACAGACAACCCATATTGGCACCAAAAGCTCGAGGAAACCAATTACACCAGACCTGACGTCACCCAGTAAGGTGCAAGAGCTGCCTCCAACCTGCCTGCTTCAAGGAGAAGAGTTGGAGGAAGATTTGTACACACAAGCCACAAGCCTATCAGACCTTGTGGTCAAGTGCCAAAGTACGGATGAGGAAAGGGAGGAGGTGGAACATGTGGAACATACAGTCCACACTCAAGTCCGCACACAAGTTACACCGATGGTGTGCCTACCAGCGGCCATTGTATCAGACCTGCAATTCTTAATACAGGACTATAAACAGCGGTTTCCGGAAAAACCCACTACGCCTGTACCTACATCTGTACACTCACCCACTCCATTGGCCAGACACAAGCCGCCATCGCTGGCAATCAGTGGGGAACAAGAGCCACTGCAGATTATTCAATCGTCTGACGAAGAAGTGGATCAGGAAGAGGGCGAGGTCCGTGACGACGAGTCTGACCCAGACGTAGATCAAGACTATATTGCTCCCTCTCCGGCCTCCCCAGAACCACAGTACTCAGAATCACCACCCGCTGATATTGGTGGATTCCATAACCTTGTAGAGCGCGCAGCCAAACGATTCCACATGACTATGGAATCTCAGGAAACCGAGTGCTTCCTGTATGACTTCAAGGAACAAGCTAAAAAGACAACTAAGTCAATTCCCATCATTGACTTTATATGGAAGCAAGGGAAATTACTGATGCAAACACCAGCTTCAATCCAAGTAGTTGTACCCAGGCTTGAAAAGAAATACAAGGCGACTTCATCAGCGCCAGAATGCCTCACAGGTCACCCCAAGGCAGATTCTGTGGTAACCCAGGCGGCACAGAAAAATTCACATAACCCAGCATCGCCTCTGTCAACACCACCTGACAAGGAAGGTAGAAAACTGGATGCTATTGCCAAGCGTTTTTCCACCACATCGGCCATGACAGTAAAGGTGGCAAATTCCATCGCACTCCTGGGCCGCTACAATCGGCAACTCTGGGCGGATATTGCACCTTACCTATCTCAACTGCCAGAGGATGTTAAGGAGGAAGCTCAATCGCTCCTCTTAGAAGGCCAAACATCTGCCTCTGAGCTCATTGACTGCGCAATGGATGTTGCCATGACCGGTTTCAGGCAACTGGCAGGGGCGGCTGTGCTCAGAAGACAAGGCAGGCTCAAAGCCACCTCTTTCCGCCAGGAGGTGCAGACGAAGATTATTGATATGCCCTATGACAGCCAACATCTCTTCGGGGAAAAGATTGATGAGGCCTTAACTACTATCAAGAAAGACACGGACACTGCCAAAGCCCTTGGAACACTGCAATTCCGGAACCAGTCCTTTCGTGGAAACAAAACTAGAGGACAATCTTCTTATAGAGGCACTTACCAGAACAGGTCCTCTTATTCATACAGCCAAAACAAAACACAATACCAACCGCGACAACAGCAGCAAGGGCGGCAGACTTCCTACGGCAAGTCTAATTACAGAGGGAAGAACCAGAAAAGACCTGCTGGCAACCGCCAATGACTTGTATCAATGGCCAATCCATCCACCATCGAACTTATTCAAAATTGGAGGAAAGCTCACACACTTCCTCCAAAATTGGAAATTGATAACAACAGATCGGTGGGTGCTCCAGCTCATTCAATTCGGACATTCCCTAGAATTTGTCACGATTCCCCCGACAACACCACCTCACAAACGGTCCCACAGGCACCTACGATTGCTTCTGCAGGAAATCTCTTCCATGCTACAGAAGGGAGCGATAGAGAGAGTTCCACCAACCCACAAAGGAAAAGGTTTTTACTCCCACTTCTTCCTGATCCACAAGAAAGGAAAAAAGTGGAGACCAATCCTGGACCTCAGGGCACGCAATGTGTTCCTAAAGAAACAATCGTTCCGTTTGGTGACGCTCCAGGAGATCCTGGGACTATTGGAGGAAGGGGACTATATGACGTCCTTAGACCTGCAGGACGCTTACTACCACGTTCCCATCCTCAAAGGGCACAGGAAATACCTCAGATTTGCTGTAGCGGGGCAGCACTACCAATTTTGTGTCCTCCCGTTTGGCCTCAAATCTGCCCCACGGATATTTACCAAATGCCTCTCACCCGTGGCGGCTTTCCTTCGTCAACAAGGACACCAGATATTCCCATACCTGGACGACTGGCTGGTGAAGGCACCATCCGCGACGGGCGCAGCTAAATCCTCCAGCGCCTGTCTGGATATTGTCCAGCGTTTAGGTTTGACCCTCAACCGCGAGAAGTCTGCACTGGAGCCACACGAGGTCATTACATTTCTTGGGGCGACACTGGACACGGAAAGTGCCAAGGCTTTCCTTCCCAGGAAAGGAAGGACAAACTCCTCTCCCTGGCCGCGTCAGTGGCATCAAGGAAGACTTTACCGGTCCGAACCTTCAAGTCCCTCCTCGGCATGATGTCCTCATGTATCATGCTCATACCCCACTGCCGCCTCAAGATGCGCCCACTCCAGGAGGAGCTGACGAACCAATGGACACAAAGTACAGGATCATTCGAGGACCGCATACGAGTCACTCGAAACATGGTCAACCACTTACAGTGGTGGAGATCGTTCGAACACCTGTCACAGGGACTGCCGTTCCTGCTTCCCGCGGAGCCACATGTGATAACGGACGCATCCCTAGAATGCTGGGGAGCGGTCCTCCAAGAACTCCAGATCAATGGCAACTCCACATCAACCTATTGGAGTTAAGAGCGGTCTTCCTAGCTCTACAAGCCTTCCTGCCACACATTCAAAACTCCCCAGTGCTCGTCAGAACAGACAACACCACGACGATGCACTACCTAAACAAGCAGGGGGGGACCCGATCGCTCTCACTATCTCGAGAATCGCAAAGGGTCTGGAACTGGCTTGTGGAACATGGGATAACGCTAAAAGCAGTGTACGTCCCGGGCAAGGACAACGTCTTGGCGGATGCTCTGAGCAGACAGGGATCTCCATCCCACGAATGGGAACTAGACATGGAAGTGCTGGAACACCTCTTTGCGGAATGGGGAACTCCGCGAATAGACCTCTTTGCCAAGAGAAACCACGCCAAATGCCCAAGCTTCGCAAGCAGGCATCACCAACCAGGAACCCTCGGAAATGCTTTTTCCATCGCATGGTGCAACATCTTTGCATACGCCTTTCCGCCATTCCCACTGATACCCAGGGTTCTCAGGAAGATGAAGTCGGAGCCCTGCACTCTGATTCTGATCGCCCCATTCTGGCCGAGGCAGCACTGGTTCACGGACCTTCACCGCCTCTCTGTCCAGCCACCTATTCGCCTGCGTCAACACCCAGCTCTACTCACAATGTCCCAAGGACAGGTACACCACCCGAATCCGAGCTCTCTAAAATTGTCAGCTTGGCTCCTGAGTACCGGGAATTCAGCCACATAAACATCCCGCAGGAGTGCAGAGACATCCTTGCAAAGGCTAGAGCGGACAGCACTAATAAAATTTACTCATTAAAATGGAAACGCTTTTGCTCCTGGTGTGTGGCCGAAGGCCTGCACCCTTTCCACATCACTCCACAACAGCTGCTACCATACTTACTACATCTGGCACAATCGGGCCTTGCACACACATCCATTAAAGTGCATCTGGCGGCGATCTCAAGATTCACCAGGACTCCTAAGGGTCCATCCCTGTGGGCAGACAGACTTGTAAAGCAATTCCTTAAAGGTCTATACAGATCCTTCCCACGACCAAGGCTGATTCCCCCCCCCCCCCCCCCCCGCCCCCGTCGTGGCACCTCAATGTGGTCCTTCACCAATTAATGAAGCACCCCTTTGAACCCATCCATAGGGGGGCAGACATCAAATTTATCTCATGGAAAACGGCCCTCCTCCTGGCTCTGACTTCTGCTAGAAGGGTCAGCGAGTTGCAGGCTCTCTCAATTCAAGATCCATTTATTCAGTTCAGAGAGGACAGAGTGATCTTAAGAACTAATCCTCGGTTTATTCCGAAAGTCCCTTCGGACTTCCACCTCAACGAACCAGTGGTCCTCAGGTCATTCTTTCCAAATCCTACCACTGTGGCAGAGAGAACTCTACATTCGTTGGATCTGAAGAGATGTCTTAAATTCTACATTGAAAAGACAAAACACTTCCGAAAATCATCTCAACTCTTTGTTGCCTTTAGTAGACCACGGAAAGGCATGCCCCTGTCAAAACAAAGCATTTCAAGGTGGATTTCCTCGGCGATCACCTTTTGCCATGACAAGGCCGGACGACCTTTGGACTCAAGAGTCAAAGCTCATTCGACAAGAGCCATGTCCACGTCTGCGGCACTGTTTGCTGGAGTGCCGGTATTGGACATCTGCAGAGCGGCGACCTGGAAGTCACCGCATACCTTCACCAGGCACTACTGCCTGGATACTGAGCTGATGAAGGATGCAGCAGTGGGCCAAGCAGTGCTTCACCATCTATTCCAGTGAGGTGAGCCTTCCGACATCCCTCCATCCTTTACTGGTATGCACATTCTTTTACTAATATTTATATGACAATGCATTTTGGTGGTTTGCAGTCGCGTGATATGTATTATCTACAGACTCATATATGATGTTCCATCAAAAATGTGCATAATATATTGCTTGCTACTCTGATTCAGGCATGTGAATCTATGAAAGACACCCAAATACTCGATAAGAAATGCGTTACTTACCTGTAACTGCAGTTATCCAGTATTGGTGTCTTTCATAGATTCACATGCACCCTCCCGCCTCCCCTGGAAGGACTCACCTATCTCTCTAACAAGTTTACGCCTACCTAGCTTGGTGCGTACGAAAATCTGAGACCGTGGCTCCTGACAGGAAAGTTCTAGAAGGAGGTGGTAGCTGATTGGTTGGTTTCTTTACTTTGGTCCTTTTTACAAAAGGACATAGATAGGCCACTAAGGTGGGACCCTTGGGCCTACTCTAGTTTGGTCCTTTTTACAAAAGGACGTGGATAGGCCACTAAGGTGGGATCCTTAGGCCTATTTTTCTCTATGTATGTCTATAGGACATTACTTTTTTATATACCGGAGGCTCCCGTCTCGACGACTGGGAATGATTCAGGCATGTGAATCTATGAAAGACACCAATACTGGATAACTGCAGTTACAGGTAAGTAACACATTTCTTCCTAATTGTCTTAATCATGTCATAGGATTTAGCAACAATATTCCAGCTGCAGCATTTAAAACTCAGTGCAAAAATGTATCACAACCTCACTTAAACTACATGTCCTTGTGAACCCTCTAGAACTTCCCGGCTCCTCCACAACTTCTCGCAATACCTCGTCTTTTTCTGGTAATGAGGCATGATGGTCTTCCACGTTCCAACCTTCTCCAACCCTATAGTGATCCTCAGAAATGTGTAGCCCAACTTCATTGGAAGTTACTTATGACCTCCCAAAACACTTGTTCAACGTTTTCTTTTTTACCGTTCATCATTAATGCAGAAGAGGTTGGTTTCAAGAACTGACAAAAGGTCAAGTTGTGGAACATCTGTTTTCCACTGCCCTTTTCTTATACCCCACTTTATTCACCATGACTCTTTTAACGTTTTGTTGACAGTTCATTGAATGGGTAAGGTTTAGTTTGTTTGATATATCAGTGCAGTTTATATATCTGGGCATTCCTATCTGTCTGCTCTATCATACTGTTTCTGTTCAGAGTGCTGGATGTATGTTACTGCGCTTCTTTATTGCAGAAGCCTGTGTAGTTTGTGTTGTGCTAGATTCTAAAGTATTATTTCTTATGTGTGCTCTCTGTCCTTCAGGTGTGCCTTCTTTGTGGGCTCCATTGACAAGCCGTCGCAAGGTTTCCTGCAGAGGGCCGGACGCAGGCCAGTGTCCGTGGCCATCAGCATGGACGGGGTGTATGTGATTGATAGCAAAGAAAAGGTACTGTATCACCATTGGACTGGTCAGGTTCTGTGGGGCAATTATAGGGAGCAGAGAGAGAAGGGAGCTGCACACAATGCATCATCCCTATTCAGCACATCCAGCCCTCTGATGCTTGCCTTTCATCTTACGTGATGTTTAATTTCTCTGTCCTTGACTACCATTACAGTATCCAGTCCTCTTGTTAAATATCATTAAGGCGTAAAAGTGAGTATTCCCTAATAGTTTTTCTCATCCGCTGCTTTATACTTCTATCTCAATTGTGGGGTGAAAATCTTTAATGATGATCTGTGATGTGGACATTTTCATAGAAAATGTCTTTCTTTGGAAGAATATTCTGGCCACAAGCTTTAAATCTGTGCTTGATTAGAGGTTTAGCTGCAGATTCATCAAGACTGAAACCAAACTGGATATCACAGCTGCCCGCTCCTTAGGTGTTAGAAGGAGATCGATTGCTCTTACATGCCTGATATGTATTGTAGAGATGGGCCAGACTCCTTCTGTGTTTCACTTCAACCTACAATGTACCTACTTATTTTAGATTCCAATTTTGCCATCACATTGGGTGTTACAACGATTCTCAATCAAACTCAGTCTTACTGTGTAAAGTACTGCTATACAACCTGAAGTGGCTTTCAGTAGTCTTTACCTAACTGTATTACCTACTGCTTGTTTTCTGTCAATATAGGGCATTTAACTCTTTCTCATAGTTGACCAATTTTCTCAGACGCTCTGTTAGCGAGAGCCAACCAGCTCCCATCTTAGAGCATCAATTCCAGGTGTCCTGTCCTGTGGTGGAGGATTTTTAATCTTCCCCTCAGAAGAGACTGATACCCAATGTTGGCATTCTAACTGTGAGGGCTTACAGCCAAAGTGTGCATCAACATGGCTTGCAGTTTTTTTTTAATCTATCCCACCGGCCAGAATTTATGGAAACCGACCTAACAAATGTCTAATGATCCATGGCATGATACCATAGGGGTTAGGGAAAAACTAGTTGTCCATGGTGGCTCAGGAAAACCAGCATCATGGTGTTAGATGCCTTTTCAAGAAAACATACTGAATGGTATGATATTTTCTGAAGCATCCCTTAGAAGTCAGCCTGGTTTAAACTACAGCCAAGGATCTTTGGGCTAGATGTACTATTGCTCTTTTCAAAACATGGAGGTGCAATTTGCACATCAAATGGTTTGTGAATGGGAATGCAATGTGACCTATGTGTAAGTCTCATGAAAAATTTTACTTTTACATGAGAGGTCCAGAATGACCTTGTTAATGAATATTAATAAGACCGGTTTGAATTTGCGACACCCTCTGATTGGTAGCGAATGTGCGCATTTAAGCATTGAAGGAACAGTAGACCTCCATTCTTCTATTTGCTTTCCCAAAAAAGAAACCTGTTCTTATTGGCAGCCAAGGCCTACTAGAAAAACAGGTGCTAAGTTAAAAAAAAAAAAAGAAATGTTTCCGCTTTGAAAAGACTACTCTGCTCAACCTGTGGCTGCCAGCAGGATTTCCAAATGGTAAGTATCTGCTCAGTGTTTTGAAACCAGAATTGCAGTCACCAGCCACTGATACGTTTTGTTGCAAATCTAAAATTGGGTGGGGACCCCTCTTTCACACATCCCTCCTATGTGCAATTCGTAATGGATCACAAAATTCCTCATACGATTCAGAAAGAATATCCAACCCTCATAAGAGCTTTGATACATTTCCAAAAGGCGTTTTGCAGTCGCAAACCCTGTTTTTCTCGAAAATCAATATTTGCAAATTGCAATACATCTTTGTACATGTGACCCTTTGCTGCCAGCATGCACAACTTAAACGTGTTGAAATTGTAGTGCATTATATTGCTTTAATAGGCTTTGCTTCCATTGATTGATGAGACATGTTGATTACTAAAAACACATTTGAAGCAGTGAGTAGGAATACATTGCTCTCAAATGCGAGGAATGCCCAAACTCTCTGACCCTAGCTTTGAAGCAGTGACTATTCCTGATTGTGACCAATGCCTCAGTGGAAAACACCATAACAGACCCTATAATCTGACTGCTCTGAGCGAAGCAAGAATGTGTTAATTCCATCTTCCAAGAAAGGGAGCTTAGTCCAACACTTCTGCATCATTGTCCCACTTTCCTTAGAGTGACCGCGTTTACCACTAAAGGTTGGGAAGATGACTGACACCTGTTGTCATATATTCGAATTCTAGCGAGGTCACCTCAGCCTTACATAATATTAAGGCCTGTAATTAAAGTAACTTTAAATTAGGTAATAACACCTGCTACTTACGCTGCATAGATACAGTAAAACTACATTGTGAAGCGCTGCACAAACCGAGAGATGTTATTAAAGAGGTGGGCAATTACCAGCTTGCCTGTCTTTCTTGTTACAGTCCTACCTCCATTAGCGTGCTGTCCTGCCCTGACCCTCTAGTGTATCCAGGAGAGCGAAAGACCAGCTGCAATACTGTTGTCGCTTGTTACTGTTCACACAGTAAAAGATCTTTCTTCTTTCTTAGAACAGTTCAGAATACTCAGTCCAAACGTGTCAAAGAATGCAACCACCGCTAGCATCTGGCAGTGGACCACAGGTCTGAAAGCTCCAAAGCCTGCTTCGAAAGGATGGGTTCAGCGCTCTGACTGTGCATAGTTATAACTTGTAGAGTTGTTGGAAAGCTGCTAATGGTGGAAAGGTTTTATTTGACAAAGCTACCCCACCTCAAGCTTCTCCTCAAATGGAAGCCTTGACGTAGTTAAATCACAGACTGCCTTCTAGGAGAAGTGGTTCTAGATCTTGACCACAGGCCCAATAACTGGCTTCAGCTCCTTCTCTTCTGCCACTGGCTTCTCCATTCGTCTAATTGCTGCCAAAAGCTTGTGCCCCAGGGATGGGGAAGCATCACAGTTTTTTCACGAATTGTCCATGTGCCAAGTCCTCATCCATTCACGCCTTTTTACCATAATCCTAGCTCCAGATGCTGAAGCTGCTGGTAATGACCACCAAAGAGGAGCTGGAAGATTGTTGTTTATTGAGGGACTTCCCCATACATGCTCTTTGCCACTGGTGTAACGAAACTTGAAGGGGACCCCCTGCAAGGTACCTGGAGGGCCCGCCTCTGTGCTGAATCGGGAGCTCTCCTGTCAGATTACTATGCTGAGGGCCCCCCTGGAGCTTGGGGCCCCCGCACTGTAGGGGCTGCGAGGACCTGCGTTACGCCACTGCTCTTTGCATGATGTGCCACTTGGGCCTGAAATCTCTGGCCAGGCAATTAAGCATGCATGCTGAAACCTAATGGAGTAGACTCGCTCAGGCGCACTCTGCAGAAAAAAGAAAAAAACAACCCTACCTCTTGGGCCCACACAGATAATCCACAGGTACCAGAGTTAAGGGGGTTATTCTCAGAACAGGTTTATGTTAAATAAGGTTAGAGAGGCTATGTATTGTCCTTCGTACCCTTTGATAATGATTATAGCATGTACCACCGTAAATAGCCTCTTGCCAATGAGAGAGAGAGAGAGAGAGAGACCGAGAGAGAGACCGAGACCCCGCGTTGCGGAACCTCGGGTCTGGGACGGCGCTCTTCATATTGATATTGGGGGGGGGGGTGTATCCCCGTTAGGGCCAAGACGGTCACTCTTTCCTCCTTCTCGCACACTGTATGAATGGTGGAAACGCACTCCCAGGGAATCTGCAGCAATTAATGTTATTGTGCAAAGAGCAGTTACAATGCCAAACGCATTTCAGTGCTCTCCTCGGTCCTTGATCACATCATTCGCCCTCAGTGCTAGAAGGATGAAATATATGTATATGTATATATATATATACATATATATATATATATATATATATATATATATATATACACACACGCACACACACACAAACGCACACATATAAAGTGTTTATGAATCTTATCCCTCCACTTATTTTGATGGCACATTACCATTTCTGTTTTCATGTCAAGACCGCACAGAAAGTGCTAGTAAGCTTGAGATACATGCCTGTTTTTGGAATACATACCAAAGAGCTACCTCTGCATTGATCATGTTAGACATATTGTACCATTGCAGAGTACTAACAGTGGAAAAAATTGAAAATTACTTAATGTATGTCAATGTGTATATTGTCCTCTTTATGTATTTAAAGGGCGCCTTCAGATTGGTTCACATCTTAGACTTTAATGCTGTGGTGTTAAAGCTATTTCCTGCCTCGCTTGGTGACCCGGACGTTGCAATTGCCACCTTACCTTTAATTTCAAAATCTGAATGTCTTTTTTTGCTTCCAGCATGTCCTCCTCGGCCTGCAATACCAGGAGCTGTCATGGGATCACACCTACCCTGATGAGGAGGATCATATTCTTTGGCTGGAGTTTGATGGTGACAACGAGGGAACACCAGTAAACAAGCTGCTTAAAATCTATTCCAAACAGGTAACTCCTTTTTAGTTATGCCCTTCAAAAAAAGCTGCTTTTGTGGAAAGTTCTCTAATCCAAGTATTGAAGTTGGATTAAGATAGCATGCCCCCAGACAGAACCCTCAATAAGTAACGGACTTGGATGGCAATTCGTAAGCAACGCTTTACTTTGGGAATAGGGATGGGCCTCTTTGGGGAGGTTTCCTAGGTTATGATGTTTTGAGTTTGCTAGTGTACCTTTGTCACAAGGCACATTTCTCTGGAACAAACTGGAAGTTTTTTATGAAGCTAACTACCTCGTAGCATTCCCTTTGTCAAGCATCAAATCCTCAAACAAAATCTTCATAAAATGAATAAAGTGGATGAGCTTGTTTTTACTACAGCTCACCTCTTCAAAAAAGTGAATTTGTATCCTCTTCTCCAAAGAATTGCAAGCACCGTCCAAAAGGGCTAGAATCCTTTTTATACTTTAGCATTTTGTCTCTACTTGCACTGGTTTACCTAATCATTAGGTTTCACCATTAACCAAACTCTGACCGTGTTGCCACACACATCCTAACTCCCCCTCCCCCCAAAAAAAGACATCCTTTCCACTGCTCCAGCGAAGAAACCATGCATCCACAATATTTAATACCTGTTATTGAAACTGTGTTGCTTTCACATGTCACGGTGTCTATGAAGTGCATGATGGAGATAGACTGTAGATGAGCCCTGCCATCTGGGAGGTGGAAACATTTGCCAGTAACGCTGGAGAGAAACTAACGTGGACTGTGAAGGTCCTCCCATGAATAAGTGGTAGGCATGCTTCTCCAACCGTGAAACACGGGATGTGATCTATGTGGTAGACACACCTCTCTAACCATGACACACAGGGGCTGTGCCACTCTGTCCGACACTGCTTATATGAAGGTTTGTGTGAACAAGGGGTGGCCATATTGAGTGTGGACAATCGTACTTGTATGGGCTGACCAGCTTCTGTCCTATATCTGAGATGGTAAGAAATGTCCAAACAACATAGTCAGTACTGATCAGTGCTAGGACTACCAAATCTATAATATTGTGTGTCTGTGGACCCCCAACACGGGCTGAGTTATCTTTAATCCCTTATTATCCACCAAGCCACTATTCAGGTTTATTGTCCACATTGGTATCTACGCTGTCTCTATATTTATAAGAAATTGAATTTTTAGAGTATTTGAAGGCAGACTATAATAGTGCGTAGATCTACACAAGAAGTATTTCTTTTGATGGAGATAGTGGAACTGAAACAAAACAAATATGTTTGAAAGACCAAGACTGCTGTTAAAGTAGCTGGATATTTGGAGGCGAGGTCGTAATTCCACTTGTATCGCTTCTAATGGGTGCAAACGACTCTTGATTCTCTCGAGTTATGTAGCATGTTCAGAACTCCTGTATGAATAGCAGAGCAAAAGTGATGATCAGGATTATTAGCAGTGGCGCTCAACATGGACTACACTTTGCTGAAACAAAGGATCCTGCATCCCAACAGCACTTAAATGATGACATAACCAGTGGGGGATGATATGTCTAGACCACAGGTCTTCAAACTATGTCCATGACTTAGGGAGGCACAAATGCCTCAGTAAGTGCTTGTAAATGAAATGGCCTGGAAGACCAATTTTAATTATTTGTCGCGTTTACAGGCTGTCTTTATTTACATGCTATAAGAAAAATGGCCAGCAAGGGGTTTTATTGTATTTCTATTTCTCAGCACTGTTAGGACCTGTTGTAAATAATCAGAGTGCCTAAAACTGAATTTAATCAGTGGCTGTCCTATGTTATTAATTTTTTAAAGAAAGGAGTCCAAAAGGATCAGAACCAACAGTGTTACCACACTAACACAGTATATACAATTAATGATGAATAAAATGCAAAAAAACAGGGTTTTGTATTGTCTGAAAGTTATTATTTGTTTTCAAGACAGAGAAGTATATTTTTATACAAAAAAGATAAACATTCATATAAAATAGGGTACATACATGGATACTATTTAGATATTCAAGGTATCGGTTGTTTCCTCCTTTGATATATCCAAATCATAAGTCCAGACTGCTTAAACACAATGAAACATTGATTTCAACTAAAAATCAGAAGAAAATCAAAGATGACATAAGATCAAAAATGCAGAGTTGGACTAAATAGTCGATGTTTCGGTCTTTTTGGGAGTTTTTCATAAGACCATCATCAGGACAAAATAGTTCTATATACAATAGATGACCCTTTTTACTTAGTTAGAGACACGTCACTTTTATATTCAAGACGGCAGCAGCACTTTCAATTGTAGCGTTGATGCGAGGCAAAGAAATAAATCTTTTTATGCCAAGATTTACTCGTATTATATACAGGAGTGCTGTCTACAATTTCTGTCAGGATGTCCAAATTCAATCAATTCCAGAGCACTTGTATATTTTTCGAATCTCGATCGTGATCG
Organism: Lissotriton vulgaris; assembly: GCF_964263255.1. NCBI lineage: Eukaryota > Metazoa > Chordata > Amphibia > Caudata > Salamandridae > Lissotriton > Lissotriton vulgaris. Next base: position 62,279,587 of record NC_141700.1, read on the forward strand.
CGCCAAAACTCCAAACGAATCAGGTTAGGGCTTGCAAGCTTTATTTCTTTGCCTCGCATCAACGCTACAATTGAAAGTGCTGCTGCCGTCTTGAATATAAAAGTGACGTGTCTCTAACTAAGTAAAAAGGGTCATCTATTGTATATAGAACTATTTTGTCCTGATGATGGTCTTATGAAAAAATCCCAAAAGACCGAAACGTCGACTATTTAGTCCAACTCTGCATTTTTGATCTTATGTCATCTTTGATTTTCTTCTGATTTTGAGTTGAAATCAATGTTTCATTGTGTTTAAGCAGTCTGGACTTATGATTTGGATATATCAAAGCAGGAAGCAACCGATACCTTGAATATCTAAATAGTATCCATGTATGTACCCTATTTTATATGAATGTTTATCTTTTTTTGTATAAAAATATACTTCTCTGTCTTGAAAACAAATAATAACTTTCAGACAATACAAAACCCTGTTTTTTTTGCATTTTATTCATCATTAATTGTATATACTGTGTTAGTGTGGTAACACTGTTGGTTCTGATCCCTTTGGACTCCTTTCTCTAAAAAATTAATAACATAGGACAGCCACTGATTAAATTCAGTTTTAGGCACTCTGATTATTTACAACAGGTTCTAATAGTGCTGAGAAATAGAAATACAATAAAACCCCTTGCTGGCCATTTTTCTTATAACAAGTTCTGCCCGAGCCCGCAAGGGTATATTGGGTTGCTCACCCACATATCTAGTTTATTTACATGCAGCATTTAAAGTATTTAAAAACGTATGCAAACTGTGATCCAGAGTTCTTTGGTTGCAGTGTCAAAGAGGTGGCTAAAATGAACAAAATATTCTAAAGTATTTCGGGTTTTTCACCTTTAGACGACTGCATATAAAATAATGCACACACATTAGATGAAAAATAAATACATAAACGCAAATTAAACGAGGCACTATTTTATGGTAAGAATCCTCAGTTGATTATTGCAATCTCTCCAGACATCTGTTTGTGGAATTAGAGAATCACAAAATGTGATCCTCCTTCGCGCAGTTCAGAAGAGTGACTGGTGTCTATATAGTGCTGTTAAGTCCCAAGCAGAAGGAAAGTACCATGAATACGTCATTATTCTAAAATTACATACCGCAGTATAAGCAGGATCACTAGAATTATGTGACAGTGTAGGGCTAAATAATGCAGCAGGGTTGACTAAATGCCAAAAGAAAAGGTAAATTACATGGCGTAATGCCCCATATTTTGTGATGGTAATATTATAATTTCTTGTCATTTTTACACATGGTAGCACTGTCTGGGCAAAACTTTCACCCCAATTATTGTGAGTAGTGTTTTCTGTCCGTTTCTGTTTGATGTATTATTTCTTTAAAGATCCCAAATTTTTTGGGATTATGAGCTAAATAAAAAGTACCCCAGAAAATAACCTTATTAGCCATGCCTTACCCGCTCCCCCAAATCGTGCTGTTAAGTTTTGGAGGGGGGCCAAAGTCAAAACATTTTGCTTATGGAGGCTTCGAGCAAACAAGTTTGATGGCCTTTGAACTATACCCTCTCACATGCTCCAGAGTAATACAGCAACAAAGCAGGTTGTGTACTTTATTTTCCTCCGCGTATCTCCAGCTCGGAATGAACCGAAACTTGCTTATATGTAACCTGCAATGGCGTCTGTGCTACTTGTAACATAACTCAACTTTTCTTATTTAAAGAAATTAACTGTTCTTATGGAAAGTGCTCTGACACCTAGTGGCCTTGTCCAAAATCTTGTCTATACATAAAAGCTATTCTTCATGTATCAGAGTGCCTCATGCGTAAATAAGATCACTGCACCAACATTCGGAGAGACCAGTGGGACTGCTTGAATCCAGAATTAGCATCAATATCTTATGCATCATAAAACTATACACTTCAGTCTGTACAGTTAGCTGAAAAACAGACTTTGCGCCGCAGACAGACTGGGAAACGTTTTGAACAAGTTCACCCATTTACACAATACTCATAGCTAAAAACTGGAAAGCCTTGAAGCAACCATTGTAAGATATAGATATATATTTAATGTGCATGTTCTTGTTACATGTCGAGGCATCTGCTCTGCTCGCAGATAGGTCTGTACTACACAAATACTATTAAATACATTAAAAAATATATATTTTCAAGTTCGACAGAATATATTAAATTGTTGAGTTATGTTAGGGTCAGGAGCATAATGCTTCAGAAATAAATATTTTTGTATGTTATTATGATGTGAAATACATGCTCCTCATTTCTCTATAGGCTGCACTAATGAGCGGGCTAATAGAATTTTGCATCGAACTGAACTCCACCATGGAAGCTCCGGGCCAAGAAATTGCTAATGCCTCTACTGTGGCACCTGCACCCCAGTCCCGGGCAGCTGAGAGGCGCTCCAAGCTCCAACGTCAGTGCAGTGCTGTCTGTAACCGTCTTCAACACCTCTCCACCATCGACTACGTCGACGATGGTAAGCTTGGGGCCCCAGTCCGTTCAAACCTCATATGCTCATGGTTCTGATGATCTAAACCTGGCGATGAAGCATTGTGTACCCCGTTCCTCCACCTTTCATTGCTTTACGCAGTGTGTGTGTGGTCTCTGCCCATTCTCATTTGTTTTGTGCTATTATAGCAGTTAACTCCTTCTTTGTTCAGGTTTGATAACATGAAACATGCTGTTAATTACCCAGTCATCTACTGGTTGGATGTGGCATCATGTGAGACTATTTGCTTCTGTACATAGCCTTCCAGATTTTCCCTAAGGGGATTTAAAAATGCAGCTTATAAGACAAAGATGGTCTTCTCCATTGGAGCTGTGCTGCTAGGGGGTACTAATGAGTTGGATTGGTTATGGGTAAAATGTAGCTCCATTCATGAATCACTAAAAACAATTAATGCTGTGAGCCTTCACTGATAGCTGAGAGGACCCCTCTAGTTTTTGCCAAGGATGCCGGAGTTGGTTCGCTGTAAATGAAATGCCCTTATGACTGTATTTCTGTTGAACATGAGGAGCTACTTTGTGTGTTACTTTTATTCCAAAAGTGTTTCAGTTCTAATGGGAAAAATGTTGGGCCCGTGGATAGGAGAAGCCCAAGTCAAGCTCTCTGTATAGTCTGAGCGCTTGCAAATTGAGGAAGTCTTTGAGGAACTGATGTACGCTGCTTGATTCCTAAAGAAAGAGTGGGCACACACTAATTCTATCCATATTAATCACTTCTATCCCCGAGTTGGTGTCTGTTTCTCCCCATCTCGTGGTCCTTGCTTCCCTGCCCTCATATTGATGTCTTTAAAAGTTGCGTACATGTGTCGTCTTGTTCAATTCTCACTTTCTGTCTCTTACTCTGAGTGCTACTTCTCCTCTGTCCCAATTCTTTTACTTCTTTGTGTTGCTGTAGCTGAGTATCCCTGCTCACATGTTTGGAGGGTTCCTTTTTCCTTGTTTCACTGTCCCATTGATTATTTTGTTCAGCTCTGTTTTGTGTCTGTCGCATTGTGTGTTTGTAACTTTCACCCATGCAGTGACCGGCATGGGTGTAAGTATGGCTGTCGAACAGAGTGTCACTGTGTGCAGGTGTTAAGAGGCGAGGCGTGTGTGCTTTGCATGCACACGTAGGTGCAGACCCATGATCCGTTGTATGTGAAGGAGGCTGTTCAGAGAGTGATCCGGGTAGCAGTACTGGTAGGTGCTCCTATGCAGGCGATGACTGCGCCTATGTTGGTGAAGCAGCATTAATGGTGAAGTTGTTACTCCTCACTGAGTGAGAGGAGGTATGGGTTGGCTCAGTAACTGCAGGTGGATGGTATGTATAGCCTAAGTATCTCCTTCCCTGAGCACATATTGCAGCAAGCCTCCTCTCTAAGCGTACCCCACGTTTTGGGTATGTTGAGGCCCATTAGTGATTTGCCTCTGAAGATAGTAAGGGACCCAAGCCCCCGCTGTCTTGATTTCCTATTGCAACAGTGCTTGGGCCCAGATTTCCCAGACGGTGTCCCCTCTTGATGGTTGCCATTGGCATCAGAGCCAGTGGAGAAGGCCTCTGGCGAATCCTTATATGGTGGTTCCAGTGCAGGTGTGAGAGAGTATGGGCTTTGACTGCGGATTAGAAGGGGCTGCTGGAGATAAACGAAGGCGAGCAGTGGAGGAGGGGAGGAGGGGAAATTCGAGGGGAGGGGGAGGTGGTCAGCTTCCTCTTTTCAGGTCTGTCTTTTCCTTTGCTTCTTTTGCCCTTCCCTCCTATTTCTCTAATCTCAATTTGCTGCCTTTTTATCATTTGCACTTTCTTCTACAATAGCTGCAGATTTGCTCTTCTGCCTTCACTATTTTTCAGTGTCCTACGCTTCTCCATTTTTAATCTACCACTCTTCTTTTTTCAATTTCCAATTCCTGCTCTATTTTAATCTCCGTCTCCTCCCCCATTTAATCCGACTCTCACCCCTCTTTAATCTACTCCTGTCTTCCCCATTTAATCTCTTCTCCCCCATTTAATCTCCTCCTCTTCCCCTATTTAATCTCCTCCTCTTCCCCTATTTAATCTCCTCCTCTTCCTCCGTTTAATCTCCTCCTCTTCCTCCGTTTAATACTCTTCTCTTTACCCTTTTTCATCTCCCACCCTTCTCCCTTTCCCACCCTTCTCCCTTTTTAATCTCCCACCCTTCTCCCTTTTTAATCTCCCACCCTTCTCCCTTTTTAATCACCCTTCTCCCTTTTTAATCTCCCACCCTTCTCCCTTTTTAATCTCCCACCCTTCTCCCTTTTTAATCTCCCACCCTTCTCCCTTTTTTAATTCCCACCCATCTCCCTTTTTAATCTCCCACCCTTCTCCCTTTTTAATCTCCCACCCTTTTCCCTTTTTAATCTCCCACCCTTTTCCCTTTTTAATCTCCCACCCTTCTCCCTTTTTAGCCTCCCACCCGTCTCCCTTTTTAGCCTCCCACCCGTCTCCCTTTTTAACCTCCCACCCGTCTCCCTTTTTAACCTCCCACCCGTCTCCCTTTTTAACCTCCCACTGTTCTCCCTTTTTAACCTCCCACTGTTCTCCCTTTTTAACCCTCCCCCTCTTCCTGTTTTCGTCTCCCACTCTTCCTCTGTTTCAGTTGTCCACTCTTCCTCTGTTTCAGTTGTCCACTCCTCCTATTTTAATCTCCTCCTCTTCATACTTTTTCATGTCCCGCACTTCCCCCTTTTTAAGCTCCTTTCTTCCCCCGATGTAATATACTGTTTTTTGTTGTCCACTGCTCTTAAATGCAAGCTGTCCTCCTCCCCTTCAGACAACTCCTCTGTTGTTAATTATTCCCATTCTCTTTACTTGTGTATTTTTTTCTACCTGCATTCCTCTCTTGGTGAAACTCTCAGTTTGTGCCCACCCACCTCATCGCTCGCTCCCCTGTCTGCTTTTCGCTCCACCCTCCACTGGTCCTCCTTGACCCTGCCCAATCTCTTTTCTCTCCATAACTGCATTTCTCCCCTCTTTCACCCTCAGGCACAAAGATCAAGCGTGTGAAGCCTAAGCGCGCAGCATCCTTCTTCTCCCGCCAGGCATCCCATAGTAATGCTTCTTACTCAGAGGTGCAGACGTCCGAGAACCTGGAGCAGGGGTGACTGAGGCACTCAATGTTGACCAAAGACAATCATCTGTGATTTATGGAGCGGACCAATCCAAGACTTTCAACCACGAAGAAACAATATATTGATTGCGCACACCGTTTTAACACCTGCCGAATACCACACAAAAAAAGTCTACTGATGTTTCTTGACCACAACCTCTGATTTATGAGCTGCTCAGTCTCATTAATTGTGCCAGGTGATGTTGGCCAATTTTATTTACAGTGAGGCCTCTCTTCTAGATGGGTCTCCTTCACTTTAAACATCTTGATGTATTTATCTGTTGACAATGGGGTGGTTGTTTCTAATTTTCCTCCCACCATGTAGCTACTACTGCCAAGTCTAACACATTTCCTTCTCTAGGGCGGATTTACTTAAACCAACCTTTATTCATGTTCAAAGTACCAGCGTTGCTGGTGACCAGCTTTGCGGCATGTGAAATTTAAGATTTGTGGCCTTGTCTTGTGAATTTGCCCAGAAAACTGCTGCTAACTGTGTGTGATTGATCTGACGATATGGGGATGTATTTATCAAACAATTTTCAGCACATCAGTGGTACTTGCATGCCATTTTACAAGTAGGTACAAGTATTTGTGTTGGATGCCAATAATCATAATGTATAAATCTGCCATGGTATCCGATTTCTGTGCCTTACAAGTGACCAATTTGTTTTGAAGAAAATGGCACTTTGTTATCCATGTAGGAAATACAGCCATAAGGAAACCATGGTTACTGACGATGTACTGATTAATGATGAATACTGCTGTACGTGCTAGTGCCTCATTTTTTGTAAAACCCATAATTTTGTAAAATTACGGTGCTAAATTTCTTCGATCTCAAATATTCCAAGAGCTCTCCAGCTCGGTTTTCACCTGCTATCGTATTTCATTCACAATTGTTAAACTTTTCCAACTGTTTTAACTTCTGGTGGTGTATATTTTGTTATGGTTTATTTCTAGCCCTGATAAAAATGTTTGAGATTATGTGGTCGAGTACTTCTTTGTATTTCTTGAAGCCCCAAGGCTACTGTAGTGTAGCCTTTGAGAGATGGAGGAGGGATAGCATCTTTGGAAAGGCAACGTGTAAGGGAATTTTGCTTTCCCTGGGTTCCTGACCAGAAAACAGCCAGGCAACCATGTGTGAGCAAGACTGCTGATCTCCCTTCTGGAAGTTTGGGGTGCCCATTCTGCAGGGCTGGGGAACGCAGGTTTTTTCCTATAATGCCAAACGTGAAGGCAATCCAGTGGACCGGCCTCACTGTGTCTAGCTGCTGCCAGGATGTAAATGTAAATGTATAGGCATTTATATAGCACACTACTTACCCGGAGGGTCCCAAGGCGCTTCGACCGCTGCGAAACCCTTCCTGGCTTCCCTGAGAGATGGTCCCTTAATGGGTATCTCCAGGGTGAGACCAGGCATCCCCAGCGGTCTGGTGGGGCCGTTAGTGAAGATGAGGCAAGCTAATGCCCAGAGTTGCCGAGTGTGATCGCTGATCAGAGTGGGCACCGAGGCGAGAGAATTATCGAGTCCGCTGACCATGGTCCAGAAACCTGCCGCGCCGGGAATCGAACCCTGGTCCCGGGCCGTCCTCTGCTCTCGGGTCTGCCCATTGCTTCTACTCGGGAGATGGGGATGTGAGGGGTGATTACATACGGGTGCAGAATGTGCTTCTTTCCGCATGCTCTCCTCCCAACATTTCTGGTCTCTGTTTGGTCCCATCCCTCCAACAAGTCCACTGTTTCTTTGACCGTTATGGGCTTCCGCTTAAACACCGAACTGATTCAAGAGAATGCTGTGTGTACAGCAAAAGCTTACTTGACTAGTCCAGTCACAGAGACAAAAAACAAAATCTTTTCATCATATTTTTCGATATACTTTTTTTTTTTTAATGAGTGTTTGAACCATGTGCCACTTCTGTTTTTCCTCCTTGTGTACAGAACCTGTCCTTGAGTCTACCCCCTTCCTATTTTCCTAGGGCTGAGAACATTCTTGCTTCAGGATTGAGGTGATTAATGTTTCCAGTATTGATCTGAATCTTTGTGGTCTCGCCACTTCCCTTCGCACTCCACTTTGTCTCTCCAAGATGTGTTACCAGGGTTTTCCCAATTAGGCATATTGCATTTCTTTTTGTCTGTCTTTCTGCCATAAACCTTCTAGCATCCCATTCTCCTTCCAAAGCCAACCCTTTTTTGGTTCTGGGTAGAGGATTACCCCTAGTGGGCTACTTTAGTCCCAATTTTCATCCCCGTGCTTTCTCAAACTAGTGATCCTAATATACTTTTAAGGCTGTTTGCATTTTAATTTATTGTAATCTGCGTGGCTTAATGTCGCAGGGGATTAAAAGACCTGGGTTGCGTTGTCGCTGCATTTGTTTTGGACACTATTTTTCCCAGCCCTGAACTTTTCTTTTGTGGTTCTTCATTACCTGGACCTGTATTTTGTAAAACTGCGTGCTGTCTATTGTGCCTGGCGCATAAAGGGACAGCGCACTGTATTACATACAATGCAGTCTCTCGAGCGTAGGTGCTTTTTCGCACCTGCACTGACGAGGCAGAATCGAAAGATCAGCTGGTGTTTTTTTTTTATTACTTGTCTTGTCATTCTGTTCAGAAGAAAGGAAGCAAGACTTTGGGTAGAGGCATGGAATCCACCCCGCGCTGATGCAACGTGTGACTGCACTCATCTGCAGGGTCAATGGGACTTCTGTGCTCTTCTAGAAAATTAGGTCCTCAGGTTTGACTGGCATCCTGCCATGTCATATGTGGTGCGCTGTCAGTGAGCCTCCTGACGCTCTGATTGCCGCTGTAAATTAGGGCACACCTCCTTTTTGATCAATTGTACATAAAACTTTCACTGGTGAGATCCTTATTTCATTGAAGCCCGCATAAGTGTCTGTGGCCATTCGACAGCACCTTGTGTAATACCAAAGTGCCCTTGGTCACTACCTGTAACAAGGTCCAAGGTGCGTTTGACCAGTTGTTCTGCTTGGGAGCAATCCAAGGTTGTTATAACTCCCAGGATGCATTGCGTTGTCAAATGAAAAAAAATCGAGAGGCACAGAGTGACTGTGGCAACCTTGAAGCAGATGTTGAGGTAGAGAAAACTGCATACACATTTCCACTCCACTACCCACAGAGTCCAGAGTGAAAAGGAAACGCAGGAGCAGGCACCAAAAATAAGTAGAGGTGCACAGAAGCAATGCACTTCTGAAGAGACAATAATACAATAGGGCTACATCCTAGAGGCGAAATAGAGAAATGTCTGCCTTTTAAAAGTAAATAAAGTCCATACAGCAAATCAGAAAAGCACAAGTGACACTAAATATCAAAAGTCAAAAACACTAAAAGGTCCTCTTAACTTTTTGCCAAGATGCGCTGAAGGTCAAGTCATCTTGTTTAGTGAGAGGCTCTAATGAACCACAGGGCTGTACTTCTGGTAATCTCCACTCCTCTTCCCTTGACATGAGCTGGGGGTGCAGGAGGATGACGTCAGACACTGGGTGGAGAGAGGGGCCTCGAATATCCAAGTAGGTCTAGAAAGGCTAAGTCCATGGCAGATTTTTAGAACTAAGTATTTAAACTATCCTTGCAGGGTTGGCAAATCTAAATACAACCTATGTGGTTATTCCAAAGCCCTCTTGGTTAACGCCGGAAGTGGCGATCTGTGCTAACCTAAATTCAGGAGGAGGTAGCTGAGTTCAACAGCCCTTCATGAAGCTCTCTCTACACCTGAGAAGGCGCGGCTATGGGTAGAAACTGCCTACTGCTGTGGCGGTACACTGGGGCCTGCCCAAAAAAATGTGCACCCTAAAACTAGTTTGTGGGAGCTGCTATTACTGAGCCTTCATAACCCACCGTCTTTATGTTCCTGTTCATGATGGCTTGGGGCCCCCTCCCTTTAAGTCAAGAATACTGTCACGTTGTATTCAGTTTTACATTGTATATTGGTGTCTGGATATTACAATTGCCAATAAAGTTACATTGAGCGCCAAAGACGCATACAAACAAGCCAGGCATTTTAGTCACTTTATAACTTTGTGCTCCAAGCCATGAGGAGGGAAATGTAGCAAGTTAATTCTGTTGCAGAAACGTTTTCCTCGTGTACTGGAAGTGGATCACGTCGAGTGGAAGCCCCCCGTGTGAATAAAAAAAAGCAGCAACCAGTGGAATTGTTCCAGGAAAATGCCTAGCAGAGGAATTCCAATCACCAAAAAGTACATTTTCATTTTGTTTTATCCTTTGCCTCGCTCCACACCGGTAGTGGTTTGTTCTACTAATCTGTTGCTAGCATTCCAGTGGACTGGGTGCCAAAGTGAAAGATATTCATAAAATGAATCAATCTGGCTCTGATGGATTAATCTTCCATCAAATAAAATTAAGACCAAAGGACTGTGAAGGAGGGACCATCTCCGTGACGTCCTGCTTGCAGATTTTGTTTGAACCCAAAGCTCTGTTAGAAGCACTCAGGGAGCATTTATCTGATTTCGCTTTTGAGAGATCCAGCACTGAACTAGACCAAGCATCACAAAAGCGCTGGAAACTTTTCTAGCCTTTTTTAGCTGACGCTTACATCCACCCTTGTCCACTCTCAAGTGGACCAGGCATGGTTGTACATAGTCAGCTGAAAAAGCCCATTCTGAGACTGGTTTGCTTTTGTGATTCATCAACTTCCTCAGATATGTATGTGCTTCCATAGACGCCCAAGTTAGCAGCTGCCAACATCACCTCTCCTTCAGATTCTTGAAGTTCGCATTTCCCTATTTCGTCCTTTTAATAGTTGTTGTTGACATAAGACCAGTGGCTAGAACTCACTTTGTCTTTGATTTTCTATTCTTGAAGCCAAATAATAATCCAGCTGCAAAAATCAGGTGCAAATTGCGCACCTGTTAATATGAGATTGCGCACACTTTTCAGATTTAGGAGTGTAATTGCCATCCTGTTGCACTGGAAAAGAATAATAATGCACTAAACGTGCTGTAATTCCCCATTTGCAAACAGCTCCTTTGTGCTATGTGTTTCTGTAATGCATGCAGTCACAAATTGCGGAAGTGAACACCTATGAATTGTGCACTCACTTTAATACAATTTTTGGAGATAAACAGGATTACACCGCATATGGGCTAATTCACACCTTATACCTTAATCTTGTAACTTGATGGTGATGCTTATTGATCTGCCCCTCCCGCACCCGCCACGCTTATGGCCGATTTTTAAACCCATGCGTTCAGCCTCCACAGCTGATGGTAAACATTTCAAGCATGACTTGTGACCTTCCTCTGCCTGAATCTCTCTGGAGTATGCGTTGTGGAAATTCTGTTCAAGTATATGAGACCTCTGGCTCCTCATCCACCACAGCTTGCTGGATTTTAGGTCGAGCCTGGGCAGCACATGCGCTGCTCTGCGGCATGCTGTATTGGAGTATGGAATAGAAGCCCCGCCCACTCTCCTCCTATATTTGTGACTGGCTTGTGTCATTGTCCTTTGTAAAAGCTAGTTTCTGATTCGTTAATAGGCTAGTTAGTCCCTCTTTAGTACCGCCTTGTCATCATTTGTAACCTCCCCTGAGTACTGACCCATTTACTTAGGTTGTTACACAGTTCCTCTTTTTTAGTCTATAAGCACTATTTTCTTTGAGTCTCCTACTACAGGCACAGCATGTTTTCCTGCAACATTAAGCACTTTCACTTTCAGAGCAGCCAGGGACATTGGCAGCCACGTCTTGGACTATGTCTCACATTTACAAGAGTTTGAGCTATTGGCATTGTATTATTTGTGTTAATTAGCAAAGCATATAAATAAAAGGCATTGCTATTTACAGTGCCAACAGCTTAAACTCTCACAAATGTGAGACCTATTGCTTTGCAAATGCTTGTTCACATGTGTTTATGTGACCGGTTGCACTGCGGATGGTAATGTGCAATGTCATGTAATGCTGAACCGCTTTATGCCCGATGATGGATATGAGGATGTGCAAGTTTCTCTTTCTCACCCCCTCCACTTAAAGCTGAAGTGCTGCTACCCACGAAATAAGGGTACACTTGTAGGCATCAGACACTGCCCAAAACATTTGTTATGTGGGCCACATAAATCCACACTTTTCTTACTAAGCACAGCCAATGCGCTGCAGTTCTTTGGCCCCTCCCCCCTTGCCACACCCCCGGACTCTCCCCCCCATGTGTCTCTACTTAATGGTTACCCTGTCCCGGCCGCGCAGCGGACGCGCGCAGCGGGCGCGACGAAGGCGCGCCGAAGTTGCGCCTAAGTTAAGCCCGTCTGCGCCCGTCCGCGACGGGCCGGGACCAGGGGCCACACCCCCTGCTCTTTTTCTAGCTTATACCTCAGCACAACTCCTAGCTCTCACTGCTGTTTCCCCACTTTCATCTCCACTCCTGCGACACCTTGACACACTTGGTATTCTTGCCTCTCCTCCCCCTCACCTGACCTCGCTTCCTTCTAGCCCCACTAGCACTACCCCCCCTGCTGCTGATCTCCCCTCCGCCCCTTGTTCCTCCTCCCTCTCTGCCTCTACCGCAGCTTCGGCCATACTGCTCAACACCCGCTCAGCGGCCAAACATCAGACGGCTCTCTTTAATCTCCTTACCTCCGACTCCCCGGATTTCCTCTTTCTGACCGAAACCTGGTTCACTGCTGACTCCCTTCCCGACCTCTTAGCCATTCTTCCCGACACCTTTTATGCCCTCCGGGCTGATCGTCCGGACGGCAAGGTGGGGGGAGGGGTGGCGATGATCATTCGGTCAACCCTCAAATTCCAACTTCTTAATCACTCCCCTATTTCTAATGTGGACTATCTAGTGGCCCGCTCTCTCAATCTACCTGCCCCCCTCACTGTTGTCCTTGTGTACCGTCCTCCTCAATCTATGCCCTCCTTTGTAGCCTCCATTCAGGACCTTATGGCCACCCTCGTGGTTAATAATTCCTCCGTCCTATTGCTCGGCGACTTTAATTATTGGCCGGGCGACCCAGGGAAGACCTCCCTTCGAAAGATTTTTCAGGCACTCTCCAATGCCTAAACTTCACATCTCACATTTCAGCCCCTACCCACGTCCAGGGTCACATCTTGGACCAAATCTGGTCCTCCCGCCCCATTGTTTCATCCCTTCTTATTTCCCCATGCGTCTGGTCGGATCATTTCTCCATCTCTTTCGCCATCCACCTGGGAGTGGTTGACAAGCCTCCCCTCCCTAAGAACATCTCAGCCCGTAATTGGAATCGAACCGACCTTGACTCCCTCTCGCTCACTTTGGTTTCATCTGTTCCAACCCTTACCAACCTTTCTCTTGATTCTCAGGTCAACGCCATTGGCACATGGCTCTCCTCTTCTTGCGACCTTGTCGCTCCGCTCAGAAAGATCAAGGCGATGCGTCCTCATGACGCGCACAAATGGTTCTCTCCAGAACTCAAAACTCTCAAACTCGACCTAAGGCGGTCGGAACGCCACTGGAGACGGAACTATTGCCCCTTGTTGCGCGCCAAATACAAATCACTCCTTGCTGAATATAAAAAAGCGATCTTGGCGGCTAAAACCGCCTATTTCTCTGAGAGAGTAGCTCTCGCGGCTAACAAACCCCGTGAAATCTTCTCTCTGGTTCACAATCTTGCCACCTCTGATCGCTCTACCCCTAGCCCGGTTCCCTCACAGTCCCTCTGTTCCTCACTTAACGATTTTTTTATCGACAAGATCGTAAAGATCAAAGCCAACATTCCCACACTGCCTCAACCCCGCCCCACCTGTCCTCCCATCTGTCCCTCCTCCTCTTTTTCCTCCTTCCCTCCTCTTTCCACTGAACTATTTCTAAAACTCCTGATCAAAATCAAGTCTGGCTCCCCCATGGATTGCGCGCCAGCACGCATTCTTAAAACCCTCTTCACCAATTGCCCTGGACCTCCCCTTGCCCTCCTCAACTCCTCTTTGGCTCTCGGTTCCGTCCCCTCCTCTTTCAAATCTGCCATAGTTCTTCCGATTCTAAAGAAAACTGGTCTAGATCCCTCTCTTCCCTCCAATTTCCGTCCCATCTCTCTCCTTCCCTACCTCGGCAAGATCCTCGAGGCTCATGTCACTTCCTGCCTCTCCTCTTATATTGAGGAGAACGGCCTCCTTGCATCCCACCAGGCAGGATTCCGCCCGGGCCACTCCACGGAGATGGTGGTCCTCGCAGTCTTGGACGAGCTCAAGGGGAAGGCCGACTCCAATCTCCCCCAAGCTCTGGTCCTTCTCGACTTGTCCGCTGCGTTTGACACGGTTGACCATGCCATCCTCCTCGACCGTGTCAGCGCAGCGGGCATTCGGGGCGCAGCCTTTTCCTGGCTGGCGTCCTTCCTTCAGGATAGGTCCCAGGCAGTTCATCTCTCCGGTTTTTCTGCTCCTCCCCGTCCTGTCACTTGTGGGGTTCCCCAAGGCTCTTCTCTCTCCCCTCTCCTTTTCAATCTTTATATTCACCCCCTCATCACTTCTCTCCTTGAGCTGGGGGTCTCTGTGTATAATTACGCAGATGATCTTCAGCTCGTTTTCGATCTTTCTTCCACCCCTGATTCTCTTCCCAAGTTCTGTTCCACCTTAGTTTTCATTTCTGACTGGATGTGCGCTAACCAACTGAAGCTCAATCCAGATAAAACGGAACTTGTTCTTACCGGCGGCCCTTCTAACCCCTGGACCCCCGCACATTGGCCCCTTTCTTTTGGTCCCCCCCCTGTTCCCTCCTCTTCTGTCCGCACTCTCGGCATCAAAGTCAGCCATGACTTATCCATGCACAGTCAGATCAGCTCTGTTGTGTCCTCCTGTTTTCTTTCCCTCCGTTTAATTCGGAAAATCTCCCGTTTCTTCTCCACTGATGCTCTCAAATCCATAGTCATGGCCCTCGTCATCTCTCGCCTTGACTATGGGAATGGCCTGTACGTGGGCATACCTGCTTACGAATCTCGCCGCCTACAGGCCATTCAAAACCAAGCTGCTCGGCTCATCCTCTCCCTCCCTAAATCCTCTCATATCACCCCGGCTCTTAAATCACTTCACTGGCTCCCCGTTCGTTTCAGATCCTTCTTCAAACTGGCCTGTCTAGCATTCCTGGCTCACTCTCGATCTGCACCCTTGTTCATCAACACTCTTGTCTCCTCTCATGCCCCTGTTCGCACCCTTCGTTCTTCCTCTCTCTCTCTTCTTCACACCCCTCGCTTCCGCAAATCCAGAACGGGGGGATCCCGATTCTCAGTCCTTGCCCCCTAGTTCTGGAATAGCCTTCCTCTTTCTATTCGCTCCATTCCCATCTACTCTCACTTCCGTAAAGCCCTTAAAACCTTCCTCTTTCTTCAGGCATTCCCCTCTTAAATCCCCCCTGGGTCCCCTCTGCTGAGTTCTTGATCAGGTCCCTAGCGCCAGGAAGCCGCTTGGCCATCGTGCGCTCTATTAAATATTTTATTCATTCATTCATTCAATGTTGCCCATCCATCAAAATGCACTTTATTTCTCGGGGTACTATACATATGCAAATACAATCCATTGTCAAGACTTCAGCTAGCTGCTATGAGAAATTATGAATCTTGTAGACCTACTGACAGCAGTAATTAGCTGTTGACACTGAAAGCTAATCAGTAAAACAGTTATATTTATCTTTTTATTTTGTATCAAATTTCACTGAATTATTGAAATGTATTATTGAAGTCGGATGAAAAGAATAAATCATCAATGACCAAGACAAAGATGCACTGCACGTGCCATGTGTGTACAGACACTGGCATTTTGTTGAGTTGGTACCTTTTCATTTGTGAGTAACTTTAGAACAAATTATGTTTTTTTTTTTGTTTGTTTTCACTGTACAACAAACCAAGGTATAGTGATTGGACAGAGGAGAGAAACATAGTGAGATTATACATAGTAATTTAACGTACACTTTCGTTAGCTATTTCAGCTGAGGGGATAAGTGTGCTACGTCTCCCCTGTTCGCCAGGGGCAATGATCGTGGCAATAATTGTTTCTTTTAGACAGAAGAGTATTTAATAGGAATGTTTAAAATATTTAATGTTTATTTTTGTTAAAGAGTGGCTTATTGTGGGTGAGCACTGTTATCCAAATCCAATCCACAGATGCTCTTCCCACTCTTTAAAAGGTGCTACCTGCTCAGGATAGAAAAGCCTGAGCCCCAGTTGCATCGCTCGAGTGCGCAGTTCACCTCAGTTCCCACAGAAACCTAGAGCTTCTCTGCTTGTGCCACATCAAAGTTGTCTACGTATCTCCTTTCAAACTGGAGTTTGCACGAGTATTGTTTTCCTTTCGCATCCTTTGCTCTGTCAGTTCCGATGTACTCTGATAAAGGTTTGCAGACTGGCTTGGCAGTCCCAAGCTGAAGAATGAAGAGGGCAAACAGACACATGCCTGTAACTGTTGCCCACACTTTATACCATAATTCTTTCAGGTTTTTTCAGAATTTTAAACTGGTGATGAAGCAGCCTTTACCTGCCTATGATGCAATTCATTAAAAGACACCACTCCCATGGCATGGGGACCTGTAAATCTGATGGTCTGTGTACTCTAGGGCATATATTTATCCGATGAGCAACAGAGGATTTTATTCCTTATGAATCAGGAAATCGCATCAGTGGGAGTTTACACCATGCAGCATATCATGTCTAGTAATGGCCCTGTGCTATGTATGCCCCCAAATTTTACTTTCTAAATCTAGAAACCTTGAGTGCAGACAGAGCTTCTGGGTCAAAAAACTCAACTTCTTTTTGGTAGCAGTGTGCAACGAAGATGAAGAATTCAAAGGTTTGTGAAGCACTTGCGTTCTTGGTATCAGGGACCTTGGCTTTACATTCTAGGATGATAAATCTGACACTGGGCAAATTAAAATTGGAGCCCGCTCCCTTATTTAGTACCCCAATAGGAGGATGAGGAGGATTAAGACGTCGCTCTCTACATGCCATAGAAAAGGTGAGAACACGGAGTCCCGCATAACTAGCCTCACATGTTCACAGAAAGACTGAATTAGATAAATCTGATCGACACATCTTACCACAGATTCCCTACTTTAGAATTTCCCAGGCTGGATCCAGAAAGGTTTTTGCTCGAGTAATACCCTTGCGTCCCGGAAGGTGGAGTCGGTCGGCTCAAAGTGACGTCTGTGCCGAAAGGGACATCCCCGTCACTTACATAATTGCCACCTCGGTGCGCTGACATTAGTTCTTTTCTTTCCGCATGAAGAGAGCTACCCTCAGCCACTTTTTGACAGGCTTTTTTCGACATTTTGCTGAACAGGTTTTAGTCATAGGTTTTTACAACATGTCTAAGAAGACTACTGGATTCAAACTGTGCAGCGCGTGCCACCGGGTCATGTTGGTGACAGATCCACATCTGATTTGTCATTGGTGCCTGGAGCACAACCACAACTCTTAAGTTGTCCTCTGACTGCCAGTCCATGGCCCCAGAAGCTTTGAGGGAGCCGTCCCTAAAGCTGCTTGCGGCCTGGCACTTGACACAATGCCATTTGCCCTGGAGGTCTCGTTCTTGATCCGAGCATCGCTTTGTGAGTCTTAAGTCCTCGTCCTCCCACTTGGAATCATCTGTTCAGGTTGGTCAGGTAAGAAGCATAAGAAACACAAGAAGTCGAAGCATGCTTCAACTTCTCCTCGTCCGTCAACAGACAAGACGGAGGAGTGTCGATGCTCTAGGACTAATTCTGCGGAACCTATGCCTGGGTCGACTTTGCACTTCCCTGCCTTTCCAGGCCCGGAGAAACCCCTGCCCAGCTTAAGGATTTTTATGATCTTATATGCCTCCTATTTGGGCAACCCGACCCTCCTGGTTTGTCTTTGGGCCCTGGGGGCTTGAAGGGGGCTCCATCGGGTTCCGTGGCGGCTGCTCCGGCCTGATGCTGATTTCACCCCCACCCCCAATGAATCTGGTGTGGATCCAGACCAGCACCTGTTTTGCCACTGCGACATTAAACAACGCCAGCCCCCTTGTCAGGAGTCCCGGCCGCGCCAGCCCTATTCTTATCCTCGACTACCCAGAGCTGAATAGGTGCCTACTGATGCCGATTCTGGCGCTCACAGCACCCTTGAGTCCTAGGTTGGTTCCTCAGCCTTATTTTGAAGGACTAGAAATAGAGGAAGATTGTGGGGGGTCGCTGGATCCTTTACAAGACCAGCCTGAGCATGAAATGGAATTGGATGAGGCCAGTGGACATGCTAGCTCTCCAGATTCTGGCCTGCTTTCTCCTCTAACATGGCTACATTGGAGGGTGCTTCATATGCTATGGTGGTGAGAAGGGCAGCTGAGGTCATGGACCTTCACCTCCATTTGGTGGAAATCAAGACTTTACAGAGTTCCTGCATCCGGGTGACCTCAGAACCCCTCCTGCCTTTTAATGAGGCCTGACTGATGTATTTTTGGGAACCAGGTCCAAGCCCAGATCAGGGGCTCCTGTGAATAGGACAATCGACCGCCGCCGCCATCATCCTGCACTGGATGACCTAAAATTCCTTACCAACCACCCTGCCCTGAGAGCTTGGTGGTCAAAGCCTCTCTCTCTCACAAGGCACACACCTGGACAGGGAATCTAAGAGTCTAGATTGTTGGAGCAAGAAAAACGTTCTTCCGCCAGCCTTGCATTGCGATCAATGAACACTGCATGCCTATTAGGCCATTACTCCCACTTCTTATGGGAAACCATTGCCCAAGTGCTGTCACAGGTCCCAGAGGAGGCCCTTCTCTCCCAAGCAGTATCAGACGGGAGAGATGCGGCAAAGTTCACCATTTGTTATGGGCTCGACCGTGGCTGTACGACGCCATGCCTAGCTGAGAATTTTGGGGGTTGTCTAGGCTTCCCCAATGGACATGCCCTTTGATGACACCCCTCTCATCAGATACGAGGCAGACATGGCCCTGGAGTGCTTTAAGGATTCACAGGCTAAGGCCAAGTCCTTGGGCTTCTCAGTGGCCACCCGTCCCTCATCTGCCTTTTGTGGCCACGGAGGGAGCTTCCAGCTGCGCCAGCCATATCCCAGCCACAAGACCGTGCAAGTTCAGCAACCTCTGTTCAGCCGTGGGTGCGGATCCTTTCGATACCCGTGGGTCCGGTGGCCAGCAGTCCGGTCAGTCCACTCCTCCCCCTGCAGCCTTTAAACATTCCCAGTCCAGCACTTCAGGATCATGGGTGGCCAAATGATTGCAGGATCAGCCATCACAACCACTGGCAAACCATTACCTGAAACATGTGAGTGCTTCAGATAGTCCAAAGGGGCTATTCCCTTCCCTTCTAGACTACCCCTCCATCCATGCCTCTGACTTATGGCCGGCTGATGGAGGACCACCTGAGTTTTTGCCCAAGGGAGTCCTAAAGAGGGTTCTGGCGCCAGAAGTAGGTTATAGTTGCTATTCCTGCTACTTTCTGGTCCCGAAAAAGGACAAGGGCCTTCGTCCTATCCTAGATCTGCGAGCCCTTAACTACTTCCTCAAAAAGGAAAAGTTCAAAATGCTTACTCTAGCTCAGGTTTTGCCCGCCCTAGACCCAGGAGACTGGATGGTAGCGTTGGACTTGCAGGATGCCTATTTTCACATTCCCGTCCTACCTGCCCATTAGCGCTACTTGCGGTTTACAGTAGGCCCCTTTCGCCTTACTTGCACCTCTCTGGTGTTCAGCAAGGTCATGGTGTTGGTCGCAGCTCATCTGCACAGATCAGGGGTGGCAGGCTCCCCCTATCTCGATGACTGGCTGTTGAAAACACGATCTCCTACCTCCAGACTATGGCAAACCTTTTGCACTTGCTGGGGTTTACTATCAACGTGCCGAAGTCACACATGACTCCCTCTCAGATGCTTCCTTTCATCTGACTTATGGACACTGTGCAGTTTTGGGCCTAGCCTCCCGAGCAGCGAGTCCAGGATTTTCAAGTTCTGATACAGATGTTTCAGCCTCAATCCTGGATTTCAATGAGAAGGACTCTGAGGCTGCTGAGACTCCTGCATCCTGCTAGTGACACTTGCCTAATGGCATATGTGGGCTCTGCAGTGGGGCCTGAAGTTCCAATGAGCGCAGGATAAGGGCAATCTCTCTGACATGTTCCAGATCTCAGAGAGAACTGCACAGGACCTGCACCAGTAGCTAACAGACCACAATTAGGTTAGAGGCAGACCCCTCTCCCTTCCCCAACCAGGCCACAAGGTAGTGACAGATGCGTCACTCCTGGGATGGGGTGGCCACCTGGGAGAGGTTGAGCTCTGAGGACTCTGGTCTCTGGCAGAATCTAGACTTCACATCACCTTGCTGGCCCTCTGAGAGATTCACTTAGCATTGAAAGCCTTTCTTCCCACAATAAAGAGAAAGATGGTTCAAGTGTTAACAGACAACACCACCACCATATGGTGCTGCAACAAACCGGTCGGGTGGGGTCATGGACCCTTTGTCAAGAGAATCTGCGTCCCTGAACGTAGCTGGAACAGCAGGGCATTTCCTTGGTGGGTTAACACCTGTCATGTTCTCTGAACACCAGCGTGGATGAACTCCCTCGTCGATGCCTATTCGGATCATGAATGGCGTCTCCGTCCAGAGGTGGTGCAAGGTCTCTGTCAGCAGTGTGGAGAGCCTTGGTTAGATCTGTTCACCTCCACCGAGAACCTACAATGTCAACAGTTTGGAATTTCCAAGGCAGCACTCGCTCTGCAACGCTTTTCATCTCGAGTGGCGCTCAGGCTTCCGGTACGCATTTCTTCCAATAACACTCGTGTCTAGAGTGCACAACTGCCTTCTCTGACTGCTTATAATCAAAACAGCCTTTCTAGTGGCTATAACTTCTGCCAGGAGAGTGAGCGAATTGCAGGCTCTATCATACAAGCCTCCTTACCTGACCATCTTCCCTGATAAGTTGGTGCTTTGCACTAGGACCTCTTTCTCACCGAAAGTTATAATTCCATGTGGGGCAATCGGTCACCTTGCCCACTTTATACGCTCCTCCTTATCCCTCTACAGTAGAGGAGCGACTCCACCGTCTGGATCCGAAACGAGCGTTGTCGTTCTACCATGACTGCACAAAGGAGTTCCGGGTGGATGACCAACGCTCTGTGGGGTGCCTTGGATCAAAGAAAGGTTGTGCTGTGCAGAAGAAGACTGTCTCTCAATGGGTCATCCTCTGGATCAAATTTTGCTCCGCTCTGGCCAAAAAGTCACCTCTTGAAGGGCTCCTTCCAAGAGAGCTAAAGATACTACCACAGGATTGCAACGTGGAATTCCAATCCATGACATTTGTCAGGTAGCAATGTGGGCATCCCTGTACACATTTACCTAGCACTACTGCCTGGACAGTCCAGTCCGACGGGAAGGGCTTTTTTTTGCCACTATGTCCTGCAGGACTCCTGGTCTAAACTTGTCCTCAATCCCTCCGGAGATCCTATTGCTTGGAAATCTATTCTACTGTAAGAAATCTGTGGCTAGATGTCTCTATCAGATGAACAAGTTGATTACCTTCAGTAACCCCTTATCTGCTAGAGACATAATCTAGCTGCAGATTCCTTACCGACCTACCCATCCTCTCTGTACTGCGGACAGGTTTTTTGGGGTCAGGGATGTTCCCTTTCAGGGCCCTAGTTGTTCTAACCACACCAATTTCCGTGTACTTCATGGGTCAGTGCTCCTGGTGTGTAGCATTGTGGAAAGTAATGGATGGCCGCACGCTGAGGTGGCGCCTATGTAGGGGACGCTGACAATATCAAGCAGAGCCGACCAACGCCACCGTCCGGTGCCCATGAGCATTGCTTGAGCAAACACCTTTTGGATCCAGCCTGGGAAATTCTAAAATAAGGAATCTGCCGCTAGATTATGTCTACCAAATAAGGCATTACCGAAGATCTGTAACTTGTCCTATGTGTGAGGAGACTCTGAAATCTGTTTGCACAGTGGGGTCAAAGACAGACATGCAGCTTGCCTCAGCATTATGAAACTTGATGTCGTCAAATGCTTTTTAGCAGCTATCGAACCAAAAAGTATGGCTGTCTTCTATGTAAGATGTCCCAGATGAGCACTGAATGATGCAAAGACTTAAATGTGTCTTAACACAGTAGCCAACCATGCCTACCAAACGAAGGGACAATGTTTGTTGCTGCTGGAACAAGCGTGTGCATGTTTGGCAGAATTTGATCAAAAGGAGCACAGCAGTACCTCTACAAACGTGGCCATCGCTGCTAGGCATTTGAAACGAGATTACAATTGATAACTTTGGGCTGATTCCGGGTGGACACTATCTGCTGGTTGTCATAGATGAGGTAGGAGTCTGGCTTAGTATATGATGCACACTTACTTAAGTGATGCACCTTGCACTAATCCAGACAACCCTTATCGTGGTTTGAGTGGTCTTTGACAACCTTTTGAAAGATCTCAAAGGAGAGCAGCCTTCAGCCTAATCTAGAATGAGTGTTAAACAGCTTGTTTTATCAGGTTAATCATGTAGTGTAGGTTAATGAAAAAGAACACCGCGGTGTATATATAGACTATTTATTACACAAACCTCACTAGCACATTGGTATATTTCCTACCCGGAAATATAAACACAAATACACAATAATATTTCAATTGCAATAAGGTAAGTAGCACAAAATACAGTGGTCTCCAGGGAGAGACCAAACCATATATTAAAAAACTGGAATGCGAACTGTGACCGAAGTCGGGACTTGGACCAGGAGGCTCTGAGGAGCTGGGGACAAGGAACCACCCAAGATAAGTACCCGGGAATCCCACGGAGGCTATATGCAGAGTGGAAACACAGCAGCCTATCCAATAGCAGTCAATGGTGAAGTTGGAGTTGCAGTTTTTAAGAAGGACCCTTACCAATGGACACTGAAGAAATCCTGTGGAAGACAAAAGGTTGGAGTCACTCTACCCGCGGATCCCACAGGATCAAGGATGCTTTCACCAGGGAAGCCGGGGCATCGGTGCAAAGTGACATCGGAAACCGCAGACCACAATGGAGGACTTCAGGAACGATGCCGCTGGAGAAGACTATGCACGAGTCTAGTGGAATCCAAGGATGGGTTCTTGAAGAGTAGAACCTGTAAACAGTGAGAAAAGAGTCTATGCCATCGGAGGTGACCAGGAGGCATGGAAGAGCAATGAACACCCATGTTGGACGGTTCTGAAGTGTTGACGGTGACCTTGTCACAGCTGTGAGGACTTGGCAACGCAGAGGAAGACCAGGAGCCATGCACGAGCTTTTGGCGAGTTTCTGCAGAGCACTAGTGAACATGAGGGCCATATCCTGCTTTACAACAGACGGGCTATAGATCCCGTGTGTGAATACATCTTACTGGCCCTCGGCTTCCATAAAGGAATCCCATTTTTAAGATTGAGAGTCCACTTTGATACCTTCATCCGAATTATTATCCTGAACATCAAAATACTTCAAGCACCGTTTACCAACCTAGAAGAATTCCCGTATATATCCTCGTCATCCTCACGAGGACTGTAGATTACGTCCTCTTTATATCCGTGTGTGACTACCTTCTGACATTGGAACACGAGTCTCTGACGATTTACATGTTTTTAAGTTTGAACTCCCTCTCATCTTGAGCTACTTCCGCATTGCCAAAGACGGGTCACCTGATGAAGGCTTCCAAAGCCGAAACGCGCGTAGTGTGTCACCCACCGCTTTGCTTGTGTGCTACCTACCACGTTGCCTCCATCACTCTTTGTTGTATGCTCGTCCATGTGTTTGTTATGTAATTTTTAGATCTATCAACACTATTTGAAACATCAATTGATCATCAAATACATTGAAATCTATCCATGAAATGTTTATTTATCTTCCCTAAAATGTTTTTTAAAAGTGTATAAAAAATATATATATATATGTGAAAAATAAAATAAATCAGAACACATCTAAGCATCTGGTGATTTAGTATTAGTTAGTGGGCTCATACAATAGTAGTATTCATCTATTCAGTTTGTTTTTTCACTAGTTATAGACCTTTTCAAGAAGTATTTCCTCCCTCTGTATAGCTAGTGAATTGATATATAGGGGTCCCCTACTTCCTAAACTACTAGCCATGCACGAGCTGTCCCACGTCTGAAGTTGAGAACCAGGGGGTAGGTGTCTGTCGGGAACACCAACACGCCTTGGTAACTGCAACAGATGTGGAGAGGGAAGAAGAAGCAACTTTGGGACCAGCAAAGTCCAAGGGTCTCGCCACCAGCAGGAGAATCTGAGCATGCCCCAAGCAAACATGGGAGCCCACTGAAGCAGGAGAAGACCCTCAGGAGGACCCACAGGTCAAAGGCATAGGAGTTGCAGGCAGACCTCGAGCTGCTCCCCAAGAAGGAAGACCCACTGTGCAGAGGATGCGGCGAGGACGCTGTACTTGGCAGGAAGAGATGCTGGAGACTGAAGCTTCTTGCAGCCCAAAGATCTCTGGAGTGCAGCGCCAACAAAACTGGGCAACTGCATGTCGACGCGGTGCACAGGGGTTTGGTCTTAGCGGTTCCGACAAGGGATACTGGACTCAAAATTGCAGAAAGGATGGGTCAGGCTCTGAGGGATTTGCAGAACCGCCACCTGTGTTGCTGAGCCTTTCGATGTCCGTGGGATGTCGGGAGCAGCAGACTGGTCAGCTTTGTTGCAGTGCCTGCAGATGCAGGGGAGTGACTCCTTCAAGGACACCCGAAGATTACTTTGGTTGTCCTTTATGCCCACAGGTCGTTGAAGATCCTAGAAGAAGCACCGGACACACACGACGAAGAAGACTTGCAGAATCTGGAGCAGCAGGAGTCTTCCTTGGTGCAGTCTCTGTTCCAGGCAAAGTCCAAGTGTCTAGATGGTCGAAGATGAATGTGGTTTCAGGCTTGAGTCTTGTCCCAAGACGAATCTTAGGACCCACCCACAGGTCAGCCCTTAAATACCCTCGTACCGCCTGCTGTTCCTTCCTCTGACCAAAGGACCTCTTGTAAGTCCACTATGCCTCTGCTAAAAATCTAACCACCTTGTCCAGCCCCCCCCTGAAATCTTGTTAATCCGTGGGTGGGTCTTCTCCAGACACAATTCCCCGGAGGAAGAGGGCCTTGTGCCCGGTGCCCACCTTTAAATACCCCTATCCCCTGCCACATTCCTAACCATAGATTTACAGCTGAGCTGGCCCAGCCCCATTCTCTGGTGGGCCCGCTCTTTCTCCTTCCTTATCTCCAGCCAATCCTCTATTGGTGCTCGGGCTCTTCTTCCCGGGGGAGGCCTCCACTGAGACCCCCGGTCCAGCCACTGTCCCCCTCCCCCTGGGGAGTGGGGGGCTGAACCAAGGGGCACAGCAGAGGCATCCCCCACATGGTCGCACCACCCGAATCCCAATAACTTCATACCACACAAGTTTATGTTTTATGGAAGAATTGAGGCCGCAGTTTATTAGGCATTTCCAACTTACAAGCGATCCTTTACACACCATTATTTTGTCTGGCGAGCCTGTGTCCTTACACCATCCACTCTGCACTGTGCCCTACATCCAGTGCAGCTATCTTCGCCATGGTGAACTATCACCGTCCTTAACCCCTATTTGCTCTGCACGGTGCCCGGGTCCGAAATAATTCCTAGAAGGGTATGGGCTGGTGCGCACTCCCAAAATGGCATGGAGTTGTCAAGGAAGAGGCTGAATAGCCTCATGGCAAAAAATTTTAAAGGTGTAGGTTTAGGTAGCATCAGGCACACCCTGATTAACATGCGGCAGCCGCACTATTACAGAGCATCCCAGTGCACCCCGATGCCCGCAGCATCACGAATGCTCTGTTGAAGTAACTCTAGCACCACCCAGTGGTCGCCCGTGTGCACTGCATCTTGATAGTGATGTGTGAGGAAGTCTGCACAAATCAGACCCCACACAGTTATGCTAATGTAAAGCATGTGTCCATGCCCGTCCTACCTGCCCATTAGCGCTACTTGCGGTTTACAGTAGGCCCCTTTCGCCTTACCTGCGCCCCTCTGGTGTTCAGCAAGGTTATGGTGTAGGTCGCCGCTCATCTGCACAGATCAGGGGTGGCAGGCTCCCCCTATCTCGATGACTGGCTGTTGAAAGCACGATCTCCCGCCTCCAGACAATGGCAAACCTACTGCACTTGCTGGGGTTTACTATCAACGTGCCGAAGTCACACATGATTCCCTCTCAGATGCTTCCTTTCATTTGACTTGTTATGGCCTAGCCTCCCGAGCAGCGAGTCCAGGATTTTCAAGTTCTGATACCGATGTTTCAGCCTCAATCCTGGATTTCAATGAGAAGGACTCTGAAGCTGCTGAGACTCCTGCATCCTGCTAGTGACACTTGCCTAATGGCATATGCGGGCTCTGCAGTGGGGCCTGAAGTTCCAATGAGCGCAGGATAAGGGCAATCTCTCTGACATGTTCCAGATCTCAGAGAGAACTGCACAGGACCTGCACCAGTAGCTAACAGACCACAAGGTTAGAGGCAGACCCCTCTCCCTTCCCCAACCAGACCACAAGGTAGTGACAGATGCGTCACTCCTGGGATGGGTTGGCCACCTGGGAGAGGTGGAGCTCAGAGGACTCTGGTCTCTGGCAGAATCCGCACTTCACATCACCTTGCTGGCCCTCTGAGAGATTCACTTAGCATTGAAAGCCTTTCTTCCATCAATAAAGAGAAAGATGGTTTAAGTGTTAACAGACAACACCACCACCATATGGTGCTGCAACAAACCGGTCGGGTGGATACATGGACCCTTTGTCAAGAGAATCTGCGTCCCTGAACATAGCTGGAACAGCAGGGCATTTCCTTGGTGGGTTAACACCTGTCATGTTCTCTGAACACCAGCGTGGATGAACTCAGTCGTCGATACCTATTCGGATCATGAATGGCGTCTCCGTCCAGAGGTGGTGCAAGGTCTCTGTCAGCAGTGTGGAGAGCCTTGGTTAGATCTGTTCACCTCCACCGAGAACCTACAATGTCAGCAGTTTGGAATTTCCAAGGCAGCACTCGCTCTGCAACGCTTTTCATCTTGAGTGGCGCTCAGGCTTCCTGTGCGCATTTCTTCCAATACCACTCGTGTCTAGAGTGCACAACTGCCTCCTCTGACTGCTTATAATCAAAGCAGCCTTTCTAGTGGCTATAACTTCTGCCAGCAGAGTGAGCATATTGTAGGCTCTATCATCCAAGCCTACTTACCTGACCATCTTCCCTGATAAGTTGGTGCTTTGCACTAGGACCTCTTTCTTACCGAAAGTTATAATTCCATGTGGGGCAATCAGTCACCTTGCCCACTTTATACGCTCCTCCTTATCCCTCTAAAGTAGAGGAGTGACTCCACCGTCTCGATCCAAAACGAGCGTTGTCATTCTACCATGACTGCACAAAGGAGTTCCGGGTGGATGACCAACGCTCTGCGGTGTGCCTTGGATCAAAGAAAGGTTGTGCTGTGCAAAAGAAGGCTGTCTCTCAATGGGTCATCCTCTGGATCAAATTTTAATACGCTCTGGCCAAAAAGTCACCTCTTGAAGGGCTCCTTCCAAGAGAGCTAAAGCTACTACCACAGGTTTGCAACGTGGAATTCCAGTCCTTGACATTTGTCAGGTAGCAACGTGGGCATCCCTGTACACATTTACCTAGCACTACTGCCTGGACAGTCCAGTCCGACGGGAAGGGCTTTTTTTTGCCACGATGTCCTGCAGGACTCCTGGTCTAAATTGTCCTCAATCCCTCCGGAGATCGTATTGCTTAGAAAACTATTCTACTGTAAGAAATCTGTGGCTAGATTTCTCTATCAGATGAACACGTTGATTACCTTCAGTAACCCCTTATCTGCTAGAGACATAATCTAGCTGCAGATTCCTTACCGGCCTACCCATCCTCTCTGTACTGCGGACAGGTTTTTTAGGATCAGGGATGTTCCCTTTCAGGGCCCTAGTTGTTCTAACCACACCAATTTCCGTGCACTTCATGGGTCAGTGCTCCTGGTGTGTAGCATTGTGAAAAGTAATGGATGGCCGCACGCTGAGGTGACTCCTATGTAGGGGACGCTGACAATATCAAGCAGAGCCGACCAACGCCACCGTCCGGTGCCCATGAGCATTGCTTGAGCAAACACCTTTTGGATCCAGCCTGGGAAATTCTAAAATAAGGAATCTGCCGCTAGATTATGTCTACCAAATAAGGCATTACCGAAGATCTGTAACTTGTCCTATGTGTGAAGAGACTCTGAAATCTGTTTGCACAGTGGGGTCAAAGACAGACATGCAGCTTGCCTCAGCACTGTGAAACTTGATGTCGTCAAATGCTTTTTAGCAGCTATCGAACCAAAAAGTATGGCTGTCTTCTATGTAAGATGTCCCAGATGAGCACTGAATGATGCAAAGACTTAAATGTGTCTTAACACAGTAGCCAACCATGCCTACAAAACGAAGGGACAATATGTTTGTTGCTGCTGGAACAAGCGTGTGCATGTTTGGCAGAATTTGATCAAAAGGAGCACAGCAGTACCTCTACAAACGTGGCCATCGCTGCTAGGCATTTGAAACGAGATTACAATTGATAACTTTGGGCACATTCCGGGTGGACACTATCTGCTGGTTGTCATAGATGAGGTAGGAGTCTGGCTTAGTATATGGTGCACACTTACTTAAGTGATGCACCTTGCACTAATCCAGACAACCCTTATCGTGGTTTTAGTGGTCTTTGACATCCTTTTGAAAGATCTCAAAGTGGTAGCTGCGGAGAGCAGCCTTCAGCCTAATCTAGAATGAGTGTTAAACAGCTTGCTTTATCAGGTTAATCATGTAGTGTAGGTTAATGAAAAAGAACACCATGGTGTATATATAGACTATTTATTACACAAAACTCACTAGAACATTGGTATATTTCCTACCCGGAGATATAAACACAAATACACAATAATACTTCAATGGCAATAAGGTAAGTAGCACAAAATACAGTGGTCTCCAGGGAGAGACCAAACCACATATTAAAAAAACTGGAATGCAAACTGTGACCGAAGTCGGGACTTGGACCAGGAGGCTCTGAGGAGCTGGGGACAAGGAACCACCCAAGATAAGTACCCGGGAATCCCACAGAGGCTGTATGCAGAGTGGAAACACAGCAGCCTATCCAATAGCAGTCAATGGTGAAGTTGGAGTTGCAGTTTTTAAGAAGGACCCTTTCCATTGGACACTGAAGAAATCCTGCGGAAGACAAAAGGTTAGAGTCACTCTACCCGCGGATCCCACAGGATCAAGGATGCTTTCACCAGGGAAGCCGGGGCATCGGTGCAAAGTGACATCGGAAACCGCAGACCACAATGGAGGACTTCAGGAACGATGCCGCTGGAAAAGACGATGCACGAGTCTAGTGGAATCCAAGGGTGGGTTCTTGAAGAGTAGAACCTGTAAACAGAGAGAAAAGAGTCTATGCCGTTCGGAGGTGACCAGGAGGCACGGAAGAGCAATGCACACCCATGTCGGACGGTTCCGAAGTGTTGACGGCGACCTTGTCACAGCTGTGAGGACTTGGCAACGCAGAGGAAGACCAGGAGCCATGCACGAACTGTCCCACGTCTGAAGTTGAGAAGCAACTTTGGGACCAGCAAAGTCCAAGGGTCTCGCCACAAGCAGGAGAATCTGAGCATGCCCTAAGCAAACATGGGAGCCCACTGAAGCAGAAGAAGACACTCCGGAGGACCCACAGGTCAAAGGCATAGGAGTTACAGGCAGACCTAGCGCTGCTCCCCAAGAAGGAAGACCCACTGCGCAGAGGATGCGGCGAGGACGCTGTACTTGGCAGGAAGAGATGCTGGAGACTGAAGCTTCTTGCAGCCCGAATATCTCTGGAGTGCAGCGCCAACAAAACTGGGCAACTGCAAGTCGACGCGGTGCACAGGGGTTTGGTCTTAGCGGTTCCGACAAGGTATACTGGACTCAAAATTGCAGAGAGGATGGGTCAGGCTCTGATCGATTTGCAGAACCGCCACCTGTGTTGCTGAGCCTTTCGACGTCCGTGGGATGTCGGGAGCAGCAGACTGGTCAGCTTTGTTGCAGTGCCTGCAGATGCAGGGGAGTGAATCCTTCAAGGACACCCGAAGATTACTTTGGTTGTCCTTTATGCCCACAGGTCTGTTGAAGATCCTGGAAGAAGCACCGGACACACACGACGAAGAAGACTTGCAGAACCTGGAGCAGCAGGAGTCTTCCTTGGTACAGTCTCTGTTCCAGGCAAAGTCCAAGTGTCTCGATGGTCGAAGATGAATGTGGTTTCAGGCTTGAGTCTTGTCCTATGACGAATCTTAGGACCTACCCACCCACCCACCCACCCACAGGTCAGCCCTTAAATACACTCGTACCGCCTGCTGTTCCTTCCTCTGACCAAAGGACCTCTTGTAAGTCCACTATGCCTCTGCGACAAATCTAACCACCTTGTCCAGCCCCCCCTGAAATCTTGTTCCTCTGTGGGTGGGTGGGTCTTCTCCAGACACAATTCCCTGGAGAAAGAGGGCATTGTGCCCGGTGCCCACCTTCAAATACCCCTATCCCCTGCCACATTCCTAACCATAGATTTACAGCTGAGCTGGCCCAGCCCCATTCTCTGGTGGGCCCGCTCTTTCTTATCTCTTATCTCCAGCCAATCCTCTATTGGTGCTCGGGCTCTGCTTCCCGGGGGAGGCCTCCACTGAGACCCCCGGTCCAGCCACTGTCCCTCTCCCCCTGGGGAGTGGGGGGCTGAACCAAGGGGCACAGCAGAGGCATCCCCCACATGGTCGCACCACCCGAATCCCAATAACTTCAGACCACACAAGTTTCTGTTTTATGGAAGAATTGAGGCCGCTGTTTATTAGGCATTTCCAACTTACAAGCGATCCTTTACACACCATTATTTTGTCTGGCGAGCCTTTGTCCTTACACCATCCACTCTGCACTGTGCCCTACATCCAGTGCAGCTATCTTCGCCAAGGTGGCCTATCTCCGTCCTTAACACCTATTTGCTCTGCACGGTGCCCTACATCCAGTGCAGCAATCTTCGCCAAGGTGACCTATCACCGTCCTTAACCCCCATTTGCTCTGCACTGTGACCTACATTCAGCGCAGCTATCTTTGCCCAGGTAACCCATCCTCTGCGGACGCACCCATTCCTTTCACTCCGGGCAAACTTCTTATCCCAGAGGCAACTCAGTGAATGACTGGCTAAGCCAGGATATTTGCACAGTCTCCTATGCAACATTTGATGAAGCCATTGAGTTAATCAGGCAGGCGGGGTCAGGAGCCCTCATGGCAAAAGCTGATATAGAATCAGCTTTCAGGCTGTTACCAGTGCATCCCGACAGCTTTCATTTGCTGGGGTTCCAGTTCAGAGATAAGCTGTACTATGACATGTGTTTGCCCATGGGTTGTTCCGTTTCCTGCGCTTACTTTGAGGCATTTAGTTCCTTTTTGGAGTGGGCAACGAACAAGGTCCAGCCAGTGGGCGGCAAGCTTCATTATCTGGATGACTTCTTGTTTGTAGGCAAGGCTAACTCCCCCGAGTGTGCCCAGGCATTGGCGGCCTTCACGGTCGTGTCGCAGGGCTTGGGGGTTCCATTGGCAGCAGAAAAAAACGGAAGGCCCCACAACTAAGTTAACTTTTTGGGGGATAGAGTTGGACTCAGAGGAAGGGGAGTCACACCTCCCGTTGGAGAAAGTACAGGACTTTGCAGCAGCTATTAAAAAGGTATTAGCGAAAGAGAAGGCAACTTTAAAAGACATCCAGGAGTTAATGGGCAAGCTCAATTTTGCATCCAGGGTCATTCGGGTGGGGAGTGTTTTTTCTAGAAGGCTGGCAGGGGCTATGGCAGGCATAACTCAGAAGCATCACTTTGTCATGTTGAAGAAGGGGCTGAAGTAAAACTTGCGGATGTGGTTGTCCTTTCTCCAAGGGTTCAATGGGGTTAGAATATGGCCGTCACTATGGACAGCTGATGAGAGGTCGCAATGGACACAAATGCCTCCAGGCAAGGGGGTTTTGGTGCAATATTGGGTTCTCTATGGTGTGCCGAAGAGTGGCCACCTGCCTGGCGACGAGAGGGCCTCACCAACAATTTCACAGCGATAGAACTCTTTCCTATTCTGGTGGCATTGTCAATATGGTCGGACACCTTGGCTAACAAGATGTTGTTCATCCGGTCTGACAACATTGCAGCCGTCCATGCAACAAATAATCAGGCGGCAGCGTGTCCCTTAGTATTAGGATTATTAAGGCATTTGGTGAGCAGGTGTCTCCAATATAATATCCAGATAACAGCCAAGCATGTGATGCTCTTTCTCGCTTGCAGAGGGAAAGATTCCAGGCCGAGTGGCCAGAGGCGCAGCAGGAAATGACGCCCTTCAAAGAGGAATATTGGAGACTGATGCATTAGAAGGTCTAATACAGACACTTTTTGGAACTTTACAGCAGATAATTCCGAGCTTCCAAACAATGTTCAGCAACTGGGGATGCGGGTTAAACAGTTTGTGGTGTGGGCCAAGGGAGCTGGCAAATCTAGGTCATGGGTTGGTGAGCACCTAGCAGCAATAGCATAACATTCAAATCTGAAGGGTTTTGACGATCCTACTAAAGGTTTTGTTCTAAGGGCAGCCTTGAAAGGGTGGGCAAAAGAGGAAGGTAAAAAGCAGGATCACAGGTCCCCAATTGATTTTAAAACACTAAAGATTCTAATGGACCACCTCCCATTGGTGTGCTACTCGGAATTTGAGAGTACGCTGTTTAGAGTGACATTTCCCCTGGCCTTCTTCGGGGCATTTCGCATTAGCAAACTAGTAGTCAGGGTGAAAGGGGATAAAAGCAGCAGGGCCTTGTTGGTGAAGGACACATCACTAGGCACACAGCAGGTATCCCTACGGGTGCGGCACTCTAAGACAGATCAAGTGGGAAGGGGACAGTTCATTACACTGAATAGGATGGAAGGACACAGCTCGTATTGCCCAGTTACGCTATTGGCAGGGTACCTCCAGGAACGGGAAGGTGTTAATTGCGACAACTACCTCCTCACCCACAAAGATGGGTCCCCGGTAACATTGTATCAGTTTAAAAGGGTGTTAGCAGCAACGGTCCAAATAGCTGGGCTCCAAGGGTGTCATTACACTACACATTCCTTCTGCATTGGGGCGGCCACTACAGCCTTCCAGGAGGGCATGTCGGCAAATGCAATAAAACAAATAGGAAGATGGCAATCAGACAGGTTTCGGGTGTACATTCGCCCAACATCTGACGGGTAGAGGATGGAAGAAGACATGGGTTACAGCGACTCAGTTGTAGGGGGTCTTGACTAAACTTATGTACAGCAATTTACACGTATAACAAAAGGCTGATGGAAGACTGATACCCAACATTTCTGTGCCTCTGTTCTACTCCACAGAATACAAAACAGTGTGGGTCATCGGGCACTCTTACGTGTCAATGGCCGCTAACAGAGCCCACAGCATTGGGTGGAATGCAACTTTCCTGTTTCAACGGACAAGGGTGCGATGGTTTGGAAAGCCAGGGTTGCACTGGAGGGAATTGGGGAGCATCATTGAAGACTTCCGCACCTGTGCAAAGGACCCGAGTATTTTAGTAATTCATCTAGGGGGAAATGACCTTCCAGTGATGGGGCGGGGAGAACTATTTCACAAGTTAAAGAGGGATCTCACCAATTTAGCCAGGAGCATGGACATCACGGACACCACGGATGTTGTATGGTCCGAAATAATTCCTAGAAGGGTATGGGCTGGTGCGCACTCCCAAAATGGCATGGAGTTGTCAAGGAAGAGGCTGAATAGCCTCATGGCAATTTTTTTTAAAAGGGGTAGGTTTAGGTAGCATCAGGCACACCCTGTTTAACCTGCGGCAGCCGCACTATTACAGAGCAGATGGGGTGTACTTATCGGACACGGAAACAGATGTCCTGCTACGGAATATGCTGGCAGCATTGAATGCAAGGGGCTGTTGGTAGTTTGCAAGACTGGGGCCGCAGTAATGGCATGGGGGGGGGGCCCCTCTCTGGCAGCGATAGCTCCCAGCGAGGCATGGCGGTACTTACAAAGCGATACAAGAGCATTACAAAAGCAGGTTGTGAAGCGGGCACAGACCACAAACGGGGCAATCTGAAAGAAACACGTTAGTGTTAGATTTCTTACCTTAGAATATCCCCAGGCGTCAGTCTGGATCCGGAAACTTTTGCGTAGCAGTACCCCTGCGCGTCGGTAGGCGTCGTCTGCAGGCGTCCCCTGCGGCTCCGCGTCCGTCGTCGGCATCGTGCGCCGTGATGACGTCGCTGGAGTATATAGACGCCGCCTCCGCGCGCTGACGTCAGTTCTTCTTTTTTCCGCGCCAGTAAGCGCAGATCCGAAGAGCAGTACTCCGGTCTTTTGACCAACTTTGTTAAACTTTCTAATCTCTTTTTGGTGCCTGGTAGGATGCCCGGTTTCAAGAATTGTGACGGTTGTGACCGCACGATGTCGGTCACGGACCATCACCGACTCTGTCTCCGGTGCCTGGGCCCCGACCACGACGTGGACGCCTGCGTCGACTGCCGGGCTCTCACTAACAAGGCTAGACGGGAGCGGTCCCGCAAGCTGCTTGAGCTCCGGGTGTCGGCCCCGCGTCGGGAGCGGTCCCGGTCCGGCCGGAGGTCCAGGGAGCGTTCGAGGGAGCGGTCGCGGAGCCGCGCCGAGCGCTCCGGAAGTCGTCACCATTCGTCGGGCTTTTCAGGTAAGAAACACAAGAAGTCGGGGCGTCGTCATCGTACCCCCGACGCTCGCGCGACGCGGCCGGGGGTTCGGGTGACCCCAACCCCGCGGCTCCGCGAGAGTCGCCGGCACGGCCTGCCCCATACCCTCCGGTCCCTGGGCACGGTGCGACGCCTGAGGAGATTGAGGCGTTCCTCATGGCCATGAGGGCGCTCAGTTCTCCGACGGGGCCTACGGCGCCTTCGGGCCCAGTGCTACCGTCTGGGGGCCCTAGCGGGTCGGGTGTCCCTGGCTCGACGCCATCGTGTGCTCCGGCCCCGGTGCCGCCTACGGCTCCGACCCCGGCGCCGCAGGGGCCTTCGGGGTCGACGCCGGCTGGCCTACCGGCCGATCCGGCGCCGATTCCATCGGGGTTACCCCCGACGCCGTCCCCGCGCGGCGCCGGTTCTCCTGTGCCGGCTTCGGCCGGCGCCGGGGCTCCGGCTCCGGGCGGCGCCGTCCCCATACCCTCCCCGAATCCGGACGCGGAGTCGGACCGACGTCGATCGACGCCAGGCTCGACGCCGATGGGGCCTGTGAACCCTGAGGAGCCGGTCTACATCGTTGACTCCGAGTATGGAGATGATGAAGAGTACGGGGAAGGTTGGGAGGGGTCTCAGGACCCTCTGTCACGTGAGTGCCAGTATGACCCGGACTGGACAGGTGATTTGGGGGACGCCAGTGGTCTGGACGACTCTCCTAACCCTGGCTTTGTCTCTCCTCCTTCCGTGGCGTCGGAGGAGGGAGCTGCATATTCAGTGGTGCTGATGAGGGCTGCCAAGGCCTTACACCTTGAGCTCCCCGTCGCGGCCGTGAGGCCTAACATCCTCACTGAGGTCTTCAAACCGCAGTCATGCCCACAGGAGCCACTGCTACCGTTTAACGAAGCCTTGTCAGACGTTCTGTTGGGCACGTGGTCCAGGCCCGCTTCAGGTTCGCCTGTTGATCGGAACGTGGCCAGACGCCACCGTCCTTGTCCGGACGACCCCAAATTCCTGTCCACCCATCCCACCCCCGAGAGTCTGGTGATCCAGGCCTCTACCTCCCAGTCCGCATTCCCGTCGGCCCCGCCCAATCGGGAATCCAAGAGGTATGACCAGTATGGCAAGAAGGTCTTCTCGTCCCTGAGTTTGGGACTGCGGTCTTGCAACACCGCTTGCCTCTTGGGCCGCTACACCCACTCGGTGTGGGATACGGTCGCGGACCTGCTGCCAGAATGCCCCATGGAGGTGAGGGCAAAACTCGGCAAGGCTGTGGCTGAGGGCTGAGACGCAGCTAAATATTCTATACGGTGTGGTCTTGATACGACCGACTCGCTAGGCAGAGCGATGTCCACGACGGTGGCGATTCGTCGCCACGCCTGGCTGAGATCCGCCAACTTTTCGGCTGATGTCCAGAATGCCTTGATGGACATGCCGTTCGATGGCTGTCGCCTGTTTGGTGACAAGGCGGACCACGCGCTGGAATGCTTCAAGGACTCCAGGGTCACGGCCAAGTCCTTGGGTCTCTCGACCCAGCGCCAGCAAACAGGTTCGTTTCGCTCCTTTGTGGCCAAGAAGGGGCGTCCCCACACGTGCTGCCAGCCACGCGCCGCAACAATCCTTTCAGCGCGGTGGCGGCCGTGGAAACCGCCGTGGCAGCGGTCGGGGTCAACGGCGGGGTCAGGCCACACCTCCCCCCGCAGCATCTGCCTCCAAATCCTCCTAGTCCGTGCTTTCGGCCCCATGTGACGCCAGTGGGTGGCAGGGTTTGCCATCACCACGCTCACTGGTGCACAATTACATCGGACAGGTGGGTGCTGCAACTCGTCCGAAGGGGCTACTCCCTCCCCTTCGAGACCACTCCTCCAGCCATGCCACCGCAGAACCACCGTGTGTCGGGGGACCACTTGACGCTTCTGCAGGAGGAAGTTACGGCCCTCTTGGCCAAGGGGGCCATCGAGCGCGTTCCTGGGCCAGAAGTAGGGCGTGGTTGCTATTCCCACTACTTTCTGGTACCCAAGAAGGACAAGGGGGGCCTACGTCCTATCTTGGATCTACGGAACGTCAACGGCTTCCTCCGGAAGGAGAAGTTCAAGATGTTGACATTAGCTCAGGTCTTGGCTGCTCTAGACCCGCAAGACTGGATGGTAGCGTTGGACTTGCAGGATGCGTATTTTCACATCCCCGTCCTGCCGGCCCACCGGCGTTACCTGCGGTTCACGGTAGGCCAGGAGCACTTTCAGTTTATCGTGCTCCCCTTCGGCCTTACCAGCGCCCCACGGGTGTTCACAAAGGTGATGGCGGTGGTCGCAGCCCATCTGCGCAGGTTAGGGGTTTCAGTCTTCCCCTACCTAGACGACTGGTTGTTGAAGGCAGGCTCGCCCCAGACAGTCGTCCACCACCTTCAGATGACGGCAGACCTCTTGCACGACCTGGGGTTCTCCATCAATGTGCCGAAATCACATTCGGGTCCCTCTCAAAAGTTTCTTTTCATCTGAGCGGTTCTGGACTCGGCGCAGTTTCGGGTTTATCCTCCAGAACGGCGGGTCCGGGATATTCAGGCTTTGATTCCCATCTTCAGCCGCTATCCCGGGTTTCGGTCAGGTTGACGCTGCGGCTGCTGGGACTGATGGCTTCCTGCATCCTTCTGGTGCATCACGCCCGGTGGCGGATGCGGGCTCTGCAGTGGGACCTGAAGTTTCAGTAGGCCCAGCATCAGGGCAACTTGTCCGACCACGTCTTGATCTCGGAGGGCACTGCGAGACAACTGCAGTGGTGGCTTACGGACCGCGATTGGGTCAGTGGCAGATCCCTCTCCCTTCCCCAACCGGAGCACGTTGTCGTGACGGACGCGTCCCTCCAGGGCTGGGGTGGCCACTTGGGTGAGGCAGAGATCAGAGGCATCTGGTCTCCGGCGGAGTCCCGGCTCCATATCAACCTGTTGGAGCTACGGGCGATTCGTCTAGCACTGAAGGCATTCCTCCCCTTTGTCAATGGGAGTGTAGTGCAAGTGTTCACCGACAACACCACCGCCATGTGGTACTGCAACAAACAGGGCGGAGTGGGGTCGTGGACCCTTTGCCAGGAGGCTCTGCGCCTCTGGCAGTGGCTGGAACGTCAGGCGTGACTTTGACGGTTCAACACCTGGCAGGTGGTCTGAACGCCAGGGCGGACGAACTCAGCCGTCTGTGCTCGATGGATCACGAATGGCGTCTGAACTCTGACGTGGCGCAAGGCCTCTTTCTGCAATGGGGAGAGCCTTGGTTAGATCTATTCGCCACAGAAGAGAACGCGCAATGTCATCAGTTCTGCGCGTTGGAGTTTCCAAGACGGCACTCGCACGGCGACGCCTTTCGGCGCGAGTGGAGTTGCGGTCTGTTATACGCCTTTCTGCCTATACCACTTCTGCCCAGAGTGCTGAAGAAGATCAGGCGCGACCGGGCCCAAGTTATCCTTGTGGCTCCGGACTGGGCTCGAAGGTACTGGTATCCCGAGCTACTCAGCATGTCAGTCGGTCCCCCGATCCGCCTGCCCCTTCAGGAGGACCTTCTGTCGCAGCAGCAGGGGACGGTCCTCCACCCGAACCTGTCCAGTCTCCACCTCCATGCTTGGAGATTGAGCGGCGGCAGTTGAGGCCATTTGACTTGCCTCCTGAAGTCTGTGATGTAATTCTGGCAGCCAGGCGTCCCTCCACGAAGTCGGTATACGCCTGTCGGTGGAACAGATTTGTGGCATGGTGCACAGCAAAGGCTGTGGATCCTCTTTCTGCCCCTCTTTCCGAGGTTCTTCTTTTTCTTCTCTCTCTTGCCCAGCAGGGCTCTGCTCTGGGCACTATCAAGGGCTACCTTTCGGCCCTTTTGGCCTTTCTAAGGCTTCCTGATCAGCCTTCTTTGTTCAAGTCCCCAATTGTAACGAGATTCTTGAAGGGCATCACACACATGTATCCACCTGTTCCGTTTGTGATGTCTCAGTGGGACTTGAACCTGGTTCTAACCTTTTTGATGTGTGCTCCCTTTGAGCCCCTTCATTCTTGTCCTCTCCGGTGTCCTGACTTTAAAGACGGCTTTCTTGGTTGCCATCACCTCTGCCAGGAGAGTGAGTGAGCTCCAGGCTCTTTCTGTCCAACCCCCTTTCATGTCCATTCATCCTGACAAGGTGGTTCTAAGGACTAGGCCTTCTTTCCTGCCCAAAGTAGTTTCTGCTTTTCACATCGGGCAGTCCATCACCCTCCCCTCCTTCTTCCCGCCTCCGCATCCCTCAAAGGATGAAGAGCGGCTCCATCATCTGGACCCAAAACGTGCGCTTTCATTTTATATGGATCGCACACGCCAGTTCCGGGTGGATGACCAACTGTTTGTTGGCTACGTGGGTGCGAAGAAGGGACGGGCGGTGTGTAAACGAACCATCTCTCGGTGGGTCGTTCTGTGCATCAAAGTGTGCTACTCTTTGGCTCGGAAGGAGCCTCCTGTTGGGCTGAGGGCCCATTCCACTCGGGCCACGGCGGCTACTAATGCCCTGGGCCGGGGAGTCCCTTTGCAGGACATTTGCCAGGTGGCTACGTGGGCCTCGCTGCACACCTTTGCGAGGCACTACTGCCTGGACAGTCAAGTCCGGAGGGATGGCTTCTTTGGCCGTTCTGTCCTCCAGGACTTTCTGGTGTAGGAATGTATTGGTTCGCAGACCCACCACCGGGGTTGGTATTGCTGGGGTATCTATTCTAAGGTAAGGAATCTAACACTAACGTGTTTCTTTCAGATGAACAAGTTACTTACCTTCGGTAACGATATATCTGTAAGAAACATTAGTTAGTGTTAGATTCCTTACCGAACCCACCCATCCTCCCCGTTCTGCGAACTGATACGTAGGGTTAAGGACATCCCTTTCAGGGCCCTAGTTTCAAATGGCACCAGTGTTGGTTCTCACATGGCTCTGCGTTTTCTGGCGCGGAAAAGCTGTGTACAAAGAACTGACGTCAGCGCGCGGAGGCGGCGTCTATATACTCCAGCGACGTCATCACGGCGCACGACGCCGATGACGGACGCGGAGCCGCAGGGGACGCCTGCAGACGACGCCTACCGACGCGCAGGGGTACTGCTACGCAAAAGTTTCCGGATCCAGACTGACGCCTGGGGATATTCTAAGGTAAGGAATCTAACACTAACTAATGTTTCTTACAGATATATCGTTACCGAAGGTAAGTAACTTGTTCGTCAGGACCCAGAGGGTCACCGGCAAGCTCCCCGAGCCCCCCCCCTGGGTTCAGGTGAACCGGAAGTAAACAATTAATTACGCAACAGAGGGCAGAGCCTGTGGCATGGAGGAAGTTGGGATACCGGTTACCGGGTCACCTCACAGAGATGGGTGGGAGAACAGGAAATCAGGTTTGACAGGCGGGAAGCACATCGGCTTGCCCAGATAACAAAGAGAGTACACACCGGAAGTGAAGAGGAACCGGGCGGGGTTGGGAACAAACGCTTACCCGGAAGGAAATGTGTGGACACCGAAAGTGAAAGGTCACCCGGCCGGGTGGGAACCTGATGGTTACCCGGGAGTGAGTGGACACTGGAAGAACAAGCATTGGAAATGCAATAGGTCTCGCAGTAGTAAAGTTTGAGCTATAGGTGTTATTTATTTTTTTGTTTTTTATTTATGTGGTTTTTTTTTCTAAATAGCTAAATTAATAGCTTTCTTCTTTACAAAGCCAATAGTTATAATTTTTGTAAATGTGACACCTCTAGCATTTGTAAAGCAACATGTTTTGTATTAACGGGACTTATATGTGACTTATATGTATTGATATAAAAAAAATCAATGGCTTTAAAAAAAATTTAATAATTAATACGTAAATAAAATGGATTTTATTTTATATTGCCAATAGCTTAAAGTTTATTAAATATATTTAGTGAAGATGCTGTGGTTGCGCTGAGTGAGGGTGAGTGAGGGTGAGGGTGAGTGAGGGTGAGGGTGAGTGAGGGGTTGAGGGTCAGTGAGGGTGAGGGGTTGAGGGTGAGTGAGGGTGGGTGAGGGGTTGAGGGTGAGTGAGGGTGAGTGAGGGTGAGGTGTTGAGGGTGAGTGAGGGTGAGGGTGGGTGAGGGTGAGTGAGGGTGAGGGTGAGGGTGAGGGTGAGTGAGGGATTGAGGGTGAGGGGTTGAGGGTGAGTGAGGGTGAGTGAGGGTGAGTGAGGGTGAGTGAGGGTGAGTGAGGGTGAGGGGTTGAGGGTGAGTGAGGGTGAGGGTGAGTGAGGATGAGGTGTTGAGGGTGGGTGAGGGTGAGGGTGGGTGAGGGTGAGTGAGGGTGGGTGAGGGTGAGTGTGAGTGAGGGTGAGTGAGGGTGAGGGTGAGTGAGGGTGAGGGGTTGAGGGTGAGACCTAAAAATGCCAACCATAAGACTATCAGTACATAAAGAAGTTAGTAGCTATTCCTATTTACGTCTGGAAAACGTAATAAGTTGTATGGTAGAATTACTTTATTAACTCTCGGGAGCTTAAAGAACATAGGGTGTTTCCTTTGAAAAGCAATTTCATGGCAGGAGTTACAAATGACGTCTAGTACATCTTTTATGTCTATAACAGGAAGTGACTATATACGGTCACACCCACTACCCGTTAACCCACCTTCTGTGAATTCCGGTACCAGAAGCTCTTGGCGACGGCTGTCCGCCTCTCTTACGTACTGCAGGACTAGGTCGTTTCGATCTGCCGAAGCTGTAACTTCGAGAAGAGCGGCTTCCAAATCAGCCTGGCGGTAAAGCAGCGAATGAGAAGTGACAGCGGCCGCCATTTTGAATCAGGAATGGAGACTAGGATTGCGCCTGCGCGCCTTACACCCCCTCCCCCCCCGACAGTCCTTCTCTTTATTCAGTACTGACCGGCCGTATGCACGGAGGAAGTAGGGTTCGCTGATGTTGCCCCTGAAGTGGAGTTTATAACGGACTTTAACTGTAACATTTATGGCAAAATACTCTATATTCAAAAAGTAAAACATTTTTGTCACAGCCTTTTGCTACGGTCTCGTTAATTTCCTCCCTAAAATTAATTTCCTGTATTTGAAAAAAACGAATGGCTGCTTTCCATCAATTTCTGAGCACCTGGGCAAAATTTAAACTGTATGAATTGTTAATGCAGCAAAATACTACACAGTTCGTAGACGTTGTTCGAAAAGAAAGAAAAAGTGCGAAATCAAAGAGTCAAAATGCTGCAGAGACCGCACAGTCCTCGAAGACCACCAATATTGCAGAATGTGAATCAAGGAGACGTGGCAGAAAGAACACACAGATCGCAGTTCCATCTATTTTCATTTGTACACGTTTTGATTTGATCAGATGAGCTCAAGAAATTAAGATAAAATATAAATTTGTAGCATGTGTTGGCTGCAGATACTCCTGTCATCTAGTGTTGGGCCTGGACTCTGCAAGTAGTTTTTCCTCGAGAAATTTCTTTGACGGATGTCGTGCATAGTCTTTCCTCCCCCTCGAAGTATTGTGCATGTTCAACAACTCCTTTGTTAGAAAGTTTTTTTCTTTCTGCCTTAAGGCTCGGAGGAACTGCATCAGAGTTCTTGAAGATTTGACACCTATGTGGCCTACGGTACAGAAAAATCAACCGGAGATCGTTAAACCACGCCCAATGAATCCAAGATGCTGGGAAGTGAGTACCCGGCGAATAACATACACTTCTGTTGAATGCCTGCCTCCGTGTGATGGATACGAAGAAAGGCCCTTTCCGATGGTGACCTTGGTGTGGGGCCAAGTACACACACACTGGCACTCACAAAGCGTGTAATTTGTACTTCGCGCTAGAGTAGAAAGATGACTAGTGCGCAGCCTGCGTATTGTTTAAAAACAAAAAGACGCTTCGGTCCCGAAAGACTCAATGTTTGGCTCCCACCATGAAGCTGGCAGCCAAGGCGAAGTTCTCGCAAGATAGCGAAGAAGAATTCGAGGCCAGTGCACACCCAGGTGGTGAGGTGGTCATCACCAACCCCCACGATGTCGCTTCAGGTGATAAACACTCTGATAAACATCGAGGGTCCCACATCGCCGCCACTTATTCCTCTGTTGGGAACGAGGACAAATACGACTCCACATACCGTGAGTACTGTTATCACGTGCCAAGAAAATCTTGCAAACACTTTCCCCACCGTGCCACGGTACGTCACAGCCCTCAGGCTCAGGTCGACAACACAAGCATTCCTTGGAGCTGAAAAGGGACAAGAATGTGCTCGATCCG
Organism: Lissotriton vulgaris; assembly: GCF_964263255.1. Lineage (NCBI taxonomy): Eukaryota > Metazoa > Chordata > Amphibia > Caudata > Salamandridae > Lissotriton > Lissotriton vulgaris. The sequence goes on from NC_141700.1 coordinate 62,322,120, forward strand.
GCGACAAGGCCACATCAGGAGGATGGCTCCAGCACAAGTCAGCACCAACAAGCACATCGGCACCGAAAGCTACCAAACAAACTTTAACCCCGCATTGGCTCCGAAGAAACACTTGGGATCGAGCATCTCTGAATCGAAGCAGGCCTTGGTTCCGAGGACATAAAAACAACATGGCCAAACTTCTGGACACCTGTGGGTACAAAGACACACAGACGACGTGGCTCCTCCTGTCACAGACATAGACTCACCAGTTTCGACAAATGCGACGCGGCAGGCAGGGGAGGGGGCGGAGCGGGGGTGTGGGAGGAGTGCGGGAACAGACGGCGAGGGGAGGAGAGTAGGAGGAGGAGAGTAGGGGAGGCACGGCCTAGCGGCCGTGCAATCAAGAAGTGAGGGGGCGGGAGAGTAGGCAAGGCAGGCGGCTGGGGGCATGTGCACGCGCTTTAAAGCTCAATGCGCATGCGCATTGAGCTTAAAAGTCACGGGCACTGCAAGGAATCGCCACGATTCCTTGCAAGTTGGACAAAGAGTGGATAAGCCCCCATAGTCTTGCTTGCTCGATGCGCATGCGCATCGACAGGCGAGACCTAAAAAGGGCCGTCCGGTTTGTTTAAAGCAGACGCTTACCCAAGTAGTGCATGGAAACCGGAGGTAAAAGGTTACCCGGTCGGGCTGGAAGCAGAATCTTGCCCGGAGTGAAAGGAAAGGGTGCGTCCACAGAGGATGGGTTACCTGGGCAAAGATAGCTGCACTGAATGTAGGGCACAGTGCAGAGCAAATGGGGGTTAAGGACTGTGATAGGTCACCTTGGCGAAGATAGCTGCACTGGATGTAGGGCACCGTGCAGAGCAAATAGGGGTTAAGGACGGTGATAGGCCACCTTGGCGAAGATAGCTGCACTGGATGTAGGGCACAGTGCAGAGTGGATGATGTAAGGACACAGGCTCGCCAGACAAAATAATGGTGTGCTAAGGATCGCTTGTAAGTTGGAAATGCCTAATAAACTGCGGCCTCAATTCTTCCATAAAACAGAAACTAGTGTGGTCTGAAGTTATTGGGATTCGGGTGGTGCGACCATGTGGGGGGTGCCTCTGCTGAGGCTGACATGTTTTGTTGCCAGTCTACTTGCGGCAACTTCATCAGGGCTCGGGGACCAGTCTTCACCTCACTTGTACTTCAAGCATAGCCAGGTGGTTGCTGTCAGCTTTCATACCCACAACACACCGTTGAGGGGTGCCCACAACTTCTAGCCAGGCATCCCCTGGAGATAATCAAGGCCGCCGCCCATCAACTGCGAACACGGGTGTCTCTATCTTGTGCTCAGTCCCAAAAGCTGCCCTTTCTGCTGACAGCTATCCTGACGAAGAGGTGTCGTGAGTGGAAGCACCCGCAGAGAGGAACCGGCATCCCAGTGCACCCCGAAACCCACAGCATCACGAATGCTCTATTGAAGTAACTCTAGCACCACCCAGTGGTCGCCCGTGTGCACTGCATCTTGCTAGTGATGTGTGAGGCAGTCTGCACAAATCAGACCCCACACAGTTATGCTAATGTAAAGCATGTGTCCATGCTCCGATAGCGCCATCAACCTGGCCTGAAGTGCTCTACGTGGTGTGTTGGATCCGAGGTGGCAACCTAAGGGCAAAACAACTTTGAGAAAGCACAAGCTGCCCAGCAAAAATTTAACAGAGCCTTCTGTAACCCCATTTTCAATGCTGCTGCATCATGTGGACTGCTGTTGCCGGAAAGTATAAGTGGTTGCAGCGTCACCTAGTGCCTGCCCATTGCACTGTGGATACCCCCAGAAAAAGGCCACAGCTCTAAGGGAAGAGACTTCTAACCCCTGCTCAGAGCCCCTGCCAAGAGGGCTGCCAGGAGTACAGCAAAAACCAAGGCTGTGAAGCCACACGCAGCCATGAAAAGTCCAGTGTGAAAACCTCAGCACAGTTCCAAGAGACTGAAAGCCCCAAGCAACCCATCCAAAAGGCAGCAAGCCTCATGAAAAATGTGCACTCTGCACGCACCCCTTAGTGGCTGTCTGAGGCCATTGCAAGAAGAAATTGAGCGACATGCCCCTAGTGGTGAATGTACACGCCACCGCAAGCCAGAAGAACGGACACAAAAAGCACAGGAAGAGGGCGCTTATAAAGAATGACCAAGAGTGCGGAGTCAGAGGTGTGCTGAAGCCTGCACCCGGAAAGGAGCCAGGAGAGAGAGAGCAAAGGAAGGAGCAATGATGAATGGAAGAGGCCGGGTCAGACGGCCGCCTCCGCACCAAATGACTACCCTTGGCCCTGCATTGAACTTTGTCATATGAAGTGACCGAACTCTGCCAAGCATGACTGAATGGAGGCAGAAGCAAGTGCCACGGCGATGCAGGCTCAAGGCGCAAGCACTACCCTTTCGAGAGAAGAAGAGGGAAGAAAGGTGACCCTCCATCTAGAGAGCGACGCACCTAGAAAGATCCCTGAAGAAGGGATGGGGCCTGCAAGAGGTCCACAATGAGGCGAAGTATATCCTACCGACAGGACAAGAGCCAAGTCTTAAGAACCGGATGCGACCCATGTGGCACGAACATGAGACACGTGTCATAGCTCCACACCATGGTGAGGAACCTGGTTGGAAGTAGGAATTAGTATGGCATGATGCCACATCGTGAAGGAGTTAAAGAGGCACAGAGAGTGGCACGATGCCACACTGTGAACGACCACCACAGGTGCATAAGAGAATAGGGTGAAGAGTGATAAGTCTGAGGACTCATGCCACTACCAGAGAGGGCATGAATCAACACAAGCCAGCCACCGGGGTGCAGAGACGTCCCTGGAGACAGCTCTGAGGATGGACCAACCGTAGGTCTCCAGCAAGCACGTACCGCGTCCAGGCCCAATGCTTAACAGTGCGACCATCCAGTCACCTGTCACCGGCTGCTTGGTATAGATGGCATTTTGGCTAGCAATTGCACAGACCGAAGAAGAACTTCAAGTGGATACAAAGTTCCTCCAGTACTTCTCATTCCCAGTAAAACATTGCTACCTGTAGCCTAAGTGTACAATGGTAATCGTCATCATTATCAGGTGCCTCACCAGAACCATCTAAGGGGCATTGCACCACCAGAGTGGATCCAAACACATAAAACATCCAGAGACCAACAAGGCATTCCTGGTACTGTTGGAGTCTGGCCACCCAGAAATCTGTGAATCCCCATGAACCTGGGACCTGCCGGAAAAAGCATACGCTGCCATTGGACCATCCACCTTTGGGGTTGCATGAGGCTTGGCCATGGCCCTGTTGGGGAGTTCCTCAGCAACCCCTTTGTACAGCCTCAGTGAGGCCACGCACAGCCCAGGCAGTCCTGTCACAAGCCAGGGGCAAGGGCCCCTGTGAGAGTGAGAGGGGAATCCCGACACGAGAGATGCATCTGCAGCAGCTCCAGGACAGGCACTAGGAAGCACTGAGGGCACGGACAGAAACTGGTCACCCAAAGACTATCTGATGAAGGCCTGTGCACCTGAGTGCCGACTGCTGGAGCGCACAGACCCTGAGACTTGCGGCTGCAAGTGCGACTTCGTTGTGGTCTTGTTGGCAGTTCCTCAGTGATGCCTTTGTTCAGCCTAAAAGAGGCCCGCACAGTCCACACAGTCCTGTGACAGCCCGGCAAAAAGAGCCTGATGAAAATTTATCTGAGAGGGGAGTCCTGGCATGAGAGGGAAGTCTGAAGCTGCTATACCAGCAGGTACTTGGAAGCATCATGGCCTTCAAGGAAGAGTCCCATTCATCAATGTTGTCCTCTGACTTTGCAGATTTTCCATCCATTGGAGCCTGAGTGCCTTCAAGGAGCTCTCCACAGTGGACTCCAACTCCTGATGCACCCTCAAATTGAACTGTGTAAATAGACTCCAACACTGTGAGACCAGGTGGAACAGAGCAACTGTGCCGTGGTAGACGGTTGCCCCACAGACAGGTGATCCATAGATCCGGACTGTTCACACTGCATTCTTTGCTGACATCCCCTGGTTAAACTACGGATGCATTCTGTTAACACCATCGCTGCGTGCAAGATTCCCCTCCTGTGCTGGGCCCTAATGTAAATGGGTGCTCATGACGAGCTCAGCTCGTCATGAGCACACGAGAGGTATACCTGAGCTCGTCATGAGCATCGAAGGGGTTAAGCCGGGTGTTCCCAGCTGGACCTGTCCACTCATTCTATCCTGCGGACAAACTGAAGAGACTTAGTGGTGGTTTGTTGTTTTGTTCCTTCCCACAGGTTGTACTTGTTTCTTTTCAATAAAGTTTGGGAGGGATGTAGTGTCTTGCAGGATACAGTCTAAAGTTTGTACATGTAGTGTTTCCACCAGCCCCTCCTTGAGGGATGGCTTCCACACCCATCCATCACCGGACAGGTGACCCAGCTATAAAAGGGGCTGAATACATGTGCCCTGGGCCAGTTACCAGTACTATTCCACGGTGTCCGTGTCCATCATTCACAAGTATTTGGGCCTTGAGCCCACTATGTTACACTATCAACCAACATGACCCCATTAAGTTAACTTGCTTTACTCTCCAAAAAGCCTTTTCTTCCATTCTTTTTAATGGGATTCCCCATTTTAACCACCTGGCCTCACTCATTCAAGAGGCTCCATGTGGACATTGATTCTGCGCAAATCTCTTCTTCTCCCTGTGAAAAATAAAACGAATGTGACCTTGTGTAATATTACTGGTATTCGGCGAGATACTGTGGGGCGCACAAGCTGGGCATGTTTCAGTAGAAACAGCACCCTTGCAAGCTGTCATGTCAAGCACATCCTGGATAATTGAGCATAAGGCCCTTTTTTTGCTCTTTGTCTAGCATATTTTGCAGAAAATAAATATGTACAGGTTAGATCACGACAGTAAGACACTTATAATTTTGCAAGGAGATTTTTCTTTATTCTTTTGCATTATCAAACATCAGTTATCATTTTTAAGGAGAAAAACAAAATTTACATGAATGTGGTTAAACCATTGCAATATGGCCGACCCTTCAAGCAGCGAAATACTGTAGGCCTTCGTTTGTGTCAATGCCCTTCCCTGTCCACGCGGGGTCTTTCCTGGCTCTCGTCGCATGTTTAGGTGTCCGCGGCGATGCCAGATAGAGAAAGACCCATCCATGAACTAGTGGCCGGGCGGCTCCTGCTATGGGCTCCCGGGAGCGGGCCGGGAAGCGCAGGAAGAGGAAGCGGGACTCGGAGTCAGACTCGGGCGCGGAGAGCAGGCGGCGGCGCAGGCCGCAGTCCTCGGACTCTGAAAGCGGCAGTGACCGGGGCTGGAGGAGGGAGAGGCGGCGTGCAGAGCCGGAGAGAGGCCGAGGGAGGGAGCTGAGCCGCTTCGGGTCGGGTATCCCCGCGGAGGGACGGCCCAGACCCAGCAGCTCCAGTGACAGCGAGAAGGTGCGCAGGAGGAGCCCCCCTACGACCCGTCTGAACGACAGAGAGCACCAGGGGGTGAGGAGGGAGCGGGGAAAGGCCCACAGGAGCAGCCGCCCATCTTCAGCCGAAGCCAGGGGAAAGAAAGGAAAGCCGGGCCGCGCTGGGTCCAGCAGCTCCAGTGACAGGGGCAGGAGGAGCCGGCCTGGGTCCAGCAGCCCTGGGGGCCGAGGGAAGCAGAAGGCCCTGGGCAGGAGGAGCCGGTCTAGCTCCAGTGACAGGGGCAAGAAGGCCCTGGGCAGGAGGAGCCGGTCTAGTTCCAGTGACAGGGGCAAGAAGGCCCTGGGTAGGAGGAGCCGGCCTGTGTCCAGCAGCTCTAGTGACAGGGGCAAGAAGGCCCTGGGCAAGAGGAGCCGGCATGGGTCCAGCAGCCCTGGGGGCCGAGGGAAGCAGAAGGCCCTGGGCAGGAGAAGCCGGTCTAGCTCCAGTGACAGGGGCAAGAAGGCCCTGGGCAAGAGGAGCCGGCCTGGGTCCAACAGCCCTGGGGGCCGAGGGAAGCAGAAGGCCCTGGGCAGGAGGAGCCGGTCTGACTCCAGCAGCTCCAGTGACAGGGGCAAGAAGGCACGGGGCAGGAGGAGCCCATTTAAGCCCAGCAGCCCTGGTGGCCGTGGGAAGCAGAAGGCCCTGGGCAGGAGGAGCCTGTCTGGGTCCAGCAGCCCTGGGGACATAGGAAAGCAGAAGCCCTGCAGGAGGAGCCGGTCTGGGTCCAGCAGCTCCAGTGACAGGGGCAAGAAGGCCCTGGGCAGGAGGAGCCCATTAAGGCCCAGCAGCCCTGGGGATCGAAGGAAGCCGAAGGCCCTGGGCAGGAGGAGCCCATTAAGGCCCAGCAGCCCTGGGGATCGAGGGAAGCCGAAGGCCCTGGGCAGGAGGAGCCCATTAAGGCCCAGCAGCCCTGGGGATCGAGGGAAGCCGAAGGCCCTGGGCAGGAGGAGGCGGTCTGGGTCCAGCAGCTCCAGTGACAGGGGCAAGAAGGCCCTTGGCAGGAGGAGCCCATTTGGGCCCAGCAGCCCTGTGGACCTAGGGAAGCAGAAGCCCAGCAGGAGGAGCCCGTCTGGGTCTAGCAGCTCCAGTGACAGGGGCAAGAAGGCCCTGGGCAGGAGGAGCCCGCCGCGGCCCAGCAACCCTGGGGACCGAGGGAAGCAGAAGGCCCTGGGCAGGAGGAGCCGGTCTGGGTCCAGCAGTAGCTCCAGGGAACGGGGGAGGCAGAAGCCCTGCAGAAAGAGCCGCTCAAGTTCCAACGACAATGGGAAGAAGAAGCCCCGCAGGAGAAGCCGCTCGGGATCCAGCAGTCCGGAGGGCCGTGTTAAGGCACAACCTGGTACCAGGGACAGACGACCAGGACTCCCCGGAGGCAGGAGTCGCAGTGGCTCCAGAAGCAGGATGAAGTGTGTCCGCGGTGCCTCCCCGTCAAGCAGTAGAGAGAAAAAGCGTCCGAGGAGGACACGCAGGTCGTCAAGCTCTTCTGGATCCAGTGCCTCAGGGGAGAGAAGGAAGCACAGGCCCCGCAAAGAGAACAGCTCGGCCTCCAGACCTGGTAGCCCTGCTGAGGACAGGCAGGCCCGGTCTGTGGGGAGCGGAGCCAAGCGCAGGAGACGCAGCGGGTCCTCTGGTTCAAGGGACAGACAGGCATCGAAAGAGAAGAGGAAGCGTGTCCGGGACTCGCCGCAGAACTCCCATCCACGGAGGAAGAGGGATAACTCCCAGGGGAAAGAACGGCGCCAGCGAAAGAGGGAACACAGTGGCAGGTGAGCATGAAATCTGTTTCCTCTTGACCCTGCTCCCCCATCCAATAGGTTACAATGTCCACTTTTCTATTATATCTGACAGTCCTAGGATTGTGTTGATTATAAAGTTCCGATGTCAAGTGGTAAAAAATGTTTTTTTTTTAAATGAACAAAATGGTTACTAACCAGTGGGAGTAGTTTTGCTGAATTTCAACCCAACCATTAGATGACCGAATAATGCACAGCATGTGAATCCAGAAAAGATTAATGCTACAAAACGTTATCTGCCATCAGTATGACCTTGCATCACTTGTGAGTTTAGGTACCTTCTTGACCTTAGTTTGAGGATTGTGGCATAGTCCCAAGTCTGTTTTGGTTGGTGAGCTGCAATGTCAGTCGTGTATTTCTGGTGTTGATTGATACTAGCGATACGTTTTTTTATGATGATAAACTGAGTTCCAGATATGTCAACACACTTTTTTTTGTCTTCTATCACATGGTATTGGCTCATTTAACACAGACTTTCATTTAAGAGCCCTTATCACACAGAGAAGATGCTCTTTTTTAAAAAAAAACATCCACAGAGTTCCCAGCGCCTTGGAGCAGGCTCTGCCTGGCTGATGGCCATTATGCTTTTTAAAATCTTTCATGGACATAGACTTCCGTTTCAGAAGCTTTTTAGTGTTATTTGCTACAAGGTGGAAGTAGATGCTCAAGTAAGAACTGGACTCCTAAGCCCTATTCCCTTCACAGCACTTCCATAGCTGGTAAGGCAGTAACTGGCTCTGTGCCCACCCCTGGTGGCAGAAGATCTTTTGTGGGCCATAACAAGAACTTACAGTGGGTTTATAGTCTGTCAAATTCTTCAATTGGTTGGCTTCATCGTACACATTTGCTTGCTTCATACTTGGTGACAATTGTTCCTCTTACTTCCTCTTCTTTTTGTTCCTCGCCGAAGCATGGTCTTTTGCTATCCTTTGGATTGGCTGACTTGTATTCTTCGAATCCTCACTTTTGGGGAACTATTTTCCTTTTTTGTCAAGCGCTTAATGAGCGTACATGTTTTCCTTTCTTCCTTGTATGTTTTTCCCCTTTGGTACCCGCCCCAGAGTTCTTGTTATTCTCTCTCTGATGTGCTTCTGCTTCTTCCCTGCCCTTCTGCTTCTCCCCTGCCTTCGCACTCCTTTTTGTTCTGTCCCTACTTTATTCGATGCCCTCCCTACATCCACCCAGCTTTTTAGGTTGAAGCTTGCCAGGAGGTTACGATCAACCTTTACTACTGGCGTGAGCATCAACCCTCTCTGCTTACATTTTTTTGTTTTTTTTAAGTATTTCCTAGAGCAAAGACACTTTTCAGTTTTCTGTTTGGAATGTTCCCATTGGTGCAGAAAACTGCTGAATAGCCAGCTTCATGTAATGCATGTTGATAGTATAACAGTTTGAGGAAGGGTGATTCGAACTTGTTAAGTAAAATATAGTTAGGATTCCAGTATGGAATGTGGTGTGCGGCTATAGAAGGTATGAAGATACCTATGAAACCCCCTGCAAAAATTGAAGGCTGGCAAGTTGGTAAACTAACTATTCAAAAATTTGCAACATTCCTGACAGTTTTTCAATTCTGTTAAGGTCATGGGGGTGAGGATTATGCTTCTCTTCCTTTTACTGCTTCAAAACAAAAGCCAATCACAAACTTTTTTGAAACACTACATTTCCCATGACTCCATACAGCCACCTGACCAACCATAGAGACCCAGCCCTATATAACTCCTCAACATCCCTTTATAACTCCTCAATATCCCATGCACTTTCTTTCTGTGCTCAGTTCAATGAAACAAAGGCAGTCTGAAAACCTAGCAGTGCCGGATACAACCAACGTTCAGGCATCTGCAACAAGGCATCAGCTAACAGTACTTGAGCCCCAACAGGGGTCGGAATCTGGACTCCTTCCAATGATTCTTCAATGAGCATCTCCGCCGTAAAGTAGCTCCTCACCAACCAGGGGATCTCCATTTCCCTTGGAACGTTGGATAATCTGACTTTCATTTGTTACTCGTTCCTAGTAAGTAATCAATATATTAAGCCGTAAAACTGACCTAACCACAGACATCTCATAACCAGAATACAGTGGAGAGGGAGGGAACAAGGAATAATCAGATTACATATCAACTGTAATACATAATCACAGATATATAAATACATCGTGGTAGGGATAAAGCTCGCTATATCCTTAATAGAATGGGAAATTCTTGTCTATAATGTTGGAAAATTTTAATTCTATGTCATGCTAGAGGTTCCGATTATGCTTGTTTAAACCTGTGTCACCACAACAGAAGCAACAACCACAATAGGTTTACAATAGAATGACTGGAACGTTGATTACACTGATCAATCTGCCGCTTTCAGAATGCCAGACAAACTAGAACTCAGTAAATGATTTAGAGGCCAGTGCGCCACACGTTGAGTGGGCAACCAACATGGAAATGTGAATCCCAGCTTCACTCATAAGCCAATGCACCCATCTCTCAAGAGTGCCAGAGGCCACTGAGCGAAAGGATTTCTCAAAAGCAATTGGCCTCTCATATCAGTACGAAATTCAGCAGTACTTACCTCGTATGCTTTCAAACGCTGCACCACATGAAGTTTGGGGTTCTCTGGAAAAGCAGGATAAGAAACCGATGATGAATTACATTTGTAACCCCGTCGGAGGAAAAAACTCATCCTGCAAGATCCGTTTCTCGGACGTCTGACACCCTCTTACAAGATATGAGACACAATAGCGTAGTTAGTTTGGGCAACAATTGCTTTCAGGACATATATTTATTGTGAGACCAGGTTTCAAACACCGCACGACCACAGACACATCCCACAAAACAGAATACTTAAGAAGAGGAAGAGGGACCCTGCTGATGCCTCTCTGTAACTTACAGACAATGGGGTGTTCGCCTACCGGTTTACCATCAACCAATAAATGACCCGCAAAAATGGCGGACCTAAAATTGTTAACAGATCTGTATGCAATACAAAACAGATGCCAGGGATGACAAAAAAGTCACTACCTAACAACAATCTACTTCAGCTGGATCTGCACCCCTTTTCACGGCACTAGCCACTCCAACGCTTCCAAATGGAAGAATTTCGTTGGTGAGTGCTGGAAGACCAGGCCAGACTGATAGGTCATTAGCCCCCTGCTAAGTCCTGGGACACTCCATCTGCTCCTAAAACTCTTCAAGCTACTAGAGAGAGGTATTGTGACAAGATCAACAGCAGAGGAGTGGGGAGTGGGGGGGGGGGTTCGCGGCGGAAGGAGATTACAACGGAATCCGAATCAGACAAGCACAGGTGAGCTCCAGGAGAACTGAAATAATGGCCGTCCTCTCCAAAAAAGTGTCGCTAGCACAAGTTATGCTAGTTGATGGCGCAGCTGAGCCAACACCCTGGGGATCATCAAGAACTGGGTAAAGGCATTAAACAGATTCGGAGTCCAGTCCAGAAGAAAAGAGTCTGTGGCTTGGGCTTCCGGATCTGGAGGCCAACTGAAGAAGATTGAGAGTTGGCAATTGAGCCGAGGCACAATCGGGTCTATCGCACAAGGACCCCACATGCGATTCAGCGCATGGAACACTCTCTGATCGAGTCTCCAGTTGCTGAAATCCCGAAGATGCCTGGACTGCCATTCCGCAGCAGTATTGCTCTGTCCCGGAAGGTATTCCGTCACTACAGAGATCCAATGCTGCAGACAAAAATGACAAAAATCCATGGCAATCTCCAATAGAATGCAGGATTTCGTCCCGCCCAGATTCTTCCAGTAGCGTACCGCCGAAATATTGTCCATTTGAAGCAGTATGCAACAACCCAACCTCGCTGGAGAGAGGCTGCGGATCACAAAGTATATTGCTAGGCGCTCCAAGCAATTGATATGGAGGGACCGCTCCTCCTGAGACCAATGACCTCCTGTTGAAATCGTGCCGCAATGCGCTTCCCAACCCTAGCGACTGGCATCAGACTCGATCACAATCTCTGGAGTTGAGACAAATATCGCCCTATCATTCCATGCTTCCATGTGATTTAACCTCCACAACATCTGACCTGTTCGGCATAGCTGAGGCCTTTCTGCAGATGTCGAATCTTGAATCTCTGAAGCGCCAATAATGCTGGGGACCTGGGAAAATGTCTTGTATCGATGAGGCCAACAAATCCACTACTCGAGCAAACAACACCAAGGACACGGTCCGCCTGCTCTGAATCTACCTCTACTCTCTCTTGATATTCTGGACTTTTTGGGGAGAGAGAATCGGTTGGCAAAGGAGGGGGGATCTACTTGAAATCCCAGAAATTTTATGCATTAGAATGGAGTAAGAACAGACTTCTGAGGATTCACTATAAAATATTAACAACAACGTGTAAACGAATAAAGAATATTTAAACAAAAAATCTTTTTAGTGTCTTTTTCTTCATATATATCTCTCTTACTATCCCCCTCAAGAACAAAGAAACCCCTTAAAGAAAAATATTCCTAAGGGGAACCAATGTCCCTGTGTGATTTACAGAAGGAAAGGAAGATCTTATCTTTTTTAGTTGTTGTTAATATATTGACTGGGGTACAGGAGTGCCTGCTCATGCCCTTTCTCTCTAGTTGTTATTTGAGATTCACTATAAAACCCAGATTTTGGAGAAGGATGATTGTCCATTTCAAGGGAGTGATAACCAACTGAGGGCATTGGGCCATGAGCATGTTGTTGCCTAAATAAATAATTAGACGCTCCTCCCCGAGAGCTCTGAGCTTCTACCACTGGCCTTAGGAGCTTTATAAAGCACCAAGGGGCTGATGAGAGTCCGAAGGGGAGGACTTTGTTCTCGTAACAAAGGTCTTGCCAAAGGAACTGCAGAAATCTTCTGTGGGGTAGACACATTTGAATGGAAATGTATGCTTTCTTCAAATCTAGACCAGCCATCCAATCCCCTTCCTGAAGAATATTCCACAAAAGATGGATGCTCTCCATCTTGAAATGGCGATAGACAACCCAGCCATTGAAGTCCTTGAGATTCAACATTAGATGAGAACAGCCATCCTTCTTTTCAACCAGGAAGATGCAGCTGAGAAATCGGGTGGGTGACAGGCAGAGGCTATGGAACCCTTTTGAAGAAGGGTATCAACTTCGGAGGAGATTAATCTCGCTCTCGTTTGGAGAAATACATCATTGGAGGGGAAATGGATTGTCTCAGGGAACTGTAGAGTTTGTTTGTAGCCCTGAACAGTCTCCAGAACCCAAGCATCTTTAGTAAGTGTCTGCCAAACGTGTAGGAAAGACTGAATCGCATCTAAAAACGGAATTAGTTCTCCCTGCGTTACCAGAGTTCTGGGAGCAGCCTTGAGAGTCTCCATAGCGCCCTTTCAGGAATCAATTCTTGTTGGAGCGGGGACGAGAGGAGTAGAGGGTGGGGTTGTTTGGGTCTTGGTAGCCACTTCGGTTCTGATAGTAATAACCTCTGTGTGGGCCTTGTTTGTTTCCACGGCCGAACATGCACCCTCTAAAACTTCCAGTCCTGCAAAAGACCTTGCGGTGGGGCCCTTGCGCCTTATCCAAACTGCTAATTGTTGCCACGCATTTGAAAAGCTTGTTTAGGAAAGGTTGGCCAAACAGCAGACCCTGTGCCACTGGGCCTGATTCCGATGATGCAAGTTCGGTGAGCTTTGGTTCGAGCTTAAGGAGGATGGACCTGCACCTCTTGCTGGAAATGGCACAGTTTATGCTGCCTACTCAACAAATAGCTTATTGCGCCCAACCTATCAACTCAACTGGGTCGATGGACATGTCTGACTCCTTGGCTCGGCAGCTCAGCTCCTGGATCTTTGTTAAAGGACCGGACAAGTCCAGCAGCTTATCCTGACCGGACGGGCAGGATCTATGGATCCCTTTTTTTGGATCTTTAGAATACTTTTTTGGTACCTGACCAGGGTAGGATCAACCTCGAGGGTGTCTGAGACCTTGCCCGGAAGATCATGGCTAGGCCATTTGGACCATAGCCGAGCTCGCACATCTTTATCAAAAGCCTAACAGATATGTGATTGAACGTATACCGCCGCTTCTTGCGGAGGGAGCCATGGAGTACATTTTGGATGGACAGTTTCAAGTGGGCTCAAATATAAACTGCGCGGCCTGAGGAGTGGGATTTACGTGACGCTCCTTGTGTTTGTTATGGCCAGACGCATCTTCGTGGTATGAGATTTGGCCCGAGGAAGAGCCGAAATTATCATCCTGAAATGGATCGGGTGCTTCAACAGAGGATGCAGCGCTATAGTCCTGATCTGCAGTGGGAGAGTTGGCCAACCTCTCAAAGACAGCAGCGTGCGGACCTCTAGAGACCTTACCACTGGTCTTGGAACGTAAGGGACGGGTAAGCAGCCAACCCTGCTGCTTTGCTTACCCACAGAGCTGGTGGTTCAAGGGCTCAGTGGCCCTTACCAGGGCTTTGTTGACTAAATGCTGCTCCCCAACATCTAAAGCGTCCACTGCGTCTTCCCCCAGAGGTCCAGCAGTGTCCTCATAATAATGCCCTCTTCGTAATATTCAGCCAAAAATACGTTTTCTGCACAGCGGAGGGCAAAAGACCAACGAGCATCAGAGGCATAAACAAGCCTCAATAAGGCGCAATCGGGGAAGAAGTAATCCAAACACCAAGTCGGGCAAAGTATTTAAAGTAATGAAGTCAATAAAGAGTGGAGGGGGTGTCTGCACCATGAACTCTAGGCAGAACCTATATACATTTTCCAACCCTGTACTGTAGCAGAGGCAACAGGGCGTAAATTGGGAGCTGTACACGAGGGCCAGGACAGTGAAGAAGTTTAACGCATCTTCGCATGTTCAGTTGAAGCCCCCGGTTTGTGGAAGGCAAACAAATGGCCTCCGCGCATGAGCAGGGCCGCCCAGTGTGTAAAGAGAAAGTGGACCGTGCCGCATGCAGACACGTGTCCTAGCTCCCTTCTCCTGCTTCACTTAAAACTAGTTCCGGATATCAAATGCCCCGTTAGTAGGTAGCGCGCTTCCAAGGCGTAGAAAAAATAAAAGTGAAACGTGATTGGTGCGGCAGGATCACGGTATAAAAAAACACCTTAACAGTTGGCAATAACACATAAAGAGCGTCCGAAGTGCCAAAAAATGCAAGAATGTAAAGCCATTAATCAACAGACAATAGCACAAACTTTCATAAAGACATAATGAAGAGTGTACTTAACTGGCTGCGAAGCGGCAAAGAAAGAGGAAGTGCATGGGATGTGAGGAGTTCTATAGGGCTGGGTCTCTATGGTTGGTCAGGTGACTGTATGGAGGCATGGGAAATGTAGTGTTTCAAAAAACGTTGTGATTGGCTGCTGTTTTGAAGTAGTAAAAGAAAGAGGAGCATAATCGGAGCCTCCGGTCCTGAAATAGAATTGAAATGCTTGCTGTCCTGCTGGTAAAGCAGTGGAAAAGATTGTACTCTTGGGGACATGTATATAGCAAGCATTTGCAATGCAATAGGTCTCGCAGTTATGTGAGTTTAAGCTATTGACATTGTAAATAACAATGCCTTTTATTTTTTGTTTTCTTTTTAAAAACTTAAATACAAGGCATTGTTATTTACCACGCCAATAGCTTAAACTTGCGTAACTGCGAGACCTATTGCATTGCAAATGCTTGTTTTCTTTCCAACAAGCACTCATAAAAAGTGTGTTTGCAGTCCTCTGCTTCACTCAGTTGTTTTTAACCCACACCTTGCCCTCCACCAGCTGTGTTGTTTTTAAGCCACCCGCCCTCTTCCTGCTCTCAGCTGCTATTTTTTAAACCCCCCTCCCCCCCACTGTTTTAACCAAGTCCCCTGGCCCCCTCTGTTTTTATTGCTTCCCAATGCGCCTCCCACACTTTCTTGTTTCAACTTGCACTTTCTGTTGTTTCACCCACCTCCTGGCTCTTTCCTCCGCTCTCCAATGTGTTCCTGACCATCCTCCTTCATTTTGTTTGAACCCCTTCCACCACCAGTGCTCTTTTAGACATATTGCACAGCAGCGCAGGCTGCGCTGCTGTGCAACATGGCTTCCGCGGAGGGTGGGAACCATGACCTGATCAATACTGGGCTGGCCACGTCATTGTGCTTTTTTATTTAATAACTTTAAGCCATGTTTAACATGTAAAAAAACTTTGACAAATCCAGTACATTTCACGTAGGTGAAACCTATTGACTTTGCAAATGCTTTTTTCCAGCAGCTGTCCCCTTTTTTTCTCTAAGTCTAAGATGACCTTTAAGATACAATCTGAAGTCTAACACTAAGGACGAGCATCAGAATCCTAGGTGCACAGCTCTGGAAGATGCTAACACCAGACCTGAGAAGCCAACAGATTTGTCGTCAATTAAGAGAAATGAACAAGCATTTACAATGCAACAGTCTCGCCTTTGTAAAAGTTAGAGCTATTGGCATTGTAAATGACAAACTTTTTATTTGTGTTGGTTTTGAAAACAGATAAATAAATGGCATTGTCATTTACAATGCCAATAGCTTAATCTCTCGCAAATGCCAGACATATTGCATTTGCACCCACACGCACACACAGAGGGCCACACACACACACACACATAGATGTGGTGCTGGTGAATGTGGTGGTGGTGGATGTGGTGGTGTAGGATGTGGTGGTGTAAGCATAAGAAAAAAATGTGTGGGCGTAAGAAAGAGTTCAGCGCCCGCTGCGTAAAGGGGACACCCATACCGGGCCCTTTGCAAGTTCACACCTCTCAATAGTTCTTTTCACCCCACCCTTACCTGCCGTGCTCCACCCAGACTTCAGGACCAGGGCGTGCCAAGTGCGGATAGAATTATGGAAAACAAGCCATGGCAAAGCCAAGGCGCGTGTTTAATGTACTAAGGCATGGAATGTTAGCACATTGGAGCGAGATACACAGGCGGGAATTAGCAGGCACGAGAGAGTTGTAAATTAGTCCCACCTGCAATGTAAGCGTTCAAGGAGAGGCGGAAGGCTATACTCCTAGCCAACAATATTAGGTGAGAGGTCTGTACCGCTGAAGCTGATTGGGTAAATCTCAAGCCAATGACTGAAAAAGATTGGTTTTAAGAAAGCCAATCGCTGAAAGGGGTGGACCTGAAGCCACCTGTATGTATATTGTTAACAAAAGGCCACTTGCAACTGCGCTGTCAAAACCCAGATGGATAAAAGTCCAAACAACAGAAGGAAGCTGCCCAGAGTTTCCCCAGGCGTCTCTGCGTCCAGTGAACCCCAGCAGCATGGCAGATCTCAGTCAGGAGGCATCTTCGAAATACATCAGGTGGGGTGACTGTATTGGTCCCTCAAGATTTATTTACCCACAATGCACCCTGGGAAGCACCAATGTTTACAATACAGCACCTTCAGGAGTTCAAGAGTTACTCAAACTTAATGAGGAGAACGGATGGCGTGTCTGAATCCATGGGGCAGATACAGGGGCAGTTAGAACTTTGAGGAACAGATGGGGCAGACATATAAAAGATGTCGAAGTTTACAGCAGAGGAAAGAAGGAACGGAGAAAGAATGAAAGAAGGTCGAAAATAGATGGAAGGAAAGAGCTGAGGGGAGACTACAGGGAGAGAACGTGACCGGAAGAAAGAAAAGAGATGGGAAGTAGTGAACGAGAAAGTGAAAGAAAAAGAAGGGAGAAATAAATATTTTAAAACGAAACAATGGAGCTGAGGCAGGTGCAAGGGGAAATGGAGAGGAAGGAAGGGGAGAAGGAAGGAAAAATGGAAAGACCAGATAATGGTGGAAAAGACAACAGAATTTATTAAAGAGGAAAGGAAAAGAACAAAGATGGAAGGAAATGGAGAGAAGAAAATGAATGGTGTAAATAGAGACAATAAAGAAGGGAACTTGGGAGAAAGAAGAAAATGGCAAAGAAAAAATAAACTGTAAAAGTGGAAGGACAAGAGATGAAATGACGGAAAAGAGAGGAAGTGAAGAGAAAACAAACGAGATGGGTTACACTGAAGAAGATATAATGAGGAGGGGATGAACAGAGAAGAATAAGAGTGAGAAAGTAAAAATTGAGCGAGATAAGGATGAACAGCAACAAAGACAGGAACCACGGGTGAGGACAGAAATAAAAGGGGGGAAAAAAGTAAGAATGAAAAATAAACACTCGAAAGATAGATTGAAGAGGGTTGGGTCATGTTTTTAATTTTTAAGTCGTGATCAGGGTGCTGAGCTGAGAGGCATCAGGGAGGATTAGGGAAGGGAGCTGGGGCAGCTGGAGAGTAAACTAGGCAGGAGCAAGTATGTCAGAGACTAAGAAACCATTGGGGGGGATGAGAAAGGATCAGAAAAGGGGCAGATAAAGGAAGTATTCGAGTGTCAGAGGGAAGCAGGATAGGGGCGTAAATCTGTCAGATTGATGGTGCGTGTGAGGGCAGATGGAGAGGCAAGAGAAGGGCAGTTAGAGGAACAGATATGGGGCAGTGGGGACAGAGTGTAAAGAAATGACGCTTAATGGAGCGGATGAGGGTTGGCATTGGCGAGGTCAAGGGCAGGCCGGGGCAGGTGCAGATGCAAGAGAAGGGGCAGTTAGAGGAACAAATGTGGCAGAGAGTGGAGAGACTGACACTGGGGTACATGAGGGCAGGCACTGGCGAGACAAGGGCAGACAGTAGGGTTGGGGCAGGTGCAATGCAAGAGAAGGGGCACAGATGGGGCAGAAAGTGATGGAGCACAGAGTGGAGAGAACTGACACTCATTGGGGTAGATGAGGGCAGGCACTGGCGGGGTCAAGGGCAGAGCGGTGGTTGGGGTAGGTACAGATAGAAGCGAAGGGGCAGTTAGGGGGAACTTAAGGAACAGATGGGGCAGAAAGTGAACGGGCACAGAATAGAGAAAACTGACACTCTGGGGTAGACGAGGGCAGGCAATGGTGGGGTCTAGGGCAGAGCGGGAGTTGGGACAGGTACGGATGTAAGAGCAGGGGCAGTTAGAGGGAACTTAAGGAAGAGAAGGGGCAGAGAGTTGAAGAAACTCAAATCTTCATTCTCAGGGGTCTCACTAATACTTGATAACAAAGAAGTTGGCACAGAAGCTGAAATATGAAAAGACATCTTTATTAAACTTAAACAAGTGAGACTACGTCACACAGAAGCCAACTGAATGAGGCAGTCTGAGGAGTACAGAAAACAGAGGTCTTGTATATGCTTAGGGTCACAAACTCAGCATAAAAGTAAGGGGCAGTCCTAGCTTTTGCAAACATACAAAATGCCTAACATGGACATGCAAGATCTGTCAAATATTAGCCAATAGGAAAACATTCAAAACAAGGCATCATTTAACCAGAACATCCCCCTTGAGGCGTGCTTTTGCCCAACCCGATAAGTCAATCAATTACAGCACATATAGGTCAATCAGTAATGGCAGAACATGTCTGTGTGCTTCAAAGGAAAGGTTGTGAAATAAGAAAACGCAGGGAGAGAATAGCGAAGGCCAAAAGATAAGATACGGCACAAGAAGAATGCTAAAGGCTAACAGGTAGTTGATACAGGGATTAGGTGGTCCAGACAAGAATTAGTTTAGGCCGGCTGGTGTCTGAGATGGGTTTCAAGACCAGGACAGAGGGGGTTTTCAACACATTGCAGTCCAAAGGGCAGAGACACTTCGTGAATCATGCAGCCTGTGTAAAGGCAACACAAAATGGAGTTGAATGTAAAATGGAGTCCAAATTAAAGAACCTCAGACCCTCCTTTTGCCATTACACCGGCAAATACTAATTAATTGCTAGGCGAGCATTTTCCATTCTAAACATTTCATTAAAGGTATGAGCAGGAATACAAAGAGGACAGAGCATTGGGTCATAATTAACATATAGACAACAGGAGAAAGTAATGAAAACTATTACAAACCAATTATCATTTTCTACTACCCCAAGCAAAAAGCAAATCCTAAAATTATCTAGTAAGATTTTTAGGGCTCCTATGCATTTCAGTAATTTATTATATATTCAGGTGAAACAGTGGCGATACTTATCAATGCTCTGAGGTGAAAAGGGGATACTCTTCCACAGAGAATGGACTTTATTCTGCTTTTACTAAACAGAGTACTACTTTAAAACAATGCCAGCAAAACAATAAGAATCAGTCTCCTAACACCCATTTTATGCAATCACACGGAAACCACTTGTGAAACCACAACCATGCCCAGAGTCCGTTCCATGCCTCTCTGGCAGGCTTCTATTGTCTATCAAATCTGCTCCCATTGTTTTCACATTGGGTCTCTCAATTCAGGCATTCCATGAAAATAGTGCTTCTCAGTATCCGTTGGAGTGCCCTCCTGGCAAACACTCACAGCTCACTTGAAAGTCTCAATGTCTCAATGCAGTGCACCAGTGTCTCTCCTCTGCGGCAGACACTACAGATATTGTGCTCTTCATTGGTCATGGGCACAGATCATTTAGTGCAGACCCGGGTCTACATTCTCAGGCTCCAACAATCATTATTCAGTGTCAGAGGACGCTCAAGCTGCTCTTTCATGGGCACCAGAATGTAGTGCCTTTTGCCAATCTTGGATCCTCCGGTGCACTGCACTTCCGTTGGAGCAAAGGAAAAGGGGGATGTGTGTGGCCAAAACTCAGGCCAAGGGGCTCAAGGGACTGCACACTGTCAGAGGTTACCAGCACATGACAGGTGGAAAACTGAAGCCTCAAAACAACAGGAATCCGTCTTTCGCTCTTTTGCACTGAAATTCTGGTTCTGTGATGTTCAATGCCGTCTGATGGAGCAAGTGCGATGCTTTAAACAGTTCATTGTATAACAAGGGGACTGCAAGCAGATGGCCTGCAATCTTCAAAGGAGTGGCCATACGCCATGGGACAATTCTGATCTAGAATACACTGTAATTTCTCAAAGACAATACAAAGACAAAGGCAGTAGGCAAAACAGTGCCTCTAGCCTCTTCAATTGGGTTTCCGTGTGAGAGAATATCCTCCACCATCTTAGGGTAGATAGCGACATGATGAAGTCTAGGTATTCCTAAATTCCTAATCTAGAACATCTCAAACGAAAAATCGCATAATACAGATTATCAGGGACATTTAGATACCTCCCTTTTAATAACTGTGCATCAGGTGCACTATGCAACACACAAGCTAATGATCAAATGTGGAAACAAAAGACAAGAACTAGAGAGTCCTGGTATTTCCATGATTTAGAACACATCTTATCTCACCAAAAATTAAAGAAGCAGGAACAAAAGGGTAAAAAACCAAATTAAAATAGTCAATGAAAATTTGTCATGTTCAAAAAAATAAACGTAAGGTATCTCCTATTGGGGTGGAAAACTTGTCTTACTATAGTATTGAGTCAGTTAACCAGTCCATCACTACCCTGACAGTCAGACTGGAAAACCTCGAAGTAGGCCTAAAGAAAATTCTTAAAAAAACAGTCTGGTCATACAAAAGAGAATTATACATAATATAGGGGTTCCTGGTACATTACTGCAGTCTGGAAGTGTGAACCTGAACAATACACCAATAATAATAAATGGGCTGACGGGTGAAAGGAATATGGAAAAGGGAAATGGAACTAGGACACAGCTAAAATCCCCAATAACTAGGCACGATGTGACATCGGTCAGGGGAGAAGCGACAAAATAAAAATCTATAGGAAGAACAAGAAATTACTTGGGTGATAGTCAAGCATGTGACACAATACCAAGAGTATGGGTGATACACAAAAATCAAAATAGTTCACAAATGTTAGTTCTACCGCTGGCCGCTTAACCATATACGGTAACCTTAGCTAATGTTCCAGTTCCTTCTTCAGGGAAAAATGAAACCTTGTTTACTTTATGGTACAAAGCCATACACTACTTAGGAAGCAGAACTGACTAATGTAATATAGAAATTAGGTCACCATGTACAAGAGTCACAGATCTATAATTTATCCTTTCATCCAATCAGGATACATAAATCTAGGGCTGCCTGTTCCTTAAGGGAAGGGGGCAGTAACGTGACTAACGGCAGGTGACACACTTTAATCCTGTATATCTTTTATTTTTCTTGAATACTATTTATAGCCAAATTGACATACACTGGTGAAGTGTTGTCTGTGTCGTGCACAGTATGAAAATATCATATCTGTGAAATTTAGCAAATCAACCCAACTGTTGTGCAGCGATATGCATCGTCATAAAGATCCCTTCACAACACAGGGGAACTTGTAATAGTATCAGAACCAACAACAACAAAACAAAAACATGCATAGAATAAAAAAATGCACAAAACGCACATTTCAAGCCATCAGAAATACTTGCTGTATATCGAGCACAAAAAGCATAGACAAAACAATAGCATATGTGAATGAGCGGTGACGCACAACACCATGTCATGTACTTTATGCACTGTGAACCTGCAGCCCAAAACCCAATATTCGGGCCTGCTTAATTTGTCAGGTTTAAAATACTTACCCTCCTTTTGACAGCAGATCACCAGGCAGTGGAAATCGGCTGTCAAATACAACTTACTGTGTCGCTTCTGACACACAGGAGCAGCAAGAACAATTCATGATAGGACCAAATACACAAACATAAAAAACACATGAACATTTCTTTCTAAAGAAGTTACGCAAAAACACATCTCGTTTCAACCAACCAAACTTGCGTGTCTTGTCAGCCTTAAAATCACCCAGAACAATCCATGAATGATCTGTGGGCAGAAGCAAAAGAATACACAACACACAAAAGTGAAACATTTCTCATAACAAACAAATATCATATATAACGTCTAATCAGAAGACAAAACATGACACACATTAATAAACACAAAAATAAATTTCCATTACTTAACTGTTACCATCTTGTCAGTCAGCTTGCAACATTAAGCCACCTTAATTTTAACTTTCTAAAAGTAAAATTGTTTTACTGACACTCCATGTTAATTTGGCACCACAATTTCCACTGTGAAAAATAATTCTTAATTGACAAATTGTTCTCACTTAGGCATGTAGCCTTCAAAATTTTAGTAAAGGGCTTAGTCTTATTTTCTGTCTAAGACTTAATGTAATACTTTGTTTTCTGTCAAATAAAAGCAACTAGCAGACATTATTTTTTTTAGAGCAGAGATACAAATGTATCAGTTCTGCAGAGCATTTAGCATGATGTTGAGACTTTCAAAGAAACCCTTTTTTCATATTTTCCCTTTGGAATTAAGGTCTTTAATTTTATTGATGTTCTTATGGAGAAACCAGAAACCACCCCTTTTAGAGGCCCGTTTAGCAAGGTCATTCTGCACTTCACAGAGACAAGGCCCTAATTTAAAAGGTCACAGATGTCAACATGACAGCCTCCTTCCATTGTTTACAGGGAAACTTAAGATAGCACCTCAGCGCGACTTGAGCCAGCCTCTGCAGCTCTCCTAGCCCCCAGCTTCTGCACACTCTGAGGCTAGGTAAGCGCCGCGATTTGAGGCTGCTCCTGAAAGAATTTATTTGCTGCTAACTAGCGCGAGCACAGCGCTTTTTAAAACGCGGAAATAATTAATTAATTGTTCACTTTTTAAAATTAATCGAAGGGTCCTGTTTCCTGGTGGGGTTTGAGTTAGGACATACCCACACTCTAATCGGAGATTGCACCGCTGTTGAGCGGGTCTTTAGCTGCTTTCTTGCTCTCTTGGGGTGGGAAGACATCTTGGGGGAGGAAGCGCCGCTTTGGGACGCCATTGTGGTTTGCAGCCTAGTTGCTGCCTGGCCACCTGCACGCTCGAGGCTACTTAAGCTGAGAAGCACAGGGCTTCTTCTTGCTAGGTAAGCGCCGCGATTTGAGGCTGCTCCTGAAAGAATTTATTTGCTGCTAACTAGCGCGAGCACAGCGCTTTTTAAAACGCGGAAATAATTAATTAATTGTTCACTTTTTAAAATTAATCGAAGGGTCCTGTTTCCTGGTGGGGTTTGAGTTAGGACATACCCACACTCTAATCGGAGATTGCACCGCTGTTGAGCGGGTCTTTAGCTGCTTTCTTGCTCTCTTGGGGTGGGAAGACATCTTGGGGGAGGAAGCGCCGCTTTGGGACGCCATTGTGGTTTGCAGCCTAGTTGCTGCCTGGCCACCTGCACGCTCGAGGCTACTTAACCCTGCCCTCATGCAGGCGCGCAGCGTATGCGCGCAGCGTGGGCGCGCCGGAGGCTCGCCAGAGGCAAGCCCATCCATCAGGGCCCAGACGGGACCCGGGGCCACGACCCCTGGTTCTCGCTTGGTTTACTCCAGAGGTGAGTTGGAGTCTTTGAACTCCTGTAATCTTGATATCAGCCCAGAATGTGTTGCCATTCTTGAGCGCGAGAGACTCCTGTCTACCCCCACTCCCCAGTCGGATCGGAAGGTGATAAGTCAAGCCCGAGGCTTACGCTTTGGCCTACTTAATACTCGCTCCCTGCAACGACACAATCTAGAGGTGTTCACCCTTCTAGAAGGAGGAGAACTAGATCTCCTGGGACTCACCGAGACATGGTTAGAGGATTCCTCTATGCCGGATCTCGTTGCCTCCCTACCACCCGACTTCTCGGCACTTTTCCACAATAGATCTGGAGACAAGAGGGGGGGGGGTGTTGCCCTCCTGTACAACTCACGCCTTTTGGTCGAAAGGGTCCTGATGGAAAATTTAGCAGGTGCGGAAGTGATGGGTGTTAAGCTGCAATCAGGAACGGACTGTTTGCTGATTATGCTAGTCTATCGCCCTCCGTGGACTACGCCTGACTTCCCTGACTTGTTCATAAGACTGGTACAGGACATTCGCTCAAGATATGACAAGGTAATGATAATGGGGGATTTTAACTACCATTGGGAGAAGGTCCCAAAAGATGGTCAGGCGTTACAGATTGATGAGGCACTAACCTCATTAGACCTGGTTCAACAAGTAAGAGGACCAACACATGCCAAGGGACACACTCTAGACTTGGTGTGGACGACAGTTCCTGTTCAGGACATGGTTGCGGCTCAGCCATGCGTGTGGTCTGACCACTACTTGGTGAGAGGCAAGGTTTTGGCGAATAGACAGAAAACAACAACTAAAGGAGGATGGAAGGCAGTTAGGAAGTGGAATAAGATCGATGGGGAAAAAATGGTAAATATACTTCGCACCAACTCCCTTGCTAACGATCGCCCCCTCAACCCAGAGGCCCTTTGTGGGGCACTCACGGACAAACTTCAGATTGCTATAGACACAGTTGCACCAATCTGTAGGGTGAACCGCTCGGATAGGAAACGAGGGGCCCCATGGTACAATGAGTCACTCAGAGCTCAGAAACGGGGGCTACGTAAACGGGAAAGATACTGGCGGAAAAACTATAGTCCTGACTCTCGCAGTAACTACCTACGGGCTCTCGCTGATTATAAGCAAGCGATTATAGCCAGGAAGTCCGAGTTCTACGAAGAGAGGATTTCTTCAGCCACGAACCCTCAGAAAGAAGTCTTCCGAGTCCTTACGGAGCTCAGGAAGAATAAGGAACAGTCCCCGGACTTTAGTCAGGAGGATTGTCAGAAGTTCCAGGACTTCTTTACCAACAAAGTCATTGACTTGGTCACTGAAATTGCGGCAACCTCGCAAATTGACTGTCCACCGGTGGATGTCCCAGCCATACTGCCAATTACAATCCCGCTCTCTAATCTACCCTTGATCACTAAGGATAGTTTAGTCTCCCTCACGGGACGGGTTAAGTCCGGTTCTAGGTCGGACCCATGCCCACCTGAAGTGTTTAAACTTGCACTCCCGGGCATTGAGGAGGACGTGCTGAGTCTCCTGAATCTTTCTCTACAAACGGGCCAAGTGCCATCGGCCTTCAAGGAAGCTCGTCTGATTCCCTTGTTAAAAAAACCAGGGGCAGACGCAAAATGTCTGAAGAACTTCAGACCAATTTCCCAGCTACCATTCCTGGCGAAGGTTCTGGAGCAGCATGTCCTTATCACCCTCTCTGAACATCTGGAAAGTAACATGCTGCTAGAACCGAACCAAGCAGGGTTCCGCACGAACCACAGCACGGAGCTGGTGATGTTGTCAATCGTGGATGAACTTAGGAACAGAGCAGACAAGAAAATCCCGGGGGCCCTGGTGCTGTTGGACCTCTCCGCGGCATTTGATACCGTGTGTCATGAACAACTACTGTCGCGGATGAGGGATATCGGCATTCAGGGCATAGCATTGGCATGGTTCACATCCTTTCTTCAAGGGAGGACGCAGAAAGTGCAATTGGGTGACATGCTTTCTACCGCAGCCTCGATCACTTGCGGGGTCCCACAAGGGTCGGCTCTGTCACCCCTATTGTTCAATATATACCTGCAGCCTTTGATTCGGATGCTTAATCAAATGGACTGTCAGGTATATAACTACGCAGACGACACCCAGATTATTATCCAGCTGGAGGATAGCCAGAATGCCTTTACCAGACTGCAAAACATTCTGAGAAGCACAGCTAACTGGATGTCCGGCAACTCCCTAAAAATCAATCCGGACAAAACCGAGGTGTTGCCGATTACCATCGCTGGCAACCCTTGGTGTGATCGTTTCTGGCCTGGGGAGTTGGGCACGCCGCCAGAACCGGCAGAGGTGGTCAAGAGTCTGGGCATCCAGGTGGACAGTAAGTTGTCCATGAAAAAGCAAGTTTCAGCTGTGGTGGGCTGTTGCGTCGGCCTCCTTCGCCAACTTAGGAAAGTTTCCCCGTTACTTTCTTTTTCCACCTTAAGGAGCGCGGTTTCTGCAATGATTTTGGCCAGGCTGGATTATGGCAATTCATTGTATATAGGACTCCCACAGGGTCTCTTAAATAGAATGCAGACGGTAATGAATGATGCTGCTAGGCTCATCTTCAAGAAACCAAGGAGTACCCAGGCATCCCCCCTCCTGCGGGAACTCCATTGGTTGCCAGTGAGGCAGAGATTAATGTTCAAGGGGCTCTGCATTGTACACAAGGCGCTTCATGGCAGAGCACCCACCTATCTGAAATCTCGTCTGTCCCTTTACAAACCAGGGAGGGCGCTTAGATCTGCTGACTCTATTTATCTGGTTCAGCCACGCTGTAGACTGACTACTGTGGGTGGACGCGCTTTTTCACATACTTTGCCAGCTATGTGGAATAAATTACCGCTGAAACTCCGCAATGAAAAGAAACTAATGCCTTTCCGCAAACAACTAAAAACTGTGCTTTTCCAGCAAGCGTGGGGTGGCCTTTAAATGTAATTCTGATGCATCTTTTATTGTCTAGCTGATCCTAACAAAGCGCTTAGAGACCCCTGGGTTATAGGGCGCTATATAAGTCACAATAAATAAATAAATAAATAAATAAAAGGCCTTCCTAATTCCTCCTAACCTGCAATAATTCACTCTATTTTGAAAAAATAATTTCTCCTTTTTAGGCGCAAAAAAATTATCTCTATTCCCAGATTATTAAACAACATTTACTGTGAATAATTCACAGAACCTAATAACACACATACCAGTTTTTAGAACAAATGCTTGTTGCAATGGTACTCATTTCATAAACCTTAAATGGATTTCACTGGGCCATTTAAAAGTAAACCCCACATGGGGACTACCTGCAAATTTGTATTATACCTAAATGTATGCATTTACTGAAGCCTAAAGCACTTTAAAGCTATTATAAATGGCAAGAATGCTGTTTTAAATGGTCTATTTTACCCAAATTCCACTTTGATATTAGGGGCACTTAAAAATAAATATCCTATAATTGTGTTACATATTAATCATCCTCAGAATGTTCTTTATAAATTGCAGAGATTGGACATTAGACATATCTCATGTAAATCCTTAGAAAAATGAGGTTTTTTTACGCCTGCGCTAAGTAAAATTCCATATGCTAATGTCCTCATTATGCAGGACAGCACAACTTAAATTAAATTATAATGCTAGGAGGTCACAGTATGAGCATTAAGCTTCATGAATAGTAAAAAACGAATTTTGTAGCACTTATTTTTAATAATTATTTTTCATAATTAATAATTATTTTTCATAAACCCAATCGTTTTTGATAATTCCACATATAAAAGCCAGCTGCATCTCTTGCCTATCATTTTTGACGCATTCATTTATAAGCCTAAGCACAGAAGCCTAACTTGAAACATGACAAAATTTGGCGCCACATTTTTTCTTTCTAAAAAGGACAATTTTTATTTAGCAACAGACCCAAGAATATGCTTACAAAAATGCTTAAAGAGAGGAAACCCTTAATTGAAATGCCTTCCTGTAATACAAAATAATGAACCTTAGTTTTGGAACCTTTTGAAAACAACATTCTGAAATGCAAAGATTCACCCGTGTTTAACTGAGGGCAAAGTCCTGGCTGAGTAAATACTCCTGTTTATTTAGCTTGTCTCTCAGCATTGTAACATGAGCACGGTGGCAGTCTTTTTCAAACGAAGACACATCAATGCATGTTCTATAATATGCGTCTGAGTTCAGCAAAAATTTACTTCAGCTGAAGTGTTTGGCTGGAAATTTCTAATACAATGTGTGTAAGTAAAAAATGCTATAAGTTTGGTTTTCTACAAAACACACCATTCGTTTTTGGGGGCCTTTTTATTCCTAGTGAATGTTTAAATATTTTTTTTAAGCATTTAGACATTTTGCTTTATAGACTGAAAAACCACAAACACACATTTGAGCTCATTTCAGACATAAACAGAAAGGGGTTAAAACACTCAGGACACACAATACGGTGCGCTTTAGCCATGCATTTCGTGAATAGCGCCATCGCTATTCACTTACAGAAGTTTGCACTAATGGGAAAACCACATAGACATTTAAATACACATTTAACCCACAAATCAATACTCAGGACAGAAACAAAGGACAGCGCACAGACTGTACTTGAACCTAACCATTTGCAAATACTAGTTGTAAGTCATATTTACAAGAAACGCTTCTCAATAGTGTTCCAAAAGACTGTAAAAACAGACTGCTGCATATCCAAGAAGCCAAAACACTCAATTCACTAGCTTTGGCTGGCAGAACACCAAAAATCGCTCTGCATATCTTCATTCATAAAATTGCGCAGAACAAAGGATCCTTGTTTTGTATTATGTCATATTTTAATTCCTTGGGGATACAAAATCACCAAGGAAGAAATATGTTTTTAAATCTAAACCTATTTATGATATTCCCTCTAGGGGAGCCGGCTAATTTACTTCACATTACACTATGGTACCTTTCAAAAAAGCAACACATTCTTTGATGCACGCTTGAAAACAGGCATGCCAGAAATATTTGCAGAATATGCAAATATTATAATCAAAGTAGTGCTTAAGGTACTTTTCGTACGTGCACCGTTCAATAAAACCAAATAGAGAAAAATCTCCTCATTACCTGCCTACACAAATTGCAATTTGCATATCCAAAATCCAAAACATATATAAAGTTGGCCAACACAAATTCCAAAGCTACAGTAAGCGTTACTAAACTACCTTACTCTTACCAATCGAAAGGTTGTCCAATTTCTAACTGCCAAGTTCTGAATGACCTAACGGTCTATTTTAGAATACTTACGCCAAAAATATTCTCAGTCAGGAGTGACATCATGTGGAGGATCAAAATCAGGAAGATCAGAAATATACTGGGCTGCAGAGACAAAGAATCTCCAGAATCCCTGTGCACAGAGTACCTTCTTAGTAGAATCCTGTTCTGTCCTCCTCAGTAGATTTCAGTCTCCTGACAAGATCACTCCCACAGATAGTCACTCCTCTGATGAAGCCCACGTTGGCCGCGCCAATTGAAGAAACTCAAATCTTCATTCTCGGTGGTCTCACTAATACTTGATAACAAAGAAGTTGGCACAGAAGCTGAAATATGAAAAGACATCTTTATTAAACTTAAACAAGTGAGACTACGTCGCACAGAAGCCTTAGCAACTGAATGAGGCAGTCTGAGGAGTACAGAAAACAGAGGCCTTATATATGCTTAGGGTTACAAACTCAGCATAAAAGTAAGGGGCAGTCCTAGCTTTTGCTAACATGCAAAAGGCCTAACATGGACATGCAAGATCTGCCAAATATTAGCCAATAGGAAAACATTCAAAACAAAGCATCATGTAACCAGAACATCCCCCTTGAGTCGTGCTTTTGCCCAACCCGATAAGTCAATCAATTACAGCACATATAGGTCAATCAGTAATGGCAGAACATGTCTGTGTGCTTCAAAGGAAAGGTTGTGAAATAGGAAAACACAGGGAGAGAATAGCGAAGGCCAAAAGATAGATACGGCACAAGAAGAATGCTAAAGGCTAACAGATAGTTGATACAGGGATTAGGTGGTCCAGACAAGAATTAGTTTAGGCCGGCTGGTGTCTGAGATGGGTTTCAAGACAAGGACGGAGGGGGTTTTCAACGCATTGCAGTCCAAAGGGCAGAGACACTTCGTGAATCATGCAGCCTGTGTAAAGGCAACACAAAATGGAGTTAAATGTAAAATGGAGTCAAAATTAAAGAACCTCAGAGTGGCGGGAGCTGGCACTCTGGGTATATGAGGGCAGGCCCCTGCGGGGTCCAGGGTAGGCTGGGGGTTGGGGCAGGTATGGATGCGAGAAGGGGCAGTTAGAGGAAAGTTTGGGGAGCAGATGGGGCAGAGAGTGATCGAGCACAGAGTGGAGAGAGCTGACACTCACTGGGGTAGATGAGGGCAGGCACTGGCGGGGTCGGGCAGACCGTAGGGTTGGGGCAGCTACAGATGCAAGTGAGAAGGCAGTTAGAGGGAACTTTGGGGAGCAGGTGGGACAGAGCGCGGAGGGAGCTGACACCCTCCACGCTCCGGGGGGGCTAGCGGGGTCTCCGGGCCTCGTCCATGGCGTGGATCCTGCAGCACAAGCTCTTCATAGGGCTCCACGGGGAGGGGGTGGGAGCCTGGTCGTGTACGGTGGCCCCGCTGGCCCAAGCAGAGGCAGCATGGCCGCAAGAAAGGGAAGGGTATCTGGAGTACCGGAGGCCGTGAAGTCCTCGCCAGGGCCGGAGTGCACCGTGCCGCGGGAGCGTTGTGGTTGGGAAGTGCTGGTGGCACAGTGATCGCAGGTCAGGCCCTCCAACTGCATGGTAAAGCAGAGTTCTCTTGGAAGTGTCAGCCGTGGTAGTCGACAGTGAGGAAGCGCTGCACAATTGGAACGCAGAATTTAAGGGACTCTAAGGCTTCGTAAATCTGCATGCGGTGCAAGCAACGAACCAAACAGTCTTAGGGGTAACACCACCATGTTTCTTCGAGGTCCAGCAGAAATGCCTTGGAGAAACGCCCCATCATTTTCAGACTGGGGGGGCGTGTTTTTCTTTCTCTCCTCTTCCCATTGGCTGGAATGTAAAATTCCAGCCAATGGGAAGAAGAGAGAAAGAAACTAAAAAACACACCCCTCAATCCGAAAAAGACGGGGCTTAAATGGAAAGAGAAACCTCTTCTCCAATGGCTGGCCTCCGTTTAGGAAGCCAGCCAATGGAGAAGAGGGGCGGGTTTAAGCCCCATACTCTAGAAACATAAAATCTCGCCAGCGAGACTGCGCAAGCGCAGCCTACGTAGGCCGAGACCTAAAAAGGAGGCTCTTTGCTTCTAGATGCCAAAAGAAGCACCTCTTCTTCTGAATACAGGACTCCTCTTCACCTTGGAGTTGAACATACATGATAGGAATTCCCTGATCTTGTCTCTGATCCATAACTTTTGACCCTGGAGAAGTCCTAAAATTGATACTTTCAAAGGCTTAGCGCTATGAAATGGCTTCTTGTTGCACATCAGCGGCTTATAAGTCAATAAAATGTCATAATTCTACGCAATCATCTAAATTGACTGTCACTGCTCAGGGCTCGACAAATCTAAAAAATTGTACTAGTCCTGCAGGTCTAGTAACTTGGAAAATCCCCTCGACCCAACTGCAACCTACTTGACCTCTGTCTTTGAAAACAGAGCAAAAGTGACAAGTTAACAAGATTTAAAGGCATCTTTATTGCTTAGTTCCTTTGTGAGCAATAAAAATGCCTTTAAATCTTGTTATCTTGTCACTTTTGCTCCGTTTTCAAAGGCAGAGGACAAAAGTTAGTTTGTTTCCTACTCGCCAGAAAGGGCGAGTAGGAGCTAAAAATAGCTCGTCCTCATCCATTCTCCCTCGCAAATGCGAGCAGGCGAGTGGATTTGTCGAGCCCTGCTGCTGAACAGGGACGGCGGCTCTTGGGTGATGCGACCGGTGCACCCGCAACTGGCTCTAACCTCGGAGGTGCTGTATTTGGAAACACTATAAATAACTTACATGTGTAAACGCACCTGCTAAATTGTTCCTTGTGTGTCCAACAGTTTTCAGGCAGCAATAAAAATGTCAAGATAACTGGTGATTATTATGTCTGCTAGAGAGAGTGAGTTTCCTCTAGTAGCAGTTTTGACTCATCATGAAATAGTGCTGAAGGTTAATGTGCCTGCTGCAAATAACTTTTACCATGTAGATCACAGAACTGTATTTTTTGTGGATAGCTCACTGGGGTACTGCTTTTGCAACCGAGAACCTTTTGTTACTTACAGTTAATGAGTAACATTCTCAATATATAGCACAGTGACCTATGAATCGTCATCAAAGAGATGCATGCGAGGTATAGGCTTGGAACATTGCTTTTTCCCTACTCTTTCATTTTCCTAATGTTGCTAAAAAGGTTTGCTGGGTAGAAGTCCTTTCTTATTAGTAAAGTCAACCCAACCACTGCCGTACTTCTTTAAATCGTAAATTTGTGCTTCTTCAGACCAAGCACTCTTAAAGTATACTGGCTACTAGTATGGATGACACGAGATTCCTGCACCTTACTATTCTCATTGTGTTATGTAACATTTCCCATCGACTGATATACACCGGTATGTTTTATTGTTTCTGTATAATGTGTTAGTGATGCAAAGTGCTCCCTACACTGGTATGAGTAGCACGATAAAGCAAATGAAATGCTTGTGGGAGAGGTGCTATGGAGGAATGAGGAAACTATTAGAGGGTGTTAGTGAGGGAATCAATGAAGGAGATTTATTTTATTTTCATTTGAAGAGTTTTATATAACGCTGGCTAGACCCGGAGGTATCAGAGCACTTTACATGAGAATTAGCGTGTTACATAAATTACATCTGTTACTGCAGGATAGCATAACATAGGGAAAAAACAGTGATTACACAGTTACATGATTTACATAGCATAACATAGACACAAGTCCTATGGGGCATAAAAGGTAGAGGGGGAAAAGTAAAAAGGGTTGGAATGTAGATCGAGGTAGGGTGGAGGAAGGCGGGGTAGCTCGCGCAAAAAAGATTGTTGCACCGGGCGCCACCAGTGCTAAAACTGGCCCGGTGGCTGAAGTAAAAAATGTACAGCTGCTTCAAGTTCCATATTTTGTACAGTGTCCTCTGTAAAAGTAGATATAGGTTTAGTGATATAAAAGCTGGTCCGGGTACGCGCACTTGCCTTGCAATAAAACCCATGGCCAATACCTGCCCTTTATGACAGCTCCGATGTGGTGTTGACAGAACTACCGGTTCGGCAATCCGGTGCTCTGACATCTGTTCCAGTTACACACCTGATCGATCTCTTTTACAGTGAAATAAAGTGAAACCTACACCCTCCCCTGTCAGGCATTCGACAGCAGGGCCCGGGCGAGCACTTGAGCTGTTTAACCCCTTCGTTGTTGTGGGCCTGTGCGTGACAGTATTAAGCCAGTAACAGGTAGCGCCTCCGATCAGGAACGCACATGTAGTATAAGGGCCTGTGGCCACTGACTTGTGTCTATGCAAGTAGTGAAAGGAAACCGAAACACACACACATTACATTAGCCAAGAGATTTCGATCTCAAAAAGATCACAGTAATTTTTTTTTCTGTTTTAAGTGACTTCTGGGCATATGCTGAATTTTTTTTTTTTTTTTTATTACTTTTTTCTGTAAGGCATGGGTGTATAGATCTACTTTCTTTCTGGATTCCGAAAGGTTTGACCAGTCAGGCGATCCGTACCGGGAGTTGTAATTAAATGTGTAGGCTTTGAGGATGTTTTCCTGGGGCCACCTTCGCTGACCTTTTCTGCCTTTTATCTCAATGGACGAACGGCATAATTTATCACTGAACATTTATCTCTTGCGTGCGTACATAGCACTCTGGAATGTTCTGTTGACTCTTTGCTGGAAATGGAAAACAAGTTACACTGAGTGTGTCTGGCACTGTATTAAATCTCCGACATTCACAAACTCTGTGATTAATAGCGCAACTTCTCCGAGACCGGCACTTACAGACCAATAAACAGCGTGACAAAGCTTCAGATAAGAAACTTCGCCACAACGGCCGTAAAGCAGGCTACCATGTCCCAAGGGCCCGTTCCAAAAGCGGACAGGGCGGCAACTTAAAACCCTCCTTTCTAATGGAAAGCCAGCGTTTACCATGAAAGCTGACGCTTCCCAATTGAAAGAGGGGCAGGGCTTAGGCTCCCTTTTTGTTTACAAGCTCTCTCACTGGGCGGGGTAGCTTCGCTGCCACACCCACGCGAGACCTAAAAAATATATGAAGAAACCTAATGCTTTGTGACTGACAATGACATCCAGACTAATTCTATCGGGATGATTCACTTTACTTTCTTGCGAACCAACCATGGGGATCCACCTTTCCACTACTTAGATTGCTCATCATCCCTCTAGTTAACCGGTGTCTCTTTGATCGTTACATATAAGATTATATTCATGTTTTTTTTAGATCGGATTCTTCGGAGGAGCAGAAGAAACAAAAAGATCAGACGATCCGAAGTGCAGACTTCAACAAACCAAGCCAACAGCATGGACTTTCCCAATCCAGGGACCACTCATCTGATTCAGACTCCAGTGTGCCACGCAAGGATAAGAAAAGGGGCAGAGGCAGCCGCGAAAGGAGTAGCAGGCAGAGGTCTCATTGCTCTGTATCCTCTGTCAGCTCAATATCGCCGGCTCGCTCTCAGAGTCCAAAGGGAGACTTGGAGATCCAGCTGACTCTTCAGGAGCGGCTTCGACTCAAGGAGGACAAAAAACGTCAACAGGAGATGCTGAAGGCCATGGAGACTCCTGAGGATAAGCGGGCCCGACGCCTAGCCAAAAAGGAGGCTAAGGAAAGGAAGAAGCGGGAGAAAATGGGCTGGGGCGAGGAGTACATGGGCTACACCAATACAGACAACCCTTTTGGGGACAACAACTTGCTGGGGTCCTTCATTTGGAACAAGGTGAGTGAAGCTTTATCCGTATGAAGGTGGTGATGTGTAATTTGTTGTGTAGCTTAAGTCCATTAAAATAGACAGTATGTCTGGCTTGTGTTTTTAGAGCGAAGTTAAATATACAACTAGGGTTGACTACTACTTCCTTTTAGGAGAAAGAAATATGGGAAGCCAAAGATTTGCTACTGGGACGGGAACTAGATGGACTCGAAGGTATTGAAGTTGTAGTGGTCGGGCAGGAACACCCTACTTCACACCATAACACCAAACAGATGTGTAATTGGCTGAACGTTTCGCTGTTAAACTCTTGATTATGAAGATATAAACCCGAGCAGGCATGAGGTGGTCCACCAAATAAAAATACCAAGCGGTTTTCTTTTTGCAGCTCATGGCCTTAGGTCAGTTGGTTCTGCAACACATACTACAAGTTCCACCGACAGCAACCCCTGAAATAAAGAGGCATGCTCACATTGGATCCTAGAGGTAGGAAACTCTGGGACAGTGCAAAATCATATGGAGAAGTACCATCCAAACAGCTTGAAAAATGACCAGAGAAAGAGTCAAAAGGCGGGGGTGGATTGACCGCTCTGTCCCAGTAACCGGGGCCATAAACAAGTAGTTAGAACGGCACAGGCTGTACTGAAACTTTGCTCTGGGGCCAACAGCACATACCAGAATTGCAAAAACGATTCTGCAACCCCAGTGAGGTGCACCCACATGTCCTTTGAGGAGCCCTCGTTCAGCATTGAAATCACAACCTGGAAAGTCCACGTTTAACTCTTAGGTTAGAGGGGTACATTAATCCACCTACCCTTCGTGCTCGAGAGTTCTGTTTTCAAATGCAAATTAACTTGCTCCCATGAATGTGCTTAAATAGTTGTTAGGTGAACTTAAAATCACAGACCGCTGTCTACCTAAAGTGCCAAGAAGCCAAACAGGAGCTTGGTGCACTTTTCAAAAATAAATGTCTCACATAGCGCACATGACAGATCGACTGATCGATTGTCTTTGTGAATCTGGCCACGGAATGAATATTCAGAGTTTGTGAAGAGCCAGAAGCTATTTTTGAGAAGCTAGGGGTAACTAGGGAGTATTGCTCAAGATTCACTCTGAAACGAATGCACCAGTGGGATCCGGGAAGAAAGAGAGACGAGTACATGAATACGCATGAGACCTGAGGGAGTGAATGGCAAGAGACGAGAGAACGTGGACTCTACAAGCCAGATTGGAATTTCACAAACCAGCTTGCGAACTGAGATCCCATAGTTTGACTTTAGCCAAAATGAAATGAATAAGGAATGCCGAATCAGGAGCCTGCTCCTTGTCTTATTTGGTTGCAGTTCAATGGAACTCTTTACCGTTGGACATTTGTTTAATTGATAATCATACTAGGTTTAAGAAAAAAGTGAAAACTTGGTTCTTTCCTAGTTAAGACGTTCCTGTCTTGGTTTAGTGAATCTCGCTCAGAGGATGGGTTGGGCGTCTACCTAGTACTGGGACATCCCTTGGGGGATAAGTTTTGCGCTCGACAAATAAGAAAAATAAAATAAAGTAATAAATGCACAAAATAGAACATGAAATGAATATCCAAAGTAGACCAGGGAATGAATGCACCAATGGGAACAGGGATTAAATAGGGCATGGGGCACTCACAAATATTTACTGAGGGGCCACAGGTAAAGTTTTAGAGTTTGACCGCGGCCACATTGGTTGGGGAGGGGGTTGGTTGAGCAATCATAGATGTAAAGCAAGATAAAAAACAGCAAATGTATGCTTACTTCTGAAATCTACTAAAAGAATGAATTTCCGTATATTTTATTTCCTCTTCTTTGTGTGTTTTACAAACCAGAGAAAATAAGTTGAGAAAAGTTCACTTAGAAAAGTAATCCGGAAATAAATGATTTACTTTTTAAAATGCTAACATGATATGCTAAACTGTCTTAGAAATGTGTTAATTCCCTCTTCTGTACGCTTCTGCAGTGCCCCTAGTGTGTCATGAATTGCATGTTTATATTTCGATAATTAAACTGGGAGTCACACATGGAAGTGGCTGCTTTCACTGGTTCGGGCTTCAAATAGCAATGGAATGCTCACAAGGAGGGTCTGGCAGGCCGCATGTGGCCCCCGGGCCGTACAATGAGTCTCAGTGGAATAAATAGGCAGAAAAGACGAGGGAATGAATATGTAAAAGACCACATGGCATGGAAGAGTAAAATAGACAAGGGAATGAGTGAACCAAAGAGACCTAGGAAATGCATTACCCAAAGGGACAGAGGAATGAAGGAGCAGTTGAGACCATGCAACGACTGAGCTAGCAGGCCAGTGAATGAATGTGGGACCAGGGAATGAATGACCCAAAGGTGGGCATTGAATCAATAAGCCAGAGGAGACCAGGGAACAAATGAGTCTGAAGAGAGCAGGCTGCGTATGAGCAAGCGGGACCTTTGTCTGAATGAGTCAGTGAGTAAGGAACAAATGAGCCAAACTGATCAATGAATAAATGAGCCATGCAGAGCCACAAACAAATGAGACTTGGGTACTATGGCATGAATAAGTCAGATGGGCTCGGGATTTGATGAATGAGTAAACCCAGAGCTTGAATGAGAGAGGACGAAGGGAATTAATAAGCCAGTGGAATTGGGGATTTAATGAACAAGTAGAACCAGAGCTTGAATGAACGAGAGAGAGGGAGAAGGGAATGAATAAGCAAGTGGAGCTATCAAGGGAATGAGCCCGAAGGACTTCTGAATGAATGACATACGGGAGCCAGAGTGTGATTGAGCCGAAGGACTGGGGAATGAATGTGCAATTACGACCAGCGTGTGAGTGAACAGAGGATTTGAGCCAGGCGACTTTACCCTGAATAGATGTTCTACTGGTGTGCCAAAAAGCAATGCTGCGCGCTCAAACCTAGAGGGAGAACACAGAGTTTACAAGAAGTAAAGGTACACAAGAGAATGAGCTCCTCAACACACCCACCAGGGAAGAGAGTGATTTGCCGAGTAATTAATGTACTAGTACACTATAGACAGGAGAACTGTTCGCCAAACACCAACAGCTTGTGTCAAAGGTATTTTTTGGGACTTTATTTCTATTTTATAGTATCTCAAAATCATGGCCCACACTGGTTGTCCTGTTTGCCTTCTTAATACAGAAAATAAAATGTGGTGGTGTGAAGCTCATGGGCAAATTGACACTGTTTTTGTATTTTAGGGTACCTTGAAAAGAAAGTATTGTGTGAAGACGTTCTACCACATCCTGTGAAAGGGCTTCAGAAATGTTTTGCCTTTTGAAGTGTCTCTATTAAATGGGTGTGAAACTTCTGGCAGCTAAGTTTGAGAAGCTCCCAGGCACAGAAGGAGATGTCTACTCAGATGTAGGGTAACAGAGAGGCGAGCGGTTCATTTGTTCTGTGCGTTCCAGGACCAGTCTGGCTTCTCTGTTCAGATGGAATGTTTCAGAAGGAAAGGAGACTAACAAAAGGCCTGATGGCACTCCTGCAGACCCCCCAGGCTATAGCGGCAATGATTCGCAAATTTAGCGGCACAAATATGGAAATTTAGCAGCACAAATATGGAAATTTAGCAGCATTTTTGCTGCATTTTATTTTACTCCTAATCATTCATTTTCAGCTTTTAAATCAATGGAAACTGTTTTAGCAGAGTATTCCACTTTGAATAGGCAACCTGGAATATTGAATAGAGGAAGCAGCCCACAGGTGAACACTGTTATTCCTTGGAAATGCAATTCTCCATTTGCCTTAGTATAGGTTGGTAGCAGTTATCGTACCTTTTGACACATTGTGGGGCCGGTGTTTGGCACATCCTTAACCCGTTTCTCGCCTGAGAGTCTGAGGGCGGCTGGACACCGCTTTCGTGGACAGGCCATGGCCCGTTGAACAGGTCCAAGAAGGCCCACTGTGCGAAAAATAACTGACTTTGGGGTAGATAAGAGATTTTAATATAAAGGTCTTTACAGGTGGTCTCTTTGCTAGACAAAGTAGCTTGGTAACGTGACTTTGGCGAGGCTGTACATAGAAGGGTCACACACTGTGTACATTATTTACAGCTGCCACGTGAGTCCATGTGTTGTCAACAGTCCTTTGCATGTTGTCTTTATGCTCCCAGTTTTAACCTCTTGGCTGCCTAGCCTTTACCCTCAAAAAAGCAGAGACCTTTTTGGGGTTATTGTAGGAAGCTGCCTCTATGTATGGTGCACCATATCGAGATACACTGCAGTGTGTCTAGGCAACACCCAAATTAAATACAGAGACACAAATGACACTCCAAATGCTCTCTTTTGCAGTAGTGTGGACACACAGGCATATCAGAGGGTAGTGCGAAAACATTTATTTATACACAGGCTTTAAATGAGAGAGACACCAAATAAAGACCTACACTGATTCATAAAAATAACACATACTTCTATATGAATTTAGATGTGATCTTGAAAAGTAGGATGAGCTTTTTAGTCTAGTTTTGGATTGGAAGTATTATTGGTGTGTGGATGGAGGACCCCAGCAACAGTCCCCACACTCTCCACCACATGCAGCAGGCCCCTGGGGGCCCTACACAGGAATCACCATGCCGAGGGGTAGTCATGCCATCCCAAGTCTTTAGCTCACACTCTAGGCTGGCAGCAGAGGGCAGGTGGCAAAGTAGGCCCAGTCGCTGCTAGGGGTGCCCCCAGGCAGCCCTTCTGGGCAAGTCCAGGCCCAAGCAAGCAAATCCAATCCCTCAAAGGAGGCTCGTTGGGGTGCAGGATACATGGCCCTCTAGAGTCCAGGTGGCAGACACTGCTACGTCTCAGCACCAGGCCCTTGCCAACTGGCCCTGTTCTCAGACTGTGGCTAGTTAACCACAGCAATCAGTATGCCCCCTTCTCACCTGATATGCCGCGAGTGGAGTGAGGGGCTTTGCTCATGTGTGGTCGGTGGGCCAGAGGCACAGGATGCGCAACCCTCTCTGTTTGCGCCACTTTCTGGAGATCAAGTGCAGCGGGAGGCCTCACCTTCAGCTCCCCTCCCTGACCTGGCCTCACAGCCACTCGCCGACCAGCCATGCGCCCTCCAGCCCAGACTATCAGCACCTCACAGCTGGCCCGTGGTCTCTGCTGCAGGGACAGGAGGAGACTTGTTATGTGAGCCCGTAACTCACAATGTCACTCCACAGGCCCTGCATTGAGGTCCCTTCAAGCCAGAACCTGTTGAGACATTTACTAGGTCTCACTGGATACCACATAATATCTTTAGCCTACTGTAGGACCGTAGTGAGGAAAGAACACTTTAATGGGGGGGTTCTTGATTTCGCAGGCACTTTTGTAAAAATTGCGCCTTTTTTTTTTTTTTTTTTTTTTTTTTTACAAAAGTGCGATTTCGTGGCAAATCGCGAAATCCTGGAGGGTCTGTTTGAGGGATGGAAGAGAAGCACTGGCCATAAAGGGAATGTGCCAGCAGAATAAACTCCTGTCTTACCCTGGAGCGCAGTAATAAACGAGCCGAGGATTCCAGTGTGAAAGGCGTCAAGTCTGTTGTCACATTCGTTCCTTAGCTTGGTGTTGCCCTTTCTACACAATGCAGAGCTGTTCAGAATAAAGAAAGGCTAAAAAGTGAATTCTTGTTTGGGTAGAAAGCTCTTTGCAAAGATACAGCTGTGGCTGTGTTGAATTATACTGGCAGGAGCTTGCTAGAGCTCACTCGGATATGTTAGACGTGCAGAAGTTAGGGTTTCAATTTATACATCTTGCCTTCTGCCCCAAATGCCTAAGTTTGTCTGTGTAAGTAAATATTATCTTGATGATCAAAAAGAAAATGGCCATTTTCCTAGAGCCAGCAATCTTTTGGGCAACAGAACCCATCTTTTTGTACCAGTTTTTAACGGATATCCCGATTTCACTTGATGTGCGTACTTTATTCTCCACGAACGTGAAATTAAAAATCTAGTTTGGTCCTTTTTCAGCTATTGGAGCAGTGTTCATTTTTCAGAACTATAAGGCTAATACATTGGCTATTTTACTTAGGGAAGCAAACTGCAGCATTATCTAGATTAGAGTAGCCAGTCAGTCAGTCAAAAACTCTTTATTCGATTAATTAAAATCATAAAAGAAGCAACATTACATACATACAAAGTAAAAATATATATACATTTAAAAACAGACATCTATGTACATACATACATTCAATGCAGATTATATATTGCAACGTTCATGGGGTGTTAATTAATACAAATTATCTCCTATTGTAATTAAAAACCACTATTAAAACAGTACAAATATTAAAAATTCTATTCCACGATTATGGGGAAGTGGTTTAGATCAATTTATCTGTAGGGTTCTTTTGTTTTTAACTCTGGCTGCAGCCACCAGAAAACTAGCTACGCTGAAGATAACTCGCACATTGTTCAGTAATTGCAAATACAGTAGTGCAGGCCTCACCTGCAGGAAACCCGCTTCTCGTAATATGGGCAGCAAGAATTTATTTCGTGCCACCGAAAATTTGTCACAAAACATAATAAGGTGAAGGGTGTCTTGTGTCGAGAAGTTGTCGCAGGAACATGGTGGAGAATCAGCTGGCTTACCCCAATGTTGTTGATCTCCCAACACAAGATGAATAAGGTTAAATCTAAACCTTGTAAGCAAAAAGCGATGGTATGGCTTTGTTACAATCCTGAGGTAGGGTTCTGTGTGGGGCGAGGACTGCAGAGCATAAATGCTTCTTACTCCTGATTTTTTGAGTTCTATATCCTCCCTGTCTGCCTCAGCCATGATTTGAAAGTTCTGCTTAATCCATCCCAAATCCTCTTTCTTGATACCCTCTGGGGTGGAAAACACGTCCAGACGTCCCAGCCTGACACACGCCGCTCTAACGTATGCCAGCCATGGGATGCTAAGTGCTTTGTCTAGAGCCAAACAGTCTTTAAGGATGAGATGATTAAGGGTAATGTCCTCATTTAGCCATGTCTTAGCCCAACAAATCAAAGGTGCTGCCTTAAGATGATCTGTGATATATCCCATTCCTAGTTCACAGTGTACTGCCATGGTTGACGATGAATGTGGTACTGCCAGCAGTGATCTAAAAAACTTATTTTCTACCAATTGAATTTTATCCACGTTGGCATATCCCCAAATCGGTGCCCCGTAAGACGCAATGGCCCGACACTTAGCCTTATAGATTTTGAGCATGGGTTCCATGGGTTTCGCTCCCAGTCTTTTAGCAAAATTGAGAAGCCCTATGGTGGATCTAGCCACTATGTTGCTTTTGTGCTTCATCTGGGGACCCCAATTACCTTTCTCATCGAATAATACCCCCAGATAGGTAAAGACTGGGACCCTTGCGACTTCCGCCCCCAGGCATCTAAAGATATTAACATTCCTAGGCTTCCTGCCGGCCCCTGCAATCATGACATGGGATTTTTTACTATTTATTTTGAGGTCAAGGGCTTCCATAAATTTTCCAAAGCTGTCCAACAGCCTTTGTAGACCCAGACCTGTACGAGCAATGAGAACGGCATCATCAGCGTACAGGAGGACCGGGATACCCGTTCCACCTGCACTAGGGATGTCCGCACCAGCCTTAGCTAAAGATTTTTCCAGGCCATTTATATATATCGTGAAAAGGAGGGAAGCCAGAATGCAGCCTTGTCTGACTCCCCGTCTCGATCTAAATTGATCCGTGCACCTGCCGTCCTGTGTAACCCTGATTAGAGTAGCAAAAGAGAATTAGGGCCATTAAGTGTTTTCCCGTTTTTGCTCAGTTCAACAAAATACCAGAACTACATGGCATCTACCACTTCTAATCAGGAGTATTCCCATTTTTTTTTTTTTTTTTAAGTACTGGTGATTTAAGATAAACGCCTTCATACTAGGACCTGGTAGACGGCGAGAATCCTGTCGAGCGTGTTTCACAATTTCAAAAGATGTTTGTATTTTTTTAAGGTCACCTAGTCATTGACTAAAACTCACTGAGTAGTTAAAGCTGAAGCCAGGCACGCTTGTATGTTCTAGAATGGTTTCATGTGGATGTTTTTCTCCTGTGCGGCAATGTTAACCAGAATGATTCCTTATGTCTTAAACATGTCGATTTGATTTGATTTTTCAGGCTCTAGAAAAAAAAGGTATTTCACATCTCGGGGAGAAGGACCTAAAAGACAGGAACAAGCAAATCCAGGAGGACAACCGCTTGGAGCTCCAGAAGGTATGAAGGCCCACCATCTATCTGTTCTCCTGACAGCTGGGATTTTCTTTTCCTATTTTATGACATGAGGCAGGTTTAGCATCTTCTTGCTGTCCTTGTAGATCTGAATAAATCCTTTGTCAATGTGCCATCTTTAGTAACGTTGTCTCCAGACACAGATATAATCTTGCCTCTTCATTGCAAAGTTATCCTTGTATTGCTCTGTCTGGCATGGCCAGTCTTTTCTTTCGCATGTTTGTGCATTTCGTGTGGCCTTTGCCTTTTGCAGG
This sequence comes from Lissotriton vulgaris, assembly GCF_964263255.1. Taxonomy (NCBI): domain Eukaryota; kingdom Metazoa; phylum Chordata; class Amphibia; order Caudata; family Salamandridae; genus Lissotriton; species Lissotriton vulgaris. Next base: position 62,364,970 of record NC_141700.1, read on the forward strand.
GTAGTACTATTAGAGTGGGGTGATGGACTTAAGATGGAAGTCTGAGTTTTCTAATCCGGTCGCCATTTAGCAATCACCTAATAAAAACTTAGTGTATTTCATTTTGAAGGATGACCTGACTGGATAATTATCCACAAAACAGTTTCAAGAATTTAAATAATAAACCGTCAAATGTTATCAAATGCTTCAGGCCATCTTTTTCATCCTCCCTGCTGGTGATCAGGTGGGGTGTCTATGATGTTTAATGTGGAATGAGTCTGACACATGTACCAGCCAGATCTTAGCTGTAGTACTTTATATTGCCGCTCCCATGTCGTGTCCCCCTCCTTTATTTATCATAAGGCCTCCACTTGTCCATTTAGCAAGCTCTTTGCATCTACTGGTTTATCATTGGTTTGTTGTGCCCATTGACTTTCTAGGTTAAGCAGTTGCGCTTGGAGCGTGAACGAGAAAAAGTTATGCGAGAACAGGAATTGGAAATGCTTCAGAGGGAGAAAGAGGCAGAACATTTCAAGACCTGGGAAGAGCAAGAGGACAACTTCCACCTCCACCAAGCCAAGCTCAGGTGAGTGTACCAGCAGAGAAAGAGACAGATCAACGCTGCTATTTGTTGAACTGTGCAGTTGCACTGCCTCTATGCCTCTGGTAGGTTAGTTCAATGTAAATATTCTTTTTTTTTTTTTTTTTTTTTTTTTTTTTTTTTTGTTCTTCTTTATGGTCAGGTCCAAAATCCGTATCCGGGATGGTCGGGCCAAACCGATAGACTTGCTGGCCAAGTACATCAGCGCCGAGGATGATGACCTTGCCGTGGAGATGCATGAGCCTTACACGTTCCTGAATGGACTGACAGCCCCTGACCTTGAAGACCTTTTGGAGGACATCCAGGTCTGGATTGGAGAGCAGGGGTGCCTCACTATTGCTGTTTCTTTGGCAAAGTCTTCACTATTCTCGTATTAAACTGAATCTGTGAATGTGTTTCAAAAATATAATTGAAATAGAACATATTAAACAAAAACTGTGGTTAATATAATGAGACTCAAACCTGCAGTAGTTCTAATCTTTACTTTTTCAGAGCTTCTTTCAGGTCAAAAGTAATGTGCTGCTTTACACTTCAACCCTCTGTGAGTAGCTCACTTAATAGAGAGAGCTCACACAATATTCATAATTCTGTAAATTACTCAACACATTACTGTTTTTATCTCTCAAATTGCTTTAAAAAAGCAATTGTAGCCTGGCCAGCTATTGCTTGCTGTTTTGTACCAATGTGACCATGGCAGAAATAGGTTCACGGATACTCAGGCTGGGCAAATTAGGGATTCAGTGTTATGCATATGCCAAGGTTGTTTTCTTTATATGTGGCACCCAACCACATCTATTCCATACACTCTAACAACAATCTAGATTTATCCTCTGGCTTCTTCACTAATTTTTCCCAAAGTATATTTTCCCAGTTGGGTCTCCTACACTCTTGTACAGTTGTCAGTGCCAATATACAGCTGGCAATTGGTGTTCTATTGTATTGAGTTCTTTGTAGACCTTAGTGGAGGCTTTGCACTGAATTTGAAACATTGGGTGGCCAGCAGCGGTGGCCCATTACCTGCCAAAGTGGCGGGTGGGCCAGAGGAGGAACAAGTGGAGGGTGAGGTTCGGGGATAAAAAAAAATTAAATAACTTACCTGAACACCCCTGCCGCATTGCGCTCTTCCAGTCTTCTTCTGAGCACAGGCTCCCAGACTGTACTGCAGCCAATCCTGACACTGCTTGAAAGCTGCGTCGGATTTGGCCAGACCGCTGTCAACTTGCACTCCCAGGCAGACTTGGAGCCTGCTCTCTCCAGCCCCAGCAACGCAGCTTGGACTGGAGAGGGCTTAAGTACATGTGACTGTTCGGCTGGCCTGAGACAGGCGGCCAAACGGTCATGCGTACTAAAACAGTACCCACCACTCCCTCCCCCCCACCCCACCACCAGCAGTGCTGTCCCTTGGACCCGCCCCAAGACTCAGATTCCTGGGGACGGGTCCAGGGGGATTAACATAAAACAAGTTTAAAGCCAGTTTTATTATCGATTTATTTGAGGGCGGTGGTGAGGCGGCACGCTCCTCTGCCATAGTGGAGGGGCCGCCGCTGGTGGCCAGTGCTGATCTTGGAGTTAGTGCTACGTTCTGTAAATGTTGTAGCTTTGACAGGGAGCAGAAAGAAACCAGGAGTTTTCCTTGGTGGGTGATTGTCTAGACAAACTCTAGGCACAAACTGCGAAGCCAAAGCCTGCAGTTCTGGAACGAAAGTTGCTGGACACCGCTGTCTAGTCATGTACTTTAAAAATACTTTTCTTTAGCCTACAAAAGTCTACATATGCTAAGGAAAAAAAGCTTGAGCAAAGTAGGAACTGGCATAAGTTTGCTGAATTTAGTATAGGTTCCGTTTGCCCCTAATATATACAAAGGGACCTGCTTCTAGTAAGATTTTAGAACTTCATCCCACTATGCCTCATCGTAAGAGACCCTTTAGTCAAGCCCTAAAACATAGTAGTTCTCTCTTTCTCTGGTTTGTTAAGCACACGCTCGAACCTAGAGCGGTCATCAGCTTGCTGTTGACTTCGCCACCAGGAGCACATTCCTTGTTATCAGACAACACCCCAGTAAATGCAGCATATGATGAGTGATAATATGGAAACTCTGGGGGCTTAAAAGGAACCTTTGTCCATGTGCTGAGATCTGAGGTGTAGTAATGATAGAGGAATTTATAAAGTGGTGTTAAGGACCCATCGAGATCACATGAGTTTTCAAAACTCGCACGGTTTTCTGTGCTCTTTAATTCTGATTATGACAATTAGCTTATCTACCTCTAATAGGTTTAAGGATTATTGGGACTCAGTCCTTTCTTCTGCAGCGGGCACATACGTCAGTAATGAGCCGTAAACCCATGAAGACCGGTCGGAAAATGCCTCAGTGTGGGGGCTCAGGATGAACAAGTGGCATGCTTCCGTGTTGATGGGTATGCGATGATGGCCGCCCTTGCTGATCTTCCATGGAATCATTCCTCGAACATTCATTTTTTCAGTAGATGGAAATCCAAAGTCCTGAGTCTGAGCCTCGGTTTTTATTTTTTTAAAGCCAGATTTACTTGTTAGGACCCAATGCTAATTCAGTGATAGCCACATTAGTGCTTTTAGTTTAATTAGTTCCTGTTGTGCCTTCTATTACCCTGTCCATGGGGATCGGTGGGTTTGTATACGGATATAGTGAGTGTTTGCAAGGACCTGAACTGCCCCAAGGTGTTTGTTCAGCTTTTACATTCTACCCGCTGTGTCCTTGCCTGTCAGAAGCTATATACTCCATTTTCACTACGTCATTGCTTATTGTGTGTGCTTCTTAAGCCGGTTTGTCTCCTTGAAACATTCCTCATGTGTTTTTTTTTTTTCCAGGTATACATGGAATTGGAGCAGGGTAAAAATGTAGACTTCTGGCGCGACATGACCATCATTACCGAGGATGAAATCTCCAAGCTTCGCAAACTGGAGGCTTCTGGGAAAGGGCCAGGTAATGAAAGATCAGAAGTCTGTTACAGTACCCCAATATTTAAAAGGCATCGTCAGTGGCTATGGGACTAGGCCTAACGGTGGTACGAGTGGTTTCTCCACCTGACCCCAAGAAATAACATAGGTTGAAATGGCACAGATTGACAACAAGAAAACAGTGGTCAGGAAGCAGGTAGTTGAAGGCTCCTCAGAGGCTTTGCTTCGGTGTGCCATCATTAGCATGTTTCTCACTGCATTTATGTGTCTGGTGCAAAAACGTTTTGAGGCTTCATTTAATTTGTTTTCTATGAAAAAAAGTATGTTCTGACATTGCTTTTGCTGTGGAGTATATTGCTCATTACCTCAGCTTTTGTTTTTTCAAGCACTTTTGTCTCCGAAGCCGTAACTTATGCTGTCTTTGATTATCGCTATGCATTGGTCTCCAAAGTCTACTTAGACGCTTTATAAATCCGAAATAGAAATGGCCCTCTCTGGCAAACACTTTGTAACAAGTAAGAACTAGCTGTGAGCTCACATTTGGCTTGGGGTGGGGCATGGGAAGGGAATTTAGGTTCAAAGCTTTTGCACAGATTTCTGAATTGTGGGCAATGTTGCAAGACCTGTGATGGCCCATACTCTTCATCTGTAGAGAGTGGAGTATGTGACTGGTTACGTAGTTACAGTGTAAGGACATTACTGGGGACACTGCTTTGCTGTGAAATAGAAATTCCACTGCTCGCTCCATTAAATTGAATGCTATACAAAAGCAGGCAGTGAAAATGAGCCTGAAATCAAACCAGGCACAGCATCTGTACTTCTGTTTTTGTCAACCTAGCAATTAAGGACCCAGGCACTGTAGCAGCCTAGTGCATTTGAGTGCCTCCTCCATAGCACTGTAATAACTGATCCTTGGCACCCTTCTCTATTAAATCCCCTCTATCACATCCTGACCCATTAAACCAAATCTTGTCCGATGAGGCTTTGCTATCTGAGAAATTGTAGCCCGTTGGGCCCTCTGACTGTCACTCTTGTGCATGATGACCATGCGCTGCACGCTTTAGTAGCATCTCTCTAATATCATAGCTGAAAAAAACCTTCTCTGGAAATTCTGGAACCAGTAATGCCAAAACAATCAGACCTTAGCAGTCTGAAACACAAACTATTAAAGGGAAACAGAGTTGCAAGTTTTTTCACTCCTTTTGTGAAATCCAGACTCATGACAGACTGGGTTTACACTTCCAGCTTCTGCAATGTTTTCAGTAAAGCTACCTCAGTAGAAGGTGCCCTTTTTATCCTTTTGATTGAATATGCTCCCCCACCCGCAGAGTAAAGTGACTTTCAATCCTGAAGGAATGTGCTTCTCTTACTCAAGTAGGTGCTTGTGTGCTGCCACATGCCCCCAGCAGCTTGAACTCCTTCAAAGTGGCCCTGTACATTGTGGGTTATATTTCACGTGTCAATTGATACTGTAAGTAGCTTATAGAACCTGCTAGATCTTCATAACTGATGCATATTAGTGTGACAACCCTCTTTTTCCCCCAAATATGTTTACATAGAGAGAATATCAGTGTGACAGGCATGGTATGGCATCTGTCATGGATTTGTTAAATGCTGGTCACTTTTTCATGGAGCAGATCTTGTGTGTCCTTCCCCTCTGTAGTAAGCAAAGAATCTGCTTCCGCTGTAAGTGCAGTTATGTTTTGTGAATTTGCAGATCTATTTTCTGATCCCTGGCAGGAGAGCGGCGTGAAGGAGTGAACGCCTCAGTGAGCTCGGACGTGCAGCAGGTCTTCAAGGGGAAGAGCTACATCCAGCTTCAGGTCATCTACCAAGGGATCGAGAACAAGATCCGGGCAGGTGGGCCCAACCTGGACATCGGCTACTGGGAGAGTCTGCTGCAGCAGCTGCGGGCCTACATGGCCAGGGCAAGGTGAGATGGAGATACTAAACCACAAATTAGTTCCACTCTTATGGAGTGCCTTTAACCAGCAGGTGTTTCTACTAATCCACTTTGTTGCATTCCTGTTATCAACTTGATCAGAAATGCTGTTTCACTTCAAGGGATCCTCCCCATGTTCTAAACCTTCAAATAGTTCCTTTGTGTCAATTGGACCAGCAAATATACAAGTTTGTAAGTGCTAACTCAATTTCATATACATTATTTTTATCCTTTCATTTCTAAACCTCTTTTGAAAATAAGAAGCTAAATAGGAAAGTGATTTACTGCTCCATTAAACTTTCTCGAGTGAAGGGTTTCTCTTTCGATGTAGAGTGGCCCGTACCAGACCAGCCTTATGGTCGGGTCACACTTCTGAGCTCATTATGATTTGGACTCTGATTCTAAGGTTGACAGAATATGTTTGGCTGGAACGTTTGACTGCTTGGGCTTCCTTGGCCGGTATCAGTAGGTCTCCAGACGGAGTCACCACTCTGATCTCCTTGCGAGAGTTCTCTGCGCTCTCTGCCTACCTACATTCAACCTGGGAACATTTCGAGTTTTAATTGTCAGTCATCTGTTGAGATACAATACATTGCAAAACATTGTTTGTCTCTGGAAATTTACTCTTAGTGCTGGACTTTATACTTTTTCTTTCACCTTTCATGTTCCATAAAAAAAAAAGCACAAATTCGGAAGGAGAACAATGTTTCAAGAGAAAATATATTTAACATTTATTTTAGATTGATTGATTATGGTACACCTGACAGTCGAACTGCTCCAATTTTATTCATCTGGGAAGGGGGGTGTTTTTTGGGCGAAATATTGTAACATGTAAGTAACTATTTTTCCACACTGGTATCGTCCGGAGTGTAATTTGTGAAATCCATGTTAAGTGCAGTTGTTAGCAACAGTGATCTTAGTGGTTCATCAAACCCCCTCGTGTGATGCACACAAGCGGGTTCGGTGGCCAGCCACACAGTGATGGATTTACCCTGGGTGCCTGTGGTAATATTTGAAATGGGATCCAGAGCCAAGTTCATGTTTCTGTCCTCACTGTAATGCACGCCTTCCATGGTTTGTGCTCTAGAAAGCAGTGATAATAAATAACATTTAATTTATGGAAAAAAGGGAAAAAAATCTGTACTGTACTGGGAATCTGTGTTCAAAGAAATATTATGAGAAAACAAACATTGCTCACAGATGTCGGAGGCCTTGGAGTTTACAGAGTCTGTACATACACTTTAACTTGTATTTCCAGTTTTTTTTGCGAATTGCAGTTTAAAGCCAACTTTACCAATCCACACCTTCTCTCTGTTGTCTGCCTTCAGCGAAGCAAGCGTCGTTACTCTGGGCCTTGTGTTGGTTTGTTTTTCACAGAAAAATGTTACATTTTATAGCAACCGTATTGTCTGCCCCATGCTTCTGTGCAGAGGCCAGGCTAAGCATACTTGTTCATTTGCATCCGTGTACATTTCTGGTACATATGGTCCCCAGGACAAGTTGATTTTGGTCTGCTGCCATCGTTCGAAGTGTGGTTTGATTCCTGGTGGAATCTCAGTCATGAATAATGCATCTGGTAACTATGGGTCTCTGCTTTCTGTTTCTGAATCTTGTTTTTATTTTGTCCAGGCTTCGAGAGAGGCATCAGGATGTATTGCGACAGAAGCTGTACAAGCTGAAGCAAGAGCAAGGTGTCGAGAGTGAGCCTCTGTTTCCCATTGTCAAGAAGGAGCCAGTGTCCCCGGATGAAAGGTGTTTGCAGTTCACGTCTGCTCTCTTTTGCATTTCCTCCTAACACGCACTCTTCCCGCTCATTTTACCATCTTCCGTTTGGTTTTTTCTCTCTGCTGTTTTTCCTCTATTCCCTTTGGGTATCCTCTCAAATATACTCGTCCTTGAGGAGTCTAGCACAAACTCTTGTACGCGAATCCCCAGTTGAGTCCTTTAAATGTGTTTAATTGTTGAAGTAATTTTCAGAGTGTAAAACTTTAAATGCAAAGATGTTTAAATATGATCCCTTATACTCGGATTGTTGGTTTCTGCCAACAAGAAGTACAAACCATCAGCTATCCAGGTGAAATAGGTTTCCTTGATGTGTGTTTTTTGATAGAGGCCCTCATAATATAATCCTGCATTGTCAATAATGATTTCCCTCAAAACTCTCAGTAACTGCCCTAATGTTTTTTTCAGAGTTACACGTTTACTGACTATAATGAAAGCTGCTTCTGGCTCCTCCCTATTTTCAGTGTTTTTAGATTTGCGGAGTTATCCACTGAAGTTGGCAATGCTTTTTTGCTTGTTTTTACGGATAGGCTCCTTCTGCTGTGGGATACAAGTTATCTGGCCTCATGTTGTGTTCTTCTTGCTCGTTCGCTCTGTTGTTTAGGCCAGAACCAGAGGAGACCTCTGCGGAGCAGCCCGGTCCATCGACTGAGGAGGCCGAAGAGGAGGGCAAGACCGAGGGTGGAGAGGCTGTGCTCCTGGAGGAGGATCTCATCCAGCAGAGCCTGGATGACTATGACGCAGGGAAGTACAGCCCCAAGCTGCTCACCACCTCAGAGCTGCCATTCGATGCCCATGTGGTGGAGATGGAAGAGGACCTCCAGCGGCTTATGGTGTTCCGGCAGCAGTTCCAGGTCACAGGTACGGCTTATGGTGGTGATGATGCAAAGCCTGTTCATCCTCTGTTTCTACAGTAATGTGTGGTTTGTAGTTTTCTTTTGCTGACGGAACACATGACCATGTTACTATTGGGAGCTTTAGAGCATGGTGTATGTGTAGCGTGATTAGTTACCAGCTGAGTTTGCTGAAGGCAGTTTTTATAAGGGTTTGCGTTTGACCCTCTTTTCTGTGCACTAAAATTGTGTGATGGTTTTGCTCTGGCATTCCTGTTACATCACTGTCTTGGCTCGCAAATGTTAAACATCAATCCACTCTTAGGACTTCTTAGGGATTATATTTGCCTGCATGATTAGGCTTGAGATTAGTTTTTGATAGCTGACCTCTGGCTCTTGTCTAGAAGGATTAGTATGTTTCCCGATTTCTCTGGAGGGCTGCCAGAGAAGACGAGGTCACTTGAGCAGCGTCTGCTTGTGCTGGCCCACCTGCTTCCCGTTCTCTCTGGCTATGCGGCGCACTGTGATATGGAAGACTTGGCAACCCTGGCCATTATAGACATCCCAGACAATCCCATACCAGGAGCACCTTCGATGAGAAGGTAATCGGCCAGCAGGGAGACGATCCTGATTGGTGTTGAGCTCAATATGGTGTTACCAGTGTCAAGCCAGGAGGACTGGCCTGGGTTCAGCATATGAACCCTCTTCTAGGCTCTGAGTGAAGTCTGTTTGGGTTTCCGGACTCCTACACCCTCACCTCTTTACTGCTATGTCTGGTTGGAGTGGATATCTACATCTTGTTGAAGGAGGATGAGTGGGTGGAGAGGCTGGTGTGAAGGTGCATCATCCCATCCCTCCTTTTTGGGTGAAATGTCCCATAGTACCGCACTGTAGAAAGCTTGATCTTTATATTGTGGACCAAAACGAGGTACACTGTGTAAAGAGTCCAGGCAACCCTTATTGATTTACAGTGGCAAAAATTAGAACACTAAATGCTCTGTGTTGTGGTAGTGTGGGCGAGCAGTTTGGACTTATCATAGGGTAGTGCTATAAGCATTTGTTGTGATCACAGAGGTATAATAAATGAGACACCCTCCAGAATAAATCTGAGACCAATTTAGAAAAATAAGTCATTTTTATATACATTTGATACCAACAACTTCGTTATCAGCTAAATCCTTTTTAAAATATTTAATTTCACAGGTAAGTAAGCAGTTCACTTAAAAGCGTCTTTACGCAGCAATGCTTCCTTATGGGAGAAAAATATGTTGCATACAGTAATTTGCGATCGGTTTCCAGGTGTCTCTTTCAGGACTTGGAGTTGTAGTCGGCCACGGTCCAAAGTACCACCAGTAGTTACTCGTTACCTGCCCTGGGGCATCCGGATGCAGAGGTGTTGGTCAGGTTGGTAGCTTTGCGCGCTACGCAAGGTGGAAAGAGGGGGGCACCTAGAAACAGGCTCCAGAGGGGGACTTGCGGACAAGACCGAGAGCTGGGAGGGGCTTGGGTCACAAGGTGGCACAGCCGGTCGTCGTACCAGGGCTAAGGCACTCTAGTGCAGAGTGGAAAGGTCGCTGGGCCCTTTGCGTCCTAGGACCCTGCGGTTGTCACCCTCGCCAGTGGTGGGTGCACAAATCAGGACAGCTGGGCCACTCTGGAGGTGGGTCTCTGCTATGCTGATGTACCTTGACGGCTGCTTGATCTTGGTGTAGTGGGAGTCTGGGTTGCTGTCTCAGTTTCTGTAAGGGGTCCGGTACCCCGGGTATGGGTCCTGTGCATCTCCGGTCGATCGTTAGTGTCCTCTTAGTCAGCGGGAGCCAGATCTGAACTTCAGGAGCACAGGTGCCTCTTCCTGGGACCTGCTGCTGTGTGCTGTCTAGGGAGCGTAAACTCGGTGAACCGAACTTTGCGTCTTCTGTGCCTGCGGACTGCAGAGGATTAGCTCCTCGAATCAAAAGGAGATTGCTAGCAATTTGCGAAGGGCTGACAGTCTCCTGGGGTTCTTGATAGATGCTCAGCTGCAGGACGAGTCGCGAGTCACAATTGTCGAGACTGATGCCGGCATGGTTTGGTGCCAAAAGTCCAGAGCAAGTCTTCTGTTCTCTTTTTTCCAGTGACTCTTTTTTTTTTTTTGTCCTCATTTTTTTTTTTTATTTAAACAAACTTAATTGTTTTTTTTACTTTTTGTCCTCTTATTCCATTGAATCTAAGTTCTTGGCATCAGGGGTGCCTCCTAAATAGTCAATTTAGGGGCATTAAGGGGAGTGACGAGTAGTAAGCAATGGGCTACTTATCTTGAGGGTGGCTACATCCCCTATATGACCTCTTCCTGTGGGAAGTGGGCATCGCCTTGACCCAGAGAACCTGACTCCACCAAACCCAAGATGGTGGAATTCTAAGTTTTATGTTCACATCAGGTAGCCCACCTTAGGGGTGGAACTAGCCTGATGGGGAACACACCACCCGACTAGCTAATTTTCCCGCCTGTCCTGGTGCCAAATGGGCAAAGATGGTATTTCCCCTGTCTGTGGAAGTCTTGGGTTGCATATCAAAGGCGGCAGAGGTCTTTGAAGCCTCCTGTGTTGATATGCTGCACCTCCAGTCGGCTGGAACAGGCACTGTTTCTGCCCTCCGAGAGCTCGGGCTCTCACCTCCAGGGGGTCAGAAACTGGTCTGTGCTGGCAGGCTGATCTGCACCAGTCAGCCAGTACAGTAGTAGTCGATAGGTTTTCAGGGGGCACCTCTAAGGTGCCTTCTCGGTGCATGTATTAATAAATCCATGGCGGGAATCTGTGTGGGTTTAATAATACGAGATGTGTATCAAACGCTTCTAGGTTTCATTGAAGCCATCATCTGGCTGGGGAACTCGAACATACCAGTGTCTAGCACATGTTCTAGAAATGGCTTCCCTGTTCACTTGTAACATCTTGCAGTTCACTTTGACATCACAGGGGCAGAGTTGCTCATGCAGATATGTCCAGGCATGTAGTATAAAGCAACCTGCCTAAAGGCTGCTGTGGGGTGACTTGCCTATACTGCAGGCAGTGTCTGCAGGCATGGCACACAGGAGGTGTGCCATGTCGTGGCTTCCCTTTTTTCTGCACCAAATCACGTAGCCTGCAATGGCAGTGTGCTGAGGGCTCCCTTGGGGTGGCACAATACATTCTGCAGCCCTTAGCCCTCTTTACCCTCATTGTCCTAGGTATCTGGGTTGCCATTTACTAGGGACCTACAGGGGGAGCTAAAGGTATTGCCACTTGGGGGAACAATTGTACACTTTTGGGATAGAGGACTAGCACTGGGGACCTGGATAGCAGGAACCCACTGCACTTCTGTCAAATTTGCATTAAATACCAGGCAAAAAGTGGGGTGACCATGAAAGTGATGATTGGTAATCTTTGCTTACATAATCCAGTTTCATGTTAAACCTCCAGGGCTCTAATCCAAGAACTCTGCTGAGGGGGTATGCAAGGGTGCAGCCCTGGGGGTAGGGTGGGGTGTTCCAGGATTACCCGGAAGTAGGAGTCCAGGCTCCTGGTTTGAAACCAAAGGCTGTTACCCAGGGCTTGTCGTTCAACAGCATGAGATGCATGGATTTGACAAGACAATCTGCAGAACCAGTTGTCGGTCACAAGAAATGTTTATTTAATGTATCATAGAGACTGGAATTTTGCTTTTTTAGGCATCCCTTTTGTAATATTTTCCCAAACCTATGCATTGCGGGTTCTGTTTGCAGGAGGCTTTTGGCTACAGCAATAAACAGAGCTAAGATGCCGGCTGATGACGTGACATGGTCTCATGTCTGCATTGGAGCGTCACAGATTGATTCTGTGACGTTTCTCTATATTCATGAATATTTTCTTGGGGATTTGCAAAGCATTTCCTCAGCAAACTTCACAAAGTTGTGTTGAAACTTCACAGCCTCCCACAGCAGCTTCACTCCGCAGAGGCCATCTTGGTCTCAAGCGCCTCTCGAAGCCTGGGGTTCGGCTCTGCAGTCGGAACTCCAGGACGCCCCAGGTCAGTTCTTGCATATAGCGCCGGTGCACTCCATGAGGAGCTGTTGAGCTCTACAAATCCTCTCGCTAGGTGGGTTACGAGGAAAACATCTGCAACTGTATTGGGTAAAAAAAAAGAAATCAAGAACTCGCGTGAGTTTTCAAGCCACTCTGTTTTTGCACAGAAACGCCGTTTGCGAAGTGCGCACAACTCCGGCTTCACAAACGTTGTTAACTTGGGAAACGTTTGCTGACGAAAGCTCGATGTCCCTCACGCATACCCTGAATTTTCTACACTAAATGGTTCAGTGAATCCCATACGGCCACCCTTTGCCTTTTATTACCGTTCAATGTTTAGAGCAGGGGTTGGTATTTGTTGTTACTGCGAGGCAGTGACTCCGTTTAATACTAGACGGCAGTTTTGGAGTTTTTGGTGGACTTTAGGTTTGGTTTTTCAGTGTCTGTTTTTGAATTTCTGGTGCTTGAAGTGAGTTCTCCTGCGGCCCTCCTGGTCTCCCTCCAGCCCAGCGCCTGATTGCTCGCCCAACATTCTGGACTCGGAGACCATCCGAGGATTACAGGGTTTTTTTCGACTCTATTCTCAATTTGAAAATGTAAATACAGTGCAACAAAGGAGCAATCTTGGCAGAGCCTGGTTTTGGAATATATCCCCGTGTACACTTTAAAGCCCAGCTGTGCGCTTTCTACCCGAGTTTTAAAGGATGCCGCTGGGAGGCGAGTGTAAACCGTGACATGCTGGCGCGCTTCTGCCTATCGGCCACACGATGTCGCTGCAGGATCTCGCATCTGACTTGGAGGTTAATGAGGAACAGCCCCAGGCAAAGCGCGTCTGCCCTGTGTCATGGTGTTTTATAAACGCAGTATTTTTGTTAGTAGAACCAGCTGTGGGGAAATCAACCTACTGTTCCAGCCTGGTTCCCTGGCGCATGCCGTGGCGGGTACATGGCTCTCTGCCCGGCTGGACATGACGCCCGGGGCAGCGGGCTCCTCTGGGGGCTTGCCTTGGAAGCCCTCCTGCTGGCCGAGCCCTGCGGCTGGAGATGCTTCTCTGGTCCCGCCAGCAGGTCAGTGTGACTCCACTTTGGCTGCCGGGGGCGAGCTGGCTGTAGTTCCTGCCGCTTCAAGTTCATCCTCTGCCGCTCTTCTCTGGGACAGTTTTCTCTGTCTTTTTTACATTCATTTTGTCACTAAGTAATTCGCCTTACAATTCATAATCTTTTTGGAATTGTGAGACCGTAGGACTCCATTTTAAGTTCGTGTGAACCACTCTGTCATTCTTGGATTTGCTGTTCATCTATTTGCGTTCACATAGATGTTTTTTAAAAAAAATGTTATTAGCAGCACATGTGATAGTGAAATGGCATTTAACTATTTAAATGGAAATACAGTTAAAAAAAAAAGTTTTACGTTCAGCTCAATGGTGTGGCAGTTTTTTTTAATAGTAAGACAATGCCACATTCCTTCCATCTAAATCCGGTACATTTCTGTCTCTTTTGGTCCCATTGGTCACTGAGCTCTGTACATTTACACCAGTGCGAACCCATACAAAATAAAAGATAGACAGCGGAAATAGGAATTTTACAATTTGAAAAAACACACACAACTCATCAAAAGCATATATTTTTTTTATAATTAAGCAAAGGTTGGACTATTCCCTCATTTAGAAGGTCATTTGTCACATTGATCTGTTAGCTGTGATAAATCTACTGACAAGTTCCACGTTTCTCAAACTTTGAGGATATTCCTAATAAACTTGTATTGGTTCCTTTAGCCTCTGGGCCCATTTGACGGGAACAGAGCAAGGTGGGCGGGCTCTGTGCGCCCCACGAGACATCTTAAATTGTAGCCTGGCTTTAAAGGCAGGTATGAAAGATGCCTACACCCTTGAAGCTTCTAGTCCCTGAGTTGACCTGGAAGTGGCTGTATTCAGAATATATTGCCGCACTCTGCCAGAAAACGATTCCAACTCCATTCCAGGGTGGGGGCCTGACAGATGGAAGCCGGATTTCACTTACGCTTCTTGGAGGCGAGTGCTGGAGTAAGGGGTGGGTTTTTGTAATGATATTTGGAGTGACCTAAGCTGAGATCCTTTAGAGTAAGTCTTATTGCAAGCGGACAATGAGGTTTGTATCTTTGGATGCAGTCCCCAGATGTCTGTTTGCTTCATTTTATGCATGCCATGTGTAAAGTTTAGACACTTCTGGTGCCCTGCGTCAGATAACTATAGAGATGCATAAATAATATTTAACTATTCCACTAGACCTCTTCGCCACAACCACCCTCTCCGGGGAGTTTTACTCCTTGCTACGACTCTTCGTTATCCCACAATGGAGCTGGAAACTATACTTTCCTGTAAGATTTTGTCTGCAGTCTTTGCCCTGTTATACAGGGTCAGGTGCTAAAGTGATCAGAATGGCAAATTGAAGCATCTGGTTACTTTTAATCTGCTAGATTGGCCTCCAGGGGATGCTTTTTCGTACTCTTGATAGCAGGAGATTTCTATTAAAAAGTGTTTTAGAACGATTCGTACTGATTGTGAGAAGTTGGCCCGATATGCAGCGTTCGCTATTCTAGCGACCACTATGTATCGTTCCAAACGACCCTTATGGTGATTGGTTGTAAGTCAACCTTAGACCAGCTATCCTAGTAGCGTGGATACGAGCAGTCTTCGGGCTAAACTCTAGAGGGCGTGTTAAGCCAGCTGTAATACCATCACATATACCCCTTGAACACCCAGTGAAAGGACACCACATAAGTGTTATGAAAATAAACAGTATATTTATTAGAATCACAACAGCCCTGTACTCTTTATGAGGACAGGGTACTAAGCACAGAACCAAAGCTCTTTAAAAATACTTCAAGTGCACAATTAAAACAAGTGCCCGAGGGCACGGAAAGTTTAGTGGTCTCGGGCGGACCCGATAAGGCAAGTCGGAAGCGAGGGACTCGGGACCCTAGAGTAAGGAGGCTATGCAGGCACCGAAATGCCGAAGTTACCTAGCCACGAGGCCTGCGGCTGCACAAGTCTTACAGGCGTCGGGGGTCTTCGCTGACGAGCCAGGAGCCGGAAGAAAAGGAGTTGCTGGCCGGCGACCAGTGATGAATAGTTCGTAGAGATCCAAGCCTGGATCAGAGATCGTTGATACCTGAAAGCAGAGGGGACCAAGTTCGTACTACTAGCCAGTAGTCAGAGGGTACCAGGAAGGTACCGGTTAGCCGTCACCTCGACTAGGTGAGTGGGCGACGCTAGGCTCTGCAGTCTCACGGACCAGGAGGCGTTGTCGGCGACCAGGATGGAGGTGCGAGCTGTCCCACGAAGGTTGATGCTGTTGGCGTCGCTGGGCCCAGGATTGGGGCAACAAGCCTTGGCAGATTTCAGGGCCACGTGGTGGGCCTAAAATGGGGTTTTGAGTGGACCAGGAGGGTCCAGGGTACTCCTCTCGGAAAAGGGAGCAAGGGCCGGTCCGGAGCAACCAGACCAGCAGCGTTGTTTGTCGGATGTCGTCAAAGAAGGGCACAAGCTAGCGGCTAGTGACCAGACAACGTGCTGAGCAGCGAGCAGAAGGGCCCCACGCAGATCGTGGAGATGCTGGGAGACTGCACTTCGGTGCTGGAGCTACTCAGGGTAGGGGCTTCTCGGACCCCAGAGCACTCACCAGAGAATTGCTTCGATGGTCGTGCTGATTAAGAAAGCGTGCAGGTTTTGATGATGGCCGGTCCCTCGAGGTCTCGTCGCACCCACAGATCTCAGCTGAGCTGACGACGTGGGTAGAGGTCAGAGGTGCCAGGGAAGCCGGTTCTCGTCGAGCTGGGCCGTCGGATCCTTGAGGAAGGACTTGCAGCAAACCGCAGAGTTCTTAGGTGGTGCCTGCGGATGCAGGGTGACTACTCCTTAGCCACAAGGGAGAAATCTTGAGAAGAGTCTCGAAGTCCTTTCGTAGAAAGTATTCTTGATTCAAAGATGATCTAATTTGGAAGGGTCCCCGCTCCAGCCTTTATCCTAAAGAAAGGGGTGGGTACATGACTAGGTCCTGCCCTAAGGGTGGGACCAGGAAGGGGGGTAGTTGCACCCCTCTCCCCCTGCTGGACTTTCCCCAGGTTAGGGGCTGCGCGCCCCTGGAACTGGTTCTAGCCGGCTGATGCGTAGTGAGCACCGGGGTGCCACTCCGCAGTCACCTTCTCGCAAAGCCCTACCTACCCAGAATACACAAACCCTGTCTGGGACGGTGCGAACACCGCCCTTGACAGGAAACCCTTTGTCCAAGCTCTCCTCGCTGGAAGGACTCCCAGCAGCAGGAGGTCAGACTCGTGTCTGTGGTGGCAGCGTCCATTTTGTGGAGCTGAGGCTTCAGTTAACTTTAACCGGGGTTCACAGTTACGTACATGTCGTGTCCCTCTAGAAGGGCGGAATGCTAACCTCATCGCCAGAGTTGGTGAGGGGGCAGCATCCCGATTCGTATGACACCTTACTCGACATGTCTTGATAACGCGATACCGAAGTTACCGATATGATACGCGTTATCATGGAACAGCCATTGGGTCTTGGTTCCGCAAGCTGCAACCGGGCTCGGCTCGTGCCAGAGCCCAATTCACACGGTTCCCTGCACTCTGCCTTCAGGATTGTCAAGGCCTGCCATAGGAGTGACTGATAGGAACTCGGGTGTCCATTTTAAGGTTAGGTATAGGGACACTATACCTATAGCAACTGGCGAGTACGCCACGTGGCCCCAGCTGTCGTGCAGCCAGTTGTGTCAGATTTAGATGGCCATCCAGGGGTGGCATAATACATGCTTCAGCCCCTGGTAGGCCCTGGGTACACCGATGCCCTGAGTTACAGGGTCTGACGGGGTGGCCCAGTTCCAATTGGGTAATGCACCTAAGGTACACATATCAATTTAGCGAGAGAACAGCTAGGCTGTGGGTCTGATTGGCAGGCCCACAGCCCAAGAAAGTCGTAAACCAGTGAAACAAAAGCAAAAAGTCCGGGTGATCATAGGATTGCACACCCTACTCTCCTACACTGATAACTTCTGATCTGACAAAAAATCGACAACCGTGGTACGTGTGCATGGTTCATATGATTGTGGACTTCCAGGGTGTCCAAGTAAGTATGCGTCTGCCTGTGGTCTTCTACTGAATACAGATGGTTAGGTGGTGTTTTGTGCTTCTGTTTTTCCTGTTGTAGCCTAATCACAGTGTTCAGTGTGGGTACGTTAGGAAGGTCATTTTTCCACCTACTTCCATATGGTTTGTAGGCATACAATTTTACTGTATAGGTGATTCACTGGTTATCATCCAAAGTTTTGTTCTTTACCTTCTAAGGCATCTCAAAATGCTTAAAAATAAAATCCCCTGACAGTTAGAAGCTAAGAATATAGCCTTATAGCCTGCAGTAGCGGCTATATCGGCTGTTAAAGGCCTGCTCCAGCATTCCGGCTCAGGCTTTTAAGAGACAAGCAAGACTTAAATGCCAGTTTAGCCCAGCTTCGGAGGGCTCTAAGGCTATTAGAACGTTCCGCCCCTAGAGGGCAGAATGTTCTAACAAATAAAACAAAGGCCTCACGGAGCCCACGGGTGTTGAAATCCCCTCAGGCTCCGTGAGAATTTAGTTCACAGCAACAGCTGTGAACACATATTGGAATGTTGATGCCCCAGGCTTCTCGGAGCCATTAGAAGGCCGGAGCACTCCATTGTCTTAATTGGGGCTCCCAATATTCCAATCTTTTAATATAGCCTTATAGCGCGCCGTAGCGGGCTATACCGCTATTAAAGGCCCGCTGAATCGTTAAAGGCCCGAGCCGAAGGCGAGGGACTTTAACGAGACAGCGGGACTTTAATAGCCGGTATAGCCCTGCTACGAAGGGCTATAAGGCTATTAGAACATTCTGCCACTAGAGGGCAGAATGTTCTAACAAATTAAACAAAGAGTTCTTGAAGCTCGAAGGGATATAAATCCCCTCGAGCTTCGAGAAGCCTTTGTAGAACATTGGAATGTTGCTCTGCGGGCCTTTACCGGCCCGTAGAAGCAGGGAGCACTCCATTGTCTGCAATGGAGCTCCCAACATTCCAACGTTCTAATAATACTTTAAACCCAATTAAACAACATAGCAGGAAGACAAATCAAAAGCCAAAGGAAGAGTTGTGCTATAATACACTATGCATGTCGTCCAATGTTATTTCTATTTGTTGATCGTAGACTAGGTTAGGCAATTGTATGTATCTGAATTGTTGGGTGTCTTGGATTCTCAATTCAAAAGCACAAGGATTAACATTCAGTTTCCATGTCACATACTTATCAATTTTTCTCTACACCAAAGATTTATTCAATACGTGCTTTCTCAAGACTGTTCTTTAATAGCTCTTCAAATGTCTTCTGTTTATCAATCTAAGCTTAGTTTGCCAACAAGTTCTCAGATCTGCCAGCATCTCACCTTGCCTTGCGTGCTCTAACTCTGTGTGTTTTAAAACTTTAGGTGGTGCGGTTGAGACAGCCGAGGACATCTTTGTTCGAAAGGCCAAGGAGGGGATGGGCCAAGACGAGGCGCAGTTCAGTGTCGAGGTGCCCGTGACCAGCAAGGCCTATCTCTGGGCAGACAAGTACCGACCCCGCAAGCCTCGCTTCTTCAACCGGGTGCACACCGGTTTTGAGTGGAACAAATACAACCAAACTCATTATGACTTTGACAACCCCCCACCCAAGATTGTGCAGGGCTACAAGTTCAACATCTTCTACCCGGACCTGATCAATAAACGTTCTACGCCAGAGTACTTCCTGGAGGCCTGCCACGACAACAAGGACTTTGCCATCTTGCGTTTTCACGCAGGTCCGCCCTATGAGGACATTGCTTTTAAGATAGTCAACCGCGAGTGGGAGTACTCGCACCGGCACGGCTTCCGCTGCCAGTTCTCCAATGGCATCTTCCAGCTCTGGTTTCACTTCAAGCGGTACCGCTATCGCAGATGAGCACTGTGGAGTGTGGGAGTCAGTCACCAGCACAAACTTGTATTTATATTTTCATATTTCTCTGCCCATACACACTAATCTAATGTCTGGGATTGTGAGCTCTGGAAGTGCTTTGGGCTGTCATTGCATTCCTGGACTGGTTCCTACAGTCTCAGCCCATCACTTCCTGTCAGGCTTTGGATGCTGTTTTTTAGACCTGGACCTAAACAAATGTTCCCTGTATTATATCACATAAAATAAAGTCACTGACTATATTATGTGGCCCGTTCATTCAGAATCCCCGGGAGACTGTCCACTCTCAGCTGTATAGCCTCCCCATCCTGTCTAGACTACTCCTGTGCATCACAGTCCCCTGGTTATTGCTTTCTGTTTGATATTCATTCATGCACTTTAATGGTTTAACTTGTACACGTCATCGTGCAAAGCAGATAACTCCCCGGACCAGCTTCCTTCATAGTCCTGTGTTTTTTTTTATCCCTTTGGTAGAGAATAGAAATATCCCCGTCACTTAGGTTCTTTTTCTTCTAATCCAGAATGCGTTTCTAGCGAGTGTGGGTGTCTTGGGTGCATAGAGTGGGGAACGGAGTGAACATAGTAAAGCATAGTAGTCCATGGCTAAGCCTTGATATCTGGATGAATTTTCGGTCAGTGGAAAATTGGGGTAGAATCTAAATCTATGGTTGAGTGGAAATCAGTCCGAAATATTAACTTTTAAGGTTTTCTTGAGGACAGATGAGGCTAACACTAACAACAGATATTGGCACTTTGATGGCAGTACAAGTGAGTGTGCTTGTTTTTGTGTGTGCTTGAAGTTTTGACATTGTGCTGGTGCTCGTTTCAAGATTGAAGCTATCAGTTGAGATGTGTGTCATCAAAGAATTGTGTAGAAGTGGCAGGGTAGAGTGGTAGCTGAAGGGGAGGGGCGTAGCTTGAGATGAGTTATGTACTAAGAATGAGTGATATACTTCAGACAGACTGAGTGGTAGTTCTTGTTGGTGTATGCACGGACCTGGAGGGCATTTGAGATGCCTGTGGCCTTTCTGGAAAGGTCCTGAGCCCTATAGAGCTGCCATGAATGCTGTATGTCTAAAACACAGGCTTCTTTACATCTCTGGCTAGCATGCCCCTTTCTGTAAGGTTCAGAGATGGTTGTATTGGTTTGGTAGGCATTGTTTGTTTTCATTAGGGTAAGAATTGGTCCGTTGCTGATGTCGCCCCCTATGTATCAGTAAGATAGCTGCCATGAGTCATGTCAGCCTCCTGCAGTGGCCTGTTGCCCTTCTCTAGGTTGGTACTATATACATACCTCTAATTGCATAAATACAGACCAGGACTATGGAGCGTTTTGCTGAATGCGTCCAGTATGGTCAGGTCGCTGGGGAAAGGTGAGGGCCGAGCTACGGCAGTGTCAGTCGGTGATGGTTAGGTTGATCTTTGAGGTCAGACCTACTGTCTGAGCTTGTAATAGCTGAATGTTGGTTGAGGGTCAGTGATGGAGATCCCTGTGAGGTCACTGAGCGGGATGAACCTTACCTTCCAGTCCTTCGTGCAGTGACCGTACTAGGCCGCTAGTTTAGTACATTGGGATGAACCTTCATTACATTGGACGGTTCCAAGAATTCTTCGATAAGTTCATAAATTCAGAATTGTTTTTCTAATTATTCAGGATGGGAGCTGGGTTTCCCAAACATTTTATTCTACGTAAATCTCTAGATCAGTGGTTCTTAACCTTTTGACGTCTGTGGACCCCCACTGGGGATCCGCACTGAGCCATTATTGGAATCTGGGGACCCACGCTGCGTCATTACTGGAAGCGAGGTACCCCGGCTTAAGCTATTTTGATATTTCAAACCCCAAAGCAATACACAAAAATTGAGAAATGAGCATTCGTAAAACAAATACATGAATATAGAAATGATGAAATATTTGATCTAATTCACAAACAAATATAAACGTTTTTAAGCTTTTGCTAAATTCAATTGAACACGTATTGTCCCCATGATATCCTGATTGATGCGCTTGCTCTGCTCCAATCTGAGGACGCCAACTTCATATTTGGCCTCCAATTTCAAATTCCTTCACATTTATGGAGGGTTTTAAAATGTAAAATTGTACTTCATGTATATAAAATTTAATAATCTGTTGATGTTCAATTTTCTAAGCAGTCGTGGACCTTGTGGATGGGTGTCGCGGACCCACTGGGGCCCCTGTACTGCAGATTAAGAACGGCAGCTCTTGATTGAAGCCGGCAGCCACTGTGGACTCCTCCATGTTGGGTTTCTGTGCTACCGCCTTTGAAATATTATGGAAATGTTCATCAGATGGAAAAAGCAGTGTTGTCTGTGGCTGGATGGCTGCATCCCGCGCAGAGTTCTCCATCTGGCAAGGTTTTTACATTGGCAGCCAATGGAAAAGGAGCTTAAATCGACCAATGACATTCCACCTGTATACATGCTTTATAAACTTTTTATAGTTGTTTTCTATCTTGATTCCAGTTCACATAGAAGGCTGAGCTTCAAGCAGATAGAACTTTGAGATGTGCATCTAATGACTTCTGTGAAGGTTGCTGGGAGCATATTGGTCTTTTAGGATCCTGTCGAGTGTCGCTTGAAAGTGGACGGGTCAGAACCTGTCAAAACAGGCAATTAAAAAGCACGTGACATTCTTTTGAGCTGTATTCCTTTTTTGGGGGGTAATAATTGTTTTTATTTATAAAGTTTTATATAGCGCAAACTTGATCCCGAAGGATATCGGAGCGCTTTACAATTTGAGGCAAAGGTAACAAATCAGAACATTAGTCTACCATGGGGAATCTAATGGGCATTGAATCCACTAGTACAAACATAACAGCTCAATATAACCTGAGTGCACAAGTAGGAATGGGTTATGCGATGGAGCATAGAGAGAGATTGGGTTGTATTCCTTTTTTGAGGGGGGGGGGGGGGAGGTAATTGTTTAATTTGTGCGTAAAATAAGAATTTAAACATGTTTTGCAAAATGTGCTTTGGTATTTGTGTTTTTAAAGTGTTTAATTCACAGCAGAATTATGAGGGGAACCAGTCATTAGACTTTACTGTTGATGACTGTTATAAACTAAAACTTTAGCTTATTCCTACCCTTGCACCTGAAAGACCAGTTCTGATAACATGGACAGTAACGCCAGAGCTCTTCATACAGCCGCGATAAATCCCCCCCCCCCACCCAGAGTTGTTTTATTTTAATCATTGGGAACGTTGAGCAAGTTCATCCTCTTAAGTAACTGGGTTTCGGTCCCTCTCCTGCTAGAGCTATGTGAGGTGGTTTCTGCCCTACCCCAGATAGTGACAGTAGCACATGCCAACCGGAGTTGAAGATTCTTTGCACCTTTTTGGGTGGAAGTCAGGATGCCTTAAAGTGGCTTCTACACTTCATGATGTTTTCTTTCTGCGATGCACAGGTGACAACACGCGCAACATTCCGCTGCCCCTCATTGCACAGGCTACCTGTGGACCATTCCACTCCCGCTCCCTGCAATGAAGAGAACTTTAAGCCTCTCCTGCTGCAGAGTTGGAATTGTCCTTCTGTAGATGGTCATTTGAAAGCTCACCGTATTACTCGAGTATTCTATGGACATGATAATTCCCTTGTTGCTTCCATCATCCCACTCACTGCATGAGATACTAGCATTCACGGCAGCTGATGGTTGGGATTTTTACAAAACACCTTTTACTCTGATGAACACGTCTGTTTAAGGCCTGGCTTAGGAACATCTTCTAAAAGTTCTGATGGTCTTCTTTTTGGCAGTGTAGTGGGCAGATCTGTCCTCCTCATGTGCCTGCAAGGTTCACATGCTGCATTGTCATATTGTTCCCCCTACAGGCACCTGAATGGGGCAGTCGGTATGATTTGATATTTAGCTATTTGAGGAAGCCTCATCTCTATTAGAAATATTTCAGATACATTTGCGACACATGCACAGAATCTGCATACTGTGGACTGTTGCTGTGAGGAACTTTAATAGAATGAGAATTTCAAATCTCTTTTGTTTGTGTACTGCAATGGAGGTCTGTGCTGACTTGACTTAACGTCCGCCAATCAGGAATCCAAAGTTTGTATTTCTGTCTGAGCCAGAGTGGTTTTTGCTATCAAAGCTATCCTGCAACCTTTACAAGAGAACATGGCAGGGTCGTTTGCACTGGTTCTACTTCTCAGGGTAGGACCCTCAGGACCTGCAGAAAAGCTTCAGTTGGCAGCCCTACGGTATTTTTGTTTGGCTATGGTAGTGAGTTGAATGTTAGGTTTGCTTCTAGTTGTAAATGCTTTGTTCATTAGCCTGGTACTTAATTCCCCCACTTTAGGAAGGCCAAAATGATGCTAATAAAAGGTAGCAACTGCTCATTAAATAAGTATAATTTATTTTGACAGAGGCGATGCTCCCTCCCTAGAGGTGAGGTATTGTAGCAGATGAAAGGTGCTATGTCCTGTCCTAGCAGATTACTTTTTGTTCTGAGTTGGTTGCTAGCAATACTTTGTTGTGGATAGTTATTGATCCCAGATTGTGTGCATGGGACAGTTGCTTGATCCTTCGGGTCAATTTTTGTATTTTTTTTAATTTGTGCTTTTGTTTTTGCATCTACTTCGACACTCTACATGAAGGCAGCAAACGCACAGTAAAAGCTGGGCTGATGCGCTACATGAGGCATGTGGGAAAGGCTGGACTCTAGCTCAGGACCTCAAAAGTAGTTGTCTCCATCGACAAGTGGCTGTTGTCATCAGAAAAAGCGGACTTTCCAGCTAAACGTTGTTTACTTTAGCGCCCCCAAATCTCTCATCACCCCACTGGATGTACTGAGGTTTTTTTGTTGTTGGATACTGTATCTTCACGCCAGGCTGTTTCAACACTGGACAAAATTGGCCCACGACCTTCCATTTCCCTTCAATAGTTTGAACGATGGGGTTGGAATGGGGACTTTGTACATATCTTGTTCAATGGGGCTGTCTTCGCCCTGGCTGCTGATAAAAGTGCAAGTTGAATCGACTCATTTCCCACATTGTGATCTGCTTGCGCCAGAAGATATCAAAAAGCAGATGCATGTTCATCTCGGTGTGGAATGTACATTTCTGGCCTTAAGAGAGGTGTCTGAATGATAACCTAGGTGGGAATGATCTGCTTTTGAGAGCGCACAGACATGTCCTAGTCTGTTTGTCATAAATTAGATTTCCTTCATTCTGCGGGTCTATGCCAGCTAGGCCTGAGGAAGGTAACTCAGTTTGTGACCTCTGTTCTATCACAGCCTTAGATTTTGGAGCCAAAAAGCAACATTTGCTCCTAAATTGTACTTTGATATGTTTCTTTAACCCCTTCGCTGCTGGGCTGATTCCCCCTCTGTGCTGGGGGGAGAGGGGGCGTGCACAGCGCCCCAGTGCTCATGACGAGCTCAGCTCCTCATGAGCCACGGTTCGCGTGTGCTCATGACAAGCTGAGCTCGACACGGCCACACCTGTTTCCATAGAACACTCAGCACGGCAGGGGAATTATACCCGCGTGCGAGCGTTCTAACAGCCGTGGCGATCTCAGCTCGTCATGAGCACACGAGAACCGTGGCTCATGACGAGCTGAGCTAGTCATGAGCCTGGGAGGGGTTAAAGTGTTTAGTTCAGGGCAGAGTTATGAGCGCAACCAGGCAATACAGACTTTTCTGTTGATGACGGTTGCCATATCCTACTCTTGCACCTGAAAGACAAGTTCTGATAATACGGACTTTGACAGCGGAGCCCTTCATACAACCACAACAAATACCCCACAGAGTTGTTTTGTATCATTGACTAAGTTGGGCAAGTTCACCCTCTTAACTAGCTGGGGTTCAGCCCCTCTCCTGCTAGAGCCGTGGGAGGCTGTTTCTGCCCAGATAGTGACAGTAGCACGGGCCAATCTGAGCTGAAGACTTTGCACCCTTCTGGGTGGAAGTCAGAATACCACCAGGTGTACTCTACACTTCATGATGGTTTCCTTCTGTGATGGACAGGCAACAGTATGCATGCCTTTCTACTGCCCCTCAATGCACAGATGACAATATGTGGACCATTCCACTGCTGCTACCTCCACCCGTGGAGAACTTTAAGCCTCACTGCTGCAGAGTTGGAATTGTCCTTTTGTGGCTTGGATGGACATTTGAAAGCTCTCCGTATTTCTCAAGAGTATTCTGTGGACAAGATAATTCCCTTGTTGCTTCCACCACTTCCCCATCGGCTCGCTGCTTGAGATACTGGCACTCAAGACTGCTGGTAATTGGGTTTTCACAAAGCACCTTCTACCCAGGTGGACAGTTCCATTTAAGGCCTGCCTTCGGGTGATTTTCTAAAGTTGTGATGTTCTTTTTATTGGCGGTGTAGTGGCTTTCTCGTGTGGCCGTAAAGCTCACACACTGCATTGTTGTCTTGCTCCCCTACAGGCACCTGAATGGTGCGGTTGTTATAATTTGATATTTAGCGATTCGAGGAAGCCTTAACTCTATTAGAAAGATTTCGAATACATTTGCTACAAATGCACAGAATCCTCGCTTCCAACTTGGCCAATGCATACTGAAGACTGTTGATGTGAGAATGATAATTTTAAATCTTTTTTGTTTGCGTACTGCACTGGAGGTCTGTGCTGACTTGACTACCGTCTGCCAGTTGGGGAATCCCAAGTTTGGATTTCCTACCCGTCTGCACCACAAGTGGTTTTTGTTTTTTATGTTGTTGCAATCAAAGCTATCCTGCACCTTTAAAAGAGACAGTGGAAGGGTCTTCTGCACTGGTTCTAGTTCTCAGGGTAGGACCCTCGGGACCAGCAGGGAAGCTTCAGTTGGCAGCTATAGGGTATTTTTGTTTGGGTATGGTAGTGAGTTGACTGTTTAGCATTGTATCTGAATTGCAAGAGGCTTGCATCTAGCTGTAAATGCTTTGTTCATTGACTGAGCACGTAATACTACCACTTTGGGAAGGCTAAAAGGATGCAATTAAGAAAAGAGTGCACCTGCTCATTAAATAAATATTTATTTTGCCAGAGGTGATGCTCACTCACTAGAGGTGAGGTGTACTGTAGCAAGTGGAAAGTGACATGTCATAGCATATTCTTTTGTTGTGACTTGGCTGCTAGCAGTACTTTGTTGTGGAGAGTTATTGATCCCATACTTGTGTGCATGGCACAGTTGCATGATCCTTTGCCCTCATGTCAATTTTAGTATTTTTTAGGTCGAGCAGACCTTACTCTCAATGCGTGAGCATTGAGAGTGTCTGCTTCAGACCTTTTGCAGCCCGTATGGGGAATGAGTTGGGAATGAGGACACCAATCTGTTACGAGCTGCGTTTTTCCTCGCGGGAGCGCGCGTCTGATACCTGCGCATGCGCGGTGTAAGCCCTGGCTCTCACACAGACACAGGCAGCCCCCACCCCTCTGCATGCACGCACGCACACACACAGGCGCAAGCCCTCGCTCACACACAGACACAGGCAGCCCCCACCCCTCTGCATGCACGCACACACACACAGGCGCGCGCATGCACACGCAGGCACACTATCCCCTGCCTCGCATTCTCTCAATCACACACAGTCACGCATGCGCACACACATGCACACACACACACGCACGCACACACGCATACACACAGGCCTTCACATTAGCCCTGGCCCTCCCCTCCCCTCCCACTCACCGGGCTCTTTCGGCGTATTTCGTGTCTCCTCTGCAGCGCTGGTCGGAGTCGGCCGGCTTCACTGCTTCCTCGGCGGCGGCGGGCGGAACTTCCTGCTGGATTGCAGGCCCCGCCCCCGTCTTGGCCAAAAGTGCCTGACTTCCGGTTTACACGGAGCAGGGCTGCGGCGGTGACTCCACATCAGGCTGGTCACGCGCCCTCAAGGTATGGGACGTGTTTAAAAATCAAAATCTTAGGAACGTACTTTGACCGCGGCCTGAACTCGCTTATGGAAAGGCCAAAGAAAATATAAAGTAGAAGATTAGGCACTGAGCATATGCAATAACAGATGGCCAGTCAGGAGTGCTGATTACTCTTTTGAGGCATGAAGTGTTGCGGTGCAACATTTTAATGGAAGAAAATAGCCCGCAGGATGTTGCTTTATAGACACTTTAACTAACATTGTGAATCCACTGTTGAGCCTGAGAGTTGCCTTCTTCTGCTCACGTGCTGCTTGGGGTTCTGTTCCCCTGGGCGCGCGTGACAAACTCGGACTAATACCGTCTGCTGACATAAGATGGGTGCGCAGATTGTTTGGCCTTTAAAAGTTAATACTTAACACTGATGTTTCTCCAAATTGGCTTCTGCCAGGAAGATGTTTCTTCCAAGTCGGCTCCTGCCAGGGAGAGTTCACGGTACAAGGCGCGCGTGTGGCTCTGACGGGCTTAGGGGTCAGGGATTTCTTGGTTAGACCCAGAGAAGGAAAGAAGCAACAGCGTTTCACAGTTCTCACTGTACAGCGTTTCTCAGTTTTTATCGAGCCGCCCCTCTTTGAAATACCGATGACCGTGCGACCCGTAAACTTCTCACAGGAATCGCTATAATAAGTATTTGGGCATGCAATGTAGAAGTCGGGAACTGCGACACAGCCGAAACGTGACCCCGCACCGGAACGGCTAAGAGTGCTCGTGCATACGTTCTAGAAACCTGCTAGGTGCCACGGGGCCTGGCGCCGGCCTTGGGTGCGGGCTGTGTTGAGAGAATGCGCAGTATGAGTAGGCTTGCGAGGCAGCTGATTAGTAAAGCGCGAAAGGGCGTGTGGTAGCCTCGGAAGAAGCTGGCCTGTTTTACAGACTGGGTAGGAGGTGGCTACGCATACGAGACCTGCTTAGGCAGTTAGTGTTTAATAGTGTTTCAGGCGGTGGGTTGCAAGTATTCTACATCTGAACTGCAAGCCTCTTTGTGGTTAAGCAAAAATTTAATGTAATACTGATCGAGTGCAACACTGCCACCCTATGGTTTCTTTCGGAATCGCTAAGCTTGGCCATTTCGTATCGGCTTTGCATTTCGGGTTCATAATACCCCAGAAGTATATCAGCATACTTTTTAGGTCGAGCAGACCTTACTCTCAATGCGTGAGCATTGAGAGTGTCTGCTTCAGACCTTTTGCAGCCCGTATGGGGAATGAGTTGGGAATGAGGACACCAATCTGTTACGAGCGTTTTTCCTTGCGGGAGCGCGCGTCTGATACCTGCGCATGCGCGGTGCAAGCCCTGGCTCTCACACAGACACAGGCAGCCCCCACCCCTCTGCATGCACGCACGCACACACACAGGCGCAAGCCCTCGCTCACACACAGACACAGGCAGCCCCCACCCCTCTGCATGCACGCACACACACACAGGCGCGCGCATGCACACGCAGGCACACTATCCCCTGCCTCGCATTCTCTCAATCACACACAGTCACGCATGCGCACACACATGCACACACACACACACGCACGCACACACGCATACACACAGGCCTTCACATTAGCCCTGGCCCTCCCCTCCCCTCCCACTCACCGGGCTCTTTCGGCGTGTTTCGTGTCTCCTCTGCAGCGCTGGTCGGAGTCCGCCGGCTTCACTGCTTCCTCGGCGGCGGCGGGCGGAACTTCCTGCTGGATTGCAGGCCCCGCCCCGTCTCGGCCAAAAGTGCCTGACTTCCGGTTTACACGGAGCAGGGCTGCGGCGGTGATTTCGAATGCTCATTAAGTTATTGAATGTTTTTTTTTACTGCTTTTAACATAAAAATGCGGGCAAAGCCAATAAAATATAGTCTTGTGACTACCCTGCGCTTGTTTTTGCTGATGTTGTTGTGGTGGCAAAACTCCAGAGCAGTTTCAATACGTGTGTTCTGATTTCGCTTTGCTGCCCTTTGAGTGTGATATGTACGGTCAGGGGCATTTAGGAGAAGGCGTTGCGTACATCCTTTCGTTTGGTCTCAGCTAAACTACCCAAGGCCATTGTTTTTATGTGCCCGTGCACGAGCTTGCCGTTTGCTCAGGCATTTCTCCTCCCCCTAATTAGTCACCCCTGCTGTTGCTGCCCACGGCCGGCCGTACTTTGTCTCCCATTTCGCCCCCCCCCCTCCCCACAGAAATTCCAAGAGCTTGTTAACGATGCTTTCTCTGCTGTAGCTATATACCAAGTGAGAAGTGGGCTGTTTCAGAATGTAGACACTTCAGTGGCTGGTTCTTGTTATCTTTGCCGAGGTCTGTCTGTATGGGAGTAACCCAATTTTCAATGACAGCCCGTGATTACAGGAAGGAATCACACCAACCCCCACTTGTTAAAGAAGCGTGAGCGGTTATTCTGCACAAGAGAGGGTCTATTTCGAACATAAGACGAACTCGTCCTGCATTAAGGCACTGAACTAGGCGGGCATCTAGCTGGAGTCGTTTAAAAAAGCATGCGTCTGGCGTGGGGTCTGTGAGGTGAAAGGTCAGAGTGCTGAATTATGTTGACGTCGGAACCCACAGAGTTCCTGAGGGTTCAAGAACTACCATTGTCACCTTCAGACACAGCAAGGCCCCTCCCGTTAGGCAAGGCTGAAAGCAGGCTCACAGGCAGCATATTAATGAAGAGAGGCTTAATCCCAGAAGAAAACCAGCACAAGTACGCGACTCACCCTCACCCTCACCCCCCCTCACCCCCACAACCCCTCACAACAACCCTCACCCCCACACCCCCTCAATCTCAAACCCCCTCACTCTCACCCCCCCTCACCCTCACACCCCCTCCCCCTCACACCCCCTCACCCTCACACCCCCTCACACCCCTACCTCCACACACCCTCACACCCCCTCACCCTCACCCCCACACACCCTCACCCTCACACCTGCTCACTCTCACATCCCCTCACCCTCACACACCCTCACACCCCCTCACCCACCCTCACCCTCACACACCCTCACCCTCACACACCCTCACCCTCACATCCCCTCACCCTCCCTCACACACCATCACACACACACCCTCACACCCCCATACCCCTCACACACCCTCGCACACACTCACAACCCCTCACACCCCCACACCCTCACACCCCTCACCCTCACACCCCTCACCCTCACACCCCCCTAACCCTCACATCCCTTCACCCTCACACCCCCTCACCCCCTCACCCTCACATCCCTTCACCCTCACATCCCTTCACCCTCACATCCCCTCACACACCCACCCTCACCAGCATAGCATAACAAAACACAGCATAGCATAACAAAATACAGCATAGCATAGCATAACAAAACACAGCATAGCATAGCATAACAAAAACAAGCATAGGATAGCAAAACATAGCATAACAAAACAAAGCATAACAAAACAAAGCATAACAAAACAAAGCATAACAAAACAAAGCATAACAAAACAAAGCATAACAAAACAAAGCATAACAAAACATAGCAAAACACAACAAAGCATAGCATAACAAAACATAGCATAACATAACAAAACATCGCATAACAAAACAAAGCACAAAACATAATAAAGCGTAGCCAAACACAACAAAACATAGCATAGCCAAACAAAACAAAACATAGCATAGCAAAACAAAACATAGCCTATCATAGCAAAACATAGCATATCATATCAAAACATAGCAAAGCATAACATAGCATAGCAAAACATAGCAAAACATAGCATAGCATAGCAAAACATAGCATAACAAAACACAACATAGGATAGCAAAACAAAGCATAGAATAACAAAACAAAACATAGGATAGCAAAACAAAACATAGCATAGCATACAGCATCACTCAGCACCACCACAGCATCACTCAGGGGCACCACAACAGCACTATGCGCTACCACAGCATCACTGAACACCACTGCATCACTTGTTCGCCATCACAACATCACTCAGCGCCACCACAGCATCAATCTGTGCAACCATTCAACAACTAGTTCAAATATTTTCTCTCAATGTTTCAAGCTTTATTACAAATGTAACAAAAAGATGTTAATATTTCACTTCTGTTCTTGGATTTTCGTCACAATAAAATACACTTAACATAATCTTCACAAAAGTTATTTACTAAAGTTTAAGCTATTGCCATTATAAATTACTATGACTTTTATTTAAGTATTAATTATTTAAAAAAATTAAAAGCCATTGTTATTTGTAATATCAATACATGCAAGTCACGTACATACAACACATATTGCATTACAAATGCTATAGGTGTCATATTTGCGAAAGTTAAAACTATTGGCTTTATAAATGACAAAGCTATAATTTCGCTATTTTCAAAAACAAAACATAAATAAAAAATGTGTCATTTACAATACCAATAGCTCAAACTTTCCTAATGCGAGACCTATTGCATTGCAAATGCTTGTTTAATTTGTGCTTTTCTTTTTGCATCTACTACAACACTCTACATGAAGGTGGCAAACGCTCAGTTAAAGCTGGACCGATGCGCTGCAAAGGATGTGGGGAAGGGCGGACTCTATCCCAGGACCTCGAAAGTAGTCAACTCCATGGACAAGTGGCTGCTGTATTCAGAAAAAGCAGGCTTTCCTGTTGAGCTTTGCTTACTTCAGCACCCCTGAATCTCTCGTTCCTCCCACTAGATGTACTGAGGGTTCTATTTGTGAGATATTGCATCTTCACGCCAGACTGTTTCAACACTAAACCAACTTGGCCAGCGACCCTCAATTTTTCTACAATAGTTTGTACATACCTTGTCAAATGCAGCTGTCAGCACCTTGGCTGCTGATGAAAGTGCGAGTCTAGCTGACTCATTCGCCACATTTTGATCTGCTTGGGCCAGAAGATATCAAACTTCAGATGCATGTTCATCTCTTGTGTGGAATATACATTTCTGGCCTTAAGAGATGTTTGAATGATGACCTAAGTGGAAATGGTCTGCTTTTGAGAGTGCACGAGGTGTGCACACACAGGAAGGTCACTGTTTGTGATTTCTGTTCTATTCCAGCCTTTGATTTTTGGACCAAGAAGCAAAATTGTTTCTTTGTTTAATCAATAGACTGAACCGTGCATTTGTGATGGCAGACATGAAAATACTTACTACATTGACATAAACCTCTTGCAAAGTACAGACACTGTTGCACTATGGCTTGCAACAAATGAACCTTGTGTAGCCGCTCCTGGGTTCTCTTGTTCCCCGTACCATTGCGATGTGTCTCCATCTGCTCCTCGCACGCATATGCAATTCTGCTCCATTTGTGTTCCATTGCAAAACTACCCAGAGCCAACCCCATGTGGATGGAAAATACGACAGCACCATAGATGGAGGAGTGAACGATGGTCCATTCAATCGTACTGGGTGCTTGCCCTGCCCGCCTCATCGGATATAGGTCTTCATCCCAACGTCCCTGTGTTAACCACTGCCACTACAGTGCCAAAGACGAGCCTACTTTCGATTTTTCGCTTTCTACCCAAGATTCATTACCCTCCTTCCATGCTTGTTCCTTCATCCCGCTTAACCCAGCTCCGTCCTGCACACTTTGTGAGCCATCTACGTGAACCACAACAACACATCACCAACTCCCTACCCACTAGCAGCCTGTTACACTCAACACTATGCTTGCATCTCTTGCTACTCCACGCTAGCCTCACTCCTGTGCAAGTCTTCACCAGTGCTGATAGTTGCATGTGCCAAAACCCAGCTGGACTCTACTGTTGTCATAACACGTATGACTGCAATGTATGTAACTAGCACAGCCCTCATCGCTAACACCATAAGGAACCTTTCAATGCCAAGATATGCTCAACAAGGAAAGACACAATCCGCCAATTCCAAAACTGTAAAGCCCATTCCTACCAAGATCAACTGAACCAAGCAGACCAGCCTCAACAGAAATACATCCCACATGTCCTCCGCAATGTTCTCAAACTTTGCGATAGGGTGGGTGTGAAACTATCCAATCCTGCTACCTTGCACCTTGGCAGCACTTGGTTCTTCTGTCTTTGGGCTGCTTATAAAAAGTTGATGGACCAGCGGGTTTTGCTTGTTTTTGGTGGTCAAAATAAATCCCGGGAGCCACATATGAAAAGGGATCTCACCCCGGTTCAGTACTAGGACTTGGGTTCATCAGACCCTGTCGAAAACCCCAGGTGCTTGGACAGTGGGAAGAGGCAGGTGGGGGTGTAACCTCAACACTGAGGAAGTGTCACTTCAGATTAATCATTCTGAAAGTGGCGTATCCCAAAGTAGAAATATTGAACACTTAACAAAACAAACAAAGAAGTGTAGGAAAAGAGCCAAACCGGAAAAAGATGAGGGAGGTAGGATGAAAAGGGCGGTGGAAAGATTTAGTGCCCTCCTCTTAAGGAAAAACGAGCATTGGCATAGCCAATTGGTCTCGCATTTGGGACCTTATAAGTGTTTAGCCATGCAACAGTTGATGTTGGTGCACTAAGGATATTCTGCTGCATAACTAAATACTTATAGAGTCCAAAAAGCGAGACCTATTGGCTATGCCAATGGCTGTTTGTTGTTGTTGTTTTGTTTAAGTTGCCAGATCTACAATAGCTGGACATGGTTTCTGTTAACCGTTCTTTGCATCAAATGAACTTGTTTTCATTGCTCTGAATGTTGTTTCCATTCTGGTTGTAGGAAACAGTCATTCCCGGGGTGTGGGGGCTGCCTAGCTGTGCGCATGCACCAAATTTTGCAAATGAGAAAAAGCCTGGTGCAGGCGCAGTATACAGGTGGGGAGTGAGTGAGCCCCAGGCAGCGTGACTCACTCACACAGGAGTTTATACACTGCACCTGCATACTCAGCATGGTTTAAGGAAACTCAACCCACTCCCTCCCAGGCATTGAACACATATTTGCCCCAGTATTGGAACTTTCATAGATTCCCATGCTTTGTATCATTCCCCGTCGTCGGAATGGGAGCCTCGGTAAATAGAAAATACCTTAATAATAAGCACAAAGTGAAAAAATAGGCCTAGGCCTCATCTCATTTTGTAGCTTATCTACCTCTCTTTGTAAAAGAGACCAAATTCTTGCAGTAGCCAATCAGAGCAGCCTCACCCCATAGAACCTTTCTGAGAGAAACTCCGAGCCTCAGATTTTCTACCGCACGTTGCGCAAGGGAGTCTCCATTGAGCTCTGCTCATTTTCTTCAATTCCAAACTCTTTTTCTTCAACTTATATCTCTTTTTTTTTTGTCATGTCTGACAAGGAGAAAAAAGCACTTTTCAGAGCCTGTGCTACCTGCTCTAAGAAGAGATTGTTTGTCGAGGACAAACATGTGGACTGTATATACTGCCTGTATCCGGACCATAAAGCCACGAACTGCAAGATTTGCAGAACCTTCTCCACAAAGACCTTGAGGGACAGGGAAGGACGTCTCCTCACATGGCTTCAGAAGATGAAGGACCGCAAAGAACTTGTGTCATCAGACAGTGAGGGCTCCTCGTCGATGGTGTCATCTAAGAAGTCTAAGAAGAGGGGTAGGTCCCCCCCTTCTACTTCAGACGAGCCCCTTCTCAAGGCCTTACCAGGGACCTCTGATAGGTCTGACAGGCCTGCTTCCCAAAAATCTCCTCACCACGGTGAAAAGGAGAGGCAGGGAAAGCCTGAGGAATCACAACCCTCTAAAAAGGCGAAGAAAGTTGCTCCTGTCACTTCACCACCCTCTGAAAGGCATAGAGGGGTGAAAAAGCCTTCAACTACAACTCAGGAGGTCGTTTCGGATAAAAAACAGCGGTCGTCGGCTGTGAAAACCACAGGTACGCCGACGATTTCTGTAAAAAAGGATGTGTCTGTGAAATTAGCCTCGTCGACGGGCTCGTCGACGACGGCTGCGACAACGGCGCCTGCACCGTCGACGGTGTTCAAGACACCTGATGCCTGTTTGTCGTCGACGAAAATCACCTTCTCCACGTCGACGACGATGACAACAAAGATCGCTTCGGCGACGACGAGGACGACGTCGACGACGACCGTGTCGACGACTCCTGTAACCTTGATGCTGACGACGAGTTCGTCGACGATCCCGTCGACGCTCCATCCATCGTCGACGATGAGCTTCTCCTCGTCGATGGCACAATCCTCGACGACAAGCGCAGTTTCTTCGTCGGCGCTTCCGTCGACGACACAATCCTTGAAAGCGTTACCGTCGACGACGACGACCCCGTCGACGATGTCGTCGACGACTGAAAAAACTGTTTTTTCACGCAAAAGGAGGCAAATAACACCAGAAATGACGTCTCCGCGACAGGTTCAAAAATTTCCACCTAACCTACTGTTGGATGACGATTCTGATGAAGAAGCTTATAGCGACTTTGGCCAAGCGTATAGCCCTTCTGACCTGCAAGTTATGGTTCAGGATATCAGTTCTGAGGAAGGAGAGATGGAACACCAACACTATGTTCCAGAACATTATTATGGAGGAGAGGAAATGCCTAGCATGCAAATGCCTTTGCAGAAGCCTTCGCGTCAATCTTAGCAAGAGATGGTGGCGATGCCATCCACTCTTATCTCGGATCTACAACTTATGTTGCAAGACTACCGAAGGCGTTTTCCGACTCCTCAGGAGGTCCAACAGGTGCGCACTCCGACACCTCCGCCTCAGCCATCACAGCCTGTGACAGAACACTCTTTGCCTCTGAAAGAGCGTGATACTGCACCTGCAGCACATCTACAAGAAGTAGTGCCTGTTCATGATACGGATGATGATACTGCCTCGTCAGATGCGGACCAACAAGTGGACCCTGACCAAGACCAGCACGTGGACTGGAATCCAGATGACACTCGTGATCTGGACATCACAGAACCTGATAACGCTACCTCTCCTCCAGCGTATGTTGGAGGTTTTCACAACTTGATGGAACGGGCTTCCAAGAGGTTTGGTCTCCCGGTTACCACGGTTCAGTCAGAATGTTTCTTGTACGATTTCAAGGAACCATTCAGGAAATCAGTACGTTTAATCCCCATCATTGAACATGTTTGGACTGAAGGCCTGAAGGCTATGCAAAATCCAGCCACAGTCCTCCCGGTGCTTCCAAGACTGGAGAAAAAGTATAAGGCACCAGATGGCAGTCCGGCGTGTCTCCTGGGTCAACCAAAACCGGACTCTGTAATTTCTCAGGCCGCACAGAGCAGATCAAAAAGCCCATCCACGCCGCTAACTACGCCTCCAGATAAAGAGGGCAGGCGTTTAGACAATGTGGGTAAAAGATTCTCCACAATGGCCAGTTTTATGGTTAGGGCGGCTAATGCTTTGGCGATTCTGGGGTGTTACGATCGCCAGATGTGGTGCGACCTTTCTCCGTTGTTGTGGAGGAACAACAGGATTCCTCTAAGGAAGAGGTAAAGAAGATATTGCTGGAGGGAGAGCGGGCCTCTTCGGAGGTGATTGACTGTGCTATGGACATATCAACCACAGCATTTCGAGCACTAGCCGGCTCGGCGGTCCTGAGACGCCAAGGATGGTTGAGGGCCACGTGGTTCAGACAGGAGGTGCAGAATAAGATTCTAGATCTGCCATACGATGGAGAGATGCTATTTGGCAAACACGTAGATGACGCCCTACAGGGCATAAAGAAAGATACTGATACGGCCAATCCTTAGGAACGTTGCAATATCGCAAAGTACCCTTCAGAGGAGCAAGAGGGAGAGGATTTTCCACCTATAGAGGCGGCAATCAGCACCGCTACCCTTCCGGCTCACAATCTAGCCAGACATATAAACCTCAATACTCTCAGAGGGGTTCTTTCTCTCGCCAACAGCCGAGAGGACGACAAGGCCAGCAAAGGAGAGACAACACCAGGAAACAATAGCGGCCAGGTGGCTCTTTCCACTGTTCCTGTGCCCTCATTAACACCAGTGGGGGGCAGGATTGCCCATTGCCTCAACAATTGGATGGTCATAACAACAGACCAGTGGGTCCTACAGATCATCAAGGAAGGGCACACGTTGGAATTTCAAGATCTTCCTCCAACAAGAGCTCCAGACGCCTTTCCACCCAAACATCTAAAACTCCTTCATCTCGAAGCCCCCCAACTCTTCACCAAGGGGGCAATAGAACCTGTACCCCTCTCCCAAAAGGGGAAAGGGTTCTATTCCAGGTTCTTCCTGGTTCGGAAGACGAGGGACAAGTGGCGTCCGATTTTAGATCTGCGGTAGCTCAACACTTATCTCATCAAGTTATCCTTCAGGATGATCACTCTTCAGGACATCCTCCGCCTTCTCAATCCAGGGGACTACATGCGACCCTAGAATTGGAAGACTCTTACTTCCACATACCTATTCATCCAGCTCACAGGCAATACCTTTGGTTTACAGTAGGCAAGAGCCACTTTCAATTCAAAGTGCTGCCTTTTGGTCTCCGATTCGCTCCACGGATCTTTACAAAGGTACTAGCTCCGGTGGCAGCCTTTCTCAGGAGACAGTCTTTAGAGGTCTTTCCATATCTGGACGATTGGCTGCTGAAAGCTCCTTCTTTCCAAGAGCCGTCCAGGGCAGTCACGACCTGCAGACAACTGTCCGAGCAACTGGGTCTTCGGCTCAACAGAGAAAAATCAGTTTTACGCCCCTCCAAGGCAGCGAGGTTTCTAGGGGCTATCCTGGACACAGAGTGCTGCCTGGCTTTTCCTTCGGAAGAGTGCCAGAACAAGCTGATTTTTTCAGCCCTCCTTCTTCAGACAAGGAATTTTCTGTCAGTTCGCAAGTACAAATCGCTGCTCGGATCGATTTCATCCTGCATACCATTGGTTCCACACTGCAGGCTGCGAATGCGTCCACTGCAAGAACAGTTGGACAAACAATGGCGTCAAGTCACAGGCTCCTTCGACGACAGGATTGTCATTACTCCGGAGATGAGGAAGGCAAGCAGCTGGTGGTTGCTGAAAGACAATCTTTCCAGAGGTTTACCGTTCCAACTTCCACCATCTCCCATGGTTTTGACGACAGATGCTTCCATGGAAGGTTGGGGAGCGGTCCTCCAAGAACTGAAGGTCAGTGGCCATTGGAGCCCAGTCCAGGTCAAGTTCCACATCAATCTACTGGAACTTATCGACATTCGTCTGGCCTTACAAGCCTTCCTTCCACGAATACGCGACCGTGCAGTGCTGGTTCGTACAGACAACACCACAGCCATGCACTACATAAACAAGCAAGGCGGAACGAGATCTTCCACCCTCTCGAAGGAAGCCCAGACACTTTGGAATTGGGTGATCCAAAACAATATCGCCCTTTCAGCGGAACATCTAGCGGGAACACTCAATGTCACGGCGGCCGCTTTAAGTCACCGAAGGACTATCTCCCACGAGTGGGAACTGGACCAGACAATTCTGGAGGAACTGTTTGCACGCTGGGGGACCCCATCCATCGATCTGTTTGCAACTCCCCAGAATGCCAAATGCCAGTCCTTCGCAAGCAGGGTTCACCATCGGGAGTCCTTGGGGAATGCCCTTTTGATTGCTTGGTCCTGCGCATTTGTTTACGCTTTTCCTCCCATTCCGCTGATTCCGAGACTGATCCGCAAGCTCAAGGTAGAGCCGTGCAGGATGATTCTGATCGCACCAGCATGGCCCAGACAGTTTTGGTACACAGAACTTCTCCTCCTCTCCCAGGATCAGCCAATTCTCCTACATCCTGTTCCAACACTGTTGACAATGGCTCACGGATAGGTTCTACATCCTGACTTGCAGTCTCTACGATTGACAGCGTGGCTCCTGAGTTCAGAGAGTTCTAGGGTTTAAATCTCTCAGGAGAATGTAAAGACATTTTGGCCCAGGCCCGAGCACCTAGTACCAACAAGACATATCGGGCTAAATGGAAGAGATTCTGTTTTTGGTGTCGGAAAGAAGGTCTACATCCATATACTTCTGCACCGCACCAACTCTTACCTTACATCCTTTCTCTGGCGAAATCTGGATTGGCTCCTTCTTCTGTAAAGGTACATCTAGCGGCCATTTCTAGTTTCAGACGTTCATCATCAGGTCCTTCCCTGTGGTCGGCAAGGATTATTAAACAATTCCTGAAAGGTTTATTCAGGGTCTTTCCACCAGTCCGGCCTCCACCACCAGCCTGGCATCTGAATTTAGTCTTGTCATATCTTATGAAGGCCCCATTTGAGCCTATTCATAAGGCTGACCTTAAGTTTCTCTCGTTGAAACTAGCTCTTCTCTTGGCCCTGACATCGGCTAGAAGAGTTAGTGAGCTCCAGGCTTTCACAATTGAGGAACCTTTTCTACAGTTCAAAAATAATGTTCTCATCCTACGGACAAATCCTAAATTTAGTCCGAAGGTGCCCTCAGAATTTCATCTGAATGAGCCGGTGGTCTTAAAATCTTTCTTTCCGCAACCTTTCACACCAGCTGAAAGAGCTTTGCACTCTTTGGACATTCACAGATGTCTTAAATTCTACTTGGAGCGCACAAGACAGTTCAGAAAGTCTTCCCAGCTTTTTGTTTCATTCAGCGCTCCTCGAAAGGGGTGTCCAGTTTCTAAACCCTGCATTTCCCGCTGGATTTCCAGTGCTATACATTTTTGCCATCAAGCAGCAGGAA
The DNA here is from genome assembly GCF_964263255.1 of Lissotriton vulgaris. Lineage (NCBI taxonomy): Eukaryota > Metazoa > Chordata > Amphibia > Caudata > Salamandridae > Lissotriton > Lissotriton vulgaris. The sequence goes on from NC_141700.1 coordinate 62,404,494, forward strand.
AACCACTTCAACGAGCAGTTCGTGCTCATTCTACGAGATCAATGGCTTCATCGGTGGCTCTATTTGCAGGTGTCCCGATCAATGACATATGTAAAGCAGCGACATGAAGCAGTGTCCACACCTTCACTCGCCACTACTGCTTGGATTCTTCTGTGAAAGAGGATGCGGCAGTGGGCCAGGCGGTTTTGAGGAACCTTTTCCAATAAGTCGGTGAGCTTTCCTTCTATCCCGCCTTCCTGTTTGCATATTTTGTATTACTTGTTATTATTTTGCTTTATGATGCTAATGTGTATCTGGTTTTTCTTATCAGAATTATGTATGACATTTTCAGGTGCACATATTACAAAATATGGTTTTTAGGTCTCGCTGGTACTGCATCCGAAGGATGCATCCAGCTGGAGACTTATAGCTGCCCGTCTCGGGGGAATGAGGGACAAGAGGGTGCCACGTGCTTCTCTTGTGCTGGATTTGACTGCGTGCACGCGCACCCACACTCACGCATGCACACATACACAGCCACACGCATACACAGGCACACACACACACACCCCCCGTCGCCGCCGCACCTACACACACACTAGCGCACCTACACACACACACAGAGACCCCCCCCACACACTCACCAGCGCACCTACGCACACACACATACAAAGACCCCCTCCCCCCGCCATCGCACACATACACACACACACAAGCGCACCCCCCTCCCCCCTAGAACTAAGCCCCACTTACCGCCATTCGGGACTTCTGTAGCCGGGGCTCTCCCTCGGGATTGGGAGCCCCGCTCTCAGGCACTCAGTGGGCGCGTGCGCGGGACTTCCGAAGACGGAAGTCCCGCCCAAAGGAACTGGCTCAAATACGCATGCGCAGTGACCAGACGCTCCAACCAAAGCAGCTCTGCGCCTCCTCGCACCTGGCCCATATGAAACTCCCCTTTGTTGTGTCTTTTACGCTAATGTTTTTGCACTTATCCTTGTAATACCGACTTTGCACCATTGATGATTCCAGGGTACGTACAGGTCCAACTACCAACTATTCCCCTAACTGCACACCGCTTAGCCCCACCCGCAGGTAAAGCTCTTTGTGACGCTGTGCCCAGTACACAAAAGAAACTTTATGGTTGTTGCAGGTGTTGAAAAAATAAACAAACATTCTGCGCAAAACGTCCGATATTCTCCCATACATTACACGTATTAAAACTAAATTAAAGGAAAACCGTATTTAAAGCAATCTGTTCGAGAATTATTCAAAGTCATCAGGACATGACTCAGCAGGACAGAGCAGGCTCCATCAGGGGGCCCCTGAACGGCTGGTGCTCACTTTACCCAGGACTTAAAACATCTCGGTTCTCAACCAGAATGAAGTCTACTTTGATTGCAAGTGAGACACGTGCTTCTGACGGAACTCTCCTTCATATTAGACACCGACAAAACAAAACACGCTAGAGGTGTTTTAATACTGTGCGTTGCTACTGCAGCGTTTGACTTAGTATTGCAGTGCATCTGTGTTACCTTTATTAGACGCACTGGATCAGAAAGCCCGCTACTAACACTGAATCTGCCTTACGCAAGCTTCGTGCCCATGCGGTACTGGTGTGAAGCGATGCCTTCACTGTTGCCACTGATGTGCATGTGGTGAATGAGTGGAACATTACGCTGCTGTTACTGTGTTAACGTGTTCTGTGCACAGGAGAAACGAGAAACAGCTACTGACGGTTCTGGAATATTTGCGAGTGATGCTCATATTGCGGCTGCTGCCAGTCTTCTGCCGGAGTTTAGCTTACAGATGCCTGTGCTGTAACCCTGCTGTGAGGCAGCAACTATTCTGAATACAATTAGCTGGCACAGTTGGAGCTAGGATGAAGGAAAATTGGTGTGCCAACCCAGAGTGCCACTTTTCCTTCTCAAGCAATACAATGCTAGAAGTTCCAGTACTTTACAGTTCCCATTTTTTTCATGCCCAATAAATTGCACGCGAGTGGCAATTTTGATACTTTCAATCACACAAAAGGTGATGAAGGAATGCTTGCAAAAATTCAAGCTCTAGCAATCACTCTTATATCATTTCAATTCACTATAGACGCAATGTCCGCCTTATGCGAATTAGTCAGTACGGACACAGAAGTGCAGCCGGCAGCAAATGCCAGTGGCCAAGATTAATTCAAGCATTTAGTCAATCACCTGGCTTGTTGCATTTAAATCCTTTGCCAGCTGAGGTACGAGCTCAGGTCATTCACACCTCCGGGCCAGAAGTTCACCCTGATTTGGGACCAATCCACGAAATCAGCCCTTCCTATCCTAGTTAGGTACAGGCCAGAGTAGCGGATCTTTACCTGGGGACAAATGCACCTATACAGATTGGCAGCAATTCTTTTGAATATGTATCCCACACAAATGTGAAAATCTTAAAACGCTGTGTAAAATGTGAATGAAATTAAAACGGAACACTAGTAGTTAAGTTAGTATCCATCTTGGTTCATAGGAGTCCCAGCTTTATAGTATAGTGGACCCAATATATCGGACTTGTGGCCCGAATTGAAGCACTAGTGTGTTCTTGGTCTGCACATACATTTGGAGCAAAAAAAACAAAGCAATGTTAAGATGCAGCACAGTGCTTCCCCTTTTATAAATCAGGCATATGGAAAGCTCCAGCCTTCCCAGTAAGAGCAACATTTGGGTTTGTGCATATCATGGTTTGCTAATTAAATAAAATCGTTCATATTGGTTTGATGTATAGTCTGTATTCTTTCAATTTAAAAACAAGCATTTGCAATGCAATAGGTCTCTCATTATTAAAGTTTGAACTATTGGCATTGCTAAATAATGCAACACCAATAGCTCAAACTTTAATAATGCGAGACCTATTGCATTGCAAATGCTTGTTCTATTTACTGCTAGTTATTCTGATACAAAGCATGGGGATCTATGAAAGTTCCAATACTGGGGCAAGAAAACAAGTTACTTACCTGTAACTTTGGTTCCCCAGTATTGGTAACTTTCATAGATTCCCATGCGCCCACCCGCCTCCCCTGGGAAAGCTCAGCCTTATTGTCTTATGATGTTGCTGTTCACAACGGCTACGAAAATCTGAGGCTCTGAGTTTCTCTCAGGAAGGTTCTATGGGGTGAGGCTGCTCTGATTGGCTACTGTAAGAATTTGGTCTCTTTTACAAAAAGAGGTAGATAAGCTACAAAATTAGATGAGGCCTAGGCCTATTTTTTCACTTTGTGCTTATCACTAAGGTATTTTCTATTTACCGAGGCTCCCATTCCGACGACGAGGAATGATACAAAGCATGGGAATCTATGAAAGTTACCAATACTGGGGAACCAAAGTTACAGGTAAGTAACTTGTTTTCTTACCAAGAAACTCTGAGAAGAGCCTGCCTGCTGCACTGACGGCTGGTGGTGTGTGGGCCTGGTGAAAGCGTGCATTGATGGCTGGTGGTGCGTGTGCCTGGTGAAAGTGTGCACTGACGGCTGGTGGTGTGTGTGCCCGGTGGAAGCGTGCACTGACGGCTGGTGGTGTGTGTGCGCCTGGTGAAAGCGTGCACTGACGGCTGGTGATGTGTGTGCCTGGTGGAAGCGTGCACTGACGGCTGGTGGTGTGTGTGCCTGGTGGAAGCATGCATTGACGGCTGGTGGTGTGTGTGCCTAGTGAAAGCATGCTCCGACAGCTGGTGGTGTGGGTGTGCCTGGTGAAAGCATGCACTGACGGCTGGTGGTGCGTGAGCCTGGTGGAAGCGTGCACCAACGGCTGGTGGTGTGTGTGCCTGGTGGAAATGTGCACCGACGACTGGTGGTGTGGGTGCCTGGTGTAAGTGTGCACCGACGACTGGTGGTGTGGGTGCCTGGTGGAAGCGTGCATCGACGGCTGATGGTGTGTGTGTGCCTGGTGGAAGCGTGCACAGATGGCTGGTGGTGTGTGTGCCTGGTGTAAGCGTGCACCAATGGCTGGTGGTGTGTGTGCTTGGTGGAAGTGTGCGCTGATGGCTGGTGGTGTGTGTGCCTGGTGGAAGCGTGCGCCGATGGCTGGGGTTGTGTGTGCCTGGTGGAAGCGTGCATTGACGGCTGGTGGTGTGTGTGCGCGCCTGGTGGAAGCGTGCACCAACGGCTGGTTGTGTGTTTGCCTGGTGGAAGCGTGCACTGATGCCTGTAGTGTGTGTGCCTGGTGGAAGCAGGAGCATTCACAGCATAGAAGACACAAATGAAACTGACGAAGAGGAGGGGGGAGTGCGAGCAGAGGAGCATGATTCACAGCAATAAAAACACAGATGGCAGCTGTGCACGCGCTCGTAAGCTGGAGGCCAGCAAAAGCCTCTGGTGGCACTTTTAAAAGCCACTTACTAAATGTCTTGAAGATGGGAGAATGAGTCAGGACTTCTAGCAAACCCAAAGAGGAAAATACCACATTGAAATAAAAAACGTACACATTGGGAAGAGAAGCTATTGGAAGTAACAAAGAAAGAGAAGTAAATAAAGTGAATGCTTTGTGGAGTGGGGAGCCATTTGAGACACTGAAACAGAGTGTTGTGTAGTACAGTTTTCTCCATGTATCTAGTCAAGCAGCGGTGTGGAGTTGGGACGGAGATGGTTCCTTGCGTGGGCCTGCTGTGTAGCCTGTTGAAGTGGCTCAGTTTAGTTGCCACAAGTTATCTTGCATCCACGTCGGGTACCTCCAGTAGGTGCTTCATTTGTTTAGTGGGAAGATGGGGTTGGATCCACATTGTAAGGATGAGAATAATTGAATAAAAAAGGGATGGGAAAGACCCTGGGAGCGATCAAATAATCGATCAATCAGAGCATTTATAGAGCGCACTACTCACCCGTGAGGGTGTCAAGGAGCTTGGGGTACCCCTACTGCTCGAACAGCCAGGTCTTGAGTAGCCTCCTGAAGGTAAGTAGGTCCTGGGTCTGACTCATGTGGATTGGGAGGGTGTTCCAGGTTTTTGCAGCGAGGTAGGAGAATGATCTGCCGCCAGTGGTCGCTCTTCGGATGCGGGGGACGGTAGTGAGTGCGAGGTCGGTTTGGGGTGTAGAAGGTGAGTCGTTTGTTAAGGTATACTGGTCCGGTGTTGTGGAGTACCTTGTGTGCAATACCAGTCTTAAAAAGTCATGACTGACCTGATGTTTTTGTTCCCGGATTTCCCTAAGTCCTAGGGCACCGGAACCAATTTTCCTTGCTGGAAACTCTGGCTGGTGTAGTTGGTACGATTTGGGATACAAGTGCAACCGAGCCTGGTCCCTGCTCGACTCCCTTCTAAGGCAAGAATTATGGAAGGAATTTAACCTGGAAAAACGAGGTCTACACAATTGCTTCCCGTTCTGTTGGATTAACTTGTAATAGAAGAATTTATAAGATGGGATACTGGCCGCAAACATTTCCAGTCATGGGGTATGCCCGCACAAAAATCTGCATGCCTTGCAGTTGTGTTTTGGAGAGCACCCCTGAAAACAAAATGCTCCTAGGCTGGGATGCGAGTACCTTTGCTCTAGAGACTGAAAGGCTTGGCCTTTTTTCTTTTTCTTCAAAGGAGGACCTAATTTACAGTATTTTGTATTGTTATTGCATTTATATAGGCTTGCTACCCCTGATGGGGTTTTGAAGCGCTTTTTCGGTGAGTAGCACGCTACTTCGGAACCCAGAAAGGATTAGTGGTGAATTAGTATAGTGAAAATATGAAAGTAATTTGAGTGGAGGATATGTTAGTCAGTTATTTGGATTGAGAAGGGTATTGGAGGGATAGAGAAGGGGAAAAGGTTTGCATTCATATAGTGCTTGCTACCCCTGATGGGGGGGTTGAAGTGCTTTTTTCGGCGAATAGCACGCTACTCTGGAACCCGTACAGTGTTAGTAGTGAATTAGTATAGTGAGTATATTCCGAATATGTAAATGACTTCCATTTAAAGTCATTAAATGTGAACTTTTCGTGATATTTTAACAATCTGGCCTAGATCGCGTCCTCCTGGTCCTATGCTTGGCCTGCCTGTGGTCTGTTTAACCTACCCCCTGCCTCTTTTATGATGGCTCCTTGTCCTTTTGATGTTTATTTCCTTCTTTCTCAATGCAAAGTACTTGCCTCTTGTATTCCCTGGGGCGTGTTCTTTGACTTGAAGCCAAGGGTTGGGAGCCGGTAAAGTTGGAGCAGACAGCAGAGGCAAACAGCGAGCTTTCCTGGCATGAGCCTAATTCTGTACCAAGTATGTGCCAGGCTGCTGGCATCTGAGAATGCTTGGAGTCATGAAAGGCTGGGCCGACCTCGCTGGAATTATTATTTTTCTGTCCCTCGAGTACTCCGTTAAACAGTAAAATAAAAATCCCAGAGGCTGCACTATTTTGAACTTCTTCATGAAGACTGTTCACAATGGATTTGCCTTTCCTGAATTCAGTAAGGGACGAGTGGGAATGTCTGCACAGTTAATTCATTTCAGATTAAAGGGCCTATGCATATGTCAGCCTGCTGTGTGCTATTGTCGTCAGAAACTCGACGGAAGACAATGTTTGGCTTGTTTGCTCCTGGAAAACGGGGGGGGGGGGGTCTATCTCTTGGCAACGCAGAAGAGATGCGAAACTGTTGTCCTGTGCGAAGCTGGTTTGCAAAGCACCCTCACCCACTGGTCATGTTGGTGCTATAAAATACTTCTAATAAAACAATCCCGAAAAATGTGTATTCAAAATATCGTTTTTGTGGAATAATGCAAACTGTCCTTTTCAAACTACAGGTGAGTATTAATATGTCTACCTTTCTAAGAGTCTCTCCCTTGGGGAGTCTCCCAAGAAATGTGCGATACTGTGTTTTGTAGCTCCTCATACCCTTTATAAAAACCAAAGCGCTTTTCAGGGGTCAGGTAGGACTTTGTCAACCAAGCACAATGGTTCGAGTAACGTGTTAGTTTATCACGTGGACTTTCTGGCAACCCTATTGGTGATGTACGTGAGGCCTGAGGGATGCCTTTATCGTGTTGCGACAAACTTGTCGCTCGCATGTCTGTGTTGCACGAAGCAGAGTTACTAATACATTTGCTTATTTCTTTTTGTGCACGCAATTAATTTGTATCCTTTTATGTTGTAGTTCACAGTGACAGCACTGAATGTATCCTTTTAGTTAATTTATTTTGTATTTGTATTTTGCACAGAAGAATGCATCAGTGTACTGATCATTCTATAGTCCTACAAATCTAAATTGGAAAACGTTTAACACCACAGCTTCATATTTGTAAACGCAGTTCCATTTAAGGCCTACTCTGAGTTGACTGATATAAATAAAACATGGCGCACTCAAAGATATACAGCAGGTAAATTACTTCCAGAAAATGGTGTCATCAGGAAAAACGTTACCCTTGGTATTGCTGAGGGAATGCTGTCTGCATGCAGGTCTGTCAGTCATCCTGGTCGTAACTGTCTGGACAGGTCATCTCATGGTTCTATTTATGCAAACAGGGGTGACTTATATGTTCCAGAGGTTTTGTGTTGCGTTTACCCTGGTGTACGTTACGCCTTCCTGGGCCGCTAATGGAACTTTCTCGCTCAAACCGGTATAGCTTACACCATTCTGAAGAAATAGGAGCAAACGAGTAGCAAGAGTGAATAAATAACTTTTTAAAAATACTTCTCTTTATTAGGTTGTTATTCCAAATCAGCAGACAATTAATAAATAACACTTAAGCCAATTTTCCAAACACTATGTATGCTTTTTTACACACTGCTGAAAAGTCTCTGTGGTTCGTAAAATATTTTTGATGTTTGTTTGTATTTTTTTCTTTTCAGTTCTAATTATCTTACATCACATGTGCCTCCCTCTCCCTTCTTTTAAACAGAGTTGACTACTTGGTGCATCGCCAGCGCATGTATGACGGTACGACGCGTACCGTCACAACGCGTGCTTTTAGAACGCGTTCCTTACAACGCAAGTCGTTACCACGACTTGCGTTGGGGGTGCGGATTGAGGATAGTATAATTTACTATTCTGACACTAGGGAAGGTGTTTGAATAGTAAATATACTATTCTTAATCCTCTAGCGCCCTCCAGCGCAAGTCGTGGTTACGACTTGCGTTGTAACGGACGAGTCGTAAAAGCACTGCGGAGTAAAATCCGCGTCGTAAAGTATGTTCCCCATCGCCAGCACATGTGTTTCTCTGGTGTAACTTACATGTACTATAAAATGTAAGGCTTATATTTGCACTTGGTAGTGAAACTAAGTTCCATTTGGGCCTGTGTGCCCCACTTTCGGTGAGCGCTCTTGTGACCTAGCGTGGCAATGCCGTGGAGTATGATATAGGGTACGTGTCTGTAAATGATGCACGCATGAACAAATCTGAAAGAGACACGTTAGTGATAGATTCCTTACCTTAGAATATCCCCAGGCGTCAGACTGGATCCGGAAATTTTTGCGTAGCAATACCCCTGCGCGCTGGTAGGCGTCGTCTGCGGCGTGAGCGCCGGGATGACGTCATCGGAGTATATAGACGGCGCCCATGCGCGCTGACGTCAGTTCTTCTTTTTTCCGCGCCAGCTAGCGCAGATCCGGAAGAAGCTCTACCCCCAGTCACTTTTTGACTGAAAACTTTTTTGATCTTTTTGATCCTCTAGTTAGTCGATTCTCGACTATCGGTGCCAGGGATGCCCGGGTTCAAGCCTTGCTCGAAGTGCGGCCGACTCATGTCGGTCACGGACCCCCATCGCCGGTGCCTGAAGTGCTTAGGCCTCGACCACGACGATCGAACCTGCTCCGACTGCCGGGCCCTGACGTCGAAGGCTAGGCGGGAGCGGTCCCGCAAGCGTCTCGAGCTGAGGCAGTCGGCCCGCGCCGCTCCAGGTCCCGGTCCCGGTCCCACGGGAGGTCGAGGGACAGGTCGCGAGGTCGGAGTCATCGACGTTCCGGGAGTGGACACCGATCGTCTGGTTCCAAGTCCTCAGGTAAGAGGCATGAGAGGTCGGAGCGACACCATCGATCCTCCGACCCGCCCCGTCGCTCGCACGATGCTGTTAAAAAGGGTTCCAAAGACAACCGGTAACCAAAGACCCTTTTATGTTGCCCGGCGGTATCGCCTCTATGACCCACCGATATTAATCAAATGAAGAAGCAGGCGCTGGAGACTGGAAGGCAGGAAACGAGGATTTTATTCTCTCCGGAGGAGAACACATCAATTCAGACAGCAAGTATCGTCACGAGGTGCTCTCTCCACATCTCTGAGGCCTGGCCTCTTATACTAGGGTTTATGACCTTTATTGCACATAACACATTCTCGCAATACTTTAGTACTTGAAAGAACATCCTCGGAATCTCCCCTTCAGACCCGTTCCCACATACATTTACAGTTGGATTCCCCACCCCGGTCACAACAGGTGATGGTTGTCGCACAGCAGGGCATTCCGCTGATTCACGGAATGCATGGGGTTGGTCGGATCTCATGGGGTGGGGGCTTTGATCGATTCGGGGGTCTTTTGATGGGGAGGGGAAGCTTCCTACTGTACGGGGTAATAAACAGTATCCGCAGAGCCAGGTGGCGGCCTGGGAACAGGGAAGACAAACGGGGACACAGGAAAAGGGGGTTTGCATCAAAAGGGTTTGAGGCCATGAAAGGAATGAGGGGAGGTGTCGCGCTGGGAACAGGATGGGATTCCGTGGTGAAGCTGCGCTGAAGAGGGGTTTATGACCCAAGGCATGAGAGAGCGGGGGTTGTCAGCGTGCGGGGGAATGCTTGCGAGGTTAAGAGAGAGAGAGACGCGCTGGCTATCAGCGAGGGGCAGGGAGGTCATGGTGCTCAAAAAAATGGCTGCCGCTTACGCGCACGAATGGGCTTGGAAAAGGGGCAAGATGGCGTTGATAATGTTCACCAAGTTTGTATTTATTTTCCACAGTCCTCCCTTTAACATTTCCAAGACATCTTGCTGGCCTATTTCCTATCTACACCTATATGCAGCGATCATAAGTAAGGGAGAGGGGACTTAGGCGAAAGAACTGTACATAAACATCACATTATAAACATCATATTGAAAAATCTCATCATTTAGTAGGCGGGTTCATCGTTAAGTTGGTTGCAGAAAAAGTCATCGTAATGCAATATCAGACTAGAATTATGTAGCGAGGGCGTTGGGTACAGATCATAGAATAAGAACTGGTAAGTTATCATATAAGTAAGTCCTTTTTGTATACGGCGGGTGCATAGTCAGTCCAATGGTGGTTGGGAGAGAAATGAGATACAGTAAAAAAATATATATATCAGAGTTCTCGTTGTCCTTTGTCGTCTTCTGTCGGCACTGTTGAGCACCTGGATTACCTATCAACAGAAATGTTCATGTGGATTGAGTCGTTGGGGGTCTGCGGGTAGGGGTGCATTCTATTTGGTTTTCGTCAGACCTCGTAGGAGGAATGCGTTACGGTTTTGGAGCAGGTGCATCTTCTTCCGCAATGCAGAGCATAGATTTGCAATGGAAAATGCAATTGTTCCAGAATTGTGAGATCTGTTCGTTTCTTGAGTCTGTGTGGTGGGCATTTCCTGTTGCTTCCATCATCTTCAAGGTGCTTGGTAGCGGGCAGAACCACAGACTTTGTTTATCTTTTCTTCGGGGGCGACCCTTGGTGGAGTTCTAGGTCACCGTTCTGGGATTTAACATAGTTCGTGGTCTACTTAGTCGGAGCTCCCTCCCTTCTGACGCAGGGAGTACTCTTCTCTGGGTAGCTCAGTAGGATTTGGAGGAACTTGGGAGTTCGGGTGGAAAGGTGCGGGTGTGAACAGTCCTTATGGTAGGTCGGAGGAGGAGGGGATGGAGCAAGGCCAAGTCGGGAACAGATCAGGGGGACGGAGGGTTTGCGACAGGCGGGTCCGTAACCATGTTCAGAGAGCGGGGACTTTTTGGCACACGTTGATCATAGAGCAGGGGCTTCAGGTCAGCCCTTTCCTTAGCTTTGTTTGAAACAGTGCCCCGTCCTGCGACTCCTTACTGCTGTGGTCTCGCCTCGGCCTCCGTCGCTGATGTTCCACCATCCGCAGTCAGGCCGCGTGCTCCCACATCCGGTCTCTTTCCCCTCCGACAGTGATACCCTTAAATGAGTGTTGAAAAGACAGTCTTTAGAGATTTTGCAGAAGAAGGTAATTACATAAATCTATTTCTCTCCCAACACCAAGCAACTGGGGTAAGCACTCGCTACATTTGAGATTTTTGCGGCTAACGTATAAACAATTGATGATGGGTTTGCCGGATTCCTTACAACCTCCTTTCGTTGGCTAATTCTTTGGCGCTTTGATGATTATTACGTTCATTTGTAATAGGTACGAGGTCGGGTACTCATTCATTGCATACGTCTATTATAGTAGATGTCAGTTCTTCTGGCAGAGACCCATTTCCCTAGTACGAGTCTTGCAAGGCTAGGCTGGTCTTCAGGGCCTTGTATTTTACGAAAAAGTGCAACGTGCTATTCACCATAGTCTGATAGGCATCCTTCTGAGGGAGGAACATAGGCTAAACAACTCTTCATTACATCAAATGCGTAAAAATCTTTTAGCTAAACATCCTATTTTCAATAAGGTTTACTGCAACAAGTTCTTTTGGTTTTCGATCTAATTTTAACTTTGCACACATCTTTCTAACTTTCTATATAAATTCTCGCAACCTGGTTACTACGAAAAACTTGGGGGGGGGGGGCTTGCAATAATTATTAAACTTATCTTTGGGGTGGGTGCAATCCTATGGAAAACAATTAGGAACGCAGCCAATTGGAGCGAGGGGCGTTTTTCAAGTTCTCGTTCAGGGCAGCTGATACCAAACTGGGGGCATTTTGGGTAGATGGGGGTGTCTCGATCATTTGCTTACTGTTTGGGGTACGGGGACAATTTGGAATGGGGGTGGTCGCATTACCACAGACATATTTTATCATAGAAGCCACTGACAAATAGTTCCCTGGCTGTGGGTCAAATTTAGGGAACCTCAGTCGTCTTACCTGTCCCTTTCCTACTGGCCAATTTAAATTTCATCCATATTTAGCAGAAAAGGAGAGGTAGTAACGTGGTACCGATACAATTTTATTTAGGACAAATTTGTGCAAATACTTGTGGTATTTGGGGCCAATCAGGAGGTGCACCAGGTTCGCCAATTAGGTGCCAGTCGCTAGGAAGAGGGAAAGTGTGGAGGGGTGAAAGAGTGAGAGAGAGAGAGAGAGAGAGAGAGAGAAAAAGAGAAAGAGAGAGAGAGAGAGACAATAGGCAAAACAGTACACATGGGACATAGAGAATGACCGTGTATTGTTTGGGCTATTCAGTGCGTTACCCAACGTTAGACGTTTCGGGTCTGTGTTAGGATGTAAAAAGCATGCAGTTTTGGGACAGAAAAGCATTAGATCTAGTACAAAAAGGTCGTGCATTGGGTAGGGCGTCCTTTTTGTGTCGTCTTGCAGCGGTAGTCCGTTTTCATGCATCGGGCGTGACGTGGTTCCAGATCCCTTACGATACTCTAATCGGGATTCTAATGTAACCTGCAGAGGGAAAAAGGGGGAAAAAAGGGGAGGTAGGGGGACAACATTCGAACACATCAAATGTATGGGCACGAAAGTCCTTTACTTACCACATACTCGTACTTATCTCTTCGGGATATAATCCCTTAGGGTTTTGGTTTCCTAAAGTCATGGGGGCAGGCAATGTGATAGGTGGTTCATGGGGAGGTTCGAGGATGGCATTAAGGATCGTGTGTAGTGAAAACGCTAAAAAGGAATCAGAGGTGCCTAGCGTGAGGTACCCGGTTTTGTAGATGTATCCGGCCTTCGGGATCCTTAAATCATTCCCAAAGCTGTGAGGTTCTAAGACATATCAGTTCTGTGAAAAATAAATACAAACTTGGTGAACATTATCGGCGCCATCTTGCCCCCTTTCCAGGCCCATTCGTGCGCGTAAGCGGCAGCCATTTTGAGCACCATGGCCTCCCTGCCCCTCACTAATAGCCAGCGCGTCTCTCTCTCTCTTAACCTCGCAAGCATTCCCCCGCACGCTGACAACCCCCCGCTCTCTCATGCCTTGGGTCATAAACCCCTCTCCAGCGCAGCTTCACCACGGAACCCCATCCTGTTCCCAGCGCGACACCTCCCTTCATTCCTTTCATGGCCTCAAACCCTTTTGATGCAAACCCCCTTTTCCTGTGTCCCCGTTTGTCTTCCTCGTTCCCAGGCTGCCACCTGACCCTGCGGATACTGTTTATTACCCCGTACAGTAGGAAGCTTCCCCTCCCCATCAAAAGACCCCCGAACCGATCAAAGCCCCCACCCCATGAGATCCGATCAACCCCATGCATTCCGTGAATCGGCGGAATGCCCTGCTGTGCGACCACCACCACCTGTTGTGACCGGGGTGGGGAATCCAACTGTAAATGTATGTGGGAACGGGTCTGAAGGGGAGATTCCGAGGATGTTCTTTCAAGTATTAAAATATTACGAGAATGTGTTATGTGCAATAAAGGTTGTAAACTCTAGTATAAGAGGCCCGGCCTCAGAGATGTGGTTAGAGCACCTCGTGACGATACTTGCTGTCTGAATTGATGTGTTCTCCTCCGGAGAGAATAAAATCCTCGTTTCCCGCCTTCCAGTCTCCAGCGCCTGCTTCTTCATTGATTAATATTGGTGGGTCATAGAGGCGATACCGCCGGGCAACATAAAAGGGTCTTTGGTTACCGGTTGTCTTTGGAACCCTTTTTAACAATTGGCGTCCCAAACGTGGGGCCCATCAGCGACTCGTGGATCCAGTGGGAGAGGTCCTGACGACAGAGTGAACGACTGCAACGATCGGAAGGTACCCTGTCCGATAGACCCTTGTCTGACAGCCGATCATCCGAACTTCACTGGTTCCGAACAGACCTCTCTCGAGTGATCTGCGGTCCTGACTGGGAACCATCAGGAGTGCCACGAGAAGTACGAAGAGAAGAGGACGATCGGGCGCTGGATTCGGAAGACGAGAAACTGTCCATGCGGTCCGGGTAAGGTCGTGTAAACACGACGAAATTGCGATAGTGATAGATAATTGGAAGTAATTGATAATTGTTGTGAAAATACTAGTATTACTCTTTGTTAATTTATTGGAGATTCGCTGTCTGCAAACGGAGAAACAACAGGCTCTCCCTTTATAAACAGCGAAGGATAGGTACGCACCCGTCGGACCTATTTTCCCCCTCCCCATTGAACAATTGCCCCCCCCCCCCCATTGATTAATTGTTATAGATCGTTTTCTGGAGATTCTCTGTCTACAAACAGGGAAGATTAGGTCCCCTCTTTGCAGATAGTGAAAGGGTAGGTGACGCGAACCTTTGCGAGCCTACTTATTCTCCCCATTGACCATATTGATTTTTTATTTTCGACCTAAACATTGATTAACTGTTATAGATTGTTTTCTGGAGATTCTCTGTCTGAAAACAGGGAAGATTAGGTCCCCTCTTTGCAGATAGTGAAAGGGTAGGTGACGCGAACCTTTGCGAGCCTACTTATTCTCCCCATTGACCATATTGATTTTTTATTTTTGACCTAACGTTGATCGATCGCTCAGAATTGGTTCATGAGGTATTCACTACGTGCAAACAACGTAGAATAGAAATATTCTGTCTAGTCTTTGCGCGCAGTGATAAGATAGGTAGTGCTGACTATTATCCCATTGTGATCCGTCATGCCTGTCTTCTCCCCACTGGTCAGTAGCCTGTTTAACCCGGACCGCTTATTAGAGATGAACCATCCGGCTCCGCTGGAAGGCACCCCTAATAAGGACATGTTCATGAAGCATGGATTAATTGCTATAGCCTATAGTGAGCTGTGGCATAAATATACGAAAAGGGATCGAGAAAGACAGTGGCCACTGAGAGGATCCTTTGATCTCGACAAAATAGAAACAGTAGAAATAGCCCTTCGTAGGAATGAAACAACACCTATTATGCTCGATAGTCTCGGTATGTGGCGCAAAGAAGCCACGCAACGAAGGGAGAGCGACGAATTTAGAAAAGGTGAAGGGACACGACGGACAAACCTCCAAACGTCTAGTAGGCAAAGGGAAGGGCCAGCGATGGCACAGTCCCGAGGAGTAGACATGAAAAGCGAATGGTGTAAAGGGATGTGCCGACAAGCCAACCCCGGAACACAACGACCTGAAGGTAATCCCCCGACATTACGCACAGGACGGACAGATTTAAAACAAAACCAATGTGCTTTCTGTAAATGTCTTGGACACTGGAAAGCCCAATGCCCGACTCTGCAAAGCATAGGTAAGAATGAAGGGGTGACAGAAAGGACGGACCGACAGAAAGGAAAAAGACGTGAGATAAAAACCAATCAGACTAGTGCAGACAGAACAGACAGGACCACCCCGTTCGATTATGCTCGGTGGCACAGATTTCGTCAGACCAATTTTAACGACATGTTAGAGTTCTGGGACTGATTGCTCTCTGTTGCTCCCCCACTCTGAAAAACAAACACAACTGCAGGTCAGTGTAAACAACCCCCCCCGTTAGAGAAAAGATTCAAGAAAGCCAAGCGTCTATTATATAACTTAGGATTTAATTACGGTAAAACATACAACCAACAGTAAATAGAATAACTAGTAGAACTCTCTAAAAAGCAAACTTGACTAATAGGAAAAATACAAAACATGTTATGCTCACTCCGGAAGTCCTCGAAATGTAACAGTTCGATGGTCCCGCCCATCCGAAACACATAGCACGTGTGGGGCGGGGCCTGCCAGCAACCATGAGCCCAAAAAGAGATTGCTGGCGAGAAGGTACTGGAGACCCCACACAGCGGGCAATGAAATGGTCTTCCCATATTGCCCTTCCAGGGATGGCGTCCCCCGGGCCGCGAGTAGGGAGGGGGCGGATGAAAATGACCCCCTCCCTCATATCTCCTGGTCCGGCCATCACGAATTCCTCCATCGAACGGATGCAGGGTGGGCAGGGAGGAAGAGGCGACGCGGACGAGCCTCTTCCACCTCCACAGGTAGGAGGCCTCCCTGCCCTGGCCCGACGCCGATGTCCTCCAGCCGGGCGACGGCCATATACCTACGCTGCACAGGAAATATAATGTCCGGCTGGTATATTTCCGTAACACAGGACATATAATGCCCGACTCGTATATTTTCTCAGTACAGGATATACAAAGACCCGGCTGGTATACCTGCATGGTACAGGACACACAATGTCCGATGGGCATACTTCCGGAGTACCGGATGTACAGTGGTCCCCCAAGAGTCGGAATCAGGGGTGTAGGGTGGTCATCATGTGCGCCCCTGATTCCAAGAGACGGCGTAGGATGCACCGGGAGAGGAAGACGGCACGGTGAGCCTCCCTCACCTCCCCAGATGAAGGCTCCACTGCTGCACCCTGGCGCCCCGAACCAAAATGTCCTGCTCCAACCGCATGATGCTCTGTTTTTCGCCATCACAAGAAGTTTTCCTCCGCTCCTGATGGATACGGCAAAGGTTGCTGCAGGGCCTCAAAATGGCGTCTGGGCCCTTGAAAGGCGGGTCTAGGCCGCTGGAGTAACTTTGTCCGAAATTGCAACCCGGGCGCTCGCCCACCTGGGCGCAAGCCCCCACCATCGACAAAACATCCCCTCGACTTTGAAGATTCTACCAAAGTCCCAAGAGCCCTCGGCCCCTTCAGGCTTCCGGTGAGGAACAGTTGCATTGATCTCAAATGAAATAACCACGGCACAGCAACAAGATGGCGGTGCCCTCGTGTCTGCATCAGCTTCCGTCTGAACCACCCAGGAACATTATGAGCTAACGAACTCGAGCAAGTTCCGGCTGAACATCAACATGACCCGGTAAGAGAGACTCTACCCCCTCCCTCTCTTGATTGACGGTCCGCACCACCAGCCCCTCTGTTAGCACAGTTTTCTTTTGAACTGCCGAAAGGGACTCTGGTCCAACCGCCAATTGCCGGGGATATTTTTGCCCCTGATGCTACTTCCGGACTAAACCGACCTCGCCCAAAATGGCGCTGGTACCAATGGAAACTAATAAATGCCTCGTGGTGTCCCTTAGCTAATGAAACTTGATGTACTAAGATATATATGTATATATATATGAACCATTGCGCACTCGATGTTAAAGGGAGGAGGGTTCACTTGGCAAACATTTAAGAAGAGGTTCTGTAAAAATGTTGATTTCAATGAACAATTTATTTTTGATATTTGTTGTAACTGATACATAACGTCGCTCATAATGCACGCCCGCGGTTTGCATTTAGGAAATGTGATTACGATGAGCTTGACTGTGTTTCCATCTATGAACTGAAATGCCCCTGATTCCTTCGTCACGCAATGAAATATTTTTTGGTTACTTACAAATAATTAATTAGACCTTTTTACATGTTCTTGTACTACAAAATAACCCCTACTGTATGTGTTTCCATCGACGACATGTCAGGCCAAAATATGAATTGCGCTCTCACCTTTTACGTACTGAATAACTCTACAAATAAAAGTCTTAGAAGCTATGGATAGGCTCCGCGTACTTTTGTAAATACGGGTATCGGTGGGAGGGTTTTTCTGTGCGCAACTGTTCTGCTCTCTCTTTAAGGTTATCCGAGAAACGGTTGTTCGGCCCTGGGTTGATGGTCAAAACGAAGGTATGATACGCTGCTTATGAAGAAGGACCTCGACTTCAGAGAATGGGTAAAGTAAAATGGTGTGATTGATAAATTGTTATAAGGATATGGTGGTCGAAGGTACTAAGGTACAGGGTTGAACGAAGAACTGGTATGCCTTAAGAACATCACAGCTTTGGGAATGATTTAGGGACCCCGATGACCGGATACATCTACGAAACCGGGTACCTCGCGCTAGGCACCTCTGATTCCTCTTTTTAGCGTTTTTCACTACACACGATCCTTAACGCCATCCTCGAACCTCCCCATGAACCACCTATCACATTGCCTGCCCCCATGACTTTAAGAAACCAGAACCCTAAGGGATTATATCCCGAAGAGACAAGTACGATTATGTGGTAAGTAAAGGATTTTCGTGCCCTTACTTTTGATGTGTTCGAATGTTGTCCCCCTACCCCCCCCTTTTTCTCCCCCTTTTTCCCTCTGCAGGTTACATTAGAATCCCGATTAGAGTATCATAAGGGATCTGGAACCACGTCACGCCCGATGCATGAAGACGGACTAGCGCTACAAAATGGCACAACAAGGACGCTCTCACGACCTTTTTTTACCAAATCTAACGCTTTTCTGTCCCAAAACTGCATGCTTCCCACCTCCTAACACAGACCCGAAACGTCTAACGTTGGGTAACGCACTGAATAGCCCAAACAATACGCGGTCATTCTCTATGTCACACGTGTACTGTTCGGCCTATTGTCTCTCTCTCTCTCTCTCTCTCTCTCTCTCTCTCTCTCTCTCTCTTTCTCTCACTCACTCTTCCACCCCTCCACACTTTCCCTCTTCCTAAACAACTGGCACCTAATTGGCGAACCTGGTGCACCTCCTGATTGGCCCCAAATACCACAAGTATTTGCACAAATTTGTCCTAAATAAAATTGTATCGACACCACGTTACTACCTCTCCTTTTCTACTAAAATATGGATGAAATTTAAATTGGCCGATAGGAAAGGGACAGGTAAGACGACTAAGGTTCCCTAAATTTGACCCACTCTCAGGGAACTATTTGTCAGTGGCTTCTATGATAAAATATGTCTGTAGTAATACGACCATCCCCATTGCAAATTGTCTCCATACCCCAAGCTGTAAGAAATGATCGAGACACCCCCATCTACCCAAAATGCCCCCAGTTTGGTATCAGCCGCCCTGAACGAGAACTTGAAAAACGCACATTGCTCCGATTCACTACGTTCCTGATCGTTTTTCATAAGATCCCACCTTCCCCGAGGATAAGTTTAATAATTATTGCAAACCACCCCTCCCGAGTTTTCGTAGTAACCAGGTTGCGAGGATTTATATAGAAAGTTAGAAGGATGTGTGCAAAGTTGAAAATTAGATTGAAAAACGAAAGAACTTGTTGCAATAGGCATGGTTGAAAATAAGATGTTTTTATGTAATGCAGACTCGTTTAGCCTATGTTCATCCCTCAGAAGGATGCTTATCAGACTATGGTGAATAGCACGTTGCACTTTTTGTAAAATACAAGGCCCTGAAGACTAGCCTAGCCTTGTAAGACTCGTACTAGGGAAATGGGTCTCTGCCAGAAGAACTGACATCTACTATAATAGACATATGACAAATGAACGTAATAATCATCAAAGCGTCAAAGAATTAGCCAACAAAAGGAAGTTGCAAGGAACCCAGCAAACCCATCATCAATTGTTTATACGTAAGCCGCAAAAATCTCAAATGTAGCGAGTGCTTACCCCTGCTGCTTGGTGTTGGGAGAGAAATAGATTTATGTAATTACCTTCTTCTGCAAAATCTCTAAAGACTGTCTTTTCAAACTCATTTAAGGGTACCACTGTCGGAGGAGAAAGAGACCGGATGTGGGAGCACGTGGCCTGACTGCGGATTGTGGAACATCAGCGAAGGAGGCCGAGGCGAGACCCCAGCAGTAAGGAGACGCCGGACGGGGCACTGTTTCAAACAAAGCTAAGGAAAGGGCTGACCTGAAGCCCCTGCTCTATGATCAACGTGTGCCAAAAAGCCCCCGCTCTCTGAACATGGTCTCGGACTCGCCTGACGCAAAACTCTCCGCCTCCCCCTGATCTGTTCCCGACTTGGCCTTGCTCCATCCCCTCTTCCTCCGACCTACCATAAGGACTGTTCACACCCGCACCTTTCCACCCGAACTCCCAAGTTCCTCCAAATCCTACTGAGCTACCTAGAGAAGAGTACTCCCTACGTCAGAAGGGAGGGAGCTCCGACTAAGTAGACCACGAACTATGCTAATCTTAGAACGGTGACCTAGAACTCCACCAAGGGTCGCCTCCAAAGAAAAGATGAACGAAGTATGTGGTTCTACCCGCTGCTGAACGCCTCGAAGATGATGGAAGCGACAGGAAATGCCCACCACAGAGACTCAAGAAACAAACAGATCTCACAATTCAGGAACAATCGCATTTTTTATTGCAAATCTATGCTCTGCATTACGGAAGAAGATGCATCTGCTCCAAAACAGTAACGCATTGCTCCTATGAGGCCTGGCGAAACAAGCCCCTGCCCGCAGACCTCCAACGACTCAATCCATATGAACATTCCTGTTGACAGACCGAATTGTAATCCAGGTGCTTAACAGTGCCAACAGAAGACGACAAAAGACAACGAGAACTCTGATATTTTTTTCTATCTCTCCTTTCTCTCCCAATCACCATTGGACTGACTATGCACCCGCCGTATACAAAAAGGACTTACTTATATGATAACTTACCAGTTCTTATTCTATGATCTGTACCCAACGCCCTCGCTACGTGATTCTAGTCTGATATTGCATTACGATGACTTTTTCCTGCAACCAAATTAACAATGAACCCGCCTACTGACTGATGAGATTTTTCAAATATGATGTTTATAATGTGATGTTTACGTACAGTTCTTTCACCCAAGTCCCCTCTCCCTTACTTATGATCACTGCATATAGGGGTAGATAGGAAATAGGCCAGCAAGATGTCTTAGAAATGTTAAAGGGAGGACTGTGAAAAATAAATACAAACTTGGTGAACATTATCGGCGCCATCTTGCCCCCTTTCCAGGCCCATTCGTGCGCGTAAGCGGCAGCCATTTTGAGCACCATGGCCTCCCTGCCCCTCACTAATAGCCAGCGCGTCTCTCTCTCTCTTAACCTCGCAAGCATTCCCCCGCACGCTGACAACCCCCCGCTCTCTCATGCCTTGGGTCATAAACCCCTCTCCAGCGCAGCTTCACCACGGAACCCCATCCTGTTCCCAGCGCGACACCTCCCTTCATTCCTTTCATGGCCTCAAACCCTTTTGATGCAAACCCCCTTTTCCTGTGTCCCCGTTTGTCTTCCTCGTTCCCAGGCTGCCACCTGACCCTGCGGATACTGTTTATTACCCCGTACAGTAGGAAGCTTCCCCTCCCCATCAAAAGACCCCCGAACCGATCAAAGCCCCCACCCCATGAGATCCGATCAACCCCATGCATTCCGTGAATCGGCGGAATGCCCTGCTGTGCGACCACCACCACCTGTTGTGACCGGGGTGGGGAATCCAACTGTAAATGTATGTGGGAACGGGTCTGAAGGGGAGATTCCGAGGATGTTCTTTCAAGTATTAAAATATTACGAGAATGTGTTATGTGCAATAAAGGTTGTAAACTCTAGTATAAGAGGCCCGGCCTCAGAGATGTGGTTAGAGCACCTCGTGACGATACTTGCTGTCTGAATTGATGTGTTCTCCTCCGGAGAGAATAAAATCCTCGTTTCCCGCCTTCCAGTCTCCAGCGCCTGCTTCTTCATTGATTAATATTGGTGGGTCATAGAGGCGATACCGCCGGGCAACATAAAAGGGTCTTTGGTTACCGGTTGTCTTTGGAACCCTTTTTAACAGTTCTTCGTTTTAACCCGGTACCTTAGTACCTTCGACCACCATATCTTAATAACATTTTATCAATCACCCCGCTTTACTTTACCCATTCTCAGAAGTCGAGGTCCTTCTTCATATGTTAGTCCCTGAGCTTAGTCGCATATTTTGGAGGCAACGTATCATACCTGGGATCCGATCATCAATCCGGGGCCGGACAACCATTTCTCGGATAACCTTGAAAAAAAGAGCAGAACGGTTGCGCATAGAAAAACCCTCCCACCGATACCCGCATTTACAAAAGTATGCGATGCCTATCCGTAGCTTTTTAAGACCTTTATTTGTAGATTTATTCAGTACGTAAAATGTGAGAGCGCAATTCATATTTTGGCCTGACATGTCGTCGATGGAAGCACATACAGTGGGGGGTTATTTTGTAGCACAAGAACATGTAAAAAAGGTCTAATTAATTATTTGCAAGTAACCAAAAACATTTCATTGCGTGACGAAGGAATCAGGGGCATTTCAGTTCATAAATGGAAACACAGTCAAGCTCATCGTAATCACATTTCCTAGATGTAAACCGCGGGTGTGCATCATAAGCGACGTTATGTATCAGTTACAACAAATATCAAAAATAAATTGTTCATTGAAATCAACATTTTACGGAACCCTTCTTAAATGTTCGCCAAGTGAACCCTCCTCCCTTTAACATCGAGTGCGCAATGGTTCGTATATATATATATATATCTTAGTACATCAAGTTTCATTAGCTAAGGAACACCACGAGGCATCCGTTAGTTTCCATTGATACCGGCGCCATTTTGGGCGAGGCCGGCTTAATCCGGAAGTAGCATCAGAGGAGAAAATGTCCCCGACGATTGGCGGTTGGACCAGGGTCCCTTTCGGCAGTTCAAAAAACTGTGCTAGCAGAGGGGCTGGTGGTGTGGACCGTCAATCAAGAGAGGGAGGGGGTAGAGTCTTTCTTACCGGGTCATGTTGATGTTCAGCCGGAACTTACTCGAGTTCGTTAGCCCATAATGTTCCTGGGTGGTTCAGACGGAAGCTGATGCAGACACGAGAGCACCGCCATCTTGTTGCTAAGCCGTGGTTATTTCATTTGAGATCAATGCAACTGTTCCTCACCGGAAGCCTGAAGGGGCCGAGGGCTCTTGGGACTTTGGTAGAATCTTCAAAGTCGAGGGGATGTTTGTCGATGGTGGGGGCTTGCGCCCAGGTGGGCAAGTGCCCGAGTTGCAATTTCGGACAAAGTTACTCCAGCGGCCTAGACCCGCCTTTCGAGGGCCCAGACGCCATTTTGAGACCCTGTGGCAGCCACCTTTGCCGTATCCATCAGGAGTGGAAGAAAACTTCTTGTGATGGCGAAAGACAGAGCATCATGCGGCTGGAGCAGGACATTTTGGTTCGGGGCGCCAGGGTGCAGCAGTGGAGCCTTCATCTGGGGAGGTGAGGGAGGCTCACCCGTGCCGTCTCCCTCTCCCGGCGCATCCTTCGCCGTCCCTTTGAATCAGGGGCGCACATGATGACCACCCTACGCCCCTGATTCCGACTCTTGGGGGACCACTGTACATCCGGTGCTCCGCAAATATACCAGTCGGGCGTTGTATGTCTTGTGCTGCGAAAATATACCAGGCGGGTATGATATGTCCTGTGCAGCGTAGGTATATGGCCGTCGCCCGGCTGGAGGACTTCGGCGCCGGGCCAGGGCAGGGAAGCCTCCTACCTGTGGAGGTGGGAGAGGCTCGTCCGCGTCGCCTCTCCCTCCCTGCCCACCCTGCATCCGTTCGATGGAGGAATTCGTGATGGCCGGACCAGGAGATACGAGGGAGGGGGTCATTTGCAGCCGCCCCCTCCCTACTCGCGGCCCGGGGGACGCCATCCCTGGAAGGGCAGTATGGAAAGACCATTTCATTGCCTGCTTTGTGGAGTCTCCAGTACCTTCTCGCCAGCGATCTCTTTTTGGCCCATGGTTGCTGGCAGGCCCCGCCCCACACGTGCTATGTGTTTCGGATGGGCGGGACCATCGAACTGTTACATTGGAAGACTTCCGGAGTGAGCATAATATGTTTTGTATTTTTTTCCTATTAGTAAAGTTTGTTTTTTAGAGAGTTCTACTAGTTATTCTATTTACTGTTGGTTGTGTGTTTTACCGTAATTAAATCCTAAGTTATATAATAGACGCTTGGCTTTCTTGAGTCTTTTCTCTAACGGGGGGTTGTTTACACTGGTCTGTAATTGTGTTTGGTTTTTCAGAGTGGGGGAGCAACAGAGAGCAATCAGTCCCAGAACTCTAACATGTCATTAAAATTGGTCTGACGAAATCTGTGCCACCGAGCATAATCAAACGGGGTGGTCCTGTCTGTTCTGTCTGCACTAGTCTGATTGGTTTTTATCTCACGCCTTTTCCCTTTATGTCGGCCTGTTCTTTCTGTCGACCCTCCGTTCTTACCTATGCTCTGCAGAGTCGGGCATTGGGCTTTCCAGTGTCCAAGACATTTACAGAAAGCACATTGATTTTGTTTTACATCTGTTCGTCCTGTGCATGGTGCCGGGGGATTACCTTCGGGTCGTTGTGTTCCGGGGTTGACTTGTCGGCACACCCCTTTACACCGTTCTCTTTTCATGTCTACTCCTCGGGACTGTGCCATCGCTGGCCCTTCCCTTTGCCTACTAGACGTTCGGAGGGTTGTCCGTCGTGTCCCTTCATCTTTTCTAAATTCGTCGCCTTCCCTTCGTCGTGTGGCTTCTTTGCGCCACATGCCGAGACTATCGAGCATAATAGGTGTTGTTTCATTCCTACGAAGGGCTATTTCTACCGTTTCTATTTTGTCAAGATCAAAGGATCCTCTCAGTGGCCACTGACTTTCTCGATCCTTTTTCGTATATTTATGCCATAGCTCACTATAGGCTATAGCGATTAATCCATGCTTCATGAACATGTCCTTATTAGGGGTGCCTTCCAGCGGAGCCGGATGGTTCATCTCTAATAAGCGGTCCGGGCTAAACAGGCTACTAACCAGTGGGGAGAAGACAGGCATGACGGATCACAATGGGATAATAGTCAGCACTACCTATCTTATCACTGCGCGCAAAGACTAGATAGAATATTTCTATTCTACGTTGTTTGCACGTAGTGAATACCTCATGAACCAATTCTGAGCAATCAATGTTAGGTCAAAAATAAAAAATCAATATGGTCAATGGGGAGAATAAGTAGGCTCGCAAAGGTTCGCGTCACCTACCCTTTCACTATCTGTAAAGAGGGGACCTATTTTTCCCTGTTTGCAGACAGAGAATCTCCAGAAAACAATCTATAACAGTTAATCAATGGGGGGGAGGGGGGGGGCAATTGTTCAGTGGGGGGGGGAGATAGGTCCGACGGGTGCGTACCTATCCTTCGCTGTTTATAAAGGGAGAGCCTGTTGTTTCTCCGTTTGTAGACAGTGAATCTCCAATAAATTAACAAAAAGTAATACTAGTATTTTCTCAACAATTATCAATCATTTTCAATTATCTATCACTTTCGCAATTCGTCGTGTTTACACGACCTTACCCGGACCGCATGGACAGTTTCTTGTCTTCCGAATCCAGCGCCCGATCGTCCTCTTCTCTTCGTACTTCTCGTGGCACTCCTGATGGTTCCCAGTCAGGACCGCAGATCACTCGAGAGAGGTCTGTTCGGAACCAGTGAAGTTCGGATGATCGGCTGTCAGACGAGGGTCTATCGGACAGGGTACCTTCCGATCGTTGCAGTCGTTCACTCTGTCGTCAGGACCTCTCCCACTGGATCCACGAGTCGCTGATGGGCCCCACGTTTGGGACGCCAATTGTTAAAAAGGGTTCCAAAGACAACCGGTAACCAAAGACCCTTTTATGTTGCCCGGCGGTATCGCCTCTATGACCCACCGATATTAATCAAATGAAGAAGCAGGCGCTGGAGACTGGAAGGCAGGAAACGAGGATTTTATTCTCTCCGGAGGAGAACACATCAATTCAGACAGCAAGTATCGTCACGAGGTGCTCTCTCCACATCTCTGAGGCCTGGCCTCTTATACTAGGGTTTATGACCTTTATTGCACATAACACATTCTCGCAATACTTTAGTACTTGAAAGAACATCCTCGGAATCTCCCCTTCAGACCCGTTCCCACATACATTTACAGTTGGATTCCCCACCCCGGTCACAACAGGTGATGGTTGTCGCACAGCAGGGCATTCCGCTGATTCACGGAATGCATGGGGTTGGTCGGATCTCATGGGGTGGGGGCTTTGATCGATTCGGGGGTCTTTTGATGGGGAGGGGAAGCTTCCTACTGTACGGGGTAATAAACAGTATCCGCAGAGCCAGGTGGCGGCCTGGGAACAGGGAAGACAAACGGGGACACAGGAAAAGGGGGTTTGCATCAAAAGGGTTTGAGGCCATGAAAGGAATGAGGGGAGGTGTCGCGCTGGGAACAGGATGGGATTCCGTGGTGAAGCTGCGCTGAAGAGGGGTTTATGACCCAAGGCATGAGAGAGCGGGGGTTGTCAGCGTGCGGGGGAATGCTTGCGAGGTTAAGAGAGAGAGAGACGCGCTGGCTATCAGCGAGGGGCAGGGAGGTCATGGTGCTCAAAAAAATGGCTGCCGCTTACGCGCACGAATGGGCTTGGAAAAGGGGCAAGATGGCGTCGATAATGTTCACCAAGTTTGTATTTATTTTCCACAATGCGACCGGGGATTCGGGCGACACCGCCCACGCGGCTCCGCGGGAGTCGCAAGCGTCGCCGCCTGCCCCACACCTTCGGGTCCCTGGGCACGGCGCGTCGCAGGAGGAGGTCGAGAGGTACCTCATGGCCATGAGGGCCCTCCCTCCTCAGTCGGTTCCCGTGGCGCCTTCGGGCCGATCGGCTCCGTCTGGAGGTCCTTCCGGGTCGGGCGCTTCGGCCCCGACGACGTCGGGTGCTTCGGCCCCGGCGCCGCTGGCGACTTCGGTCCCGGCGCCGCGCGACCTCGCTGGATCCGGCTCCGGATCCGGGACCTCGCCGGTCGACCCTACGACCTCGCCGGCGACGTCCCTTCAGGTGTCGTCCCCGGCAGCCGAAGTGGTTGCCGACCCCAATGCTTCCTACGGTCCTACTCAGGTGTCGGAGGGGCGCCGCTGGGCGCCGATTCCGTCGGCCTTCGGAGAGTTCTATCTCCACGAGGAGGCCCTGGCTGTTAATCCTGGTCTCCAGGAGCCGGGTGACGAGGAGCAATGGGAGGGGTCCGAGGACCCTCTGGCACGTGATTGCCAGTCTCATCAGGACTGGACATATGAGCTTGGGGCGGCCAGTGGTATTGACACCTCGCCAGACACTGGATTTACGTCGCCCCCGACTGTGGCTTCGGAGGCGGGTTCTGCTTACAGTGTAGTGTTGACGAAGGCAGCTAAGGCCCTAAACCTTGAGCTCCCCGTCGCGGCCGTGAGGACTAATCTCCTCACTGAGGTCCTCAAACAGCAGTCCGGCTCCGCGGAGCCCCTCCTGCCGTTCAACGAGGCCTTGTGTGACGTTCTTCTGGGCACTTGGTCCAAGCCCGCCACAGGCCCCCCTGTGGATAGGAACGTGGCCAGACGCTACCGCCCGGCACCGGGCGACCCTTGCTTTTTGTCCACCCACCCCACCCCCGAGAGCCTGGTCATCCAGGCCTCCAACTCCCAGACCGTATTCCCGTCGGCCCCGCCCGACAGGGAATCCAAGAGATATGAGCAGTTCGGGAAGAAGGTCTTCTCGTCTGTGAGCCTAGGGCTCCGGTCAGTGAACACCAACTGTCTCTTGGGCCGCTACACCCACACTCTGTGGGACACGGTTGCGGAGGTGCTGCCACAATGCCCTGAGGAGGTCAGGGCTAAACTCAGCCAAACCCTTGCGGACGGCCGAGATGCGGCACGCTTTTCTATCCGGTGTGGGCTGGATACCACGGACTCACTGGGCAGGGCGATGGCAACGACGGTGGCGGTTCGACGCCACGCCTGGTTGAGGTCCGCCAACTTCTCGGCCGATGTCCAGGCCACCCTCCTGGACATGCCGTTTGATGGCCGTCGCCTCTTCGGCGACAAGGCAGACCATGCGCTGGAACGTTTCAAGGACTCCAGGGCCACGGCCAAGTCCTTGGGCCTTACGGCCCCACGCCAGCAATCGGGTGCCTTTCGCTCCTTTCGTGGCCACGGAAGGGGCGCCCCACCACGGACCGTCAGCCACGCGCCGCAGAATGTTCAGCAACGCGGTGGCGGCCGTGGGAACCGCCGTGGCGGTGGTCGGGGCCAACGGCGAGGCCAGTCCACACCTCCCTCAGCAGCCCCCGCCTCAAAACCTTCCTAGTCCGAGTTTTCAGGCCCATGTGACGCCTGTGGGAGGCAGGGTTCGCCATCACCTCTCCCACTGGCATACAGTCACTTCGGACAGGTGGGTGCTGCAAATTGTCCGAAGGGGTTTCTCCCTCCCCTTCGAGTCTTCCCCTCCATCCATGCCACCTCAATACCACCGTGTGTCGGGGGATCACTTGCAACTTCTGCAAGAGGAGGTTTCGGCCCTCTTGGCCAAGAGGGCCATCGAGCGCGTTCCTGGGCCAGAAGTAGGACGTGGCTGTTACTCCCACTACTTTCTGGTACCCAAGAAGGGCAAAGGGGGCCTACGCCCTATCTTGGATCTGCGGAACGTCAACGGCTTCCTCCGGACGGAGAAGTTCAAGATGCTCACTTTGGCTCAGGTCCTAGCTGCCCTGGACCCCGGAGACTGGATGGTAGCGTTGGACTTGCAGGACGCCTATTTCCACATCCCCGTCCTGCCGGCCCACCGGCGTTACCTACGGTTCATGGTAGGCCAAGAGCACTTTCAGTTTACCGTGCTCCCCTTCGGCCTTGCCAGCGCCCCACGGGTGTTCACAAAGGTGATGGCGGTGGTCGCAGCCCATCTGCGCAGGCAAGGGGTGTCAGTCTTCCCCTACCTCGACGACTGGTTGTTGAAGGCGGGCTCGCCCCAGACAGTCGTCACCCACCTCCAGACTACGGCCGACCTCCTGCACTTGCTGGGGTTTTCCATCAATGTGCCGAAGTCACACCTGTGTCCCTCTCAGAAGCTCCTTTTCATCGGAGCGGTTCTCGACTCGGCGCAGTTTCGGGTTTACCCACCCGAGCAGCGGGTTCGGGATATTCAGGCTCTGATTCCTGTCTTCAGGCCGTTATCCCGGGTCTCGGTCAGGTTGACGCTGCGGCTTCTGGGACTGATGGCCTCCTGCATCCTTCTGGTGCGTCACGCCAGGTGGCGGATGCGGGCTCTGCAGTGGGACCTGAAGTTTCAGTGGGCCCAGCATCAGGGCAACCTGTCCGATCATGTCCTGATCTCGGAGGGCACTGCGAAGCAACTGCAGTGGTGGCTCACGGACCGCGACTGGGTCAGTGGCAGACCCCTCTCTCTACCCCAGCCGGAGCACGTAGTTGTGACGGACGCGTCCCTCCAGGGCTGGGGAGGCCACATGGGAGAGGCGGAGATCAGAGGCCTCTGGTCTCCGGCGGAGTCCCGGCTCCACATCAACCTTCTGGAGCTGCGGGCGATTCGTCTTGCACTGAAGGCATTCCTCCCCTCTGTCAGGGGGAGCGTGGTGCAAGTGTTCACCGACAACACCACCGCCATGTGGTACTGCAACAAACAGGGCGGTGTGGGGTCGTGGACCCTTTGCCAGGAGGCTCTGCGCCTCTGGCAGTGGCTGGAACATCAGGGCGTGACCCTGGTGGTTCAACACCTGGCAGGCTCTCTGAATGCCAGGGCGGACGAACTCAGCCGCCGGTGCATGATGGATCACGAATGGCGTCTGAACTCGGACGTGGCGCAAGGTCTCTTTCGACAGTGGGGAGAGCCTTGGTTAGATCTATTCGCCACAGAAGAGAACGCGCAATGTCAGCAGTTCTGCGCGTTGGAGTTTCCAAGGCGGCACTCGCTCGGAGACGCTTTTCGTCGCGAGTGGAGCTGCGGCCTGTTGTACGCCTTTCCGCCTATACCACTTCTGCCCAGAGTGCTGAAGAAGATCAGGCGCGACCGGGCCCAGGTCGTCCTTGTGGCTCCGGACTGGGCACGAAGATACTGGTATCCCGAGCTACTCAGCATGTCAGTCGATCCCCCGATTCGTCTGCCTCTTCGGGAGGACCTTCTGTCGCAGCAGCAGGGGACGGTCCTGCACCCGAACCTGTCCAGTCTCCACCTACAAGCTTGGAGATTGAGCGGCGGCAGTTGAGGCCATTTGACTTGCCTCCCGAAGTCTGTGACATCATTCTGGCAGCCAGGCATCCCTCCACGAAGTCGGTATACGCCTGCCGGTGGAATAGATTTGTGGCATGGTGCGCAGCAAAGGCTGTGGATCCCCTCTCTGCACCCCTTTCGGAAGTGCTGCTCTTTCTTCTTTCCCTTGCCCAGCAGGGCTCTGCTCTGGGCACTCTTAAAGGGTACCTTTCTGCTCTTTCAGCCTTCTTGAGGCTACCAGATCAGCCTTCCTTGTTCAAGTCCCCTATAGTGAGTAGATTTCTGAAGGGCATCACGCACATGTTCCCTCCTGTTCCCTTCGTGATGCCCCAGTGGGACTTGAATCTTGTTCTCACCTATCTGATGTGTGCTCCCTTTGAGCCACTTCATAACTGTCCTCTTCGTCTCCTTACTCTGAAGACGGCCTTCCTGGTTGCCATC
This sequence comes from Lissotriton vulgaris, assembly GCF_964263255.1. Lineage (NCBI taxonomy): Eukaryota > Metazoa > Chordata > Amphibia > Caudata > Salamandridae > Lissotriton > Lissotriton vulgaris. The sequence continues at coordinate 62,434,659 of NC_141700.1, forward strand.
ACCTCTGCCAGGAGGGTGAGTGAGCTCCAGGCTCTTTCTTCTTCTCCACCTTTCCTGTCTGTTCATCCTGATAAGGTGGTGTTGCGTACACGGCCTTCCTTTCTGCCCAAGGTTGTCACGGCCTTCCACATCAGGCAGTCCATCACCTTGCCCACCTTCTTTCCGCCTCCGCATCCCTCGAAAGAGGAGGAGAGGCTCCACCGTCTGGATCCAAAACGTGCGCTCTCCTACTACCTAGACCGCACTCGCCAATTCCGGGTGGATGACCAACTCTTCGTTGGTTACGTGGGCGCGAAGAAGGGAAAGGCTGTACACAAAAGGACCATCTCCAGGTGGATCATCTTGTGCATCCAAGCATGCTACTCCATGGCGAGGAAGGAGCCCCCGGCTGGATTGCGGGCTCACTCCACTCGGGCCACGGCAACGACAACTGCCCTGGGCCGCGGTGTCCCCCTGCAGGACATCTGTCAGGCAGCCACGTGGGCCTCGCTGCACACGTTCGCAAGACACTACTGCCTGGACAGTCAAGTCCGGAGGGATGGCTTCTTTGGCCGTTCCGTCCTCCAGGACTTTCTGGTGTGATATTGGTTCGCAGACCCACCACCGGGGTTGGTATTGCTGGGGTATCTATTCTAAGGTAAGGAATCTATCACTAACGTGTCTCTTTCAGATGCACAAGTTACTACTTGTGTAACGATATATCTGTAAGAGACATTAGTTAGTGATAGATTCCTTACCGCCCTCCCATCCTCCCCGTTCTGCGAACCGATATTTAGGGTTAAGGTCATCCCCTTTCAGGGCCCTAGTTTCATGGCACCAGTGTTGGTTCTATCATGGCTCTGCGTATCTGGCGCGGAAAAGCTGTGTTATCAGAACTGACGTCAGCGCGCATGGGCGCCGTCTATATACTCCGATGACGTCATCCCGGCGCTCACGACGCCGACGACGGACGCGGAGCCGCAGACGACGCCTACCAGCGCGCAGGGGTATTGCTACGCAAAAATTTCCGGATCCAGTCTGACGCCTGGGGATATTCTAAGGTAAGGAATCTATCACTAACTAATGTCTCTTACAGATATATCGTTACACAAGTAGTAACTTGTGCATCACATCCACACAGGCTTGTAGCTACACCTTTCTTAATAAAGTTTAACTTATGCATGTGTTACCTTGACATCTTTTTCCTGGGGAAAAGTAAATTATACCTAGAGCAAAAACTTTGTACTTTAGATCAGTAATCCTGGGAATATAATGTTAAAATGCCCGGCCAGCCTTTTTGTCATCAGTGGCTTTGAAAAATAAAGCTAAAAAAACAAACATTTCATAAGTACACTTACCACTGGTGGTGCTGGTCAATCTGTGTGCCATAAGTGCTGTGCTTTCTAGAGGGTCCTCTTTTGAGATAGGAAGTTCAACCGGGGCAAAATTCCCGCCAAAAGTCCTGGAGCAGTGTGGTCCCTATGGGGGCATTATAGATCTCCAGCACAGAGAACCTAAAGCCAGAATATGGTGCAGGCATTATCCCAAGGGGTGATTTTTGTTGTGAAGAAAACAGACCCTCTGACTTTGCCACAGAAAATATGCTTCCCGTTGGGGTTGGAGGTGGGAGTAAGTTAAAGGAAAAACGTTTTCTACAAGAATCTGCCTCTGATGGGAAAGGGGTCTTACTCCGCTGCACGCTCATGACCCAAGAATGCGCTGTTCCTGTGGCCAAATAATGCAACTCAGTGAAAATCAAGCCCAGAGTAATTGTACAATTTTCCACGCTTGCTCAGCTTCCTGCCTCTGCTTGTTTGTCTTATTTCGGTCTCCTGTCAGAGGCGTCCAAATGTGTTCTTCTGTTTATAACCAGTCCTGTCTAGAGAGTGGGCAGTGACTGCGGGGCGTAGATCCCGACTGCTGCAATGTCTCTTATCCTGGCCTGCCTGAACCAGATCTCATGTAGGAAAAATATGAGCCTCATGTGAGCAGGGGATGGAAATACCATATAGCATTAATAAATGTTCTAGAGGGCATTATTATGAGATAATTGCCTGCCACCTAAGTTATGCATTGCAAGCTGAAGAGGTTATTGGGGCAATATTAGACTCGAATCCATCTTTTTTTACAAAAAAAACCACATACTAGCGAAAAAGAAGGGATACAATGAGCTAGTACCCCAGGGCTCCAAATCTGGATCCTGCTCAAACCAGATTTTGTCAGAATGGTCTTATATCCATAAGCAGTGTTTTATTTGTGCCAGTGTTTGCCTGTACTCGGGTCTTGGCACTCAGTTCTTAACTCTGGCACTTTTTTTGTGACAGTCCACCACATGGTGGCGCTGTCTGCCTATTTTCAGCAGAGCAATTCAGTTTATGAATGCAATATGGCCTAATAATAATATTAGTGTGACTACAGGCCATTGGTACTGGCATTTTGCAGCACTGACAGGGGCAGTGAGTGGTGCCAGCTGCTTCTGCATCTTATCGATGCATGTGGCCCGGACACATTACTTTTTTTTTTTATTAAGCACTGTCCAGAAGGCACCTCTTCTTTGATCTCTCTGTATCTCTTGGTGGTCTTTGATACCACGCATGCCCAGGGATTTCGCACTAAAACCTCCATGACCTATGTAGTATATATCTAGCCTTTGACTGTCTCAAATCCTTTGTGCGCCTGGATTTCCTACTGGGTGATTAACCGCGCTTTATAATTCCTGATTGATTGATTTGACAGAAAGGCTTCTGGCCTTCCCTCCCGCCTTTTAGATTTGTATTTGGCGCTCACAATACACCAACTTCTCCCCTTCAGGAAGACATTAAAGACTTGTCTAAGTTTTTGTTGGATGTGAATCGGTGTACCTGATGAGTTTCCTTTGTGCCCCACTTTCTACAAAATATTTGCTGCTCCTCTGGCAGCCTTGATAATTTTTTACCCTCCCTACTTCGTCACTAACGCAGACAATAAACAACTTCGGATCATACTGGATGGGAATACCCCACTAAGGTACGCATTTTCAAGTCTTGTTCCTTATGGATGGATAGCGGTTCTCAGAAATTGGAATCGGAGAAGGTCCTACTTAGATAGGAGGAGCCCTCTATCTGGGCCTCAGCTGGTTGGTCGTCGACCCTGGTCTGTGGCTAAAGTGAAATGCTTATTTGCTGCTCATTGTATGCCTATGAATCAGATGGTATCAGCTTCATTTGGCCTCCTTTACACAGTGAGTCGGATTCTATCTATCTGCCACCAGAGGGCTCACGGATGGTGGTGCAGGCTACTTTATCTTCTCTCTTGGACCACAATGATGCTATCCTTCTGAGCCTGCCTGAAACTTTGCCTACCAAGCTTCAGACCGCTCAAATGGCTGTGGTTTGTCGTCTCCTCAATACTCTGCCTCGTGCTCCTATAAGCACCTTTATGTCTGTTCTTCATTGGATTTCGGTCAGGAAATTTGTCAATTTTCGAATCACAATGCCTAGTCCGAAGAGCTGTAAATAAGACTGATTAGAGGTGTCGTCCATCTCTCAGTTGTACGAACCTTCCCAGTGCTAGCAGTTCTGCTCTTTCGACTCCGGGTTCTGAGGATCAAACGTGGAAAGTTTGGCTGATGATCCGTCTCTGTGCTGGCCACCTAATGCAGGAACTGACACTGCAAGAGTATTGGAGGAAATTAGCAAAATAATCCATGAATCCTCTCTAGCATGTGGCTGAATAGAAGAGTTGAGGCCAATAAGGATGTACCAGAGTCGACTAACTCAGCCAGTCCGGCAGCTGAGCTCAACTCGGCATGTGCCAGAGACCGCTCATTGGTGAAATATGCAGGGGTCACCCCAGTAGCCCATGCCATGAGTAGCAGTTCACCATAGACAATAAACACACCCACTCCACTGCGCAGAGTGGCCACTTTATTAACACATATGGCAGACGCCCCACAACTCATTAGTACAACTGGTGACTGAGTATTATCATGAGTCCAGTTAGGTACTGGTCGGCAGAATCCTATATCCCCACCAGATTCTGTCCAAAAAGTGACAACCGGTTCCAGTCCTACCCTAGTACAATGCCAACTGCTTCAGTAAGGAAGGTGTGGGCCAGAGAGCGGTAATGAGGTGCTGAAGTTAGGCACATCTGGCCCTCAGACCAGAAGGCTTCCGGGCTAGAAGTAAGTACCTGAACAACAAGGTGCGGATGCGACCACGCCAAAAGTCTGCTGGAATTGGAATCTATTTTGTGTAAACCTGGGCAAATAAGTGTGCATGTCTCCACAGAAACGAAGGAAAACACTTGGAAGGGCAAGTTTGTGGAAATGTTCTGCTTGATTAGGGCAAAAGAAGGGTGCTCGAAGGCAAGGAACGAGCTTGAAGTAAAAGACTGCAAAGAATGCAAAAAGGAGAGAAAAACTAAGATGGTAGTCGAGTTTCACGTGATACTTCATGCAGTGCTGTTAGACAAGAAACCAGAACTAGCAGTCGAATTGATGTATTATGAAAATGAGAATTTAAAAGGTACAGTACCATTATGGAGGTATTGCGTGGCTGGATTATGACTAGGATTTTAATTGTGCAAAAGTTGATGCCTTCGATAGGTGGGATCAGACAGAGGTAGCTGTTTAGTTCCGGGTCAGAGCTGAAGTCACAACTAGCATTATTTTCACCACAACCAACCCTTGGGAAAGATAGGTGCTTGCTTGTTCTTTAACAGAAAGGCCTGCAACCAACCATCACGCAGAAGTTAGTCTAAACATAGTTGTTCCTTTTGCGGCCTCCCATTACAACCCGAGTTAAAATGTGCAAAGAGAGTGAAAGAAAAGGTCAGAGTCTTCCAAGTCTAGCAAGTGAAGATGTCCCGTCGCCAGAAGAAATGAAAGGCCTATTACCAGGGATTTAACTTTAACATGATCTTGGAGCTACAAGGGGATTGTTTTCTGGTTTTTCAGAAGGATTCAGAACACCAGCTTTGGGGAAGGATACACAAATGAAATATAACAATCGGTTAGCACAATTTGCCTGCCCAGAGGTAGGTCAAGGAAAAATACAAAACAATTGTCACTGTCCAGGATAGGTGGCCCCTTCATGGTCCCTCCTCTGGATAAATGTGTCTGTTCTCCATTGGTACCTTTGAATGAACCCGACCAGATTCAATACATTTATAATCTTTCAGCCTCAAGGGGCACCTCTATCAAAGAGGCCATTGACCCACACTTATTCTGCCCTCCATCCATCCTTGGACCAAGAGCTATTAAACCTAAGGCTGCCGGGCCAGAGACCTCTGCTGGTAAAACCAAATACGGAGAAATTAACTTCCCGTTCATTCCAGTCCATCCAGGTAATTATCACTTGCTAAATGTATGCCAATGGGTTCTGAAGCTTCCTGTGCATATTTTGGGAAATTCAACACAATCTCACAGTAATTTATTTTTTTCTTGCACCACAGGTGTAATCAATGTGATCCACAACCTTGTTGACTTTTTGTTCATGTGGGCCCAATCGTTTAGCAAGTGGGCAACCGCTTTAGTTAGATGTCTATTGCACGGTCCATGATGGGCTTAAACAGAAGCATTGTCACTCCGGATTGTCCACTGAGATCGGATACTATTTGAAAATCTGCCACATCCCCTACAGAAATGTAACAAATCTGCTGCCTGATCTGTTCCGTCTGTCTCCAAGGAAGTGATGGGATCGAAGGCAGACTCTGTGGGTAGTTTGAGTTGTTTCTGTTTCTACCATTCAGAAATCAAACTGTGGTTTGAATCTGGTTTTGTAAGAATTATCAAATTTGTCAACTCTTTCCCACTTTTGTTGCTGTCTCTATATGAAGCTGTAGCTGAAGCAAAGACTCTAGCTGAAGCAAAGACTCCCTTAGGGTTTGAAAGGTTAGACTTCCTTTAGTTGGCCTTCAAAAATCTCCGACTGATGATCGAGCCACGATACGCTGCTTTGCGGACCGACCCTTTTCAAAAAACGTACAGATTCGAACAGCGTCCTACACACTTGGTGTTTCAACTCACCTTGTGCAACCAATTGAGGCGGTTTGCATTTCTTTATTTTCAAGAACTCAATTGAAGTTATCGAGATTTTTGAAGGCCAACTAAAGGAAGTCTAACCTTTCAAACCCTAAGGGAGTCTTTGCTTCAGCAATTGAATAGACATCGTCCTGATGATGGTCTTCTTGACATCAGCAACCAAGACCGAAACGTCGACATTCCATCAACTCCTCTAATGTTGTTTTACAACACAAATTCACAACCACATTTAATTGATCATTTTGGGTTGTCTTTTTTTCACTAATTAGGAGCTGATGTGTTAAGTCATGAACTATAGATACATTTTTGCCAATCTTTGTTCATGATCTTTTGCTAAAATTAATTTGTTCATTTATCTCCCATAACTTGTTTTCAGTAAAGATTTTTCTTTGAAATACAAATTCCTCTGCTCTGTTTTTCTTCTGACCTTCCATTAATTAATTTATCCATATACAATAATATCGTTATCCTGTGGATACTATTGAGTGTGTTACTGTGGTACAACTCAGAACTCAGACCGAATAATTCAAAAACAAAATCCCTTGTAGCATCCTTTGTTTTGAATTGCACATTGCCCAAGCCTACACGAGTCTATTGGGTTTCTCCTTGCTTATAACAATAACCCCACCAAGGCAGCTGAAAGTAGGATTAAATTCCCAAAGAGCTATGGAAACTTGCTGCCGCGCTTCACCAGAATTGATTACCGCTTTCCTAGCTCCGAAAACGTGCAGCGGATATGAGTGGTCCTTTTGGGCTTGTCGAATGTCCCTGCTGAGGAAGGGGAGAGATTACATATTTTCCTGAAAACAAATAATCAAGTTTGGGGGATGCGGGTGGAGGGGGGGATCAACTATATGAGCACTCGCCTCACTCGTTCAGGTTCCTTGCCAGGCATGCTGGGGCAGGATAATTTAGCAAGTTTTCAATCAAGCGAGCCTTGAGTGGGTGGTCAAGGTTTTCCGGAAAAAGGAGGGACTCTGGGTACCATTAGAAATGAATAAGTTACACAATATTCTGGCGCAACAGCCTTACATTTACAAATCAAGTTATAAATAAAAATTATCTGATGGAGCATTTACAGAACCCTTCAGGTAGGCGATCTGTTGGGAAGACCTAAATCTGGCTGTGATGGAGGACTTCCGTGTTCCAATGTACACATTGACAAGATGTTTTTGTCAATCAAACTTTTCCCTTTGAAGTCTTGCTAGCGTGGGAGGGGCTCATCAGCCTACGTGAGGCTCTTGGGTCGATGATGACCCAGCTGCTCGCCTATAGGAGTATATGGCTTCGCAACCGCGAGTTTCTTCTATGGTTGTTTTGTTTCATGACGATGGCAGGGCTCTATCCCATTGTTCGTTCGCATTGTTGACCAATCCACAGCAGGGCTTGAGCCAAGAAATGTTTCTCTTCATTCCGAATTGTCGCGGCAGCCAATATAGGCTTTAGCTTCGGTCAAATTAAGGAATTAGGACGGTGGGCTTCATCTTGCTAAAAAGGCTATGTGGCTCCCGAACTGACATAATTTAATAAACACTTTCACATGTTATCTCTTTTAGTAAGCAATATCATCAAAATGTATGTGCGCGGTTGGCCTCCTTGCTCCTGGTTGGTGTGGAGGGTGAAGAAAGTGAACCGATTAGGGTCACTGTGGTCACTCGCGACCACCTCTCGGCCTTCCATGCAAATGAAGAGTCGGTCAGACAGTAGAAAATACAAACAAAAGGTATTTATTAGTATGCGCTCAAGCGGAGTCCGTCTGACCAGCCCCCTTAGATTGCTGCAGAGGGACTGACCCCCGCCAGCCTGGTAATTAATGCAACCTATACATTTTCAGTACCCCTAAAGACAGGCCCAGACTGGAATCTTCCAGTTAGTAGCTGGTGAACAAAGGACACACAGAAAGATAAGTTTTGATCCTGAGACCGGGCACACACTATCTCTGTGCCAAGGTCGTTCTGCCTGTGCCTATCACTGGGCAAGTGGGAGCAGGACTCTATCTAGTGGGAAAGGTATGCTCTAACAAGAACAGTGTATTCATTAGTACAGCGAGGCTCAATCTTTGAGAAATGCAAAAAAAAACAACTGAGGCTGCTTTCTGTTGAGGCAGACAGTATGAGATAGAAGCTTAGTTTCGATCATGGTACAAAATGGCGCTGAATACAAAATGGTGCCGCGAATGCTAACTTATATCGTACAATGCATAAGGAGATTGACCTAAAACGTTTTCCATTCCAACAAGGGCGAAGGACCTGGTTGCACTGGTGACTTTTGTTGTGGGCGGCGTATGCTATACTCCATCATTGTTCAAAACCTGTTTGCCATAAATCAATACTTTGTACAATTAAAGATTTGATGAGTGGATTTTTGTTCTGGGCGTTTACTTCCTCAGGCGCTGGTTCAAATGATCAAGACATTGTGGATCGCACGGGGCTTTAGCCGCTGAGTGGACTGCATGGTGTAGGACCCCTCATTACCTGGTAAAGTAGGGCGCGCTCTGGGACTCTTCCCCACCAGGGGACATGCAAGTGGTTTCACCTCTATGCGTGAAGGGGTGGAATGGAGCTGCAGTACTCAACCTAAGCGCGTATAATGGACACGCCAAGATCCGCTGCTATGGCATATAACAGAGAGATACGTTTGTCACTTGTTATGGTTTTTGTGAACGGAAAGAAATTATGAAATATTCTTTAATAACAAATGCCACCAGAAATAAGCCAAAAAGGGTTTATGCATCTGGTTTTTATGGACTTGAATGAGTGAGAGGGTTTTGCAGACGCAATAGGGCATATCCCAGCGTAAAAAACTGATTTGCACATTTAATGTTGTTAATGAAAAGGAATGTGGCTCTGGCAGTGAAGTTGTCCAGAACCATCAGGGGCGGAGCCTCAAGGCCTAAAATGCAGCCCAGCCCATCTGACATTGGCCAGATGGACTGTCACTCCGCCTCTACCGGCCATTATTACCACAGTTCCAGTTAATGGCGCATGCAATGCTCACTGGCCTAAAATGTCCGCCTTCCCCATCAGGGAACATTCCACTGGAATCTCTCCTTGATTTTCAGTGGCAATCATTACTGAAGGAAGGCATCTGTTGTGGATTAAAAGGGATAAATAGACAGGAAGAGCAAAAAGTCCTCACTCCCTTTGCAAGGAAAAAGGTTTAAAAATAACTTGCAATCAGAGATGAGCTATGTTCCACAGAACTACCAAGGCTGTCCACATTCTTGACCTAGTAAATAATAAATAAATAATTCAATGGTGTCCCTATGTCTGCTTACTTCATTTTATTTTCATGTCTTATTTTTTCTCCTCTCGTACCGATAAATATATCCTTTTTGTCCATACAGATCAGTCAGTAGAATGGGTCAGAGACTGCTCGCTGTAGGTCTTCTGTGCTGTTTCAGAGCCCGCTCTGCAGATCCTTGCGAGGTGCAAGTTGAATACATGTGCAATGTTGGATTAAAAGACCAATTATTAGAAAGCTTTAGGGGAATATTTTGCATGGGACAAGGAGTGAGCATTGGCGCAAGCTCACCGTAGAAGTGCTGGAAGCAAACAAAAAATACATTTAATTTACAGCAACCTCTGCTGCATAGGGGGCGCAAGAGAGTTCTTCATCACAAGCAAAGTTGGAGTGGTGTGTATGTATTTCAAAACCAGAAGGATGATTAAGCTGCATCGGCCTCAATTGGTTTATCTTTTCGACTCTTTTCCTTGCTCTTTAGTATTGACTAGTCAAGAAGCGCCTCAAATAGTCTTTTCGGTACTCCAAATATTCTACTGTTTAAATTTGTAGCTTTAAATAAAAGTTTTTTTCCCCCTGTGGCATACTGGTTTTTGTACCACTGCATTTTGTACAATAAAAGCACAAAAATATGGAGGGTGAGGTTGTCGGGGGGAGGGGGTTGAGTGCGGTTCATGTGTATGTATTTATATATGACAGAAGTGGCACTGTATATATAGCTGCCAAAATTAAAACTTTACCTGCTTTATCGATCTGTGGGCCCCTATGATCTCGGTTCCAGGGGATTACATTTTTGGAAATATATATATATATATATATATATTTTTTTTTTTTGTTGACACGAAGGATGCGGCACAACACAGTTCCAGTTCAGTTTCAAGGTAATTTATTGCTCCAAACTCAGACCAACGCGTTTCAGCCTAGACACAGGCTTTGTTCACTGTGTCTAGGCTGAAACGCGTTGGTCTGAGTTTGGAGCAATAAAATACCTTGAAACTGAACTGGAACTGTGTTGTGCCGCATCCTTCGTGTCAAAATTGAATAATGGGCTAGGATCCGGCCCCCATGCAGCAGCACCCACAACAGAGCGCTTGGAGCCGTGCGGATCAATATATACATAAATATATATATATCCTAATGGGTTAAATAATACGGAAGAATTGCACAATTTTTTGTAAGTATTATTTGGATCCCAGGCATTCATCTATGAATCAAGGTTTTAATTTCTGACATCTGAATAAATAATGCAGATTACTGAATTGCTGGCATTGGTGGATATGTTGTATTTCTCCACATGATACATAGGTTCCGTAATATCATGACAAATGAATAGTAATGAGAAGGAGAATACACATTTGAGATTAAGATGAATTCTTATTGGCAACAGTTTCCATATAGTTCTAAAAGTATAGAACATGTAAATATTCAAATCAGAGGTTTTTCTGTTCTATATTTTACCTCCTTTTTGTACTGATTTTACTGGAATGATAAAGTTTTAAAACACTATTTATATATTTTTAACAATATTTTATCCAATATATGAGGATTCATTCTTGTTGAATATATTGATTAATAGATGTTATTTATCATACGGTTTGCACTTTACAATAGCTATTTGCACAGATAATTTGCACAGTTTTTTTGCACAGTAATTTATTAATCTTTGCTACAGTTTGCACCTGGTTTAGACATATACGGAACATTTTCGATGTTCTTTATAATGAATAAATACTGGTTATTGAATTTTCTGTATTGATACATTTATAGGCAGCTCATCGAACAAGAGTACAGTGACAATATATATGTTTGATTTACACATTGTGTCATGTTTTATGCTTTGTGGGTAAGACCAAAGCTACTACCTATTTAGATTGTAAATATCGCAGCTTTATTTATTTAATATCTGTATTTATACAGTGATGAAAAAGATCTATTATGTGGCTGCTATATTAATTTCACATATTGATCTATTTATGTAAAAGTATATCAATAAATGATAGTATATGCCGAATGGATTGAGTATTTTCTCACTGTTGATGGTCATCTGACCTAATCACATGGTGCTGGTGGGAGTGCACAAACTAGCATTTAAAAAAGAGAAATGTTTGCTGTGGCCGTTATGTGATCAAGGGCTTTTCACGCCCAAAACGCGTCATCTGTAAAGACTTGGCAACAAAGAAATAAAAGGAACATCTTGCCGAATTTGAGTGGTCTGTTCTCCTTCTTCGACGGCGTTTCCAGGCTGGAGGTGGTTTGGAGAGTTGTTGACTGATATATATATAGAAGAAAGAGTTGCCCCTGGGTGGGATGCACTTACAGGTAGGAATTAATGCCAACGCAAGGGCGCGAGCCGCGAACAAAGTCCTTTTCCTGCCAGACGTGTTTCGGGCCAACGCCCTCTTCAGTGGCAGACCATGTGACATGACGGCAGCGGCAAGCACCAGTAAATACCCACAGTGATTATACGCAGGTGTAACACCTGAAGCAATGATTTCTGGGACTGGTGGTTTAGTAGAACCCAAGTGGGTCGCTGCCATTCACATGCAAAAAAGTATTAAAAGGATTGCCAATGTCCCCGCAGGCACCCCGCAAGTAAAAGGCACCTCCCGTACCACAGTAAGCTGCCCAAATGAGGTAGCTGTGGACCCGCAGTTTTTCAGAGTCCCAGAAACAATTAAAAAAAAAAAATTTATTTAAAAAATTCTCACTTTGCGAGAGAAAAATTCAGCTACAACATACCGTCATCCACTGTGGTTGTCACAGCCTTTGCCGCTAGCTGAACTGTGGGACTTCAGCCCCACCAACGTAATGTGTATGTTGTTATGACAGTTATAAGAAAGTCACTTGTGTTTTATCAAACACTCATCGTGGGATGTGTGTAACCTTCAAATGCAGGAGAGTCACTTGGAAGATTTTATAAACACAATCGTTCTCAGTCCATTACTCTTACCGGATGCTGTACGCGCCAACTCATTAAATACAGCTCAAGGGATAAGGAGCGATTGAGTTGGAAGCCAGCATTGACTATGATGAAGCATCTTATAGATTGTGTTAATAAAACACAAGCTCGGGTTCTACTTTTCCCAACTGACCAGAGCTCTTCATCTTATCACTTCTGTCGTTTCAAGGAAAAACCAAATTCCTGCCGAGAAGTTCTATGTCGACCTATCATTCATTTTCATTGGGGAGAATTTAAAAGATAAGTAGGGCCCTGTCTTTTTCTGATAGGCAGAAGGCCACTGCAACAACCAGCGCATCATCCCAGCATTGACTGCCAAGACACCATTAAATTCGTCATTGCCCTCATCCCTATGGAAACTAAGACGGGATTGCTGAATTCAACCAGACACACAATGTCTTCCGCTGACCACGTCTCCGCCTTGTCATGAACAAGAATTTCCATTTTCTTTTGAGGTCTTAAATGCCTCACTTTTCTTGTGCAATTTTTTTTTATGAGAATGCAAATAAGCCAATATTTGACCCATTTAAGGAAACATCCATCTTTGATTGACGAGTCGCCCTATCGGCTTTAGACTGATTTGTAAATTATCTTTCCCAGTAAATCTCGTATGGATTAAAGTGATCACTGAACTGCAACAGCGCATTCAAGCCCACCTTTTGCTTAACTCCTGCCAATCCTGCTTTAGATGCAGACGTGCTCTAAATATGAACAGTACTTTAAATGGAACAAAATAAGTGCAGGTACTCACCAAAAGGAGCGGTGAACTGTGGGTGGAGTTTGGAGCCAGCATAAGGGTGGTGCTAAGGGCAGGAGAAGATGCGGGCTAGGTTTTTTGATCTTTCTAAACTGTGTATGCAAAGAATATCTATGCATTGTAAGAATGCCTCATGCATCTGCCCATGAGTCATTACACTAATAACCATTTACATAGCGCTAAATAATAAGTGTTTAATATTGACCCAAAAAGTTTTTAGAATAACAAAATATTTAGGAAAAAACAGCAAGATTCCAAACGTATGCCTTGAAGCGTGCATGCTTTGCCTTGATACAGGATCATAAGTCACTAAGCTATATGACAAGGCTTGTAACTTTTTTTTAACATCCCATTTTCCTTTAAGGAAATTGGGCTGTATTTTAAACAAAGATTGTCTTATTTAAAAGCACTCCAAGGCGTGGTGCTCAGTCGATAGCAGCAGGCCACCATGCCTATGAATGTAGCCAATAGTAGTGGGTGGTAATTTTCAACCTACCTCTTGCACATTAATAAGGTAGGTATTGTTGCAACCCACTATTTGACATTTTGTGAACTGCAAAATACCAATGCATTCAGTTTAAGTCTATGATCAAATTTGGACCACTTCAACCAATTGCATTTTAGTACATTCTTTTTAAGAAATTGTAATTTGTGGTCTGTCACAATTTACTCCTTTTTTTATTCGAATATTTATACAGGAGGGTCTTAGTTCGTATTAAATAGAGAAATGTCTTCATTAGTTCTTTCATTGAATATTTCGAGCCTTATTTAGTTCTTACTGCGCATATTTGGTACTCAGAATTCCTGCATTAGTTCTCTAAGTCAAAATGACATGCTACATATCAATTGGAACATAGAATCCCTTCATTAGATCTCTTATTCAACATTTCATGCTAAATTAAGTCATTAGAGCACACCATTCCTTCATCAGTTTTCTAATTCTACATATACTGCTATATTTAGTTCTTAGAGATCATATTTGGTATTCAGAAGTCTTGCATTAGGTCGATCATTATACACCGCGTGTCATATTTAGATCTTACATTTTAAATTCTCTACATTGAATTCCACCACTTGCTCTCTCATTATAGCTGTGAATCCATCAGTTATTCTTTCATTACTCACAGCTTGCATGTAGGTGGGTGTGTCTAAGGGAGGGGGCAAACGCCTGTAGCTTCCCAAATTGTATATATCATGTAACAAAAATTTCAAAAGATTGTCACTTTGCATCCAAAAGCCAAACATTTTCCAAACCCAAATGGTCTCATTGGAAGTGTACTTGGCATACTACATTTGTAGGACGGACACAGCTGAGAGAAAAGTTCAGCTACAGCATACTCTCCGCAGTGGTTGTTGCGGCCTTTGCCGTTAGCGAAAATGTGGGATTTCAGCCCCACCAACTTAATACGTAAGTTGTTATGACAGTTATAATAAAGTCAATTGTGTTTATCAAAAACTCATTGTGGGATATGTGCAACCTTCAAAAGCAGGAGAGTCACTTGGAAGATTTCATAAACACACTTTTCCTCAGCCCATTACTCTTACCGGAAACTGTACAACCCAACTTATTACATACAGCTCAAGGGACAGGGAGCGATTGACTTGGAAGCCAGCGTTGACTATGATTAAGCATCTTCTAATAAAACAGAATCCTGGGTTCTATTTTTCCCGACTGACCAGAGTTCTTCATCTTATCACTTTTGTCGTTTTAAGGAAAAAACAAATTCCTGCCGAGAAGTTCTATGTCGACCTGTCATTAATTTTCATTGGGGAAAATTTGGAAGATAAGTAGGGCCCTGTCTTTTGATGATAAGCCGAAGGCCACCGCAACAACCAGCGCATCATCCCAGCATTGATTGCCAAGACACCATTAAATTCGCCATTGCCTTCATCCCCATGGAAAAAAAGATGGAACTGTTGAATTCAACCAGACGCTCTTCCACTGACCGTGTCTCTGCCTTGTTATGAGCAATAATTTCCATTTTCTTTTGAGGTCTTGAATGCCTCGCTTTTCTTGTGCTATTTTTTTAACGAGAGTGCAAATAAGCCAATATTAGACCCATTTAAAGAAACATCCATCTTTGATTGACGAGTCGCCCTATCGGCTTTAGACCCATCTGTAATTTATCTTGCCCAGTAAATCGCGTATGAATTAAAGTGATCACTGAACTGCAACAGCGCATTGTTGAAGCCCACCTTCTGCTTAACTCCTGCCAATCCTTCTTTAGATGCAGACGTGCTCTAAGTATGAACAGTGCTTTAAGTGAACAAAATAAGTGCAGGTACTCACCAAAAGGAGCGGTTAACTGGGGGGTGGAGTTTGGAGCCAACACAAGGGCAGGAGAAGGGGCGGGCTAGGTTTTTGGATCTTTCTAAACTGTGTATCTAAGAAATCTGCATGCATTACAAGAATGTCCCATGTAGCTGCCCATGAGTTATTACGCTAATAACCATTTATATAACTAATAAGTGTTTTTTTTTTATTGACCAAAATAAAAAAAATGAGCAACCTTAGAATAACAAAATATTGAGGAAAAAATTACAAGGTTCCAAACGAATGCCTTGAAGCTTGCATGGATTGTCTTGATACAGGGTCATAGGTCACTAAGTTATATGACAAGGACTTTAACTTGCGACCTGCAGGTAACACAAGGAACTTTGCAACAAAAACAGAAACCAACTGGTCTTTCTACATTAAAAAGCAAATCTGTGATCTGCATGTGTTATGCTGTGCTTTACAGCAGGCAAATTAACAATGTATGCAATTTCATGCTGTGTTGAGCCTTTGATGACAATGCACACAGATCTTTCCAGCAAGTGCATTAACCACCATTAACCATTAACCACCAGAGTTATTAAAGTGCCATTGTACCTGGAAACTTGTTGGTTACACAAAGATCTCTATAGAAGGTGATATTTTTAAATGCAGCCTGTTGTGATCAGTTGAGCATCACTTAATAAAGTTATTAACACGTTTGTCCTGCTGTCAATTTGTGAGGGGAGGGGGGGCAAAGTTTAAAAAAAATAATTCAGACTTTGCTCTTTGTGACTGCCAACTTTTGTGGCCAACCCGTGGCTCTTGACTGATTGATAAAACTAGATTTTGGCCTCATGAGTAGCCATTATTACAATACTTTGGTCTCCACCGGAGTCTGAAGAGCTTCTGTAAATATTTCATTTCTGACCTGCGCTGCCAAGGTAGCAAGTGTAAGTACTTCTGCTGAAGACATGAAGACTGTATCTTAGCTACTCTGGAAAAGATGGAGATGGGCTGACCGTTTACATACATGATGTGTGTGGACTCCCACAAAATATGTGAGCAGGGCTTTGTAGTGTATTAGCGTAGGATCTGCTTACTATGGTTACCCCCACTTTTTGCTGTGTTTCACTGGTTTATCGACTTTAGTCTGGCTGTGGCCCTGCTAATCAGACTAGCTGTTCTCTCTCACCTGTACATTAGGTACACACCAGATTGGTTACCGGGTGACCCTTGTGAGTCCCTAGTATATGGTACCTTTGGTACCAAAGGCATAGGTACCCCAGAGGCCTACCAGGGGCAGAAGCATGTATTATGCCACCCCTGGGAAGCCTTCCAAAATCGCACCACATGTCTGCACTTGCAGCCTGTGTAAGGTGGTGTGAGCACCCCTTACTTAGATATAATAACAGACACATATTAACCTATAAGTCACTCCTATGGCAGGCCTTGACAATCCTGAAGGCAGAGTGCTTGGTTTTGTGTGAGAGGGTGCCCTAGCATGAGATGAGCCCCTCTGCAGCTTTCAGAATCCCTTCCTTATAGCTGTTCTGTGATATAGCCATACCATATACTCTTAAGTGCATATAATCCTCACGGTTAATGCTAACTTTGGTTTGGTTTTATCAAAACATGTCATGTTTGGTGTCAAACAATTTGGAAAACTACCCCCTCCAGTTCTGGCGGCGGGGGTAGCATTCCACCCTTCTAGAGGGAGAAGACATGTACACACTTACTTTCCCGGTAATAGTTTAAAAGAGCCCCAGCATCACAAAATGGATGTTGCTGCCACAGACATGAGTCTGACCTCCTGCTGCTGGATGAAACCCGGCAGGGGAGGCCTGAACAATAGGTTTCCTGTCCAGGGAGGTGCCAGCACCTCCCCAGACAGGCTTTAGTGTATTGGGGCAGGGTTGGTTGCATTCAGTGAATGCTTTTCAGACAGTGCCTGGGGCACACAAGGTGTCCCTGTGCATTTCCCAGTTCAAACCGGTTGCTGGGGCACTCAGCCCCAGCTCTGGCGCGAAACTGGATAAAGGGGAAGTGGTGTAACCACCCCCTCCCCAGGTCCTCCCATAGATGGGACCCTAGAGTTAGTCCAACCCCTAAACTTAGTATAAGTATAGGAGCCCAGTCCCTAGGACTTTAGATTACCCTGGACGAAACTCTGATACAGAAATCTTGGACCTTCGACATTCCATATCGACTGGAAGACAGAAGAAATCTCCCTTGGGGTCAAGGAGTGACTACCCTGTTCAAACAGGCACCAAAGAAGTATCTTGCGGGTCTGCATTTTCGAGGCTTCCGCCAGATCCCGAAGAATCTGCGACACAGGACATGGACTTCCAGACATCTCTGAGGCTGACACGAGTCCCCAGTGAAGCTGAGACCTGTAGCTATCACGAGAGATGTGGGACCGGAACTCCTGGACATCCTGCAGATTTGCTAGTGCATTGACTTCCTGAGCTTTCCAGAAGTTGTGCATTGGGCTACTTGTAGTCCAAGCCCTAAGCACCTTTTGCAGTGAAGATTGTGGGCCTACACTCCACGAGTGTTCCGTGGGCTCGCTTTCCGCATTTCAGCTCGAGGCGCCTTCGTGATACCTAGTCCGTTGGCTAGTGGGTCCCCATGAAGGAATCTACTTTGTTTCTTGGGCTTCCCTGGTTGCTCCAGACCTGCCCCGACTCCCCTCCAAAGGGTGAGTCTCTCAGACCTTGGTGGTCTGTTCGGAAGCCAATCTTTTCATCTTGCGTGGGTTGCTGTTGCCAAGGCTTGTTGGGTCTAATCCGGATTCCGACACTGCAGCACTCGACATCCTTTGTGGAACAGCTTGAATCCAGCTCCTGGTCATTGTCGACACCTCCTGGCCCTCGTGGATGAAGAGTCAAGCTTCACCTGCATCACTTGAAAGCACCCGACATCGGCTGGCATCCTCTTGTCGCCATCTTGGTCACTGTCTAGTGACCCAGACTCTGTCCCCTCTGCTTTCAGGTTCTTCAGATCTCCGATCCACCCTTGGATCTATCCGGACACTTTTCTCCTGGTCGCCTGCAGCACTTCTTTGCAGCTCGCCATTGAAAATGACGACGAACCCCGACACGAAAAGGCACTTATGCACCCGGCTTCCCTGGGTGAGGTAACACAAGTACTTTGGTGCTCCCGTGGGTCTTGACTCTCGAAGTGTCCAGTACTGAAGGGGGTTCCACCGTAGTCCACTCCTAAGTGTCCTTAATCTTTAACTTTGAAACTAAAACTTTCTCCATAGAAGTCAATGGTGATTTCTGGCTGTGGTTAGACACTGCACGCGTCCCCCGTGGGTCTCCTGCATCCCTACCTTGGGTGGTTCCTGGTTGCCCCCGCGGTTCTACAGGCCCTAGGCCTTGTCTCTATCTTTACAGCAGTACTTATACCACTTTCTTAGTATATGGTTTGTGAGGCCCCTAGGGCAAAACGTATACTGTGCTAGTTTACTGTGTGCTATTTAAGTCCTTGTATTGTACTTTTGCCTCTAGCCTCATAAAGAGACTAGAGGGGTTGTGTTTAGAATAAATACATATATATTTGATATATACCTGGTGTGGTTCTCCTTTCATTTGATTATTCAAGGGATTATAGACTGGTAAAAAAAAAGCTGCTTTACATTCCTTCAAGACTTAGCCTGAAGGCTGCTCTCCACAGCTACCACTAGTATAGCTTTCTATAAAGGTTGTCTTAAACCTACTATCAATAAGGGTCGTTTGGACTGGTGCAAGGCGCCCACTAGAATAGTGGACAGCATATGCCAGGCCAACTTCTCACAGGTAGTTCCCAAGTGGCACCATGCTTTGTGACATGTTCAGTCTCTCCTTGATTTTTGCAATAAATAGTTTGCATGCTGCGACTTTAAAACTGTCCTACTTAGAATGAGCAAAAGAAACTACAAATCCCAGAATGCAAAGGTTTGCCATCTAAAATGCAAAAACAGTATGAAAGTGTCCCTTGTTCAATGGAGCCTCATGTCACATCTGGTTTATATCTGGTTTTCCATCTGAAGCGAAGAAGTCGCCATGTGTAAAATGTTAATAAAAATTATTTTGCCTTTTAAGTTTTTTTCTTGGTTTGAAGTTAATCAGGAAAATAGTAGATGGCAGGGATTTTCTTTCATGCCAATACATTTAATTTAAATTGCTGATGGACAAAGATCTGCAGGCATTTAAAGCAAATGGGCTGCTAAAAAGCTGTATTGCCCAGAAAAATGCTTCCTTAATCCCCGCCCATTAGGATTTTACAGTTACCTTTCTGCTTCCACCAAGTCAGATAAAGAAAACTGCAGCAAAAAACACTCCTGGCTCTAACTCCCACAGATGCACAGTGAACATATTTGTAAAGCAGACATTCACTGGTAGGCATCTTGGCACTGAATAACAGATGTTTGTTGTTACCCAACTTAATGGTACTCATTTTATCGACCTCAGATGGATGAAAGGCTGAGTGGCCCCGCCAGGATTTGAACCTGCTGTGGATGCATTACTCCACTGAGCCACCAAACCCGGCTCGGTCCCTGTGTCCTGGAGACAAGAGCTTCAGTTCATGAGGCAGCAACACCCGTGTGGAAGCTGGGCCCATGCGAGTACTGGTACTCTCACTTGGCCTGATTTTTTTGTTTAAAATACGGGATTTATTTTAAACTAACATTTTTTTTTAATCACCGGTTATATAGACTGCGAATTATGCATTCCTAACAGTCTGTCAGTCAGGGTGCACTTTACTGGAGGGGGCACTTTGCACGTGCGTTTGCACATCAAAGAAGTTCCTCTCATTGCTTGTTTCCCTGCTGTGCGCCTGCTCTGTGGTGTTAAATACTACATGGGCGCGGGCCTCCGCGTGCACTGAGTGTGGCTGAGGGGCTGTGAGCGACCCGTGCCACCTGCTGCTCTTCCCGCCTTTTCCCCGCTCTGCCCCCTTCAATCTGCGCAGCCGCAGTGCGCCGACTCTGGTGCAGCAGGAGGCGGGACTGGTCTCAGAGGCACTGGATTGGTTGGTTGGAAGGAAAAAAGCAGCCTGTGATTGGTGGAGCTTTCGGCAACTTCTGACAGAGTCCGTGAACTTCTGACAGACCCGTGCCAGGCTCGCGCACCTTCTTACTACTTCTCCAGGTGCACAGGCATGGGAGACTGGGGGTTCAGTCAGAGACTGGGGCTCCCGAGATAAAAGAGACATACCAGAAAGAGAGGCCTGAATTACAAGCCAAAAGAGAAGGGGAGGAACCAGAAAAGGAGGAATACAGAAAGGTGAGGGGCTGTCATTTAAACAGACCACATGTCACTCAGGGCAGAGCTCCCAGGAGAAGAGAGTGTGTCTGGAAGAGGCTTTGACTGAGGTAGAGTGCCTTGTCACAAAAGACCCGTGTAGTAGAATTAAGAGCCCAATGTGATGAAAATATCATGACCAGGGCCGAGGGTCGTGTGGGGATGCCCCTCTGGTGAAAGGTCTTGTGTGGTAGAAGCTTACACATGTCCGTGTGGTACAGCTCTAACTGTAAAGTTAAGTTACTTGTAGTTTAAAGGCCCGCGTGGCAATGCCTGTGTGTGGTAAAGTTGCTTCTAGTTTAAGACCCTGCATCTCAAGGGTGTTAATTGCCTCCTGTGGTAAAAGGTGGCAAATATCTGTGTGGGTTAAAAAGTTGCGGATGGTACATTTCTCTGTGGTAATAAGGCCATGTTAGGGGCAGTTTCGTTTGGGAACATAGAGTTCCGAATGGTCCATTTTCACGTGGTCAGTCATGTGCTGTTAAAGGTGAGAAATTCAGGGGGTTATGTACAAGCCCCTTGCGCCACTTTTGCGTCATTTTCCCCATGTTAAAATGACGCAAAAGTGGCGCAATGGGCTTGTAAGTAAGGCCCTCAGTGTGGTGAAGTTGTGACGGCCAAGGCTCGGTGGGGGTTTGTTCATATAGTGTGGAGAGAAAGTTATATGTGGCACATGGAGACACATTTGTGTGGTGAGTTCTAGCTCGTTCAAGGTTATTTGGGGTAAAAAAAGAACAAAAAAGTGTGGGACAAATGTCCCTGGGGTAAGGTGAGGTGATGTTTGCTAAAGCTCTACTTGCGACAAGATTCCCGTGCGTGCCTGAAAGAATTGTGTATTATCAGTATTTCGTGTGGTGCGTGCTTCCACCTGGTACATATTCCTGTGGGCGCTATAATCCTCATTGTATCCGGTCAGGGGTGTCCTCCCGGGGGCTCCGGACAGAGCCGGCTCCGCGCCTTGTAGTGCTGCGCGGGCGCAGAGCCGCCAGAGGGACAGGGCGGGAGAGAGAGTCAGTCAGAGACACCCCTCCGGAGAGAGTGGATCACACACAAGATAAAAGGCGGGAGATATTGGACGCCGAAGGGCTGGCGGGCGCCTCTCTCTGACGGGGGGAGGGGACGACAGACCTCACAGCCCAGACCCCAGTCCACTCCAGACACAGACGACAAAAGCCCCGGGAGAAGGGGGGAGGGGGGGACAAACCTTGTGGGAAAAGTACGTGTGGTAAAAAAAAAACTTGTATCAAAAGTAAGAGCTCTGTGAGGGGAGACGTGTGTCAAAGGAAGGCCCAGTGAGCTGAAAGTCTTGTGTGGAAAAATTCGGTCTGTTAAACATCCCGCAGGGCTGAGGGCCCGCCCTCCCCCTTTTTTTGCCGTTTTATACAGCGCGAAATTCGACCCGAAAGTATTGGAGCGCTTTACATGAGCACCAGTGACATTACACATGCGGTAAAAGGCATGTGTAGTGCATTCCTTTACCTCCTGACAGAGCTCCGGCCCCCACCTCCTTCCGCACCCTTCCCGCCTCTCGCTGCTGCGCAGGCGCGGAGCCTCTGGCGAGTGTGGCGCAAGGGCCCGCGGATGAGAGGCCGCACGGGTCCTTGTGGTGATGTCACCCCCCCCTCGTGAAAAGGGACACATAGTGCAGGCCCTCAAGTGGTAAATGGTCCTCTGTGGTATTTATTAATTTATGTATGCGTTTTTATATAGCGCGGACTTTACCCGAAGGCGTCAGAGCGCTTCACAATAGGCACGTTAAAGATACATGAGGAGAAAATTACAAGTGAGCAAATTACAAAAGCAAACGTTAAGTTACATGAGGTAAAAGTGACAATTGTGAGCAAACAAAATACAAGAGGTAGCAAACGGTGCATTACAGGAGGAAAAAAAGTGACATGTGTGCAGGTTACAAAGGGGTACAAAGTATAAGTAGAGGTATAGTGCTGCAATAAATGGCAGACACTCAAGCACAAGAACAAACGTTAAGTAGGCAATGGTGGCACTTGTGCAAGTATCAAAAGCAAACAAAATGTGAGAGGTAGCAAACAGTGTGTTACAAGAGAAAAGTGGCATGTGCATGTTACAAAAGAGTACCAGACACAGTTAGAGGATAATACTTCAATAAATGGCAGACACTCAACCACAAGAACACACTGGGAAGTGTCGGCGCTGTGAGTCCCGTCTGGTGGAAAGTGGGGGCTTCTCTGGAGTGAAGGTCTCACGGGGGCGGTGGGGTCCGTCGGTCGGTCCTGAGGGAACAATTTCTGTGTGGGTACATTTGTGTCACTTGTGTGGAAAGTATCGAGTATCTGTGAGTGTAAGTGTGGTAAGGTTCTGCCTTGGTTTTTGTTCTTGGGGTGAGTGACCCTGGGGTGACCTCTGTGTGCGAACAGGTGCTGTGCGCCCCCTCAGCTCGGGGTGTGCAGCAGACACAGTGTAGCGTTGCCGGGGGGGTTGGGCATTGCACCCCCGGAGCGTGCGGCGCCCCAGGAAACACTGTATCTGTCTGTCCGTGCAGAGCGCTCCAGAGTCCCGAGGAGACTCCAGAAAAAGCAGTCTCTCCCCGCCGCTCTCTCAAGATGAAGTAATCTCTTCCTGGCTCCGTCCCTTTCTCTAGCGCCCCTCAGAGACTCTCCTGATAAAGCACTAACTTCCTGGCTCTGCCCCCCACTCCAGCGTCCCTCGGAGAGCCACTCCAGTTAAAGCAGTCTCTTTCCATCTCTACAGACTCTCTCCAGCGTCCCTCGGAGACCCACTGCAGTTAAAGCAGTTTCTTTCCATCTCTCCTCTCTCAAAGCGTCCCTCGGAGACCCTCTCCAGATAAAGCAGTCTGTTCCCCGCTCCTCTGATTCTCTCCATGGTCCCTTGTACATCCTCTGCAGATAAAGCCGTCTTTTCCCCGCTCCCCTGACTCTTTTCAGGGCCCGCAGATAAAGCAGTCTCTTCCGAGACCCTCTGCCTCTCTCCGGGGTCCCTCCGGAGGGGAGATAAAGGCGTCACCCAGGTGCATTTTTTTGGCCCATACTCACCCATGATGGGGGAATTATTAAAACGCCCATGCAGCTGGAAACTCCAAAAAGGCCTCAGAAACTCTCAGAAGGAAAATGCCCATTTCCGAAAGTGGTATCTTTAAAATTATAATCTAAAATCCGACCTTACCATTAAAGAGGATTTTAAATTACGATTAATTTGAGTGTCATCATCATTTCTCTTTATTGCTCTCAATCCGAAATTAATCCTTATTATTCAAAATAAGGCAACCCAGTGTTAGCTGATGTAAAACAAAGTTTATTGCATGATTAATTAAAAAAAAAGTTGAACTCAAACAAACATAAAACATTTAACATGATATCTGCCTAAAAAAAAAATCTGCCTTAAGTGGAAAAACAGACATGATAAAATCCTATAAAGGGTCTGTACCAATATAAAAAACAGTACACAATATATAATTGATTAAAAGGCATTATCATTTCATGTCAAAACATGTCAGAGGTAAACTGTTGTTTACAAAGTGCTGATGTGCTGGAGGGGGAACTATATGGGACGGGGTGATGAATAAGCATAGTCTAAAATTCACAAAATGAGGTAAAACAAAATAAAAGCACAAGAATTTGTGCTAGCATTGAAAGTCACTTTTTCCTAAATGATGATGATGTCGAAATCATGAATGGCGTTGGCTTCATTCGCCATTTTCCTGTTGTTTCAGCGTATGTAAAAATACTGACATGAATTTTGCCAGCCTGACGTTGAAAACTGTGTTTGACGGATTCAGGGCTGCTATAACGCCTGACTACAGGACCATACATTCACGAGGTTAACTTGTTGGCTAGCAAGTGTCTGCAAGGTTCTAATAATTCGGGATGCAAACACAAAACATGTAAAAAGGATTCTTGCTATAGAGCCCGCATTTCACCTCTGGTGGTTGGGTTTGCCACTTCAGTAGACGGTCCAGTGTTGGCAAAACCCTGAAACGAAATGCCAGGAATCTAATTTTTGTATACCTACAGTGTTAGCCTCAGGGCCGGCTTTAACACTGGTGGTGCCCGGTGCAACAATGTCTGTTGGCGCCCTCCCAATGACCACCTCTGCCATGGATTTCCTCACTAGCACCCTTTAAAAGTGCCCCTCAAGTCTCTATAACCACCGTTCTTCAGATTAATTTAGTTTTATAGCGCCACTCAGACCAGTGTAAGGTGTCAGAGCAGTTTACACCACACACACACATTGCACTGAGACAATTATATGTGTGTAAATCAGTGTACAGGAAATGTTACATCAGACAGTGCTACAAAGTGTAGTGTAGGAGTGACATGTCATTGATACTGGTAGGCAGTAAAGGTTAAGTTCTTATTCAGGAAAAACTCAAACTCAGAATTTAAAACGTAACATCATTGTTAGGGGTTCTCTTTCATAATAAGAAATGTTTTCTAGCCAAATGAACCCTTTTCACAAGATTAGGATGATGAAAGACGGGGCAAAAAATATATAGCTCTTAACATATACCTTGCAGTTTGCATTCAGCTCTAGGATGACAGTTAATAACTCTGTGTTCTACATTAGGATTTTGACTTATAAACAACAAGTAACAAAAGGAGCTCTCTTACAGAAGTGGTAACACACTGACCTATTTACATTAAATGCACTTCGTTATCTGCATGGTACATTCTTAGCAGCAGGCATTTTAACCCTCTGCGCTACCTTGTTACCATGAGTCAAAACTTCCACTAGAGAAACCTCAAGTCTCTTTCCAGAAAGACAATTTATCACCAGACTTCTCTTGACATTTTAATTGATGTCTGAAAGTTGCTGGAGGAGAGGAAGGAGGCAGCAGGTGCTTCTAAAATAATACACATTTTCAAAAATGACACCACCACCCCGAGTCAACGCCCGGTGTGGTCGCACCGATCGCACCACCCTAGTGCCTGCCCTGGTTAGCCTATCGGAGAGAAAGGCCTTACAAGTGAAAAACGATGTTAGGAATTTTTGACTATCAGGACATGTAAAACTTAAACTCACATGTCCTACTTTTCAATTAACAAAGCACCCTACACTATGAACCTTTAGGGCCTACCTTAGGGGTGTATTTAAATAAAAGGTTTAGGCCTGAAAAAAGTTGTATTTTGCCAGGTCGAAATTACAGTATAAAACTGCAGTACAGACTGCAGTGTCAGACCGTAGACATTTTATTTAAGCTATTTTAGTGGGCGGTACAATGAGTGCTGCTGCCCACTAGAAGCATTTACTTTTCATGTACATGGCATTGAATCTACTAGGGATTTACAAGTAAACTAAATGTGCCAATTGGGTGTAGTATAATTTTACCATTTTTGAGGGAGAGAGCAAAAGCACTTTAGCACTGGTTATCCGGGGTAAAGTGCACAGAGTCCTAATGCCAGCAAAAACGAGTATGACCAAAATTGGGAAGTGAAGGCAACATTTTTGGAAACCATGCCTTGGATGTCGTCTAACAGTGGCAAATATCTCCTTATAAGGTTCCAAGTGGGAAGGAAAGTTCACAAAAGGGTGAAGGAATCCTTCTGGGCAGTCCTGGAGGTCTTGACTGAAGGGAAAGATTTATATTGAAGTTAATACCAAGGCACCAAACTCTCCCTGACATCAAGGAAAGGAGCGAGCCAAGCAAGGGCACGCAGAAGGAGATCTATTAAAAGTTTCAACTGCAAGAAGTGAGCAGCAGGGGCAAAACTGTAGCAAAGGGGTAAAGAATGCACTGGGTAAAAAAATGGGGACTTAGTGAGGTGATTCATCCATCATTGGTAAATTCCTCCGTACAGATGATTCAAACAGGAATTAAAAGGCTCTACCTCATGGACAATTTCTGGTCAGGCCGCCATCTTGGTAATTTATTTATTTATTTATTATTTAATTTTGGAGAGCGCGACAGCTACCCCTGAGGGTTTCCCGGCGCTAAGATTGTGCAGCTAATATGGCTGGTTGAGGCCGATGGGGTTATTGGTCAAAAAGCCAGGTCTTCACAGCTTTACGGAAACGGATGTAACTGTCCTCTGACCGGATGGTCAGAGGAAGAGAATTCCATAGTTTAGGCCCCAGATAAGTAAAGGAGCGGCCTCCCATTCTTGAAAGTCTGACCCTAGGCACAGAAAAGAGAATTTGAGAAGAGGAGCGAAGGGAACGGGAAGGGGAATAGGGTTGCCCCTTTACTTAAATTCCCAATGTCAGTGGTGCAGGAAAAGACGAAGTTCAAATTTGATATCCTTCCCCCAATGCTCTCCTCTGCAGTCCCACCGCCACCCTCTGCGTCACTGTGAATGTAGAAGCCCCAGAAGGGTCTCGGCAGCAAAGATGCTTAACCACACTCTGAGCTTGGCATCCAGCAACGGCATGCAACCTGACTGTGCAAAGAGCGCACCGCCATTTCCCGTGAGCTAGCTTTCTCTGGTGAGCTCTGGGACAAGCACTGGTGGCAACATTGACTCATAGTGGATGGGAAAGACCTTACAGGGGAGAGATGCCCGCTGACATCTCGTCTTAAAAGGTTACACTAGACTCTCTGAAATGAATCATTCACTCATTAATGCGGGACATGGATGGAGAGCGTGTGTATAGTTTGAATGCGTGAGATAGGGTGAGCCCCGGAGCCTGTTGTATGCTTTACTGAGTGGGCACAGGGGGGCATTTAGGGACGTCTATGTGCAGATGGCATCTCAAAAGCAGGGCTGCTGTGAGGCTGCTCTATCCCGTCATTTAACCTGGAGCATGCCAGAACCATCCTTCGAGGTGCCTCTACAGCTGAAATTCAGTGCCTGGTGGACACGGCCCCCTGCATTATTATTTCTAAGCATCCCATGGAACGTTCCCACCCTTACCCCAGCAGTATCACTTCAGTCAAGTTTCAGTGGCGTGTGGAATTCCACACGCTTCCAGTTGAAGTCTAATCTCCTGTGGTGTCAGCACACTCCTGGCTCTGTCCATTCTTCCTGACTGTGGCTTGACCTTGCTGAGTTGAACACACCAATCACAGAAACTGGCCCCTTACTGGTGTTCCCTTATTCTGCCTGCTCTGATTGGTGAAGCCCCTCAAAATGTGTGCATAGTCCATAAACTGGTTGGTGGGTCTTAGAACAAACACTCAGCAGTAAACCAGTTCAAGGTGTCAGGACACTGGAGACCCACTGTAGCCCCCCCACTACCACCACCTGGACTCCTGCTCAGCTCCCCTCTTCCAGTGGGGGGCCCTCAACCAAAGAGGGGTCTCTGTGGTTGATAACCGGCTTGATGACCAGTTGGAGTGCACTGACATATGTTATGGTTTGTCCACTCTGTGTGTACCTAGCATTACCCAAGAAAGGGGCCAGGAATACCTGTTTGTCTATGATCCTGTGGCAAGAACGTGATACTGGTGTGTTCGAGGATGTTTGAATGCATTATGTGTTTTCTGAGAAGGCATTTTATTGTTTTCGAGTTTGTTTTCTGATGCATTTTTTGGGAAATAAAGTCGGGTAATGATTTTGTTCCGGAATCCTTCATAATGTGAAATAGACCTGAGATAAAAGGTGTAAATAAACGTAAAAACGTTCCTTGATAGATGCGGGTTTTCTTTGTGTTGCGTTTGTGATTGCACAGGCAATGCTGCAGGCATGAATCCTGGAGCGTGAAACCTGCAGCATTAACACAGGAATCCTGAAACACGTTTCAGCATTCCTTTGTTAATGCTGGAGGCTTCCTGTGTGCTACATAACTCCTGTGCTAATTCTGTGGGTTTGGCTGACTCTTCTGTATGATTCATAAGGGTTTGATAGGCACCTGCCCAGTATGGTACAATACCGCCATTTTATTTTTGTCACAAGTATTATGAATCTGAAGTGCAATTTCTTTCCATTAAAGCCTCTTTATTTGACTGTCCCATACAGATACAACAATTCATCGTCTGAAACATGAAGACTGCCAGCTGCTAACTTGGCATTAATCTCTTGGCTTCCACTCCTCTGCCAATGATGTGCGTGGTACCAAACTCTGTCAAATACATCATCTCCTCGGCCAGTGGCAAGCTTGTCGCCTCCTGGACCGTCAGCATCCCTCGACTCATCCAATGGTGAGCCAAGCATCGTCCCATCAACTACGACATCATCTCCTCGGCCAGTGGCAAGCTTGTCTCCTCCTGGACCATCAGCGTCTATCACCTCATCCAATGGTGAGCCCGGCACAGGCTCCTCTTCTGTTTTCTGTTCAGTTAATGATAAGTCCAGCATCAGATCTTTTTCTTTATCGCCATGGTACCATGGTGAGCAATGTACGGTCTTCTGATCGTCTTGACCTGCACTTACCCCTTTTTTTTAGACATTCGTTCAAGGCACCCACTTGTTTTCATCAGCTCAGCCCATGGCAAGTTGGCGCAAACCTCTACTCTTCACCTTTCCAGAATCTAGTAGACTGCGGATGATTCCTTTTCATCATTACAGCCAAAGAGGACCCTGTCCTTGACGCTGCATCTTCATCACTTCAGCTCCTAGGAAGTCAAGTGTCATTCCTTGTCATCAACGCAACCTGCAGTGAGCTTGGCAAGGGCACTTCATCCCCATGACCCACAGTGAGCCAGTTGCCAAGCTTAATGCCCCATAACCCAAGTCAAGTAAACCTAACCCTCAAACTGTTGCCCTCCTTATTTCATCAATTTCATCAAGTTCTATTGAGTGTATGCAGCATTTTCAGGAGAGCCTGCAGAAGATAACGAAAACAGGAAGCAGTTGAGGCGTTCTTCTTAAAGATGTAAATAAGTTAGTTGGAGATAGTACAAACATGATGGTCTTTTGAAGACAGAGTAAGAGAGGAAAAGATACTGGATGCAGTGCACCCACCATGGATGCCTCTTCAGCTTTTCTCAGACTAGGTCTTGTCTCTGCTGCTTCTTCTTCCTCAAGCTCTTATGCAAACTGCAAGTTCAATGCGCCACTGTCTACGATCAGGTGCACAACACCAGCGCGGCTCAGTGTGTGGCAACGTTGCCTTATGTGGAGGCCTCACCACCCACTGGCAGTGGAGGAGAGAATCCAGCAGCAGCTGCGTAAATACACGAAGGGCGACACAGGTGGCCATGGACACCGCATCAGCAACCCACATCTTCTGAAGGATGGAGGCTTTTGCACAGGTGCAGACTACATACAGCTGAAGGTACAAGAAGTCAGTCGTCTTGAGAGACCAGAGCCAGGGACGAACCTGCTTCTAGCAGAAAAGGGTAGGTCTTTCATAGCTTAAAATGCAGGAGGGGAGGGCGACCTCAGACTAGGTTGATGCTCAAATTCCTCTCACATACTCCATAGAACACTAAAAGGAGCTCAGTATAGACCAGATCTCGTTCGTGGTCAGTCCATCTGGCGAATTTAGCCTCTTCTGCCAATGGAGACAACGGATGGGTTTTAAGGGATAAATGACACTTCGTCCTAGGTAACTTTTACCACACATAGCAGCCTTTACTGTGTGCCGCTGTGTCTCTGGATTAACTGTCCATGTTCAGAGTTGCAATCTTTGTGACATGCACAAAAGTTACCACTTTCCAAAAGATGATTCCAACAAAGCGAACAAAATGCACAAATAGACAATATATAATGCTTTGGATTTCGTCAGCCAGTTGTGCATTTCCAATAGCACTGCACCAGGACACAGACCTCACAATGCTTTATTTGCAAAAATGTACTGTGGCCTTCAATTATAGTAAAACAAAGACACTTGTGAGCCAGTTATGTCACTTGGGAGGTGTTTGTCATTCCTCATTCGTTTTCGTTCGAGCAGTGCATCAGCCTGAGGGTTGCTTGTATCCGTCTTCGTCATTCGGTCTGGTTGCACAATTCTGAAATATTTTTATTGTCTATTTACCTATTTTCTTTTGCTTTCTTAGATGACCAGCTTCAATGCCACTTGAATCCAGAGCTCTGTCTGGCAGCGCCCCCTACTGTGAGCCTGGCCACACCTCCAGCTGCAGGACAGGACTGCACCGCTTCTCTGGTCAGTGAGCCTGTATCGCTGTCATGCCTGCTTAACCAAGACGCCTGCTTTGTGCAATCACCAATCTGACTGCTGCTGAGACTCCGTGCAAGAAGTGCCCTGACTGTGCAAGTGAGTGGGCCGCATTTTCACAAAATAATTCCAGAGCATGACAATGGGAACAGCGGTGGGACGGCACAGCGAACTGGCTTCTCTTGCTCCCTTTGTTACTGAAGGAGCTTCTTCATTGTTTGGAGGGTTTGTGTGTCTGTTCTGGTCTGTGCAGATGAGTGACAAGATGAGAGAAAGCGACAATAGATGGATGAACTACTGGACCAGTGAGTGTAGCCACCAGAGAAAAAAACAACACAATGCACTTTCCTATGAGAGTTTTGCTTTCCCCATTGAAGTGTCCGTCTCTTTGGAGGAAAGGAACTCTGCTAAAGGGTGAATGGCCCTTACTACAATAAAGTGCTGTTGAGGGGGTGACATTTTGTCCCCCTTTCTGCAGGTTTTGAAATGTTTAGTGACCAAGACAAAATAACTTTTGAAGAACATGGACAGTGAGAAGCAAATGATTTGAGCAATCAGTGAGAGCTACTTGAAAAAGACTTAAAAGCTATGTAGTCAAGAGAAACTGAGTCTGGCCAGAGAGCCCTTCGAAGGCAGCACAGGGGCTCCTCTACCCTGTGCAGTGTCTTCAGTCTGTGCTCTCCTGCAGTCTTTTCCCCGTAGCAAAGTTGGCTGTGAGCCGAAAGGTGAAGATTCGGCTAGAGGGAGGGAGGGAGGGCTGGGGCTGCTAATTTCCCTCGATGTCCGAGTTTCGGGGATGATCGAACATCCAGTTTGATGGTCAGACCTCCAAGGGTTGCTGAAGGCTCGGCCTGAGAGTTTTTCCTCCTCAAGTGTGGATTGAATGCCCTTTCAGTTCTCAAGACCTCACCCTGGCTCGACTCTCCGACTGCTGTGATTGGACCCATGTTCCAGGACCTCATGTGTGCCTGAGCAGTGACCGATAAGGAATTTGCTTAGTACTGAACACCACACACATTTTGCTCCAGGATTATGAGGCAACGGTGGGAGGATGTGTGGTGTTGTCTATGGCGAGGATGGGGCTTCTGGCAGTAGAGGGGCAGAGCTTATATTTGTAACACAAAACAATAGAAGACAACCCTTTTTGTTATGAAAGGTCAGGCAGCCTTTGCTGACATAAGCACATGATGGGCCTGAAGTGCTAAATACAGCTGTTTCCAGCTGCATTTTCTATGTGTCCTGTCTTAAGGCAACAGACAGCAACATCACACAAGCGCACACTCTCTCATGGTTAAAGTAAATTAACTCCCACTGGAGCATGAATACAGGAGAGGGCAGATACTGAGAGTTGCAATGGCCTATTAGTTACTTTATGGTTGAACAGGGGTGATACGCAAGAAATCTTGCATAAACCTCTGTATACAAATGTTGTGAAGAATGCAATACTTTCCCACTGGGGGTGTTTCTAGAACAAGGGGTCAAGACATGAGAGTTGTCAGGGAAGGCTCAGAATTAATACATTTCTTCTCAAAAGGGGCATTAAATGCCTGGTGCTCCCTTCCACTGGGCTCAGTGGGTGCATGAACTATTAATAATATTACTGTAGCAACAAAGCCATTTTAAAGTAAGTTGTGTTCCTTTAAAGCTCACTTGTGCCTGTAAATGTGCTGCCAGTATTGCTACCCTGGGATGGTTTGTAATATGACCTGTTTTCATCCTTCCTGCAGGATTCTCTCTTTGAAGAGCCGCACAGGGCCCCCTGAGGGGAGGCAGCTTGTGTGAAGACATCTTGCGGTAGGACCTGGGCCTCTCGGCGCTAATGCGCAGGAGCCATTTTATTCAAAGCTCTGAATATTACAGAATGTTTTATTCTTTTATCAAGAATTGTTTAGCTAGAATAGGTACCACGTGCACAACATGAACCACGTCACAAATGTTACATACCTGTGTGTAAACGACAAGGCTTGTTTGTATTATTGCAGTGTTATTTGCTGTTTATTCTCATTTGAAATGTGGGGCTTTTGCGTTTTCCATGTTGATATGGAATCCGGTTAGCCCTGTGCTGTTTGTTTTTGAACTTGTTTGCCTTGCCGTGTTTGTGGTGTTGTATTCATTCTTCAGTTGTCTTTGGCACACAGCAGGCACACCTTATATGAACAGGGCCACTGATGGTGGATAGATATCTCTGCTAGTACTCTGCTTGTTTGCTTCTTTTCACTGCTATGTTATTTGTCGTCTATTGTAAATGGGTTGTGGGGCTTTTGCGTTTTCCATGTTCATATGGAATCCGGTTAGCCCTGGGTATTTGTGGGGTTTCTTCTGCATGCTTTGCTTTGCTTAAAATGCTTTTCCTGAGATTGATTTGTAGGGTGTGGCCGTGGCCCTGTTAGTTTAGGGAGGACGTTTCTCTTCCTTTTTATTCCAATTTAGGACAACAGCGACGAGTGATCCGCGCCCAGAGGAGACGAGAGCCCAGAAGTGAGTTTCACAAAAGTAATCGATAAAGACCATATCAGAGGTTAGACATTCATTACATGATGTTTTCCTTCTTATTTGATATGTTTGCGTGTATTGATTGGCGCCAGCTTGAACCAGACCTATGTGAAATGGAATCTGGCAAAACCAAGTGATAAAAATATAACATCTCAGAAATGACACCGGTGACACATGATGTTTTATCAGAATAAGAGTCTTGCAAAATATCTATGTGTGATGTACACGTTTAGCTATTGCATTTTTTATTTATTTTATGCCTCGTAGGCGGGGTGAATTATTGCACACAGTCCGTGGCGGGCTCCTCTCTGTCACACTTGTGAATGATAAGATAACGCCTCAGTATCCTCGGATATGATTGTCAGCATTATATGAAAATAAAGAACCTAAAATAGTGGCAAATTGAACACTTTGGATGTGATGGGGCATACTGGACTCAATATCCCATACTGCTTTTCACAGGGCAGTTTGGAGGAGGTTGGCCCCGGGCACCGGCGCTGTAAAGTGCACACTGTTTCTACCACGCGGGACATGCGGGGCGAGGACTGGGCCAAGACCGCAACCGCCCGAGACCGGACCAGGTTCACATCTCTCTAATCCACGCCTTGGACCTCTGTACAACGGGTAGGTTGACGTTCACAATGGCTCTTGCTGCAACTTCTCTATTATTCATTTTCTCACCTCTGCTGTCAGGGCGATTAACGAAGAAATAACCTAATTTGTAGAGGAATTGGGGTTAGGTGGAGTTAAGTGCTCAAGAGGGGGGCCTCTGGTGGCAACTGAGGAGGACTGAGATCATTCTGAAAGGTTATCACAGTATCTTTCACTTTTCCTATGGTAATGCTGCAGGTTTCGTGCTGTACGCCGCGTTATTCCCATGCAAAGTCTGTGTTTTCGACGCACTTGTGTATTTCTCATATGGGTATGCTGTGCACAAACCTTGTAGGGGACAGTACTGCCAATGTATTCCTGTTATTAGTATTTTTTATCAGATGTTTTCCATTAACACCTCTTGTATTTTTTCTCATAGAGAAATTATTCATTGCCTTTCGTGAAGAGCGCCATCACCCCGGATGCCAACTGCTTCTTTGATATAAACCTCACGGCTTCAACGCCTCTGCCAGGGATGCGCAGGGAACCAAACCCTGCCTTCCTCACGTGAACCAGTGTTGAGCCTGCGACCAAACATTATCTTCAACACACTGACCAATGATGAGCCTGGCACTGTCGCCCCTTCCTCACCATCTCAACCCCTGGTGCGCCTGGAAAAAACCCCTCATCAACCCATTCAGAATTAAACTAACACTCCGCCTTCGCTGCCCGAGGTAATATACAGGGAAACACCACCGTGTCCTCTTCATCAGTTCAGTCGAGGGTGAGGCTGGCACAGGCGCCTTGTTTTTTTCAACCTCAGCCAATGACAATCCTCGCAGTGACTCCTGCTCTTCGTGTGTGTGCAGTGGGTGAAGCACCAAAGCCTCCTCTTATCAATCCAAAGCCAGGGAGAGCGACAGGACCCTTCTCCCCACAAAGCAAGACCAAGGCAACAGGAGCCGGGTATCTTCATAACAGCAATTACGAGCTTGACTCAGTCGCTGCAGCGAGTGAACTCAGCACGAATCACAATCATCCGCGCCACTGACCAGCCGGGCACCAACCTCTTATTTTCAGCACGTCAGCCAACGGCGAGCCTGGACTCGCTTCCCCCCTTCATCACTTCAGTTAATGGCCCCTGGTGAGCCACTTGACCAACCTTTAGCTTCATCACCAGAAGCGAAGCAAGCCAACCCTCAAGCTTTTCCCTCATTCTTTCTTTTAATTTCTTCAAGTGTTGTTGAATGTATGTGCCTTTTTTATGACTGCCCTGCACCAGATAATGAAACCAGAAGGCAATTGAGGTGTTGTGCTTAGAAACATAATAAGGTAGAGGGAGATAATGCAAACATGAAGGTCTTTTGAAGACAGAGAAAGAGAGGAAAAGATACAGGATGTAAAGCTCCCTCCATGGCTGCTGCTTCAGGTTTCCTCAGACTAGGTCTTGCCTCTGCTGCTTCTTCTCCCTCAAGCTCTTCTGCGCGCGGCAAGTTCAATCCACCGCTGTCTACGATCAGGTGCACAACACCAGCGCGGCTCAGGGTGTGGCAACGGTGCCTTATGTGGAGGAATCATCATCCACTGGCAGAGAAGGAGGCAATCCAGCAGAAGCCGTGAGAATACACTAAGAGCAGCAGAGGCGACCATGGACACCGCATCAGCAACCCGCATCTTCTGCAGGATGCTCCTCTGGGCAGTGAGGCTCTATCGCTGTCGCGCCTGCTCAACCAAGATGCCTGCTTTGTGCACTCACCATCCTGACTGCTGCTGGGACTCCTTGCAAGAAGAGGTGCACTGACTGTGCAAGTGAGTGGGGCTGCATTTTCACAAAATAATTTCAGAGCATGACAATGGGACAAGCGGCGGACGGCACAGACAACAGGCTTGATGCGGCTTCCTCTGTTACTGAATGAGCTTCTTCATTGATTGTAGAGTTTGTGTGTGGTGGTCTGGACCGAAGAGAGAGTGGAGGAGAGAATGAGGCAATGGTTGGATGAACTACTGTATGAGCGAGAGAAGACAATGCAGAAAAACAACATAATGGCCTTTTCCTATGAGAGTTTTGCTTTTCCCATTGAAGGGTTCATCTCTCTACAAAGAAGGAACTCTGATAAAAATGCGAATGGCTCTTACTACAATGAAGTGTTGGTGGGGGTGTGACTTATTGTCCCCCTTTCTGCAGGTTTTGAAATGTTATTTAGTGAGAATGGCTAAAGAACTTCTGAAGAACATGCAGAGTGTGTAGAAAAATCATTTGAGCAACCAGGGAGTGCTATTTGAAAACGGCTTATCAGCCACGCTAAAGTAATCAATAGAAACTGATGAGTCTGGCCAGAGAGAGCTCTTCGGAGGCAGCACCCCGGCTCCTCTAACCCGCACAGCAGGGCACAAGTCGTAAAAAAAGAAGTGGGGGGACGCTGTCACCGGAAATGACGTCACGACAGGAAGTGACATCACTAAAGGTAGAGTGAAGCCCAGCTGTTTGGCAGGAAGGATGGCGTCCCCCCGGTAAAATAAGTGGGGGGGACGCCGTCCACCCGCGTGGTACCGCGACTCGAGCCCCGCCGCGCAGTGTCCACAGTCTGTGCTCTCAGGGAGCCTTTTCCCAGAAGAAAAGTTTCCTGTGAACTGGAAGGTGAAGATTCGACTAGAGGGGGGGCTGGAGCGACTTATTTTCCTCGAAGTCCGGGTTTCAGGGCACATAGAGCATCCAGTTTGATGGTCAGATCTCCAAAGGTTGCTGGAGTCTCGGTCCTAGAGTTTTTCCTGCTCAAGTGTGGTTTGAGTGTCCTTTCAGTTCTCAAGACCTCACCCTGGCTCGACCGTCTGATTGTTCTGGTCCGGCCCATGCTGCAGGACCTCATGT
This sequence comes from Lissotriton vulgaris, assembly GCF_964263255.1. NCBI lineage: Eukaryota > Metazoa > Chordata > Amphibia > Caudata > Salamandridae > Lissotriton > Lissotriton vulgaris. The sequence continues at coordinate 62,471,107 of NC_141700.1, forward strand.
GGGCCTGAGGTGAGCCGCAGTGACCGATAAGGGATGAGTTTAAACCTAAAACCACAGACACCTTGCTCCAGGATGATGCTGTAACAGGAGGGAGATTTGCAGTGTTGTCTCTGGTGACAGTGGGGCTTCTGGCAGTAGAGGGGCAGAGCTTAGCTTTGTAACTCAAAACAATAGGAAGGCAAACGACTTATTGTTGTGAAAAGTGAGGCAGCCTTTGCTAACATAAGTACATGATGTGCCCGATTGATAAATATATCGGTTTCCTGTAACCTGCAGCAGTTTCTATGTGTCTTGTCTTATGGTAACACGCAGCAACATCACACCGACACACACACTCCCAAGGGTATAGTAAATTAACTACAACAAGAGCATGAATACAGGGAGAGGTGCAATGGCCTGTTAGTTACTTTAGGTTCAAAGAGGGGGTGATACAGAAGAAATTTTGCAACAACCTCTGTATACAAATGCTGTGATAGTTTCCGGCGGAGGTGTTTTCTAGAACCAGGGGTCAGGACATGATAGTTGTTAAGGAAGACTCAGAATTAATACACTTATTTTTATAGGAGGCATTAAATGCCTGATGCTCCCTTCCACTGGGCTCAGTGGGTGCATGAACTATTGCCAATATTTCTGTAGCAACAAAGTCTTCCAAAAGTATTTTGTGTTCTTCTAAAGCTCACTTGTGTATGTAAATGTGCTGCAGGTGTTGATGCTCTCCTGCTGGTTTACAATATGACCTGTTTTCATCCTTCCTGCAGGATTCTCTATTTGAAGAGCCGCACAGGGCCCCTGAGGGGAGGCAGCTTGTGTGAAGACATCCTGTGGTAGGACCTGGGCCTCTCGGCGCTAATGCGCAGGAGCCATTTTATTCAAAGTTACAGAATTTGTATTCTTTTAACAAGAATTGTTTAGCTAGAAACGTACCACGTGCACAACACGAACCACGTCACAAATGTTGCATACCTGTGTGTGAACGGCAAGGCTTGTGTGTATTATTGCATTGTTATTTGCTGTTTATTCTAATTTGAAATGTGGGGCTTTTGCGTTTTCCATGTTGATATGGAATCCGGTTAGCCCTGTGCTATTTGTTTTTGAACTTGTTTGTCTTGCCGTGCTTGTGGTGTTGTATTGGTTTTTCAGTTGTCTTTGGCACACAGCAGGCACACCTTAGATGAGCAGGGCCGCTGATGGTAGATAGGTATCTCTGCTGGTACTCTGCTTGTTTGCTTCTTTTCACTGCTATGTTATTTGCCATGTATTGTAAATGGGTTGTGGGGCTTTTGCGTTTTCCATGTTCATATGGAATCCGGTTAGCCCTGGGTATTTGTGGGGTTTCTTCTGCATGCTTTGCTTTGCTTAAAATGCTTTCCTTGATATTGATGTGTTGGGTGTATCCGTGGCCCTGTTAATTTAGGGAGGATGTTTCTAGGTCTTTCTACCTCTTATTCCAATTTAGGGCAACAGCGACGAGTGATCCGCGCCCAGAGGAGACGACAGCCCAGAAGTTCAACAAAAGAATTCGATGAAGACAACATCGGAGGTAAGACATTCAGTGCTTAAGATTTCTCTTGTTTGTTTTAAATATGTTTTCATGTATTGATGGGCGCCTGCTAAAACCAGACCTTTGTCAAATGGAATCTGGCAAAACCAAGTGGTAAAAATGTAATATGTGAAAAATGAAACCTGTGACACATGATGTCTTATCAGAATAGGAGTCTACCAAAATATCTATGTGTGATGTACACTTCCAGCTATTGCGCTTTATTCTTATTTTATGCCTCGGAGATGGGGTGAATTTGTGCACGTAGCCCACGGCAGGCTCCTCTTTGCCTCACTTGTGCATGAAAGAAGAGTGCCTGAGCATCGTCGGATATGATTGTCTGCATTATTTGAAACGAAAGAAGCAAAAATAGAAAATTATTATAATGGAAAATTCAACTCTCTGGATGTGATTGGGGGCTATCTGGACTCAGTACCCCATACTACTTTTCACAGTTGCAGTTCGGAGGCGGTGGGCCCCGTGCACCGGCGCTGTAACAGCGCACATTGACTCTACTACACGGGACACGCCTGGGCGAAGACTGGACCAAGACCGCACCCGCCCGAGACCGGACCAGGGCACGTTTCTTTAATCCACGCCTTGGACCTCCGTATAATGGGTGGGTGGAAGATCACAGAGTCTCGCGCTGCAACTCCTCTATTATGACTTTTCTCACCTGCGCTGTAGGGGCGACTAGTGAAGAAATAATCTCAGTTGAAGAGGTATTGGGGTTAAGTGTTCAAGGGGGGGGCCTGTGGTGGCAACCACTGAGACTGGGATAATTCTGAATGTTTATCATAGTATCTTTCAATATTTCTATGTTAATGCTGCAGGTTTCATGCTGTCTGCCGCGTTATTCCCATGCAAAGGCTGTGTTTTTGACGCACTTGTGTATTTCTCATATGGGTATTCTGTGCACAAATCTTGTATGGGACAGTACTGCCAATTTTTCTTGTTGTTAGTATTTTGAATCTGATGTTCAGTTTGTTTCCATTAACCCCCTCTTGTATTTCTCTTCCATACAGAAAATATTCATTGCCTTTCGTGGAGAGCGCCATCACCAGGATGTTGGCCCAGTGCTTATTTGACATTATCCTCATGGCTTCAACGCCCCTGCCAATGATGTGCCGGGTACCAACCCCTGTCTTTCTCACTTAAACCAGTGTTGAGCCTGTGACAAAACTTTGTCTCCAATGTACTGGCCAATGGTGAGCCTGGCAACGTCCACCCTTCCTCACCACCGCAACCCCTGCTGAGCTGGGATCAAACCCCTCATCAACCTATTCAGAATCAGACTGACACCCCACCTTCACTACCCGAGCTAATGTACAGGGCAACACCACTGTGTCCTCTTCATCAGTTCAGTCAGGGATGAGGCTGGCGCAGGCACCTTGTTTTTTCAATCTCAGCCAATGACAATCCTCGCAGTGACTCCTGCTCTTCGTGTGTGTGCAGTGGGTGAAGCACCAACATCTCCTTTTCATCAATTCAAAGCCAGGGAGAGCGACAGGACCCTTCTCTTCACAAAGCAAGACCAAGGCAACAGGAGCAGTTGGTTAATGGTCCCTGGTGAGCCAGTCGCCAAACCTGTGTCTTCATCACCTGAGCCAAGGCAAGCCAACCCGCAAGCTGCCGCCCTTGTTATTCTAGTGAATGTATATGGTATTTTTTATGAGAGCCCTGCACACGATAACGAAACCAGGAGGTAGTTGAGATGTGCTTCGAAACGCCGATAAGGTGGTCGCTGATAATAAAACATGGTCTTTTGAAGAGCGACTAAGAGAGACAAAATAGATACTAAAGATAATGCTCCCACCATGGATGCTGTTTCAGTGTTTCTCACATTAGGTCTTGCCTCTCCGCTGCTTCTTCTTCCTCAACCTCTTCTGCGCGCGGCAAGTTGAATCCACCACTCTCTACCATCAGGTGCACAACACCAGCAGCGGCTCAGTGTGTGGCAACGGCGCCATATGTGGAGGCCTCACCACCCACTGACAGAGGAGGAGACAATCCAGCAGCAGCTGCGAGAATACACTCTCATGGTTATAGTAAATTAACTATCACAGGAGCATGAATACAGGAGAGGGTAGATAGGGAGAGGTGCAATGGCCTGTTAGTTACTATAGGGTTAAAGAGGGGTGATGCAGAAGAAATCTTGCAACAGCCTCTGTATACAAATGATACTTTCCCACTGGTGGTGTTTCTAGAACAAGGGGTCCGGGCATGAGAGTTGTCAGGGAAGGCTCAGAATTAATAAAGTTCTTCTCATGAGTAACATTAAATGCCTGATGCTCCCTTCCACTGGGCTCGGTGGGTGCAGGAACCATTAACAATGATCCGGTAGCAACAAAGTCTTCCAAAAGCATTTTGTGTTCCTTTAAAGCTCACTTGTGTCTGTAAATGTGCTGCCAGTATTGATACCCTGGGATGGTTTATAAATATGACCGGTTTTCATCCTTCCTGCAGGATTCTCTATTTGAAGAGCCGCACAGGGCCCCCTGAGGGGAGGCAGCTTGTGTGAAGACATCTAGCGGTAGGAGCTGGGCCTCTCGGCGCTAATGCGCAGGAGCCATTTTATTCAAAGCTCTAAATGTTACAGAATTTGTTTTCTTTTACCAAGAATGGTTTAGCTAGAAAAGGTACCACATGCACAACATGAACCACGTCACAAATGTTGCATACCTGTGTGTAAATGGCAAGGCCTGTGTGTAATATTGCATTGTTATTTACTGTTTATTCTCATTTGAAATGTGGGGCTTTTGCGTTTTCCATGTTGATATGGAATCCGGTTAGCCCTGTGCTGTTTGTTTTTTAACTTGTTTTCCTTGCCGTGTTTGTGGTGTTGTATTCGTTCTTCAGTTGTCTTTGACACACAGCAGGCTCACCTTATATGAACAGGGCCACGGATGGTAGTTAGATATCTCTGCTAGTCTTCTGCTTGGATGCTTCTTTTCACTGCTATGTTGTTTGCCATCTATTGTAAATGGGTTGTGGGGCTTTTGCGTTTTCCATGTTCATATGGAATCCGGTTAGCCCTGGGTGTTTGTGGGTTTCTTGTGCATGCTTGGCCTTGCTTAAAATGCTTTCCTTGAGATTGATTTGTAGGGTGTGGCCGTGGCCCTGTTAGTTTAGGGAGGATGTTTCTAGGTCTTTCTACCTCTTATTCCAATTTAGGGCACCAGTGAGGAGTGATCCGCGCCCAGAGTAGACGAGAGACCGGAAGTTCAACAAAAGAATTCGATAAAGACAGCATCGGAGGTAAGACATTTAGTGCATAGGATTTCTCTTGTTTGTTTTAAATATGTGTTCATGTATTGATGGGCGCCTGCTAAAACCAGACCTTTGTCAAATGGAATCTGGCAAAACCAAGTGGAAAAAATATAATATGTGAAAAATGAAACCTGTGACACATGATGTCTTATCAGAATAGGAGTCTACCAAAATATCTATGTGTGATGTACACTTTCAGCTATTGCGTTTTATTCTTATTTTATGCCTCGGAGATGGGGTGAATTTGTGCACTTAGCCCACGGCAGGCTCCTCTTTGCCTCACTTGTGCATGAAAGAAGAGTGCCTGAGCATCGTCGGATATGATTGTCTGCATTATATGAAACGAAAGAAGCAAAAATAGAAAATTATTATAATGGAAAATTCAACTCTGGATGTGATTGGGGCCTATCCGGACTCAGTACCCCATACTACTTTTCACAGTTGCAGTTCGGAGGCGGTGGGCCCCGTGCACCGGCGCTGTAACAGCGCACATTGACTCTACTACACGGGACACGCCTGGACGAAGACTGGACCAAGACCGCGCCCGCCCGAGACCGGACCAGGCCACGTTTCTTTAATCCACGCCTTGGACCTCCGTATAATGGGTGGGTGGAAGATCACACAGGTTCTTGCTGCAACTCCTCTATTATGACTTTTCTCATCTACGCTGCAGGGGCGATTAGTGAAGAAATAATCTCAGTTGAAGAGGTATTGGGGTTAAGTGTTCAAGGGGGGGGCCTGTGGTGGCAACCACTGAGACTGGGATAATTCTGAATGTTTATCATAGTATCTTTCAATATTTCTATGTTAATGCTGCAGGTTTCGTGCTGTCTGCCGCGTTATTCCCATGCAAAGGCTGTGTTTTTTACGCACTTGTGTATTACTCATACGGGTATTCTGTGCACAAACCTTGTATGGGACAGTACTGGCAATTTTTCTTGTTGTTAGTATTTTGAATCTGATGTTCAGTTTGTTTCCATTAACCCCCTCTTGTATTTCTCTTCCATACAGAAAATATTCATTGCCTTTCGTGGAGAGCGCCATCACCCAGGAGGCTGCCAAGTGCCTATTTGACATTAACCTCAAGGCTTCAACGCCCCTGCCAATGATGTGCCGGGTACCAAACTGTCTTTCTCACTTAAACCAGTGTTGAGCCTGTGACAAAACTTTGTCTCCAATGCACTGGCCAATGGTGAGCCTGGCAACGTCCACCCTTCCTCACCACCGCAACCCCTGCTGAGCTGGGATCAAACCCCTCATCAACCTATTCAGAATCAGACTGACACCCCACCTTCACTACCCGAGCTAATGTACAGGGCAACACCACTGTGTCCTCTTCATCAGTTCAGTCAGGATGAGGCTGGCGCAGGCGCCTTGTTTTTTCAATCTCAGCCAATGACAATCCTCGCAGGGACTCCTGCTCTTCGTGCGTGTACAGTGGGTGAAGCATCAAAATCCTTCTCTTCACGAAGCAAGTCCAAGGCAACAGGAGCAGTTGGTTAATGGCCCCTGGTGAGCCAGTCGCCAAACCTGTGTCTTCATCACCTGAGCCGGGGCAAGCCAACCCGTAAGCTCCCGCCCTTGTTATTCTGTTGAATGTGTATGGTATTTTTATGAGAGCCCTGCACAAGATAACGAAACCAGGAGGTATTTGAGATGTGCCTCGAAACGCCGATAAGGTGGTCGCAGATAATAAAACATGATGGTCTTTTGAAGAGCGAGTGAGAGAGAAGAAATAGATACTGGATGTAAAGCTCCCTCCCTGGATGCTGTTTCAGTGTTTCTCAGACTAGGTCTTGTCTCCGCTGCTTCTTCTTCCTCAAGCTCTTCTGCGCGCGGCAAGTTCAATCCACCACTGTCTATGATCAGTTGCACAACACCAGCGCGGCTCAGTGTGTGGCAACGGTGCCTTATGTGGAGGCCTCACCACCCACTGGCAGAGGAGGAGACAATCCAGCAGCATCAGCGAGAATACACTAAGAGCAGCAGAGGCGACCATGGACACCGCACCAGCAAAGCACAATTTCTGCAAGATGCTCCTCTGGGCAGTGAGGCTCTATTGCTGTCGCGCCTGCTTAACCAAGATGCCTGCTTTGTGCAATCACCAATCTGACTGCTGCTGGGACTCCTTGCAAGAAGAGGTGCACGGACTGTGCAAGTGAGTGGGGCTGCATTTTCACAAAATAATTCCAGAGCATTGCAATGGGGCAAGCGGGGGGACGGCACAGCCAACAGGCTTGATGCGGCGTCCTCTGTTACTGAATGAGCTGCTTCATTGGTTGTAGAGTTTGTGTGTGGTGGTCTGGACCGAAGAGAGAGTGGAGGAGAGAATGAGGCAATGGCTGGATGAACTACTGGACCAGTGAGCGTAGCCGCTACAGAAAAAACAACACTATGCAGATTTCTAGGCGAGTTTTGCTTTTCCAATTGAAGTGTCCGTCTCTCTGCAAAGAATGAACTCTGAAAAAATGTGAATGGCTCTTACTTCAGTGAAGTGCTGGTGTGGGGATGACTTATTGTCCCCCTTTCTGCTGGTTTTGCTACTTGGAAAAGACTTATCAGCCAAGTAGTTATGAGAAACTGAGTCTGGCCAGAGAGAGCCCTTCAGAGGCAGCACACCGACTCCTCTGACCCGCGCAGTGTCCACAGTCTGTGCTCTCAGGTAGTCTTTCCCCAGTAGCAAAGTTGCCTGTGGCCTGAAAGATGAAGATTCGGCTAGAGGGAGGGAGGGCTGGGGCTGCTAATTTTCCTCGGTGTCTGAGTTTCGGGGAGGATAGAACATCCAGTTTGATAGTCAGACCTCCAAGGGTTGCTGATGGCTCGGCCCGAGAGTTTTTTCCCTCAAGTGTGGATTGAGTGGACTTTCAGCTCTGAAGCCCTCTCCCTGGCTCTGTCCGACTGTTCTGGTTCGGCCCAGGTCCCAGGACCTCACGTGTGCCTGACCTGAGCCGCAATGACTAATAAGAATGTATTTTGTATACCTAAAACCACACACATTTTTGTCCAGGATTGTGGGGCAATCACTGGAGGACTTGCAGCGCTTGTGTCTGGTGACTGTGGGCTTCTGGCAGTAGAGGGACAGAGTTCAGCTTTGTAACACAATGCAATGGAAGGCAAACGACTTATTTTTATGACAAGTCAGACAGCCTTAGCTGACATAAGTACATGACGTGCTAGAAGTGCTAAATGCAGCTGTTTCAAGCTACATTTTTTATGTGTCCTGTCTTGTGGAAACAGTCAGCAACATCACACAAGCACACACTCTCACGGTTATAGTAAATTAACTATCACAGGAGCATGAATATAGGAGAGGGTAGATAGAGTGAGAGAGGTGCAATGGCCTGTTAGTTACTATAGGGTTAAAGAGGGATGATGCAGAATAGATCTTGCAACAACTTCTGTATACAAATGATACTTTCCCACTGGAGGTGTTTCTAGAACAAGGGGTCAGGGCATGTGAGTTGTCAAGGAAGGCACAGAATTAATAAAGTTCTTCTCTTAAGGAACATTAAAGGCTTGGCTCAGTGGGTGCAGGAACCATTAACAATGATCCGGTAGCAACAAAGTCATCCAAAAGCATTTTGTGTTCCTTTAAAGCTCACTTGTGTCTGTAAATGTGCTGCAGGTGTTGATACCCTCCTGATGGTTTGTAAATATGACCTGTTTTCATCCTTCCTGCAGGATTCTCTATTTGAAGAGCCGCACAGGGCCCCCTGAGGGAGGCAGCTTGTGTGAAGACATCTTGCGGTAGGACCTGGGCCTCGCGGCGCTAATTCGCAGAAACCATTTTATTTAAAGCTCTAAATGTTACAGAATTTGTATTCTTTTAGCAAGAATTGTTTAGCTAGAAAAGGTACCACATGCACAACATGAACCACGTCACAAATGTTGCATACCTGTGTGTAAACTTCAAGGCTTGTGTGTGTTATTGCATTTATCCTCATCTGAAATGTGGGGCTTTTGCGTTTTCCATGTTGATATGGAATCCGGTTAGCCCTGTGCTATTTGGTTTTGAACTTGTTTGTCTTGCCGTGCTTGTGGTGTTGTATTCGTTCTTCAGTTGTCTTTGGAACACATCAGGCACGCCTTACATGAGCAGGGCCACTGATGGTGGATAGATATCTCTGTTAGTCTTCTGCTTGTTTGCTTCTTTTCACTGCTGTGTTATTTGCCATGTATTGTAAATGGGTTGTAGGGCTTTTGCGTTTTCCATGGTCATATGGAATCCGGTTAGCCCTGGGTTTTTGTGGGTTTCTTGTGCATGCTTTGCTTTGTTTAAAGTGCTTTTCCTGAGATTGATTTGCAGGGTGTAGCCGTGGCCCTGTTAGTTGAGGGAGGGTGTTTCTAGGTCTTTCTACCTCTTATTCCAATTTAGGACAACAGCGACGAGTGATCCGCGCCCAGAGGAGACGAGAGTCGGGAAGTGAGTTCCACAAAAGGATTCGATAAAGAAAACGTCAGAGGTAGGATATTCATTCTGTGATATTTTCTTGTTTTGTTGATCGTTTTCATGTATTGATGGGCGCCTGCTAAAACTAGACCTTAGTCAAATCTAATGTGCCAAAACCAAGTGGTAAAAATATAACACCTGAGAAATGAAACCTGTGACATAGGATGTGTTATCAGAATAGGACTCTTGCAAAATATCTATTGATGATGTACACATTCAACTATTGCAGTTTATTCCTATTTTATGCCTCGATGGTGGGGTGAATTGTTGCGCGCAGTCCATGACAGGCCCCTCTCTATCACACTTGTGCTTGATAGAATAGTGCTGTAGTATCCTCGGTCATGATTGTGTGCTTTATATGAAAATAAAGAAGCAAAAATAGAAAAGTATTATAGTGGCAAATTCAATGCCTTTAGATGCGATGGGCCATACTGGACTCAATAACCACCGCTGATTTTCACAGGCGCAGCTCTGAGGCGGTGGGCCCCGTTGACCGGCGCTGTAAAGCGCACATTGTCTCTACTACACCGGACACACCTGGGCGAGGACTGAGCCAAGACCGCACCCGCCGAGACCGGACCAGGCCACGTTTCTTTAATCCACGCCTTGGTCCTCCTTATAGTGGGTAGGTGGAAGATCACAGGGTCTCGCGCTGCAACTCCTCTATTGTGACTTTTCTCACCTGCGCTGCAGGGGCGATTAGGAAGAAGACACCTCAGTTGAAGAGGAATTGGGGTTAAGTGCCTGTGACGGCAACCAATGAGGACTGCGTTAATTCTGAAAGTTTATCACAGTGTCTTTCACTTCTCCTATGTTAAAGCTGCAGTTTTCATGTTGTGTGTCATGTTATTCCCATGCAAAGGCTGTTTTTGACGCACTTGTGTATTGATCATACGGATATGCTGTGTAAGTACTGTGTATAGGACAGTACTGCCAATGTATTCCTGGTATTAGTATTTTTTTTCTGATTTTTTCCATTAACACCTCTTGTATTTCTTTCCCATAGAGAAATAACTCATTGCCTTTCATGGAGAGCGCCATCGCCCAGGAGGCGGCCAACTGCTTCTTTGACATTAACCTCACGGCTTCAACGCCTCTGCCAGGGATGTGCAGGGTACCAACCCCTGTCTTCCTCACGTGAACCAGTCTTGAGCCTGTGACCAAACATTATCTCCAACACACTGACCAATGGTGAGCCTGGCACTGTCTCCCCTTCCTCAGCACCTCAACCCCGGGTGAGCTTGGAACAAATCCGCCATCAACCCACCCAGAATCAGACTGACCCTCAGCCGTCACTACCCGGGCTAATATACAGGGTCGCACTACCAGTGTCCTCTTCATCAGTTCAGTCAAGGGTGAGGCTGGCACAGGCACTTTGTGGTTTCTCAATCTCAGCCAATGACAATCCTCGCAGGGACTCCTGCTCCTCGTGTGTGTTCAGTGGGTGAAGCACCAAAGCTCCTTTTCATCAGTTCAAAGCCAGGGAGAGCGACAGAACCCTTCACTTCACAAAGCAAGACCACGGCAACAGGAGCAGAGCACCCTCATAATAACAATGACGAGTGGCCTTGAGCACTTGACAAAGTCACTGCGGCGAGTGAACTCAGCACGAATCACAATCATCCTCGCCAGTGACCAGCCGGGCACCGGCCTCTTATCTTCAGCACAACAGCCGGAGGCGAGCCTGGACTCACTTCCCACCTTCATCCCTTACGCTAATGGTCCACGGTGAGCCACTTGACCAACCTTTGGCTTCATCACCTGAGCCGGGGCAAGACAACCCGCAACCTGCCGCCCTCTTTATTCCATTTAATGTCTTTAAGTGCTATTGAATGTATACAGAATTTTTATGATATTCCTGCACAAGATAACAAAACCAGGAGGCAATGGGGGGTTGTGCTTAGAAGCATAGATAAAGTGGTCACAGATATTGCAAACATGGTGTTTTGAAGACAGAGTGCCGGAGGAAAATATACAGGATTTAAAGCTCCCTCCATGGATGTCTCTTCAGGTTTTCTCAGACTAGGTCTTGTCTCCACTGCTTTTTCTTCCTCCAGCTCTTCTGTGCGCGACTGGTTCAATCCACCACTGTCTACCAACAGGGTCATACACCAGCGCGGCTCAGTGTCTGACACATGTACCTTATGTGGAGGCCACATCACCCACTGGCAGAGGAGACAATCCAGCATCAGCTGCATGAATACACTAAGAGCAGCAGAGGCGACCATGGACTCCGCATCAGCAACCCACATCTTCTGCAGGATGCTCCTCTGGGCAGTGAGGCTCTATAGCTGTTGCGCCTGCGTAACCAAGACGCCTGCTTTGTGCAATCACCATTCTAACTGCTGCTGGGACTCCTTGCAGGAAAAGTGCACCGACTGTGCAAGTGAGTGGAGCTGCATTTTCACAAAATAATCCCAGATCATTACAATGGGACACGCGGGGGGAGTGCACAGCCAACAGGCTTGGTGTTGCTTCCTCTGTTTCATCTTTGTTTGGAGAGTTTGTGTACGGTGGACTGGGCAGATGAGTGAGTGAGTGAATGAGAGAGTGAAGCAATGGTTGGATGAACTACTAGACCATTGAGTGTAGCCACTATAGAAAAAAACAACATTGTGCATATTTCTATGTAAGTTTTCTTTTACCCATTGATGTTTTCGTCTCTCTGCAAAGAAAGAACTCTGAAAAAAATGTGAATGGCTCTTACTACAATGAAGGGCTGGTGGGGGTGACTTATTGTCCCCCTTTCTGCAGGTTTTGAAATGTTATTTAGTGAGAAAGGCTAAAGAACTTCTGAAGAACATGGAGAGTGTGTAGAAAAATCATTTGAGCAATCAGGGAGTGCTATTTGGAAACGACTTAACAGCCATGCTAAAGTAGTCAAGAGAAACTGATGAGTCTGACCAGAGAGAGCCCTTCGGAGGCTGACCCCCGGCTCCTCTGACCCGCGCAGTGTCCACCGTCTGTGCTCTCAGGCAGCCTTTTCCAATTGCAAAGTTGCCTGTGGGCCGAAAGATGAAGATTCGGCTAAAGGGAGGGGGGGCTGGGGCTACTCCTTTCCTTAGATGTCCGGGCTTCAGGAGGATAGAGGCATCCAGTTTGAGCATCAGACCTCCAAGGGTTGCTGAAGGCTCGGCCTGAGAGATTGTCCTCCTCGAGTGTGGTTTGGGTGCCCTTTCAGTTCTCAAGACCTCACCCTGGCTCCGTCTGATTGTTCTGGTTCGGCCCAGGTCCCAGGACCTCATGCGAGCTTGAGCGGAGCCGCAGTGACCGATAAGGGATGTGTTTAAACCTAAAACCGCAGACATTTCGCTCCAGGATTATAGAGCTATCACAGGAAGGTTTGCAGTGTTGTCCCTGGTGACTGTGGGGCTTCTGGCATGAGAGGGGCAGAGCTTAGCTTTGTAACACAAAACAATAGAAGACAAACGACTTTTTGTTATTATAAGTTAGACATCTTTTGCTAACATAAGTAGACGATGGACCTGGAATGATAAATACAGCTGTTTCCTGCTGCATTTTCTATGTGTCCTGTCTTAAGTCAACAGACAGCAACATCACACAATCACACACTCTCACAGTTACAGCAGATTAACAACCACAGGAGAATGAGTACAAGAGGGGGTGGGTAGGGAGAGGTGCAATGGCCTGTTAGTTATTTTAGGGTTAAAGAGGAGTGATACAGAAGAAATATTGCAACAACCTCTGTACACAAATGTTGTGAAGAATGTGATACGTTTCCACTGAGGTGTTTCTAGAACAAGGGGTCAGGACATGAGAGTTGTCAAGGAAGGCTCAGAATGAATAATGTTCTTCTCATGAGGGGCATTAAAGGCCTGATGCTCCCTTCCACTGGGCTCAGTGGGTGCAGGAACCATTAACAATATTCCTGTAGCAACAAAGTCATCCAAAAGTATTTTGTGTTCTTCTAAAGCTCACTTGTGTATGTAAATATGCTGCAGGTGTTGATACCCTCCTGCTGGTTTGTAATATGACCTGTTTTCATCCTTCCTGCAGGATTCTCTAGTTGAAGAGCCGCACAGGGCCCCCTGAGGGGAGGCAGCTTGTGTGAAGACATCCTGTGGTAGGACCTGGGCCTCTCGGCGCTAATGCGCAGAAGCCATTTTATTCAAAGTTACAGAATTTGTATTCTTTTAGCAAGAATTGTTTAGCTAGAATAGGTACCACGTGCACAACACGAACCACGTCACTAATGTTGCATACCTGTCTGTAAACTGCAAGGCTTGTGTGTATTATTGCATTGATATTTGCTGTTTATTCTCATTTGAAATGTGGGGCTTTTGCGTTTTCCAGGTTGTTGTGGAATCCGGTTAGCCCTGTGCTTTTTATTTTTGAACTTGTTTGCCTTGCCGTGTTTGTGGTGTTGTATTCGTTCATCAGTTGTCTTTGGCACACAGCAGGCACACCTTATATGAGCAGGGCCACTGATGGTGGATAGATATCTCTGCTAGTACGCTGCTTGTTTGCTTCTTTTCACTGCTATGTTGTTTGTCGTCTTTTGTAAATGGGTTGTGGGGCTTTTGCGTTTTCCATGTTCATATGGAATCCGGTTAGCCCGGGGTATTTGTGGGTTTCTTGTACATGCTTTGCTTTCCTTAAAACGCTTTTCCTGAGATTGATGTGTAGGGTGTAGCCGTTGCCCTGTTAGTTTAGGGAGGACGTTTCTAGGTCTTTCTACCTCTTATTCCAATTTAGGACAACAGCGACGAGTGATCCGCGCCCAGCGGAGACGAGAGCCCGGAAGAGAGTTTCACAAAAGGAATCGATAAAGACAACATCGGAGGTAGGATATTCATTGTGTGATTATTTTCTTGTTTTGTAGATTATTTTTGTGTATTGATGGACACCTGCTATAACCAGACTTTTGTTAAATGGAATGTACAAAAACCAAGTGGCAAAAATATAACACCTGCGAAATGAAACCTGTGACTTATGATGTCTTATCAGTATAGGAGTCCTGCAAAATATCAATTGGTGATGTACACATTCAGCTATTGCATTCTATTCCTATTTTATGCCTCGATGGTGGGGAGAATTATTGCGCGCCGTCCATGACAGGCCCCTCTCTAGCACACTTGTGCATAAACGAATAGTGCCTCAGTATCCTCGGATATGATTGTGCGCATTATATGAAAATAAAGAAGCAAAAATAGAAAAGTATTATAACAGCAAATACAATGATTTCAGATGTGATGGGGCATACTGGACTCAATTGCCCATACTGCTTTTCACAGGTGCACTTTGGAGGAGGGAAGCCCCAGGCAACGGCGCTGTAACAGCGTGCATTGTCTCTACTACATGGGACACGCCTGAGCGAAGACTGGGCCAAGACCGCACCCGCCCGAGACCGGACCAGGACACATCTCTTTAATCCACGCCTTGGACCTCCGTATAACGGGTAGGTGGAAGATCACAAAGGCTCGCGCTGCAACTCCGCTGTTGTAACTTTTCTCACTTCCACTTTAGGGCGATTAGTGAAGAAATAACCTCAGTTGAAAAGGAATTGGGGTTAAGTGCCCAAGAGGGGGGCCTGTGACAGCAACCAATGAGGACTGAGATAATTCAGAAATGTAATCACAATCTCTATCACTTCCTATGTTAATGCTGCAGGTTTCCTGCTGATGTCGCCTTATTCCGATGCTAAGGTTATGTTTTTGACGCACTCGTGTATTACTCATACGATTATGCTGGCTGTGCCCGTACCCTGAATGGGACCGTACTGCCAGTGTATTCTACTTATTAGTTTTTTTAATCTGATGTACAATTTATTTCCATTAACACCCTCTTGTATTTTTTTCCCATACAGAAATTATTCATTGCCTTTCATGGAGAGCGCCATCACCCGGGAGGCGGCCAACTGCTTATTTGACATGAACCTCATGGCTTCAGCGTCCCTGCCAGTGATGTGCAGGGAACCAACTCCTGTCTTCCTCACGTGAACCAGTGTTGAGCCTTTGACCAAACATTATCTCCAACACACTGACCAATGGTGAGCCTGGCCCTGTCTCCCCTTCCTCACCACCTCAACCGCCTGGTGAGCTTGGAACAAATCCCCCATCAACCCACCCAGAATCAGACTGACACTCAGCTGTCACTACCTGAGCTAATATACAGGGTAACACTAATTTGTCCTCTTCATCAATTCAGTCAAAAATGAAGCGGGTACAGGCGCCATGTGTTTTCAATCTCAGCCAATGACAATCCTCGCAGGGACTCCTGCTCTTCGCGTGTGTTCAGTGGGTGAAGCACCAAAGCCTCCGCTTATCAATCAAAAACCAGGGAGAGAGACAGGACCCTTCTCTACATGAAGCAAGTCCATGACAGCAGGAGCAGAGCCCTCATAATAGCAATGACGAGCTTGTCCTTGACCACTTGACTCAGTCGCTGCAGCGAGTGAACTCTGCATGAATCACAGTCATCCTCGCCCTGACCAGTCGAGCACCGGCCTCTTATTTTCAGCACGCCAGCCAGTGGTGAGCTTGGCACTCGTCTCCCACCTTCATCGCTTCAGTTAATGTCCCGTCCTGAGCCAGTTGTCCAACCTTTGGCTTCATCAACCGAGCCAAGGCAAGCCAACCCTCGAGCTGTCGCCCTCTTTAATCCTTTTAATTTCTTCAAGTGCAATTTAGTGTATGTGACATTTTTGTGACAGCCCTCAACAAAATAATGAAACCAGGAGGCAATTGAGGTGTTGTGCTTAGAAACATAATAAGGTAGTAAGAGATAATGCAAACATGAAGGTCTTTTGAAGACAGAGTAAGAGAGGAAAAGATACAGGATGTGATGCTCCCTCCATGGATGCTGTTTCAGTGTTTCTCAGACTAGGTCTTGTCTCCGCTGCTTCTTCTCCCTCAAGCTCTTCTGCGCGCGGCAAGTTCAATCCTCCACTGTCTACGATCAGGTGCACAACACCAGCGCGGCTCAGTGTGTGGCAACGGTGCCTTATGTGGAGGCCTTATCACCCACTATCAGAGGAGGAGACAATCCAGCATCAGCTGCGTGAATACACGAAGAGCAGCAGAGGCGACCATGGACACCGCACCAGCAAAGCACAACTTCTGCAAGATGCTCCTCTGGGGTGAGGCTCCATCGCTGTCGCGCCTGCGTAACCAAGACGCCTGCTTTGTGCAATCACCATCCTGGCTGCTGCTGAGACTCCTTGCAGGAAGAGGTGCACTGACTGTGCAAGTGAGTGGGGCCGCATTTTCACAAAATAATCCCAGAGCATTGCAATGGGGCCAGCGGTGGGACGGCACAGACAAGAAGCTTCTATTGCTTCCTTTGTCCCTGAATGAGCTTTTTCGTTGTTTGCAGAGCTTGTGTGTGGTGGTCTGGGCAGAAGAATGAGTGGAGGAGAGAATGAGACAATGTTTGGATGAACTACTAGACAATTGAGTGTAGCCACTGTGGAAAAAAACACCATTATGCATATTTCTATGTAAGTTTAGCTTCTTCTATTGAAGTTTTCGTCTCTCTACAAAGAAGGAACTCTGATAAAGGGTGAATGGCCCTTACCACAATGAAGTGCTGGTAAGGGGGTGACTCATTGCCCCCCTTCTGCAGGTTTTGAAATGTTTAGTGAGCAAGACAAAAGCACTTTTGAAGAACTTGGACAGTGAGAAGCAAATCTTTCGAGCAATCAGTGAGTGCTACTTGGAAAAGAGTTAACAGCCATGAAGTCAAGGGAAACTGAGTCTGGCCAGAGAGAGCCCTTCGGAGGCATCACACCGGCTCCTCTGACCCGCGCAGTGTCCACTGTCTGTGCTCTCGTGCAGCTTTTTCCCAGTAGCAAAGTTACCTGTGGGCCGAAAGGTGAAGATTCGGGTGGAGGTTGGGAGGGCTGGGGCTGCTCATCTCCCTCAATGTCCTGGCTTCGGGGCGCATAGACCATCCAGTTTGATAGTCAGACCTCCAAAGGGTGCTGACAGATCGGCCCTAGTGTTTTTCCTCCTCAAGTGTGGTTTGAGTTGCCTTTAATTTCTCAAGACCTCGCCCTGGCTCGACTGTCTGACTGTCCGACTGTCCTCCTAAGGCCGGAGTTCCAGGACCTCATGTGTGCCTGAGCTGAGTGACCTATAATGGGTGTGTTTAGTACCTAAAACCACAGACACTTTGCTCCAGGATTATGCGGTAACAGGAGGGAGATTTGCAGTGTCGTCTCTGGTGACAGTGGGGCTTCTGGCAGTAGAGGGACAGAGCTTAGCTTTGTACCGCAAAACAATAGAAGACAAACTACTTTTTTATTTCAAAGTATTTTATTAATTTTATAAACAAGTACATTAGCATTTCTGTTGCGAGTTCCAGCCAAACTTAGTTTGTGTTGCAGTAATTACAGGTACTTTGATATATATGTTTAGCTAATCCCCTCTACATTGACTTGCTGGGAAATTAGGCAAAGGATGATAGAAAGAGAGAAACGGGAAAGAAAGGGTGAAAAGAGGATGCGAGAGAGATTCTATAGCAATGAGCCTAATTTGGGTTTATAGCCATGTGAAAAAGCTGACAGCCAACTAGTTAGCCTGTGGCACGACTACCGGGCCTGTGAGGCCCCTCGAAGCCCCTTCGGCCCATGGTGGTAACCTTCTAACTCGCTTGCCCCTGCCCCTGGGGGGGGGGGGAGGGAGTCGGAGTGGCCTCACGGGGGTTCGTAGGAGTCTAGATACGTGTCGAGTGACTTCACATCCCCCCGGTTGCTGGCCTCCAGGGTCAGTTTTGTAGGGCATCGTTATCCGCGCCTCTGAGGGACGTCACCCAGTCGACCCAGCGTTTGTATGAGGTCTTAGTTGTGCCCTTCCAGTTGGACAGGACCATTGTTACTGCCGCAGTCAGAAGGAGGTCTAGTAGGTCTCTGTCATGCACTGATCTTAGTCCTGTGGTCATGAATGCTCTGGTGAGGGATGAAAATTCAGGTGTTAGTTTGCACCCCAGTGCTTATTTATGAAATCAAACATTTTCTCCCAGAACGTGTTTTCACTGATGGGCAGTGATAGATAAGATGTGCTCGATCCCCCTTTACCTTGCTACAGTTCCATCATAGATCATCTTCCCTGAGGCCTAGTGAGAATAATCGGGGGAGGGTCCAGAAAACCCTGTGGAGTAGCCAGAATTTTGTTTGTGATAGTACCAGGGAGATTTTATTACGTGAGGGAGAGGTCCAGCACATAGTCAGTTCTTGCTGATTAAGTGAGATATTGCCTTGTTTTACCCAATAGTTAGTTGTCCTATCATTAAGTTTGGTGGAGTTTGGAAGAAGAAGTTTGTAGAGGTGTGATACCTGATGACCTATTCTGTTGCTTTTCGCCATATTCTGTGTGATTGACGGGATGGCAGGCGATAGTTTGGCTTTGGATAGGGCTGTTTTGATTTTCAGGAAGTTGTAGAACTCAATGTCAGTTAGGTTATGTCTAGATTTCAGTATGGCAAACGTGATGGAGGAGCCCCCTTCCTCTAGTTGGGCTGGGGGGGAGATGCCTTTCTCCATCCATGTATCAAGAGCTAGGGAAGGCGAACTAATTTTTGTTGTTACAAGCTAGACAACCTTTGCTAACATAAGTACATGATGTGCCCGAGTGATAAATACATCTGTTTCCTGTAACCTGCAGCAGTTTCTATGTGGCCTGTCTTATGATAACAGACAGCAACATCACACAAGCACACACGCTCTCATGGTTAAAGTAAATTAACTACCACAGGAGCATGAATACAGGAGAGGGCAGATAGGGAGAGGTGCACTGGCCTGTTAGTTATTTTAGAGTTAAAAAGGGGACGATACAGAAGAACTCTTGCAACAAAAACTGCGTACAAATGCTGTGAAGAATGTGATAGTTTTCTAGTGGGGGTGTTTTCTAGAACAGGGGCGGGGGTCAGAACATGAGAGTTGTCAAGGAAGGCTCATAATTAATATAATTCTTCTCATAAGGAACATTAAATGCTTGATGCTCCCTTCCACTGGGCTCAGTGGGTGCAGGAACCATTAACAATATTCTTGTAGCAACAAAGTCATCCAACAGTATTTTGTGTTCCTTTAAAGCTCACTTGTGTATGTAAATGTGCTGCAGGTGTTGATGCCCTCCTGCTGGTTTGTAATATGACCTGTTTTCATCCTTCCTGCAGGATTCTCTAGTTGAAGAGCCGCACAGGGCCCCCTGAGGGAGGCAGCTTGTGTGAAGACATCCTGTGGTAGGACCTGGGCCTCTCGGCGCTAATGCGCAGAAGCCATTTTATTCAAAGTTACAGAATTTGTTTTCTTTTAGCAAGAATTGTTTAGCTAGAAAACGTACCACGTGCACAACATGAACCACGTCACAAATGTTGCATACCAGCCTGTGCGTAAACGGCAAGGCTTGTGTGTGTTATTGCATTGTTATTTGCTGTTTATTCTCATTTGAAATGTGGGGCTTTTGCGTTTTCCATGTTGATATGGAATCCGGTTAGCCCTGTGCTATTTGTTTTTGAACTTGTTTGCCTTGCCGTGTTTGTGGTGTTGTATTCGTTCTTCAGTTGTCTTTGGCACACAGCAGGCACACCTTATATGAACAGGGCCACTGATGGTGGATAGATATCTCTGCTAGTACGCTGCTTGTTTGCTTCTTTTCACTGCTATGTTATTTGTCGTCTTTTGTAAATGGGTTGTAGGGCTTTTGCGTTTTCCAGGTTCATATGGAATCTGGTTAGCCCTGGGTGTTTGTGGGTTTCTTGTGCATGCTTTGCTTTGCTTAAAACGCTTTTCTTGAAACTGATATGTAGGGTGTAGCCGTGGCCCTGTTAGTTTAGGGAGGATGTTTTTTGGTCTTTCTACCTCTTATTCCAATTTAGGACAACAGCGACGAGTGATCCGCGCCCAGCGGAGACGAGAGCCCGGAAGAGAGTTTCACAAAAGGAATCGATAAAGACAAAATCGTAGGTAAGACATTCATTATGTGATAATTCTCTTGTTTTGTTGATATGTTTTCATGTTTTGATGGGCGCCTGCTATAACCAGACCTTTGTAAAAATGGAATCTGGCAAAACCAAGTGGTAACAATATAACACGTGAGAAAGGAAACCTGTGACATATGATGTGTTATCAGAATAGGAGTCTTGCAAAATATCCATGTGTGATGTACACATTCAGCTATTGCATTGTATTCTTATTGTATGCCTCGGTGGTGGGGTGAATTACTGCGCGCAGTCCATGACAGGACCCTCTTTATCACACTTGTGCATAATAGAATAATGCCTTAGTATCCTTGGATATGATTGTCAGCATTATATGAAAATAAAGAAACAAAATTAGAAAAGTATTGACTTGGCAAATCCAACTCTTTGGATGTTATTGGGGGATAACTGGACTCAGTGGCCCATACTGCTTTTCACAGGTGCAATTTGGAGGAGTTTGGCCCCCGGCAACGGCGCTGTAAAAGCAAACATTGTCTCTACTACACGGGACACGCCCAGGCGAAGACTAGACCAAGACCACTCCCCCCGCGACCGGACCAGGCCACGTCTCTTTAATCCATGCATTGGGCCTCCGTATAGTGGGTAGGTGGAAGATCAAAATGGTTCACCCTGCAACTCCTCTATTGTGACTTTTCTCACCACTGCCGTGGGGCGATTAGTGAAGAAATAACCTCAGTTGAAGAAGAATTGGGATTAAGTGGGGTTATGTCCTCAAGAGTGGGGCCTGTTGCTGCAACCGATGATGACTGAGATAATTCTGAAAGACTATCACAGTTTTTTTTCACTTCTCCTATGTCAGTGCTGCAGGTTTCATGCTGTGTGTGCCGCACTATTCCCATGCACAGGCTGTGTTTTTGAAGCACTTGTGTATTACTCATATGGGTATACTGTGCAAGTACCTTGTAAGGGACAGTACTGCCAATGTATTCCTGTTATTAGTATTTTGAACCCAATGTACAATTTGTTTCTATTAATACCCTCTTGTATTTCTTTCAGATACAGAAATAATTCCTTGCCTTTCGTGAAGAGCGCCATCACCCAGGACGCTGCCAACTGCTTATTTGACATTATCCTCAAGGCTTAAACACCCCTGCCAGTGATGTGCAGGGTACCAACCCCTGTCGTCCTCTTGTGAACCAGTTGTGAGACTGTGACCAAACTTTATCTCCAACACGGTTGCCCCTTCCTCACCACCTCAACCCCTGCTGCGCTTGGAACAAATCCCCCATCAAACCATTCAGAATTAGACCAACACTCCGCCGTTACTACCCGAGCTAATGTACAGGGTAACACCAACTTTTCCTCTTCCTACGTTCAGTCAAGGGTGAGGCTGGCACAGGCACCTTGTTTTTTCAATCTCAGCCAATGACTAACCTCGCAGTGACTCCTGCTCTTTGCGTGTGTTCAGTGGGTAATAATGAAGGAATTTATAGAGCACATGGTTACGCCATCTCGGCGTGTACCCGCGCTGGGGTGGGAGAGAGTGGCAGCGGCCCAGTTCCAGGTGCCCATCATGCTTAGCCTGAGAACAACTGGGTTTTAAGCATCTTCCTGAACCTAGCTTCATAAGTCTCCATCTGGAGATTTAAAGGGAGTTTGTTCCAATTTTGAGCTGCCAAGAACCGGAAAGATCTACCTCCCATTCTGGCCTTCTTCACTTTTGGCACTATCAACATGCCAGACCCACTAGATCTCAGGGACCTTCCAGGCACATAGCTGGTGAGAAGATCCTTGGATACGAGGGACCCGTATCCTGGGTAATGCGATGGCATGTGCACAATGCTTTAAACATCACTCTCTTCCTAACTGGTAGCCAGTGCAAGGTATCCAAGGCTCTTTTAGAGGCAGCCCTCCTAGGCAGCGCAAGTCCCAGCCGCGCAGCGGCGTTCTGCACAACCTGCAGTCTACCCAGGCATAAAGCACCAACATCTCCTTTTCACCAATTCAAAGCCAGGGAGAGCAACAGGACCCTCCTCTTCACAAAGCAAGTCCATGACAACAGGAGCAGTTAGTTAATGGCCCCTGGTGAGCCAGTTGCCAAACCTGCGTCTTCATCACTTGAGCCAAGGCAAGCCAACCCGCAAGCTGCCGCCCTCTTTACTCCGTTTAATTTCTTCAAGTGCAATTGAATGTGTGTGGCATTTATAAGAGAGCCCTGCACAAGATACCGAAACCAGGAGGCAACTGAGGTGTTGTGCTTAGAAACATAATAAGGTGGTTGGAGACAGCGCGAACATGAAGGTCTTTTGAAGACCGAGTAAGAGAGGAAAAGATACAGGATGTAATGTTTCCCTCCCTGGATGCTGCTTCAGTTTTTCTCAGACTAGGTCTTGCCTCTGCTGCTTCTTCTCCCTCAAGCTCTTCGGCGCGCGGCAAGTTCAATCCACCACCGTCTACGATCAGGTGCACAACACCAGCGCGGCTCAGTGTGTGGCAACGGTGCCTTATGTGGAGGCCTCATCACCCACTGGCAGAGGAGGAGACAATCCAGCATCAGCTGCGTCAATACACGAAGAGCAGCAGAGGCGACCATGGACACCGCATCAGCAACCCACATCTTCTGCAGGATGTTCCTCTGGGCAGTGAGGCTCTATCGCTGTTGTGCCTGCTTAACCAAGATGCCTGCTTTGTGCAATCACCATCCTGACTGCTGCTGGGACTCCTTGCAAGAAGATCTGTACTACCCTTGCAAGTGAGTGGGGCTGCCTTTTCACAAAATAATTCCAGAGCATTACAATGGGACCAGCGGTGGGACGGCACAGCCAACAGGCTTGATGCTGCGTCCTCTGTTACTGAATGAGCTGCTTCTTTGGTTGTAGAGTTTGTGTGCGGTGGTCTGGACAGAAGAGTGAATGAATGAGAGAATGAGGCAATGAATGAATGAACACTAGAGTGTAGCCACTATAGAATAAAACAACATTATGCATATTTCTATGTAAGTTTTGCTTTTCCCTTTGAAGTTTACGCCTCTTTGCAAAGAAAGAACTCTGAAAAAAGGTGAATGGCCCTCACTACAATGAAGGGCTGGTGTGGGGGTGACTTATTGTCCCCCTTTCTGCAGGCTTTGAAATGTTATTCAGTGAGAAAGACTAAAGGACTTTTGAAGAACATGGACAGTGAGTAGAAAAATCATTTGAGCAATCAGTGAGTGCTACTTGGAAAATATTTAAGAGCCATGTAGGCAAGAGAAACTGAGTCTGGCCAGAGAGCCCTTCGGAGGCAGCACCCCGGCTCCTCTGACCCGCGCAGTGTCCACAGTCTGTGCTCTCCTGCAGTCTTTTCCCAGTGGCAAAGTTGTCTGTGGGCCGAAAGGGGAAGATTCGGATAGAGGGAGGGGGGCTGGGGCTACTCATCTCCCTCAATGTCTGAGCTTCAGGAGGATTGAGGCATCCAGTTTGTGCATCAGACCTCCAAAGGTTGCTTAAGGCTGGATCCCAGAGTTTTTCCTCCTCAAGTGTGGTTTCAGTGTCCTTTCAGTCCTCAAGACCTCACCCTGGCTCGACTCTCTGATTGTTCTGGTTGGGCCCAGGTCCCAGGACCTCATGTGTGCCTGAGGTGAGCCGCAGTGACCGATAAGGAATGTGTTTAGTGCCTAAAACCACACCCAGCTTGCTGCAAGATTGTAGGGTATTGGTAGGGAGATTTACAGTGCTGGTCTCTGGTGACTTTGGGGCTTCTGGCAGTAGAGGGGCAGAGCTTAGCTTTGTAATCCAATACAATAGAAGGCAAATAACTTATTGTCATGACAAGTGAGGCAGCCTTAGCTATCATAAGTACATGACGTGCCTGAGTGATAAATACATCAGTTTCCTGTAACCTGCTGCATTTTCGATGCATACTGCATTATGGTAACACACATCAACATCACACGCGCACGCACACACACACACACACTCTTATGGTTACAGGAAATTAACTACCACAGGAGCATGAATACAGGGGAGGGTAGATATTGAGAGGTGCAATGGCCTGTTAGTTACTTTAGGGTTAAAGAGGGGTGAACCAGAAGAAATCTTGTGAAAAATGAATACAATCTTGGTGAACATTATCTGCGCCATCTTGCCCCCCCCCCCTTTTCGAGCCCATTCGTGCGCGTAAGCGGCAGCCATTTTGAATGCCATGGCCTCCCTGCCCCTCGCTAATAGCCAGCGTGTCTCTCTCTCTCTCTTAACCTCGCAAGCATTCCCCCGCACGCTGACAACCCCCGCTCTCTCATGCCTTGGGTCATAAACCCCTCTTCAGCGCAGCTTCACCACTGAATCCTATCCTGTTCCCAGCGCGACACCTCCCCTCATTCCTTTCATGGCCTCAAACCCTTTTGATGCAAACCCCCTTTTCCTGTGTCCCCGTTTGTCTTCCTCGTTCCCAGGCCGCCACCTGACCCTGCGGATACTGTTTATTACCCCGTACAGTAGGAAGCTTCCCCCTCCCCATCAAAAGACCCCCGAACCGATCAAAGCCCCCACCCCATGAGATCCGATCAACCCCATGCATTCCGTGAATCGGCGGAATGCCCTGCTGTGCGACAACCAACACCTGTTGTGACCGGGGTGGGGAATCCAACTGTAAATGTATGTGGGAACGGATCTGAAGGGGAGATTCCGAGGATGTTCTTTCAAGGTCTAAAGTATTGCGAGAATGTGTTATGTGCAATAAAGTTCGTAAAACCTAGTATAAGAGGCCAGGCCTCAGAGATGTGGTTAGAGCACCTCGTGACGATACTTGCTGTCTGAATTGATGTGTTCTCCTCCGGAGAGAATAAAATCCTCGTTTCCCGCCTTCCAGTCTCCAGCGCCTGCTTCTTCATTGATTAATATTGGTGGGTCATAGAGGCGATACTGCCGGGCAACAAAAAAGGGTCTTCGGTTACCGGTTGTCTTTGGAACCCTTTTTTAACAATTGGCGTCCCAAACGTGGGGCCCATCAGCGACTCGTGGATCCAGTGGGAGAGGTCCCGACGACAGAGTGAACGACTGCAACGATCGGAAGGTACCCTGTCCGATAGACCCTCGTCTGACAGCCGATCATCCGAACTTCACTGGCTCCGAACAGACCTCTCTCGAGTGATCTGCGGTCCTGACTGGGAACCATCAGGAGTGCCACGAGAAGTACGAAGAGAAGAGGACGATCGGGCGCTGGATTCGGAAGACGAGAAACTGTCCATGCGGTCCGGGTAAGGTCGTGTAAACACGACGAATTGCGAAAGTGATAGATAATTGAAAGTAATTGATAATTGTTGAGAAAAATACTAGTATTACTTTTTGTTAATTTATTGGAGATTCACTGTCTACAAACGGAGAAACAACAGGCTCTCCCTTTATAAACAGCGAAGGATAGGTACGCACCCGTCGGACCTATCTTTCTCCCCCACTGAACAATTGCCCCTTCGCCCCATTGATTAACTGTTATAGATTGTTTTCTGGAGATTCTCTGTCTGCAAACAGGGAAAAAATAGGTCCCCTCTTTACAGATAGTGAAAGGGTAGGTGACGCGAACCTTTGCGAGCCTACTTATTCTCCCCATTGACCATATTGATTTTTTATTTTTGACCTAATATTGATCGCTCAGAATTGGTTCATGAGGTATTCCCTACGTGCAAACAACGTAGAATAGAAATATTCTGTCTAGTCTTTGCGCGCAGCGATAAGATAGGTAGTGCTGACTATTATCCTATTGTGATCCGTCATGCCTGTCTTCTCCCCACTGGTTAGTAGCCTGTTTAGCCCGGACCGCTTATTAGAGATGAACCATCCGGCTCCGCTGGAAGGCACCCCTAATAAGGACATGTTCATGAAGCATGGATTAATTGCTATAGCCTATAGTGAGCTGTGGCATAAATATACGAAAAAGGATCGAGAAAGACAGTGGCCACTGAGAGGATCCTTTGATCTCGACAAAATAGAAACAGTAGAAATAGCCCTTCGTAGGAATGAAACAACACCCATTATGCTCGATAGTCTCGGTATGTGGCGCAAAGAAGCCACGCAACGAAGGGAAGACGACGAATTTAGAAAAGGTGAAGGGACACGACGGACAACCCTCCAAACGTCTAGTAGGCAAAGGGAAGGACCAGCGATGACACTGCCCCGAGGAGTAGACATGAAAAGCGAATGGTGTAAAGGGATGTGCCGACAAGCCAACCCCGGAACACAACGACCCGAAGGTAATCCCCCGACATTACGCACAGGACGGACAGATTTAAAACCAAACCAATGTGCTTTCTGTAAATGTCTTGGACACTGGAAAGCCCAATGCCCGACTCTGCAAAGCATAGGTAAGAATGGAAGGTTGACAGAAAGGACGGACCGACAGAAAGGAAAAAGACGTGAGATAAAAACCAAACAGACTAGTGCAGACAGAACAGACAGGACCACCCCGTTTGATTATGCTCGGTGGCACAGATTTCGTCAGGCCAATTTTAACGACATGTTAGAGTTCTGGGACTGATTGCTCTCTGTTACTCCCCCACTCTGAAAAACAAACACAACTGCAGGTCAGTGTAAACAACCCCCCCCCCGTTAGAGAAAAGATTCAAGAAAGCCAAGCGTCTATTATATAACTTAGGATTTAATTACGGTAAAACACACAACCAACAGTAAATAGAATAACTAGTAGAACTCTCTAAAAGGCAAACTTGACTAATAGGAAAAATACAAAACATGTTATGCTCACTCCGGAAGTCCTCCAATGTAACAGTTCGATGGTCCCGCCCATCCGAAACACATAGCACGTGTGGGGCGGGGCCTGCCAGCAGCCATGAGCCAAAAGGAGATCGCTGGCGAGAAAGTCCTGGAGGCTCCGCCAAGCAGGCAATGAAATGGTCTTCCCATACCGCCCTTCCAGGGATGGCGTCCCCCGGGCCACAGGTAGGGAGGGGGCGACTGCAAATGACCCCCTCCCTCGTATCTTCTGGTCCGGCCATCACGAATTCCTCCATCGAACGGATGCAGGGTGGGCAGGGAGGAAGAGGCGACGCGGACGAGCCTCTTCCACCTCCACAGGTAGGAGGCTTCCCTGCCCTGGTCCGGCGCCGATGTCCTCCAGCCGGGCGACGGCCATATACCTACGCTGCACAGGAAATATAATGTCCGGTTGGTATATTTCCGCAACACAGGACATACAATGCCCGACTCGTATATTTTCTCAGCACAGGACATACAAGACCCGGCTGGTATACTTGCATAGTACAGGACACACAATGTCCGACGGGCATATTTGCGGAGCACCGGATGTACAGTGGTCCCCCAAGAGTCGGAATCAGGGGTGTAGGGTGGTCATCATGTGCGCCCCTGATTCCAAGAGACGGTGTAGGATGCACCGGGAGAGGAAGACGGCACGGTGAGCCTCCCTCACCTCCCCAGATGAAGGCTCCACTGCTGCACCCTGGCGCCCCGAACCAAAATGTCCTGCTCCAACCGCATGATGCTCTGTTTTTCGCCATCACAAGAAGTTTTCCTCCACTCCTGATGGATACGGCAAAGGTTGCTGCAGGGCCTCAAAATGGCGTCTGGGCCCTCAAAAGGCGGGTCTAGGCCGCTGGAGTAACTTTGTCCGAAATTGCAACTCGGGCGCTTGCCCACCTGGGCGCAAGCCCCCACCATCGACAAACATCCCCTCGACTTTGAAGATTCTACCAAAGTCCCAAGAGCCCTCGGCCCCTTCAGGCTTCCGGTGAGGAACAGTTGCATTGATCTCAAATGAAATAACCACGGCACAGCAACAAGATGGCGGTGCTCTCGTGTCTGCATCAGCTTCCGTCTGAACCACCCAGGAACATTATGGGCTAACGAACTCGAGCAAGTTCCGGTTGAACATCAACATGACCCGGTAAGAGAGACTTTACCCCCTCCCTCTCTTGATTGACGGTCCACACCACCAGCCCCCTTTGTTAGCACAGTTTTCTTTTGGACTACCGAAAGGGACTCTGGTCCAACCGCCAATTGGCGGGGATATTTTGCCCCTGATGCTACTTCCGGACTAAACCGGCCTCGCCCAAAATGGCGCTGGTATCAATGGAAACTAACGGATGCCTCGTGGTATTCCTTAGCTAATGAAACTGGGTGTACTAAGATATATATATATATATACGAACCATTGCGCACTCGATGTTAAAGGGAGGAGGGTTCACTTGGCGAACATTTAAGAAGGGTTCCGTAAAAATGTTGATTTCAATGAACAATTTATTTTTAATATTTGTTGTAACTGATACATAACGTCGCTCATGATGCACGCCCGCGGTTTTGCATTTAGGAAATGTGATTACGATGAGCTTGACTGTGTTTCCATCTATGAACTGAAATGCCCCTGATTCCTTCGTCACGCAATGAAATGTTTTTGGTTACTTACAAATAATTAATTAGACCTTTTTACATGTTCTTGTACTACAAAATAACCCCCTACTGTATGTGCTTCCATCGACGACATGTCAGGCCAAAATATGAATTGCGCTCTCACATTTTACGTACTGAATAATTCTACAAATAAAAGTCTTAAAAACTATGGATAGGCATCGCGTACTTTTGTAAATACGGGTATCGGTGGGAGGGTTTTTCTGTGCGCAACTGTTCTGCTCTCTTTTTAAGGTTATCCGAGAAATGGTTGTTCGGCCCTGGGTTGATGGTCAAATCGAAGGTATGATACGCTGCCTCCAAGATATGCGACTAAGCTCAGGAACTGACGTATGAAGAAGGACCTCGACTTCAGGGAATGGGTAAAGTAAAATGGTGTGATTGTTAAATTGTTATAAGGATATGGTGGTCGAAGGTACTAAGGTACAGGGTTGAACGAAGAACTGGTATGCCTTAAGAACATCACAGCTTTGGGAATGATTTAGGGACCCCGATGACCGGATACATCTACGAAACCGGGTACCTCGCGCTAGGCACCTCTGATTCCTCTTTTTAGCGTTTTTCACTACACACGATCCTTAATGCCATCCTCGAACCTCCCCATGAACCACCTATCACATCGCCTGCCCCCATGACTTTAAGAAACCAGAACCCTAAGGGATTATATCCCGAAGAGACAAATACGAGTATGTGGTAAGTAAAGGATTTTCGTGCCCTTACATTTGATGTGTTCGAATGTTGTCCCCCTACCTCCCCTATTCTCCCCCCTTTTTCCCTCTGCAGGTTACATTAGAATCCCGATTAGAGTATCATAAGGGATCTGGAACCACGTCACGCCCGATGCATGAAGACGGACTAACGCTGCAAAATGGCACAACAAGGACGCCCTCACGACCTTTTTACCAAATCTAACGCTTTTCTGTCCCAAAAACTGCATGCTTCCTACCTCCTAACACAGACCCGAAACGTCTAACGTTAGGTCACGCACTGAATAGCCCAAACAATACACGGTCATTCCCCATGTCACACGTGTACTGTTTGGCCTATTGTCTCTCTCTCTTACTCTCTCTCTCACTCTCTCTCTCTCTCTCTCTCTCTCTCTCTCTCTCTCTCTCTCTCTCACTCACTCTTCCACCCCTCCTCACTTTCCCTCTTCATAGCAACTGGCACCTAATTGGCGAACCTGGTGCACCTCCTGATTGGCCCCAAATACCACAAGTATTTGCACAAATTTGTCCTAAATAAAATTGTATCGATACCACGTTACTACCTCTCCTTTTCTACTAAAATATGGATGAAATTTAAATTGGCCGGTAGGAAAGGGACAGGTAAGACGACTAAGGTTCCCTAAATTTGACCCACTCTCAGGGAACTATTTGTCAGTGGCTCCTATGATAGAAATGTGTCTGTGGTAATGCGACCATCCCCATTGAAAATTGTCTCCGTACCCCAAGCTGTAAGAAATGATCGAGACACCCCCATCTACCCAAAATGCCCCCCAGTTTGGTATCCATAAGATCCCTCCTTCCCCGAGGATAAGTTTAATAATTATTGCAAACCACCCCTCCCGAGTTTTTGTAGTAACCAGGTTGCGAGGATTTATATAGAAAGTTAGAAGGATGTGTGCAAAGTTGAAAATTAGATTGAAAAACGAAGGAACTTGTTGCAGTAAGCATGGTTGAAAATAAGATGCTTTTATGTAATGCAGACTTGTTTAGCCTATGTTCATCCCTCAGAAGGATGCCTATCAGACTATGGTGAATAGCACGTTGCACTTTTTGTAAAATACAAGGCCCTGAAGACCAGCCTAGCCTTTCAAGACTTGTACTAGGGAAATGGGTCTCTGCCAGAAGAACTGACATCTACTATACTAGACATATGACAAATGAACGAAATAATCATCAAAGCGCCAAAGAATTAGCCAGCGAAAGGAAATTGTAAGGAACCCAGCAAACCCATCATCAATTGTTTATACGTTAGCCGCAAGAATCTCTAATGTAGCGAGTGCTTACCCCAGTTGCTTGGTGTTGGGAGAGAAATAGACTTATGTAATTACCTTCTTCTGCAAAATCTCTAAAGACTGTCTTTTCAAACTCATTTAAGGGTATCACTGTCGGAGGAGAAAGAGATCGGATGTGGGAGCACGCGGCCTGACTACGGATCGTGGAACATCAGCAACGGAGGCCGAGGCGAGACCACAGCAGTAAGGAGTCGC
Organism: Lissotriton vulgaris; assembly: GCF_964263255.1. Taxonomy (NCBI): domain Eukaryota; kingdom Metazoa; phylum Chordata; class Amphibia; order Caudata; family Salamandridae; genus Lissotriton; species Lissotriton vulgaris. The sequence goes on from NC_141700.1 coordinate 62,501,889, forward strand.
AGGACGGGGCACTGTTTCAAACAAAGCTAAGGAAAGGGCTGACCTGAAGCCCCTGCTCTATGATCAACGTGTGCCAAGAGTCCCCGCTCTCTGAACATGGTTACGGACTCGCCTGTCGCAAACTCTCCGCCTCCCCCTGATCTACTCCCGACTTGGCCTTGCTCCATCCCCTCCTCCTCCGACCTACCATAAGGATTGTTCACACCCACACCTTTCCATCCGAACTCCCAAGTTCCTCCAAATCCTACTGAGCTACCCAGAGAAAAGTACTCCCTGCGTCAGAAGGGAGGGAGCTCCGACTAAATAGACCACGAACTATGTTAAACCCCAGAACGGTGACCTAGAACTCCACCAAGGGTCGCCCCCGAAGAAAAGCTAAACAAAGTCTGTGGTTCTGCCCGCTACCAAACACCCTGAAGATGATGGAAGCAACAGGAAATGCCCGCCACAGAGACTCGAGATACGAACAGATCTCACAATTCTGGAACAATCGCATTTTTTTATTGCAAATCAATGCTCTGCGCTACAAAAGAAAGTGCACCTGTTCCAAAACCGTAACGCATTGCTCCTATGGGGTCTGGCGAAACTAAGCAAAAAGTACCCCTGCCCGCAGACCTCCAACGACTCAATCCACATGAACATTTTTTGTTGATAGGTAATCCAGGTGCTCAACAGTGCTGACAGAAGACGACAAAGGACAACGAGAACTCTGACATTTTTACTGTATCTCCTTTCTCTCCCAATCACCATTGGACTGACTATGCGCCCGCCGTTTACAAAAAGGACTTACTTATATGATAACTCACCAGTTCTTATTCTATGATCTGTACCCAACGCCCTCACTGCGTAATTCTAGTCTGATATTGCATTACGATGATTTTTTCCTGCAACCAACTTAACAATGAACCCGCTTACTAGATGATGAGATTTTTCAATGTGATGTTTATAAAATAATGTGTATGCGCAGTTCCTTTGCCTAAGCCCCTCTCCCTTACTTATGATCGCTGCATATAGGTGTAGATAGGAAATAGGCCAGCAAGATGTCTTGGAAATGTTAAAGGGAGGACTGTGAAAAATGAATACAATCTTGGTGAACATTATCTGCGCCATCTTGCCCCCCCCCCCTTTTCGAGCCCATTCGTGCGCGTAAGCGGCAGCCATTTTGAATGCCATGGCCTCCCTGCCCCTCGCTAATAGCCAGCGTGTCTCTCTCTCTCTCTTAACCTCGCAAGCATTCCCCCGCACGCTGACAACCCCCGCTCTCTCATGCCTTGGGTCATAAACCCCTCTTCAGCGCAGCTTCACCACTGAATCCTATCCTGTTCCCAGCGCGACACCTCCCCTCATTCCTTTCATGGCCTCAAACCCTTTTGATGCAAACCCCCTTTTCCTGTGTCCCCGTTTGTCTTCCTCGTTCCCAGGCCGCCACCTGACCCTGCGGATACTGTTTATTACCCCGTACAGTAGGAAGCTTCCCCCTCCCCATCAAAAGACCCCCGAACCGATCAAAGCCCCCACCCCATGAGATCCGATCAACCCCATGCATTCCGTGAATCGGCGGAATGCCCTGCTGTGCGACAACCAACACCTGTTGTGACCGGGGTGGGGAATCCAACTGTAAATGTATGTGGGAACGGATCTGAAGGGGAGATTCCGAGGATGTTCTTTCAAGGTCTAAAGTATTGCGAGAATGTGTTATGTGCAATAAAGTTCGTAAAACCTAGTATAAGAGGCCAGGCCTCAGAGATGTGGTTAGAGCACCTCGTGACGATACTTGCTGTCTGAATTGATGTGTTCTCCTCCGGAGAGAATAAAATCCTCGTTTCCCGCCTTCCAGTCTCCAGCGCCTGCTTCTTCATTGATTAATATTGGTGGGTCATAGAGGCGATACTGCCGGGCAACAAAAAAGGGTCTTCGGTTACCGGTTGTCTTTGGAACCCTTTTTTAACAATCTTGCAAAAACCTCTGTATACAAATGTTGTGAAGAATGTGATGCTTTTCCACTGGAGGTGTGTCTAGAACAAGGGGTCAGCACATGAGAGTTGTAAAGGAAGGCTCAGAATTAATAAAGTTCTTATAAGAGGCATTAAATGCTCGATGCTCCCTTCCACTGGGCTCAGTGGGTGCAGGCACTATCGCCAATATTACTGTAGCAACAAAGTCATTTTAAAGTATTTTGTGTTTTTCTAAAGCTCATTTGTGTATGTAAATGTGCTGCCAGTATTGATACACTCTGATGGTTTGTAATATGACCTGTTTTCATCCTTCCTGCAGGATTCTCTATTTGAAGAGCCGCGCAGGGCCCCCTGAGGGAGGCAGCTTGTGTGAAGACATCCTGTAGGACCTGGGCCTCGCGGCGCAAATGCGCAAATGCGCAGGAGCCATTTTATTCAAAGCTCTGAATTTCACAGAATTTGTTTTCTTTTAGCAAGAATTGTTTAGCTAGAAAAGGTACCACATGCACAACATGAACCACGTCACAAATGTTGCATACCAGCCTGTGCGTAAACGGCAAGGCTTGTGTGTGTTATTGCATTTATCCTCATTTGAAATGTGGGGCTTTTGCGTTTTCCATGTTGATATGGAATCCGGTTAGCCCTGTGCTATTTGTTTTTGAACTTGTTGCCTTGCCGAGGCCACTGATGGTAGATATCTCTGCTAGTACCCTGCTTGTTTGCTTCTTTTCACTGCTATGTCATTTGTCGTCTTTTGTAAATGGGTTGTGGGGCTTTTGCGTTTTCCATGTTCATATGGAATCCGGTTAGCCCTGGGTATTTGTGGGGTTTCTTGAGCATGCTTTGCCTTGCTTAAAATGCTTTTCCTGAGATTGATGTGTAGGGTGTAGCCGTGGCCCTGTTAGTTTAGGGAGGATGTTTCTAGGTCTTTCTACCTCTTATTCCAATTTAGGACAACAGCGACGAGTGATCCGCGCCCAGAGGAGACGAGAGCCCGGAAGTTCAACAAAAGGATTTAATAAAGACAAGATCGGAGGTAAGACATTCATTCCCGTGATATTATCTTGTTTTGTTGATGATTTTGGTGTATTGATGGACACCTGCTAAAACCAGACCTTTGTCAAATGGAATGTGCCAAAACCAAGTGATAAAAATATAGCATCTCAGAAAGGAAACCAGTGACATATTATGTGTTATCAGCATAGGAGTCTTGTAAAATATCTGTATGTAATGTACACATTCAGCCATTGCATTTTATTCTTATTTTATGCCTCAGAGACGGGGTGACGTTTTTTACGTAGCCCAAGACAGGCTCCTCTTTGCCTCACTTGTGCATGATAGAATAATGCCTTAGAATTCTTGGATATGATTGTCAGCATTATATGAAATAAAGAAGCAAACATAGAAAAGTATTATAATGGCAAATTCAATGATTTCAGATGTGTTGGGGCATACTGGACTCAATAACCCATACTGCTTTTGAACAGGTGCACTTTGGAGGAGGTCAGGCCCATGCACCAGTGCTATAAATGCGCACATTGTCTCTACTACATGGGACATGCCAGTGCGAAAGCTGGGCCAAGACTGCACCCGCCCGAGACCGGACCAGGCCACGTTTCTTTAATCCACGCCTTGGACCTCCGTATAACGGGTAGGTGGAAGATCACAGAGGCTCGCGCTGCAACTCCTCTATTGTGACTTTTCTCACCTGCGCTGTAGGGGCGAGTAGTGAAGAAAACACCTCAGTTGAAGAGGAATTGGGGTTAAGTACCTGTAGTGCCAAACAATGAGGTCAGAGATTATTCTGAAATGTAATCACAATCTCTTTCACTATTCCTATGGTAATGCTGCAGGTTTCGTGCTGTACGCCGTGTTATTCCCATGCAAAGGCTGTGTTTTTGACGCACTTGTGTATTACTCATATGGGTATGCTGTGCAAAACCCTTGTATGGGACAGTACTGCCAATGTATTCTTGTTATTAGTATTTTGAATCTGATGTACAATTTTTTTCTATTAACACCCTCTTGTGTTTCTTTTTCATACAGAAAATAGTCATTGCCTTTCATGGAGAGCGCCATCACCAGGATGTTGGCCCAGTGCTTATTTGACATTAACCTCATGGCTTCAACGCCTCTGCCAGTGATGTGCAGGGAACCAAACTCTGTCTTTCTCACTTGAACCAGGATTGAACCTGTGACCAAACTCTATCTCCAACACCCTGGTCAACGGTGAGCCTGGCACTGTCTCCCCTTCCTCAGCACCTCAACCCCTGGTGCGCCTGGAACAAAACCCCCATCAACCCATTCAGAATTAGACTAACACTCTGCCTTCACTGCCCGAGGTAATGTACAGGGTAACACCAATTTGTCCTCTTCATCAGTTCAGTCAAGGGTGAGGCTGGCACAGGCGCCTTGGGTTTTCAATCTCAGCCAATGAAAATTCTCACAGTGACTCCTGCTCCTCGTGTGTGTTCAGTGGGTGAAGCACCAAAGCTCCTTTACTTCAATTCAAAGCCAGAGAGAGCGACAGAACCCTTCTCTTCACCAAGCAAGTCCATGGCAACAGGAGCAGTTAGTTAATGGTCCACGGTGAGCCAGTCGCCAAACCTGCGACTTCATCACCTGAGCCGGGGCAAGCCAACCTTCAAACTGTTGCCCTCTTTCTCCATTTAATTTCTTCAAGTGCTATTGAATGTATGTGGCATGTTTAAGAGAGCCCTGCACAAGATACCGAAACCAGGAGGCAACTGAGGTGTTGTGCTTGGAAACATAATAAGGTATTTGGAGGCCGTGCAAACATGAAGGTCTTTTGAAGACAGAGAAAGAGAAGAAAAGATACAGGATGTAAAGCTCCCTCCCTGGATGCTGCTTCAGGTTTTCTCAGACTAGGTCTTGTCTCTCTGTTGTTCCTTCTCCCTCAAGCTCTTCAGCTCACGGCAAGTTCAATCCACCACTGTCTACCATCAGGTGCACAACACCAGCGCGGCCCAGTGTGTGGCAACGGAGCCTTATGTGGAGGCCTCATCACCCACTGGCAGAGGAGGAGACAATCCAGCAGCAGCCGCGAGAATACACTAAGAGCAGCAGAGGCGACCATGGACACCGCATCAGCAACCGCATCTTCTGCCAGATGTTCCTCTGGGCAGTGAGGCTCTGTCGCTGTCGCGCCTGCGTAACCAAGACGCCTGCTTTGTGCAATCACTATTCTGACTGCTGCTGGGACTCCTTGCAAGAAGGAAGTGCACTGACTGTGCAAGTGAGTGGGGCTGCGTTTTCACAAAATAATTCCAGAGCATTACAATGGGACCAGCGGTGGGACTGCACAGCGAACAGGCTTGGTGTTGCTTCCTCTGTTACTGAACGAGCGTCTTCATTGTTTGGAGGGTTTGTGTGTCTGTGGTGGTCTGTGCAGATGAGTGACTGGATGAGAGAAAGAGTCAATGGATGGATGAAGTACTGGACCAGTGAGTGTAGCCACCAGAGAAAAAAAAACATAATGCACTTTCCTATGAGAGTTTGGCTTTTCCCATTGAAGTGTCCGTCTCTTTGGAGGAAAGGAACTCTGATAAAGGGTGAATGGTCCTTACTGCAATGAAGTGCTGGTGTGGGGGTGACTTATTGTCCCCCTTTCTGCAGGTTTTGAAATTGTATTTAGTGAGCACACCTAAAGGACTTTTGAACATGGTTAGTGAGTAGCAAAACATTTGATAAACCAGTGAGTGGTACTTGGAAAGGCCTTAATAGCCACGTTCGAGTAGTTATGAGAAGTGAGTCTGGCCAGAGAAAGCCCTTCGGAGGCAGCACACCGACTCCTCTGACCCGCACAGTGTCCACAGCCTGTGCTCTCCTGCAGCCTTTTCCCGGTAGCAAAGTTGCCCGTGGGCTGAAAGGTAAAGATTTGTCTAGAGGGCCGGGAGGGCTGGGGCTACTCATCTCTCTAGATGTCCTGGCTTCGGGAGGATAGAGGCACCCCTTTTGGGCATCAGACCTCCAAAGGTTGCTGAAGTCTCGGCCCTACTACTCAAGTGTGGTTTGAGCGCCCTTTCAAGTCTCGAGACCTCACCCTGGCTCTGTCCAACTGTTCTGGTTAGCCCCATGTTCCAGGACCTCATGTGTGCTTGAGCCGAGCTGAGCCGCACTGACCTATAATGTGACGTAATTTAGTGCCTAGACCCAAATACATTTTTGCTGCAGGATTGTGGGGTAATGGTAGGGAGTTGTCCCTGGTGACTGTGGGGCTTCTGGCAGTAGAAGGACAGAGTTTAGATTTGTAATGCAATACAACAGAAGGCAAACAACGTATTATTATGACAAGTCAGGCAGCCTTTGCTATCATAAGTACATGATGGGCCTGAAGTGATAAATACATCGGTTTCCTGTAACCTGCTGCATTTTCTATGTGTCTTGTCACATGGTAACACGCCACAACATTGCACAAGCACACACACTCTCATGGTTATAATAAATTAACTACCACGGGAGCATGAATACAGGAGAGGGTGGATAGGGAGAGGTGCAATGGCCTGTTAGTTACTTTATTGGTTAAAGAAGGGCGTGATACAGAAGAAATCTTGCAACAACCCCAGTATACAAATGCTGTGAAGAATGTGACACTTTTCCACTGGAGGTGTGTCTAGAACAAGGGGTCAGGACATGAGAGTTGTCAAGGAAGTTAAAGAATTTATAAAGTTCTTCTCATAAGGGGCATTAAATGCTTGATGCTCTCTTCCACTGGGCTCAGTGGGTGCCGGAACAATTAACACTATTCCTGTAGCAACAAAGTCATCCAAAAAGTATTTTGAGGTATCTAGTATTGGATCTTTCATAGATTCATATGCTTGAATCATTCCCCATCACTGAGGTGGGAGTCCCACAATACCATAGGAAAGCAGTATGCAACAGTATTATAGGCAACAATGGCAAGAGAAGGTTAGTTTAATAGCCTACCTATGTCCTTTAAAAAAAAGAAATAACCTTGAACTATGACCAATCAGGCAACAGCACCCTCTAAAAGATCCCCAACAGAGGCTCAGTTCCTCAGATTTTCTACCGCTCGTTGTGGAAGAGAGTCTCCCTGAGCTCTGCTCAATTTTCTACAGCTGCTTTGGATATTCCACCATGTCTGACTTGGGTTCTTGTTCGCGCTATATAACATTTTATAAATAAAATAAAGAAATAAATAAAAGAAAGAAAGGACTCTTCAGATCCTGAGGGAAGAAGAGGTTATATGTAGATGACCCACCTAAAGAATGCCTCTATTGCCTTCATCCTCAACATACTGTGAAGGATTGTGTGTGCTAGGCATCGGGAAATCCTCTTTGGGTATCTGTGCGCATTACAAATGTAATTTAATAATAATAATAATAATAATTGCACGGTATGTCACACTTTTTAATCAAAAACGTTGAGAGATAGAGAAGGTAGGCTTTTACTATGGCGCCAAAGGTCAGAAACTACCTCTTCAGGTGAAGAGAGTGATACTTCAACTAAGCCTCATAAAAGCAAAAGATCCCAAGACCAGGGGACGTCTGAGGAAAAGAGAAAAGCACAAAAGACTTTACCATCAGGGGAACAGCGTTTACAACGCAACTTTTACCACGCAACTTTTACAACGCAAGTCGTTACAACGACTTGCGCTGGGGGGCGCTGTAGGATAGGGAATAGTTTAATTTACTATCCAAAACCTTCCCTACTATCCACGGAGACTGGAGTTGGAATAGTAAATTAAACTATTCACTATCCAGCGCCCCTAGCGCAAGTCGTTGTAACAACTTGTATTGTAAAACCTGCGTGGTAAAGGCATGCGTTGTAAAAGCATGCCTAGTAACGACATACAGCCTTACCATCATGGGTCTTTCAAAATAATTGAAAAAAAGGAGAAAACACAAAAATTCTCCTCAAAATGTGCTTCCTCAGAGCCTACCACTCCTGTCACCATGTCTTCAGAGTGCCCACATACTTCTGCAGAACCGTCAACGAGGTGCCCACATACTTTTTCAGAACCATCGACAAAGCGCCTGCGTACTTCTTCAGAACGATCGACAACGAAGCCTAAAAAGGTACCTTCCATGAAGACTTCACTGTCGTCGACAAGCGTTACACCGACGGTCACCCGTTACCTCCTCTTCACCGTCATTGACGATGACAAAGTCCACTTCAGCCATCAAGGCACCCGTTCCATCAACCAACCTCTCCTCGTCGAGGATGACTGCAAAGTTAACGTCACTGTCAAATGATCCTGCCACTGACATTAACCTCACCATCAACGATGATCCGGTCGTCAGCTCGACAGTCGACGAACCCAGCGTCCTATACATTGTCGACAAGCTGTAGACGCCATGGTCCACGGAGTTATCGTCGTTGTTACCTTCGACAATGATGTCGTCAATGAAACCATCGACGACGACAAAAGTATGAAAAAATCTAAGGCCTATTGACAGTTCTCCCAGCAAGGTGTCTCCTTATCCTCCACATCATTTGCTTAATGATTTAAACAATTCTGAAGATGAGGGGCCATTTGGAGTTGCCCACAGCCCATCTGAACTGCAAGTAAAATATCAGGAGGACGAAGATGAGGAAGAACAACTTATTCTGGACATTATGATAACCCACAATCAAGACATCATTACTCATATTTCCATGCTCCAGAGTATACGCCTCCATATGAAGTGCATGTGCCTTTTTTGTTGGTACAAGTTTTGCAGGCAATGCTGCAGGATGATTGCCAAACGTTCCCATACCCTGCACAGGAGCCACATGGGCAACCCCCTCCACCGCCAAATGCTCTATCAACTCCAAACCCTATGCCACCGCCAGCTACATCAAGGATGACATCTGCCTCAAATACCGCTCCGCCACCCAGAGATGATCCATCATCATCTTCGCATGATGACAGGGAGGAGGGTGAGATTCCTGACACCCTTCCACCTCACGATGAATAGGATGACTAAATTATACCCACACCAGCACCACACCCTTCAAATTCCCTCCCCCTCCCGAAGACATCGGGGGTTCCACAATTTGATGGAAAGGGCTGCAGCAGGAATTGAACCGCCTATGTCTGTGAAGCAATCAGACTGTTTCCTTTATGATTTTAAGGAATAGGTACACAAGTCTGTTCGAACCATCCCCATAAACAATCATATTTGGGAAGAGGGCGTCATGCTTAAGAAAACTCCGGCATATGCGGCTGCTGTAGTACCACGTATTGATAAAAAGTACAAAGCCCCTGATGATTCTCCTACCTGCCTCGAAGGTCATCCCAAGGCGGATTCGGTGGTCACACAAGCGGCACAATGTTGTTCCAAAAATCCTACCATTCCAATCTCTGCCCCCAGCAAGTAGGGCAGACATATAGATGACATCGAGAAGTGTTTCTCAACAATGTCTGCCCTCTGTATTCATGTGACTAATTCGTTTGCCATTTTAGGGTGCTACGATAGACAAATTCGGACAGATGTCGGCACTTTAATAGACCTTGTCCCTGAAGATTGGTATTCAGAAGCCCAGAAGATACTTCAAAAGGGTGAACGCACATCTTTTGAAATTATAGTTTGTGCAATGGACATTGCTTCCACTGGTTTTCCCAGCTGGCCGGAGTTGCTGTTTTGTAGGGACAGGGATGGTTAAGATCAACGTCATTCATACCAGAAGTCCAATCCAAAATAGTTGATATGCCATATGATGGTGACATGTTATTTGGAAAACATACCGATGATGCTTTGCTTGCCATCTATACTGACAGGGATACCGCAAAATCCCTGGGAACACAGCAGTTTCATAAATTTCCCTTTTGAGGAGCTGACGGCAGAGGTTTTTCTTCATACAGAGGAACCTATCAATGCTATCGGCAACATCAACCCTATCAGACGCAATATAGACCATCCCTCCAACAACAGCAACATCGCCCTCCACCTACTGCCGCCTACTCAAAACAAATATCCCGACGTAAACAGCACACCTTGTCCAGAGATGTCACACGCTAACAGTCACCTCATTCGGATGCCCGCTACCCCTACGCCACCCTCCCCTGTGGGTGAAAACAGCTCAAACCCTCTTCGCCAATGGAGAAAAATTACAAGCGAAAAATGGGTATTACATTTGGCGCCCTATGACCATACCCTCGAGTTCATACAGGCACCTCCAAATCGCCCTCCAAGAGATTCACACCCCCTCTTCCCTTATTATGAGAAGAGGCCTGCATCATGCTCGCCGAAGGTGCAATCGAGTGGGCACCCTTCAATCAAAGGAACAAGGGTTTTTAATCTCATTTCTTCCTGGTCAAGATGAAAACAAGACAATGGAGACCTATTCTGGACCCAAAAAGCACTCAACAAATTCTTAAAGAAGCAATTCTTCCTTATGGTCACTCCATCAGACATCCTGCATCTTTTAAACCATGAAGATTACATGACCACCCTCTATTTGCAAGATGCATACTTTCACATCCCAATTCACCCCAAACATCGCAAGTACCTTTGTTTCGCAGTAGCTGGCATCCACTATCAGTTCAAGGTCTTATTATTTGGCCTCAAATCCGCCCCTCAAATCTTCACAAAATGTTTAGCACCAGTTGCAGCCGTCCTCAGGAAACATGGTCACCAGGTGGTCCCCTAACTGGATGACTGGCTGCTAAAAGCACAAACGTCAATGCTAGCTTTCAAGACAGCTTTGCGCTCTTTCACAAATTGAGCCTTACATTAAACCTTCAAGTCATATCCTTTCCCAACTCAAAAGATAGCGTTTCTAGGCTCTATCCTGGATATCAGACAAGACAAGACTTTTCTGTCCCTGAAGAGGCAGCAGAAGCTAGTGCAATTATCTCTCAAAATTTCCAAAAAAAGGTCTGCAGATGACATCATCCCTAGTAATGATTTGTACAATCAACCTCGTGCTCATAGCACGCCTGAAGATGAGACCTCTACAGGAGGAATTGCAATCCCAATGGATACAAGCTGAGGGGTCATTCGACGACCTCATAAAAATCACGCTAGAATGGTCGAAGCTCTTAACTGGTGGACCCACATATCACACATTTTAAAGGGCCATACCGTTCTACCATTGATACCGGACTTCATTATAACAACGGATGCCTCTCTCAAAGGCTGGGTCAACATCTTCAGGATCTACAATTCCAGGGCAGGTGGTCTGCCTCCCAGAAGTCCATGCACATAAACCGCCTAGAGCTCAAAGCCATTTTTCTCACTCTCCAAGCCTTGCTCCCTCCCATACAATGATCATCGATGCTGGTACAGACAACACGACCAGCATGCACTATATAACCTCTTCCGGCTCCCAGCCGTCATAAGTCACAGTGGGCGTGTGCAGATGATGACCGGGAGCCGTCATAACCACGCCCGCGATTGGAATCTTCAGCACTGCGGCGGAATTCGCGCCGCAGCGATGAGGGTAAACAAGCAGGGAGGAACAAGGTCCCTGGCTCTCTCCCTAGGAGCTCAGAACTTTGGCACTGGCTCACAGTTCACAACATCACCCTCAAGGTAGAGCATGTTGCAGGGACAAGCAATACTTTAGTGTACATACTCAGCAGGTCCCTACAGAGTTGCCACAAATGGGAGCTAGACCAACAGGAGTTGGACAACATTTTTCACCTTTGGGGCAAACTGCATCTGAACTTGTCCGTCACCAACCACTACAGCAAATACCGATTTTACGCAAGTCGGCACCCACATCTGGGGTCATGGGTGAATGCCTTTTTGATAAGAAGGTCTGGGATATCTGTGTGCGCTGTTCCCCCATCCCCAAAATTCTGAGGGCAAGATGAAAATGGAGGGATGTCGATTGATCCTGATAGCTCCCCGGTGGCCCTGGCAGTATTGGTTTACTGAGCTCCTTCTGCTGTCAGAGTGCAAGCCGAATCAACTGTGGACCAAACCAACACTCCTAACAATGAACCAGGGACAAGTTTTGCACCCATATCCGTGCTTTTCCCAATGATATGCTCCCAGAACTGCTTGGTATTCTTCAAAGTGCAAGAGAAGAATCAACCAATAGATGCTACAGACTAAAGTGGAAACAATTCTGTTTATTATGTCAACAGCATAATTTACACCCACTAGAAGCACCACCGGAACAGATCTTACAGCGTCTTCTCTCACTCGCCCATTCAGGTTTGGTGCATGCATTTGTTAGGGTACCTATTACAGCAGTATCCATATATGGGTGTTCCTCTAAAGCTCCTTTATTGTGCACCACAATGATAATAACATTTTTATGAAAGGGCTCTTTCGAGTGTTCCCTCTGGTCAGACCTCCACCACCGGAGCGGCATCTTAACATTGGTCTTTCCCAACTCATAAAACCACCATTTGGACGTATTCATTAATCAGACCTCAAATTCCTTACCTGGAAGGGTGCCACTCTTTGCACTGTCATCCGCGAGAAGGGTGTGTGAGATTCAGGTGTTCACGGTCCAAGAGCCTTTTTGTCCGATTCACAGACAGCACTGTTATTCTTCAGACTAATCCAAAGGTTTTACCTAAGGTACCCACACACTTTCATCTTAATGATCCAGTTATTCTACGAACTTTGTTCCTAATCCGACTACTCCAGTAGAGCAGTCTCTCCATACATTGGACTTTAAGAGTTGCCTTAAGATTTACTTGCATCGTACCAAGCTGTTTCGCAAGTCACAACAGCTCTTCGTTGCCTATGGTCAATCTCAAAAGGGCAGGCCGTTTGCTAAAGCAACAATTGCAAGATAGATCTCAACAATTATTTAATTTTGCCATTCCAAAGTGGGCAAACCGCTTTCATCTACTACAAAGTCGCACTCTACAAGAGCAGTCTCTACTTCAACCGCTTTGTTCCCTGGGGTTGCCTTAGAGAAGATTTGTAGTTCTGCAAAGTGGAAGAGCATACACACTTTCGCACAGCAGTGTTGTCTTGATTCAGCACACCGCAGTGATGCAGCGGTTGGACAGGCCGTGCTACAGCATCTATTTCAGTGAAGTGAGTCTCTGAGATTTTCAATGTTTTCTGATTTCATATTAGATTTGCATTGTAATATGTTACTAAGTTGGAGTACTATTAATATTATTGTTATTCTTACTTATTATGAATGCAATTTGTTTACTGCTCATTTATAAAACTGCCCACCATCTGCACATGTTAAAAGGATATTATCTAAAGTTTACACTCTGCTTGCTGTTCTGATTCAAGCATGTGAATCTATGAAAGATCCAATACTGGCTAAGAGAACGAGTTACTTATCTGTAACTTCAGTTATTTACTATTGGTATCTTTCATAGATTCAAATGCTTGAATCATTCCCAGTCGTTGAGGTGGGAATCCCACGGTACCATAGGAAAGGAGTATGCAATAATATTATCCATACTAATATAATAAAGAGAGAGCCCAAACCTTTGAGGCGGGTAATCTCAGGGACCACAGCACCAATCACAACACCCAATACAGCGTTGGAAAGGGCAGTTACAGCAGGAGGACATAGGCTATACAGACGCCCACCATATACATTTAAAAGGTAAAAGAACCGTGCCAGCAAAGTAGTCCCTTGTGGGTGTGTCTGCGTTGTGCTGTGGGCGTGTGCTGGGGGTGTGACAAAAGCTGGGGGCGTGTGGTACAATCGGCCCTTCATGCCATGGCTCATATCGTGTGCTGTGGGTGTGTGCTGGGGGCGTGGGCGTGTGCGGGGCGCGGGATTACGGAAAAAAAAGCGAGCGTTGTGCTCAATATTTCTTTTTTTTTTCTTCCCAGGTTCTGTACATTCCAGTTCCGGGTGTCCATCCTGCTCCCTTTAAATACCCCTGCACCCCATAATCATAACCCACCCTTACTCCTTAAAATACCCCAACACCCTTAAACACTAACCCATCTTAACCCTATAAATTTACCCTGTACCCCAAAACCCAAACCTATCCCTAAACCCTAAAAATACCCCTGTACCCCAAAACCCAAACCTAGCCCTGAACCCTATAAAATACCCCTGTACCTCAAAACCCAAACCTACCCCTGAACCCTAAAAATACCCCTGTACCCCAAAACCCAAACCTAGCCCTGAACCCTAAAAATACCCCTGTATCCCAAAACCCAGCCCTGAACCATAAAAATAACCCTGTACCCTAAAACCCAAACCTACCCCTGAACCCTAAAATATCCCTGTACCCCAAAACCCAAACCTAGCCCTGAACCCTAAAAATACCCCTGTACCCCAAAACCCAAACCTAGCCCTGAACCCTTAAAATACCCCTGTACCCCAAAACCCAAACCTAGCCCTGAACCCTTAAAATACCCCTGTACCCCAAAACCCAAACCTACACCTGAACCCTAAAAATACCCCTGTACCCCAAAACCCATACCTATCCATAAACCCCAAAACTACACCTGTACCCCATAACCCAAAACTATATCTGATCCCTTAAAATACCGAAACACCCCAAAACATATACTTCAGTACCCCAAAATATATACCCCTATACCCATACTTACCTTATCCAAACATTAAAAAAAACCATGCTTTTACTATTCAATCATTCACAACGAATTTCGTTGTAAATGTATGCGTGGTAAAAGCATATAAAATGTAATGCCATGCGTTATAATGGCATTGCGGAGTCATGGTACTTTCGTAATGAAAGTATGCGGAGTGATGGTATGCGGAAAGAAAGTTGCGGAATAATGGGTGTTTACCCTCCCCCGGTAAGTAGATTGGTGGCACGGCAGCCCACATCTCCAGCAACATACTCATGTTTTTTTCACCACTGATTTGAAAAATGCACAGGTCTCTCTCATTGATGGCTAGCACCGACATAGACTTTTAGACACACCTCCCGCCACAAGTTCTAGAATTGCGAACTTTAGAGCTGGGAAGCTACGTTCGAATCTCAGCATCAGCTCAACATCCGATGATTTCAGGCAAGTCGCTTTGTCTCCCCGTGCCTACCACAAATGAATGTGTTCTTCTGTAATGTAAATTGTGCTCATGCCATGTTGTCGAGTTTGCGCTATATAATATTGCAAGGAAAAATAAAGTAGGGAAACTCGAGTTCACACACTACTGAACGCGCACTCTTAAGTGCATCAGCAGTGCACTGTGAATCGGAGCGTTTCACAGGCCTGTCACAGATAAGAAATGCTATCAAAACGAAATCCTACAAAACAATATACTACTGGCCGGCAGCAATTCATACCCGGACAACGTCGGGACGGGCTGCTAGTATACAATAGAACAATAACCCCCGTATGACACTTTTTTAAGTTGGTGCAGGGTTATTTATGGGATCAGCTTTATATTTGATCCTTGTGACATTCTCTAATTTACTCTAGTCATTCTGAGTCCATTTTAAGAAAAACATAAAATCTTCATTGCAAATTCTTTATTTAGTATTTTCATAGTATTTTTTCATTATATCATTCTCCTTTTTCACATAGATCCATGTTTGACTTGTGCTCCTCTTTGTACCTGCACTGTGCAGCGATGGTCTCTTCTTGGTGTTCGTGTCGTTTTAGGGTCAGCCATTTGGACGTGGTAGGATGTTGTTTTTTTGTGTTGATGTCCCAATTATCATACTGTTCATTGTATCTCCCTCCAACCCCCATTTTTGCTTCTTTTCTGATCCTTCCTCATCTGTGCTTATGGTGTCTTGTTTTTTCTCTTCTCCCATACAGGAAACATTGGCTTACACACCAGGAGCTGCAGGTGCTTCCATATGGAGCCACCAAGACTTGCACCCAGAACCAGCAGTTCTACCCTGAAGCACCTTCACACCACTAGCAAGCACGCCAATGAACCCTCACCAATACTGCCACCAGCAACCAACGCTCAGCGCCCAGTGCACCCACCTGGTAGTCTTAGACCTGGCTCCTGGAACTATCATCCAAGGCTGCTGAAGCTGCGAGCCACCCTCCCCACCTGGAACTAAAGCTGGGAACTAATCCTCTTCTTTTGGGAACATTAAGGACCAAATAAAGGGGACTATGAACAGTATCAAAGGATACTGTCATTCCAACCATCAGCATTCCAACCTGCAGCATTCCAACCATCAGCATTCCAACCTGCAGGTCCACCAGGATCCACCCGCACTAGCACTGTGGGTACTTTTATATCAAGTTGACAAGAGGTGGGCAAGCAGCAGTGAGAGTGTGGAAGTGGCCTTCGATGTACTGACATATGCTGATGTGAGGAAACTCGGCTACCATGGTGGTAGCACGCTAGGGGTCCAGTAAGAGTGGAGTCCAGTAAACAATAGCAGGGTGGGTTTCAGGTCTAAGAAATTTGTGGTCTTAGGCAAAATGTGAATTTGCCTTTTCGGCACTCCCTTTCTACTAGCAACTAGGTCATTTTTGAGGAAGTCTGTTGCAATCAATGGCTCTTATAGTATTTCAGGGAAGCCGATGTCCAAAATAGAATGAATGTAGCACTGGTTCTTTTGAGAGTGTACACACGTTGAGTGGCATCTTGCGACAGATATCAGGGCTGTTAACCCCCAGGATCTAGTAAAAGACATGAGCATATTTATGATCTTTTCATACATAGCGGCATGAGCAATGCTGGAATCCAGCACCTTATCAGGATGGTTATTTCTGGGATCTTATGATGGGTGTCAGCTTTGGGGATCTATAGACTGGTACAGGAAGGAGGGGATCCAGCCACAGGTATCAGGGCGGGAGATCACCTGTGATTTAGGGAAAAGTTTAGAATTGGGAGGATAGCCAGGCTTTAGGGGTGACCTCTGGTGGGATCGAGCAATGAATATCGCAGCAGGAGATCACGGCGAGACCTGCTCATGTGTATCCATGCGGTGGCACATTTGGAAACTAATGACAGACAAGAGGGGAGGATTCCTGGGATCTCCTGACTTAGCTGGTGCAAGAGCAAACCTGGGATCTAGCGAGACATTTAAGTGTAGGGGGTCCCACTGTAGATGAGCCCTAGGTGTTGCGGTAAAGACGTACACTTGCTATTGAGTGACCAGTGGCATGCCCTGAACCTGACGATACGTATCTGCATGGAGGCACAGATAGGATTCAACGACAGATGTGTTGATAAAGTACCTGGGCTGTAGTATTCACAATTAAATACAATGTAATCAAAAGACTGTTGCAGAGGCAGCCCAATCAAAGGTGACGTTCCTGCACATGTAAATAGGACACACCAGCCTTTCTTTGTGTGTTGAGAGGCCTTGGATTGCACACGCATCACTGTCCTTCTGGCTCACCAAAAATTCCTATAGAGCAGTCGGGTATACAGCTAGACATTGTACTCCTGCAAGTCAACAGAGATTACTTGCAGGGTCATTTCCTTTTTATTTTGATTTATTTATTATTAAATTTATATGGCGCAACAGCTACCCAGAGGTTTCCCAGCGCCTACAGACCCATGCTGGAGAAAAAAGAAAAGTCAGAACTCTAGAGGGCGAATAACCACGTTTTGAGGCCTTTACGGAATTTTAAATAATTATGTTCATAACGAAGTGGGAGTGGAAGAGAATTCCATAAGGACGGGACCTAGTAAGCAAAGGACCGTCTTCCCATTCGTGTGAGTTTAATTCTAGGAACTATAAACTTAGCCTGATTGGATGATCTGAGAAGGCGTGTAGGAATATACGGGTGAACTAAGGTCCTAAGGTAAAGAGGTGCTGTACCGGCGTTAATCCTGGGCGTGTAGCAGAGGGCTTTGAATTCGGACCGGTTTTCTATCCTAAGCCAATGTAGGTCGCGGAGAGGCCCTGTGGTAGAGGCCATTCGAGGTAACTGGCAAAGAAGTCTGGTCTCCGAGTTTTGGACCACTTGCAGCCTCCGAATCACCTCTTTGTTAGTGTCTAAATGCAGGACGTTGCCGTAGTCCAGTCTGGACACGATCAGGGCCTGGGCTTCAGTTTTTTGTGTCAACGGTGGCAGCATCCAAATAATTTTTCTGAGCCATTTCAAAATTAAAAGGTGGTTGAGCCGACCTTGACCGCTTGCTGTCGCATGGATAGTTGAACATCTTTAATTAGTCCAAGGTTGCGGACAGATTGAGAAGGTTGGGGGAGGTCACCCATTTGCAGGGGCCAATGTTTGGGGCCCCAGAGAGTGTTGTTTCCACCGAGGATTAGGAGTTCCGTTTTTCCTCCATTGAGCTTCAAATTGTTAGTGTGCATCCTTCCAGCTATCTCTTGTAAACATGTCTGAAGAGAGGATACCTTGGAAGTGTCTTTAGTTGATAGGGAAAATATATGGTGCCAAACATTGTCTCCCGACAGCCTTTGATTTTCCAGCCCGAAGAGCTTTAATGGGAACAGGAGAAACTGGTGCAATCATATTTGCTAGAAAGCGGGACGATGCCCCCACCTGACTCCGGCGAATGCAGGAGAGGCTCCTCAGACAGGACCGAAGGTCCATTACAATCCCCACTTTAGTGCGGGATGTGGGGGCCCTTATCTTCTGGATGTTCTTCAGACTTCTCTAATAGACGTCATGATTCCTGCACAAGCCCCTCCCACACGAGCAACACGTGCTCCTGGTTCCATCTTTCTAAGACTAGAACATTCCACACCTTGTCTGTTGGGTTTAGGGAAGTTCTGAAATTGGGTGTTATGGAGGTGTAGTTTCACTTCTGTGTGGTGGTTTTGAGTACCACCACTGGTGGTGGGGGTCCTCCCTACCTGTAGTAAACTTGGGGAAAAAAAGCAATGTTCAAATGGCAACAGAGAGGGTCGAAGTAGTTTTACCTGTGCAGCTCTGTACAGTGTTTATGAACTTGGAAACCCTTGTACCTGGCCTTAAACACTATCAGGATGTCTGTTTTGAAACCCAGGTGCCACCCTTGCTGGTCCGACCTGACTGAGGGAGCTGTATTACAGACGTGCATGTAGTAGTTTGTCACAGGCATGCTTAAAATGAGTTGACGAAAATGTGCCTGTGATTTGGGTGAAGGTGGTGTAGTCCTCCTGCCGGATGGTCCAAGTCCACAACTCTGGCTCAATGTTTTCATGTAGTGCTTCCAGTGGCCTGAACTTTTGTGCAATTGTGTTATGCATACTATGCAAAAGCAGCCTGGGGCAGCGCTTGAATGGATCTTCTGTCGAATTTATGTAAATTATGGCACAAAAGTATGGAGATGTCAATATGGGCTGCAGTGCTTGGAACTGAGAGAGAAATCATTTGACTTTTCACATCTTCCAGGAAGGAAAATGGTGCTTTGGAATCACCAAAGTTCCAGAAAGAAGCAGCAACAACTTGCATTGTGAGCAGCCACATTAATAATGGGCCCTGAACCACTGAGTGAAAGACTGTGGTGCATCATCACATGTCATGCTTTAATCAAAAGACCGTCGAAGAGGCTGGTAAGACAAATGCAACGCCCTGCACTGTTAGGAATCCAATCGACATTGACTGGAACTATCGTGAAGTGTAGCAAGCATTTAGAGAGTATCAGCCTGCACAGGAGGCTGGACAGCGACAATGGACTCCTTGGTGGTGCATTAACAATTCAAGTACTGCCAGTAGAAGTCCCTCTACCATAGATGACACAACCACACATTCCTCTTGTGCACAGCAGGCCTGGTCCTCATTCTCTGCTGTTGAACTGGCTTCTCTACTATCAGACCAAATCCTCTTGTACAGAGACACCTCTGCTCCTTTTTTTCGTGTTGGGATTCCTCATGTAGGTCAGAAATCCCTTGCACTTCCCTTTCACAGGTTGCAGGGTGCGGTTCCCTAAATCGCTTGGAAGCAAGCTTCCATCGTGGTGCCGTCCTGTAGATTTGGCCTGCTCCATTTCTTATTGTATTGAGACCAAAACCTTGGAGCTTGAGCCTGGGCTGCCACTCGCGACTCGTGGAATGTTGGTTGGGACAGCTGTTTTTCATTTTTGTGGAGTTTTTGAGTACTGCCAGCAATGAGGGTCTTCTGTACAGCAACACATTTGTTGAGATACATACTCATCTCACTTTAGCCTCCTCCTCCAAAGTATCCAGGGAAGCAAAAAGTCCATACTGAGAGTAGGGACCTCAAACTGGGCACCACTGGGGGTCAAACACACATCAGAAAGGCACTTAGTAAAGCATTGTGTCCAGGGATTCTGGACACTCTCATTGACAAGGACAGATGCCAAAACTTGCCTGTGTGCACTAGGGTTCGATATCTGGCAGGAACACAATGATGAGATCTTCAGGTGTCTGACTCCAGGACCCTCAGAATCCCAGCACACAAGCATCATGTTTGGAGTACATGCAAGAACCGGGGTGGTGCCCAACGGGCTCCTCGAGGAGGCTGTGTGCCAGAGATCTTTTTCTCTGCCTCATAGTTTGGATCGTCAGACTGACTCCCTCTAGTTTTGTGGGCGGGGCACATCACAAAGGTTAGATTGGTCTCAAAAGGTGTAGAATTAAAATCACCTAGAGGCAACCCAATCGCCTTTATTCCTCATGTGCTTTTGTTGGAGACTGGAAACAGTGAGAACTCCTGAAAATATAGTGGTCCCAATGTTCAATAAATGGTCAACATGTTTCGGCCCCTCTAAGCCCAAACAAAAGGTCAATGGTAATTCATCAGGGCTGGAAAAGGAATGCCTGATCTACTACCGAGGGCACCTGAGGTATGTGGTTAAAGTCTATCTGACGTATGTGGTTAAGGCCCACTAAAGTGACTTAGATAAGTGTACTACAATGTGTTAACGGCTTACCAACTTCGTAAGGAGGTAAATTCCTATCAAAGTTTGTGACCTGAAAAGCAAAAAACACAGATGAATGCACGCCACATCGGTGGGTGAAGGTCTGTGCTTCCTGTAAAAGACACCTTTGTTGACCTAATCTGGGCTGATGACCAACATTTGCATATTCATTACAGAACTGAACACCCATTTGTGGATTTCAATATAATGGAGGACACGTGCTAAACCGAAATTCCTCTCACCCACTCTTTTTTTTTTTTACTACTCTACATGCAAGGACTCCATTACCCAGCAGCCTCCCACAACACGTCGCAAGCACGGAGTCTAGTTTGCCAAGTCAAGACTTTAAAACCCAAATCTTAAGGTGATTTGTGGTTCTCAGTAAATCCCTAGTCTAGTGAGATGCTCCCGACGCTCATTGAAGCTTTAAGAACAGGATTTCTGGATCCAAACTCTAACCTGTGTAATCTATTTAGACCTAACCGTATCAACTGGGAAGCTTAGATGTCTACTCCTGGGGTTATTTGTTCTCGTCCTTTCCATTCCACCTCTCTGGAGCTTCAGAGTCTTCGCTTCTTCCCTTTTTCACCCATTTGCTCTTCTGCGCACTGTCCCACCTGTCCGTTCTGAGGCCCTGGTCCTTCGCTCCATCTCTTTCTTCTAGCAGTCTACCAGGCCATGCTTATGTTAGTCCTTTCTATGGAGTTGTGAGGACTTGAAGAGATTCTCCCACCAAGCTGGATGGAAAACTGCACAGGACTCGGTTCAACAGGGCAATGCAGGCTGAATAACATAGAATTGCTACACAACATCCACGTTTATTCTCGAAATGCACCAAATTCTGAAAAATCCACTAGAATGATTCAAAACATTATAGAAACCGCTGCCCTCGGATTCCTCAAAAAGTCCCCACGTTTTTCAAAAGGTCCCAAATGGTTTAAACTTTTCCTTTAAAATGGTAAAAATAAATTCTGAGAATATCCTTATTGTTTCACGACTATCCCCAGCAACGTCCAAGGCAACATGTGTTCAAGCCTGTCTGCCATTCTGCAAGGTCACCCCATCACAGTCACGGTGTTTGTGCACCAATCTGCAGAGACATTTCAAATTAGCTGCAGTTCAGTTGTTCAACCATGTTTTTCTGTCTTCATATGCACTGCAAATAGCATGTATATTAGTTGGCAGATTAAGGGAAAATTTGTGACAGAATCTTTGATTCAATACCTACCCTACCCCTGCCTTGCCTTTCAGAGGCGAGGTGAGAAAGCTTATAAAACGATATATTTTCAACCTGTACACTCCTTCAGCTGTTTGATTGGATCTAGCTCTGTCTGATTCTGGCTGGCAGCCTAGAATTCACTAAATATTTAGTTTTCTAGACTTTCTGCATTTTTCCCCAATCGATGACCTTTCTCTGTCATTTCTGTTGCAGAGGAGAAAGTCAGTGTCAACTCTACCCCAAGAATGCAATCTTCTGGGCCTCTTGGCTGTTGGTATGCTAGTTCTATGTGGGCTTACAGTGGAGCAGAAGGCAGCATAGAAGCATATGAAAACATATATTTCCAATCTCTGTGTAACCCAAGAAAGGCATAAGTGGTAAGCTGACCTCTGTCACCCAGTTCGTCCAGCCAAGAGAAAATACAGGAATTACTAGATGACTTGTTTTAATACATTTCACAAAAGATGCTCTTTCCTCATATGGCACTCTCACGCAGGAGCATTTCAGTGGATAGTTGGACCCATATGTGTTCTTTAGGTGCTGCATGTGGGCATACCAGACCTGCATAAGTCTAAACAGGCATTCTGGTCTGCAGGGCAAATACTTAATGTCTCTAACTAAGATTCTTCTGCACAGGAGCAGGACTGCAGGAAAATGGTGTAAAACCACCTGGTTCTGATTAGGCACACCACAGGGAACCTCTGGGTGTGTGGCAGTCCTTATTACTTATGATTGACCAGAAACCATTGCATATAATGCTCCAATACATTGTGCCTCACAATTCAATTTGATCCTCCTCCGGCAGGAAAAAAGCTTGTCTGGGGAAATGGGCACATACCCTGATCCCAATGGGTGCCCTGGTTCTAAGGATACCAGTCATGCATAGAAATGCAGAATGATTGCTTCTTACTAATGGTGAAATGGACATTGGCCAGAGACCTCTGTTTATTTGCAGTAGAAGTGGAGGACAGTAAAGAAGCATAGGGAAATCATATATTTACTTATTTGACACAACCATGGGTGTGTCAGTGTATAGCATCCTTCCTTACTCATTCATTGCATGAGAGAAGGAATCACTGATTATTCAGCACCTGTGTTACTTGCATTCCATGTCTGAGGGTCTCCATGAAAAGAGGAGATTATCTTGGTAAGAGTGCTCATATACCGACTGGTGTCTCTCTTTAGTCAAGAGATATTATGGAAACACTAGTCCTCTATATCTACAGGAGCCATCATAACTCTGCCACGCTCCCGCATAATTCAGCTTTCATCTCTCTCTCTCCTCTGTGAGGCTGGTACATCTCTACTCTCAGTCTCCACAATTTGCGTCCAATTCCTGTGTCTCTTGTCCTGCATTTTGTTCCTTTATCCCCTCCTTCACCCATCTTACCCTTTGCCGCGCCTGTGCCTCAGTCCTCTCCATCCTCTTCCATGTGCCTGGTCCCTCGGTCATCGATCAGGTGCCTTGGTCTCTGCTCCACGGGTCTTAGATTTTACTGTCCCTCTGTGGATTCACGTGGCTGGTGCCACATTCATCTCTCATCTTCTTGTTCCTTTTTCCACACTCTAATCAGTGTTGTGATTCAGTTCCCTTGCTCGTCCAATGCGGCTTTTGTCCTCTCTTACATCAGTTTTGTGCTGAAGGGCCTTCTATCATTCTTCTCTCAAACTCCGTCTCATTCGGATTTCACCTTGTCCTCTTCTCTCATTCAGACAAGGCTTCACTCCATTCTCATAAAGTTTTAACTTCTGTGCTCTGAATCGTGATGATTGCCCTTTGGCTCGCGCCTTGTCTTTTTTATCTTATCTGGCTTGTGCCTTGCAACTTTGTCATCTGTCTTGTGCTTGATGCCCCCCTTGCATCAGTATAGCACCTCAGACCATTCTCCGCGTTGGTCTTCTGTGATACTTCACTATCATTCGACTAGTACATTGGGCTTTCTCAAGGCGTGGAATAAAAATAACACGGGGAAATTCAAAATAGTTGATAAGTAGTTTCCAGATTCTACCTAACGGCTAATGGTTGCGTTAGCGGCTCAAGGGGCAATGGACCCTATTTAAGTGGAACCAGCAAGGAGTCCTGAAAGTCTCTGTGCAGGTTAACATAGTCAAGCCTGGTTCGATGGGACGGGTAAGGAGATATAGTCCCAGTGGAAGTTTCATTCCCTGCGTTGGTCTTCTTTGATACTTCACTATCATTCAACGAGTGTATTGCGGCCCCCTCTTCTATGGCTCAGGGCTTGCTCAGTTTTCTCATCTGACTGCCCTTTCATTTGGAGCTACATGCTGTCACGCAGGAGATCTCTTTGACCTGATTTATTCGTATGGACACCGGGAGATTTGTACCCCTTTGGTCCTAATACAATAACCAAGGAGCCCAGTGAGAGCCCTACCATGACCTGAACGCACACCGACTCTTCTTCTTCAAGTGCTCCTTTTGTCCTGATGAAGACCCCGCTGTGAGGCCACCACTCACCCTCCTCGTCACTGGGGTCGAAACGTAGACCGTCCTACTGTTTTTCACATGCTCATAGTACTTAATGTTTAAGTTGTATGGTACCTATGAGTAATGTATATACATGAACTAGTTGACTACTATTAGGCTGTGAAGGTCTATTTGTACATAGTGTGTATTGTATATTGTGTCACAAACACCTTTACCCTGTCCATCACTTACCAATTCACTTTCACTACTCCATTACCCCGTCCTTTCCATTACACTCATGAGCACTACCAATAAGTTCTGTATAACCAATTAACTAATGCTTTGAATATTAATTGCATTTAGTGTCTTTGAAGTACTAAGAAATTAAATTCCCTTTCGAAATCACTTTCTTCAAATCTTTTGGTGATCATTCTTCCTTTTTGTGTTTTAAGTTGTATAAATGTTTTCAGAATGTCTAGCTACTCCGACCAACTGCTATAACGTACTGCAGTTTTCTCATCTGGCTTGTGCTGAGCTCGACTCGCAAACCCAGATTGGGTCTCTGGTCCACGCTTCTTCCGCTATAGAGCTCGGCATTCTCTCTCATCCATTGTGTGCTTTGTTCTGCTCTCTCATCTGACATGCACCGTGGTCCCCCATCTCAATTCAATTCAGTTCTTTATTCAGGTACAAAAGTATCCATAAAAGTACATGCAGAAATAAATAAATATATTTAAAAACAATAACACGCTTTTACGTTTTCATTCTAAGATGATAAAATCTGTGAAATGAAACAGCAGTAGTGCCCTAACATTAAAACTACAGGGTTGTCATAGTACAACGGGCCCGCACGTCAATTTTCAAGAACTTTCCTACATGAAAAATGCATTCATCGTTGTTCAATTGAAGCAACTTACGGTACGCAACTCTAAAATCAGTAATACGAAGCCTCTTGATTAAAGGTAATAAAATATTCTTTGTATACAGGGAATAAAAACCACAGAACAATAAGAGACGTAACATGGATTTGCCTGATCTCCCATTGCTCGGGCAGGGGATGGTATCTAAGTTTGTTTGAAAACCTAATGGGAAGCCTAGTAAGTATTTACCAGTGCCTGCCCTAAGGCGAAACAACAAACTACGCTCCCATTGCCCAAGGGACTTGTCAGATACCTTGGGATTAATTGGTTTCTTCTCGTATTCATGTTCAGGTTAGCGGTCACTCGCGTCTTGGCAGATCCAGTTGTTAGTCTATCAGCTAGTAATAAATTGGACTAGTTGGACTGCAGTTGTTTCTTACTGATAATGTATGGGCTTCCGAGGTTCTCAAACAACTGTTGGTAACCTGCCTTACATAGACAAGATTCTACATATGCCAGCCAAGGAATGCTCCTGCCTTTGTCACACAAGAGACAGTCTGTAATAATGTCTCTGGTGAGACATGCTTCCGTGGTTCTCAACTCGGCAAGCCACAACAACTGAGGACGGGCGCTAATATAATCTTCAATAAAAGGGATATCAAATTCTCTGTGGCAAATCAAGTTTGGGGTGGAGATCAGGGCCCCCAAGAATCTTCTGCAGAATCTATTTTCTTCTGCTTGGATTAAATTACATTTATTGATACCTCACACTTCAGTCCCATGGGTAGCAATTGGGAGGCATTGCATTTTTAAAATCTTCAGTAGAGGGACAGGTGCTCCACCTTTCCTGGGTTGCTATGTGCGCTCTCTATCAGCCATTGTCAGCAAAAACCAGTCCCAGATAAGGAAAAGTGCTCGTGCATTTCAAACTAAAATCACCCACAGCTAAAGATGCCAAATTATGCTTCTTTGGGCCGCATATCAATATAAAGGATTTGCTCAAATTAGTGCGTAAATCCAACGATGCCACGACCTTTACAAAACCATGTATTAACAGACGAAGGTCCTTCGGGGTATGAATTAACTTAGCATCGTTGGCATATAATAGCGATGGTAAAAAAGATCTTTTGACTTTAGGGCCATCAGGGGTGGTAGATAGTAAAGAAAAGGATGAAGATCATTTATATGCAGAATAAAGAAAAGCGAGGCCAAAACACATCCTTGCCTAACACCTCTATGGATATCCACGTCTCGAGACACCTCCCCCTGGGAATTAATTCATATTCTAGCTTCATGGCCCTGTGCAAATATGCAAAAAAGTGCACCAGTGCTTTATCCACGCCAAGGGTTAATAAAGTGTACCACACGGTTTACACTGTCAAAAGCAGTGGTCAAATCCATCAATACTAGATAAATTTGGAAATTTTTAGCTGTGGTGTATTTTCCTATTAGCAAATTAAGATTAACTGCTCGAAAGTGCCTGTCTTGGATCTAAAACCATATTGACTGGGCTAGAATACTGACTTCTCTGCCGCCCATTCCTTTATGCGATTGTATAGGACCCTACCTTAAATGTTTAAAGCTGTGTCTATTAATGGTATGGGTCTATAACAACGGGGCTGAGGGCGATCTCCTTTTTTTAAAAATGAGCACAATAATTGATGCTGACCAAGTGTAATGTGCGGGGGCAAAAGTGAGACTGTTAATAACATTCAACAATAATGGTGCACAGAATCAGGGATTATGTTTGAAAAGGTCTATTGGGACCCCGTCGGGGGCGGGGGCCTTGTCCCCAGTACTCTGGTTTATTGCATCCTCAACTTCCTCTAGGGTCAGTTGCACTAAAGCAAAATTTGCTTCTGGGAGGGGGTTACTATCAGGACAGTCCAGGGCGTAGACATTAGTAAAATGAGCTTCCGAGGCCTGACTTATGATGTTGCAACTAATCTTTGACTCAATCTGATTCAATTGCTTCAGCTCCTTTACGGCTGCCTAGAAAAGATTGCTGTTCTTATCATGTGCCATTAGTACTAGGGAATCCCGCTGCGGATCTAATAGTTCCCTTTTCTTAGATGTGGTCATCCGTTTGTACGTGTTACGAGATTCTGCCACATCTTGAGGGATCCTCTGAACTGCCGTAAGTGCCTGTCGCAATTGGTGGTTATTGATGGAGCACTCGCTGTTGAACCATCTGGGCCTTTTAAACGATGGTCCTTTCGGAATCATAAGCTCTTTTTTGATACAGTTGCAAAGGTGCACAAAGTCTACTGCTGCAGGATGGTCGGCATCAGGCTCAGCAAGACAAGCCCACAGGCAAATTCTCACTAATCACTTTCTGGAATAAATATAAAGGTGTGATAGCCCTCCGTTTCAATCTTAAACCATCAAATGAGGGATCGAGGTTACCAGCCCCGATCTCGCTATTATAAGAAGGTGTTTGGTGCCAGGGTAAAAACTACTTAAATTGGGTTATGATCACCATAGCTAGAGTGCAATCATATCTTGAATATTGCAAGCTGTATTGTTCACTTTGTTTAATAATGAATAATGATACATATATGTGGTGAACGTTTTTTCATGTAATAAGACAGAAAAGTTACAAGTAATTGCGCAAACTCGGACCATTTTCCCTGTACTGCACCATAGCTAGAGGGCATCCCTTTCCCAGATACCAAAAGAGCTTCAAGATTATATAATATAAGAAATAATCAATTATGGATGTGTGACCTCGGCCACTAAATGTAGGCAGTGGTTCAATATTTGCACGAGCGATATTTATTACATTTTCTAGATCATGGGCAGTCAAAAACGATGCCAGCAAACGTCCCCTGACAACAGATTGGTTTTGTACGCAAATGCTATCAGTGGTTGACGGTGGCATCTTTTGTAAAAGCGATGATGAAACTTAATAAACTCAATCTTGCATTGAAATCACCCCCTAGACAATACCTGGCCCGATGGCCATTATCAGTGACAGTTATCTGGAGGGCAGATATATATTCAAGCAAGGTTAGAATATTTGTGTTAGGCACATTTATACAATGGGTATTATAGAAATTAATTGAATATATGGTAGGACCTCTTTTGTACCTCTTTACTAAAAAATTGTCATTGATTAACTCTAAAACCTTCATGTTGCCTCCTGCCTTAATATTCACCCAAATGACCAACCCGCCCTGACCTAAAAGGAGTTGCTGGGTTAAAATGACATACAAATCCATCTACATGTATTTCGTTCATCAGCCATGTCTCCTGAAACATTAGGATAACGAACTGACTGATTAAAAGAAGTCAGTCTGGGCATGACAGACGGAGGCACCGAATATTCAGCACCTGTGTTACTTGCCTTCCATTTCTGCAGGTCTCCATGGAAAGAGGTGATTAGCTTGGTAAGTGTGCTCATATACGGACCTGCGGCCCTCTTTAGTTGACGGGTAACTGTAATACATAGGGGCAAAATGGGGATTCAGCATTCGCAATATTTTTGGGATATTATGGAAACACTAGTCCTCAATAGGTACAGGAGCCATCATGACTGTGCCACGCTCCTGCATAATTCAGCTTTCATCTCTCTCTCTCTCCTCTCTGAGACTGGTACATTTCCCCTCTGTCTCCACAATTTGCTTCCACTCCCTGTGATCCTGTGTCTCTTCTCGCGCATTGTGTTCCTTGATCCCCTCCTTCATCCATCTTACCCTTTGCCCCTCTCACTCGCCTGTGCCTTGGTCCTCTCCATCTTCTTTCGTGTGCCTGGTCCCTCAGTCATCGATCAGGTGCCTTGATATCTGCTCCATTTGGCTTAAATGTTACTTTCCCCTCTGTGGTTTCACGAAGCTTGTGTCTCGTTCATCTCTCATCTCCTTGTTCCTTTTTCCACACTCTAATATAGCCTTATAGCCAGCCAGCTATTAAAGGCCCGCTCCAGCATTAAAGGCCCGAGCCGAAGACGAGGGACTTTAACAAGGGTGTGGGTAGAAGCATGGAGCACTCCATTGTATTCAATGGAGCTCCCAACATTCCAGTGTTCTAATCAGTGTTGTGATTCAGTTTTGTCCTTTCTTACATCAGTTTGGTGCTGAAGGGCCTTCTCTCATTCTTCTTTCAAGCTCCCCTTATTCGGATTTCACCTTGCCCTCACATTCAGATTGTGCTTCACTCCATTCTCGTCCAGTTTTAACTTCTGTGCTCTGAATCATGAAGGACATACTTTGGCTCAGGACTTGTCTTTTTTAAAAATCTTATCTGGCTTGTGCCTTGCAACTTTGTCATCTGTCTTGTGCTTGATGCTACTCTCTCATCAGTATGGTCCCTCAGACCGTTCTCCGTGTTAATACGTAGGAAAGGAAGGGGTGGAAATCCCAGAACTTGCCTGTCCTTGATCAGTGGGTAAAGTCAGAGTGCTCAGCTGTTCTTAATAACAGGAAACCCAAATCCATTAAGACGTAGGCCATAGAGAGATGAAAGACAGAGCTGAGTGTCTATAAAATACGTTATTTTGTAGTTCCAATATATTATAAAGATCAGTAGACATAGGTTATTGGGAAATAGTTTTTCTTTTTCTTAGATTTGGATAAGGTTCCAACACAAGAATCGCATTGCGTAAGTAACAGCCAACAAGTATTTCATCACATCCCGGTGTGCAGGCCTCGGGCTTTCTCAATGTGTGAATTAAAAATTACACAGGGAAATTCAAATAAGTTGATAGATGGTTTGCAGGTTCTCGGGTCCGGTTGCCTTAGCGGTTTAAGGGGGCCATCCCGGCAATGGACCGTAGTTAAGTGGAACCTGCAATGAGTCCCGAAGGTCTCTGTGCAGATCAACAGAGTCATGCGCGGTTCAATGGGACAGAGAACAAGACGGTCCAAGCAGTAATCTCCTTCTCTGCGATGCTTCACTATCATTCGAATAGTCCATTGTGACCCCCTCTTTAAAGCCTCATGGCTTATTCAGGTTTCTCATCTGGCTTGTGCCGAACTCGACTTGCAAGCCCAGATTGTGTCTCTGATCCACGCTTCTTCCGCTATAGAGCTCGGCATTCTCTCTCATCCATTCTGTGCTTTGTTCTTCTCTCTCATCTGATACGCACTTGTGGTCCCCATCCAATATGGGTTTCTATTTCTCCTTCCTTATTCTGCGTCTCACTTTACTCTCTCATCCAGCCTTCAACTTCTTTTATTCTGTTGTCTATGCTTGGCTTTTGCCCCATCTCTTTGTCTTCATCTTTACCAGTCCCCTCAGCTGACTTGTCCCTTGCGCCTCTCTCTTATGACTTGTTTCCTGTGACCCTCTCTTATCTGACTTAACCGTTCATCTCCTCTAACATCTTGTTTGCGTTTTGTTCCGCTCTCTCATCTGGCTTGTGCTTCATTCCCCTCTAATCTTTAGAAAACACCTAGCTTCTTACTCTCATTCAGCCCCCTCTTTGTTCTGGCTCAAGCCTTGCTTCTTCTCTCCTCCATCTTTCCCTTGCTCCCTTCACCCATCCTTGTGCCTCGGACCCTTCAACTTCTTTCATTTGCCTGTTCCCTCTCTCATCCTTCAAGCGCCTTCTTATGTGTTCCATTGGGCTTCAATTTCACTCTGCGAACATCTTGTGCCTCTTGCCACTCTCATATCGGGTTAGCTCCATCAGTCCTTCTCTTATCAGCCTTCTTCACTTCACCATTTTCAATTGATCTGTGCCTTGCTTTTCTCTCATCGTCTTATCCAGCGCATGCCTTGTTCTACTCTTATTCAGTTTGCAACTCTCTCCGATCTGGTTTGCCCCTCCCTCCCTTGACGTATCAATCATGCATTTATTCCCCTCACTCATCCATCTTGTGCCTTTTTTGGTTCATATTCATTGTATGCCACGGTTCTTCTCTGATCCATTCTTGTTCTTACCTCTTTTTCTCTCACTGGCTTGGACCTCATTTCCTTCTTCTGTCAATCAGCTTACATCCAGCTCCCCTACATCATCTGTGGTATTCCGGCCTTTGTTCTCTTTCGGATATTCTAATTTCTTCACTACTTTGACCCCCCATTTACATCCATTTTTACCACAAAAGTAAGACGCTCCCTTACACTAAATGAAATTAAATTTGTAACGCAAATCTAGTATTAACCCCTACCAGGATTTGAACTTTATTATAACTAATTAAAAAATACTATGCTAAAGTACTTCAGTAAATAAGTTAACTTGATAGCTAATACTGTGTTCATTACAAGTAAATGAAATCTAATTATATACATTTAAATTTATAAAATTTAATTTAATTAGCTACCTTACCTAACGCTGAAAATAACACTATCCAAACTTTAAACTAAATCAAATTAATTGGATGTAATTTAATTTTATTAAATTAAAAAAGGAATCCAAAGGTAAATCTAACCCTAATGCTAAATAAAGTTGTAACAACTAGATTTTGTATATTACCTTAAGCTAATTCCTACACTAACCGTATATTAATTACAATGACATAAAATATATTGGTACTAAATACCATACACTAGATTACCTTTACCTTTACCAACCCTAAAATGTGCTTTCCATACTCTATATTAAGTTGAATTAAATGTTATTTAATGACATAAGTATCTGTTCTGTGTTTCGAATAGTTTCTCGTTGCAATATTAAATTAAATTGAATTAAAGCATGAATTTATGTAGGTATAATTATGTTTGAAAAAGTAAGCAAGCCCACCCTAATACTAATTCTATCTCAATCTTTCAATGAGAGTAGAATTAAAAATAAGAATTATGTAAAATGTAGGAAGCAATCAACCTACATGATATTAATGTAGAACAAATTACATTTAAGAAATTACTGTAAGTTAAAACAGATTCTAACCCTGAACAGATTTAAATTGAATTATACTCTTAAAAAGTAAATGAGCTCTAACCCTAATGCAACTTATATACCAATCATCTTGCAATTAAGTACAATTAAAATATATTAATTATGTAACCTTTAAGAAACAATATACCTAAATATTATTAATACAAATTATGTAACATTCACCCACTAATGCTTACCCTTGAATTTCCCTTTTTTTCTGTCTCATCATCCTTCTGTGATATTCTCAGTAGTGATAATGTTATTGTGTAGGATGGTCGATTGTTGATGCACTCCACCGATTAATGTTTAAGTCTTTAGAAAAAGGCCCTGGCTTCTTTAACAGGGTCAGTGATTCTCACCTTACAGCGTGGCTTTAATCTTTATCCGGCTTGAGTTTTGCACCCCTCGTCTGGATTGTTCCTCTTTCCCTTTCCCATACGGTGTGTGCCTTGATCCCTTCTTATCCAGATTGTCCCTTGTTCTACCATTATTTAGTTTAGTTCCGATCTGGTTTGTCTCTTCCTCTCTTTTCTTATAAATCATGCTCTTATTCCCCTCACTCATCTATCTTGTGCTTTATTCAGCTCATATTCATTGTATGCCACGGTTCTTCTCTGATCCATTCTTGTTTATACCTCTTTTTCTCTCACAGGCTTGCACCTCATTTAATTTTCTGTCATCCAGCTTACATTGAGCTCCCCTACATAATCTGTGTTCTTCTCTTGTCCCTTTTTACATCTATTTTGCGTCTTGTTCCTCTTCATCCATCTTGGTTGTTCTTCCACTCTCTCATCAGTGCCTTCATGTTTTGTCTCATCTATCACCGTTCAAGCTCTGCTCATCTGATTTGCGTCTTACTCCTCGCCGTTATCTATAGCATGCGTCTGTCTCATGCATATTCCACTACACGCCTTGGTCCAATCTCTCGTCTGTATTATGTGCAGTTGCTTTCTCTTGACCATTTTGTGCATCAATGTGCATCTCATCTGGCTTGTGCCTATATCTCCTCCCTCTGGTCTTGGTCGTTCTTCTTTTTTGGTGACTCGCTGTCACCTGCATCGTGCCTGATCCCGTCTCACATCAATCTTCAACCTTGTTTGACTCTTATCCACACTGACCCTTTATTCCTCCTCTCATCCTTTTCTGGTCTTGTTTCTCTCTCATCTGGTGTGTGCCTTGCAATTCTCATCCCCCTTATGCGTCATGGCGCTCCCGTCGTTATAGTGCCACAGACCCATCCATTCTTGGTCTTCTTTGATGATCCTCTTCCGTTCATTTAGTGCATTCTGCCCTCTCATCTGCTTCATGATATCCTCAAGATTTTTCATCTTGCTTGTGCCGAACTTCATTCTAAGATCCACAGACCATGTCTCTGTTTAATGTTTCTTCCACTTTGTGCCTTGGTTATCTCTCTCACCCATTCGGAGCTTTGCTCTGCTCTCGGACATGGCTTCGGCATTGATCCCCCCCATTTCTTGTGGCTGATCTCTTTATCCCCTCCCCCTTATTCGGTGTCTCACTTCCTTCTCGCATTCTGCTTGCACCTTGCTTCATTCTGTTGTCCATGTTTAGCTTCACCCCCTCTCTTAGTCGTCAATCTCTGCCAATCCTCTTTATTTATGAATCGTGTCCACCATGTTTTTTGTGTTGATTCAATCCTCTCTCTGATCTGGCTTGTGCTTTACTGCTTCTCTCTCATCCATC
This sequence comes from Lissotriton vulgaris, assembly GCF_964263255.1. Taxonomy (NCBI): domain Eukaryota; kingdom Metazoa; phylum Chordata; class Amphibia; order Caudata; family Salamandridae; genus Lissotriton; species Lissotriton vulgaris. The sequence goes on from NC_141700.1 coordinate 62,535,502, forward strand.
TTGCCCATGCTCCCCTCAGCCATCCTCTTGCCTCGGTCTCCCCTCTTCTTTTTTTTTGCCTGTTCCCTCTCTCATCCTTCAAGAGCCTTTTCATGTGTTCCATCAGTCTTCCCTCTCATTCTGCAAACATCTTGCAGTCTGTGACTTTCTCACATCAGTTTATCTCTATCGGTATCTCTCTCATCATCCTTCTTTACTTGTCCATTTTCAACAGATCGGTGCCTTCCTTCCTTCCTTTTTATCTGGCTTGTGTCTTGTTCATCTCTCATCTATGTTGTGCCTTTGTCCCTTCGCACTTAGTGTGCAGCAAGTTACCATCTTTTCCTCTTGGGTACTTTCTGCCTGATCACAACCATCCTGCACTTCCCATCTATTTCTCATTTAGAGGGTGTTTCACTTTTCTTTCTTATTCAGCTTCTTCCGCTTCATCCTCCTAATTTTGCTTGTATGCTGCTTCTTTCTCTCATTAGCCTTGTTCCTGGGCCGCTCTTTTTAATCTTAATCATAGCTACACTCGCGTTGTGGTCACACATTACTACCATTCGTCTCGCACTATTTCGCCCTTGCATTTTGCATATTTAAATATACATTGAACATGAGATAAATACAAAGATAAGTATTTAGCAACATATATTGACATATTAACCTTAAATTATTAATATTGCACTTAATTTATTGAAGGTAACCTAACTAAACACATAGAATTACAAACTCATTAAGGTGAAGAGAAGATGATATTTATAACATTCACAGCCTTGTTCCAGTACATTCAATTCATTAATCTATATTGTAATACAGCCACCATCCTATAATGATCCGTAGACTCCTTTTCTTAGAAATATATTCTGTCAGAGAATTCTTATCTGCGTTGTTGCTCTGTTCATCTTTCATCCATATTATGTCTCATTTGTCTTGGGCTTTTCACCAGTTAATCATCCATTTCCTGCATTTGTTCCTGTTCTGATATTCTAATTTCATCACTACTTTGACCCCCCCCCATTTACATACATTCAAACTGTTAAAGAAACACTAGCCCTTACACTAAATACCTTAAATACGTAGCTCAAAAATAGTAGTAACCCCTACCATGATTTGAACTGCATTATATTTAATTTAAAAGTACTATGTTAAAGTAAATATTCTTCAGTAAATATGTTAACTGGATAGGTAATAATATATTAATTACAATTAAATGAAATTTAAATATATAAAATAAAATGCCTCCCCCCCTTCTCTCATCAGTCGTGTGCTTATACCCCTCATTCATCCATCCATCCTGTGCTTCATTTTACTCTCGTCTATTGTATGGCTTGGCTGCTTCTCACATCAGTTATTGTTCCCACCTCTTTTTCTCTCACTGGCTTGAACTGCTTTTTCTTCTCTCATCGACCTGACGTCTTACTCTCTTACATCATGTGCATTGTTTTTCTGTCCCTTTTTCATCCATCGTGTACCATGTTCCCTTCATCTTTCTTGGTATTGTTCACGCTCATCCATGCCTTCATCCCTTGCCTCATAATCCTCTTTCCTGTCCCCCTCACGAGACATCTCATCTCCATCATCCATTTTATGCCACAGCGTTGTGTATCTTCAACGACATTTCTTGGTCCAATCTCATCTGTATTAATCTCAGTTACCTTTTCTTGCTCCCCTCTCTCATCAGTGCAGTACCGTGCTGGACTCTCAGCCACATTGAGTCTCAGTCTCTCTCATCCTTCTCTTATCCTATTTCTCTTCCCCATCTGGGTTGTGGCGTGTTCCGCTCTGTCGTCCATATTGGGCCTCAGCCCCTTCTCATCCATCACTTTTCTCTCCACCTCATCCTCCTCCGCTTTGCGTCTTGATCTTTTCCATCCCCTGAAATGTGCCTCACTTGCTTGTCTCATCTGCTCTGTGCCTTGATCCACTCTCGTCTTTGTGGGTCTTGGCCTCTTAGGTCATTCAAATTGTGCTTTACTTCATCCTTTCTTCATATTTGTGTGCCACACCCTTTTCTCACTCCTTCTTTTAGATGTCTTTCCAATATTAACTCTTGTGTCTTAGTAGAGTGATCTATTCTATGCCCTTAAGAAGATATATCTTCCAAGTGGAGTTGAAGTAAAAGTTTTTTTGTTTTTTATCTGGCTTGCATCTTGCTCCCTGCCTTATCCAGAATGTGCAAATCGTATTTGTCCATCCAGTGTGTATCTTGGCCTCCCCTCATCCGTCTTGTGGCTTGGTCCACTCTAATCCATCTTGTGCCTCAGTCATGTCTTTCATAGTGCTTCTTCCTTACTCCCCTCCCTCTTTGTGTTGTGCCTAATTCCACTGCTTCTTCTTTGTTGTCCCTCTGGTCACTTCTCTCATCAGCCTTCTTCCCTTGGCACCCACACACCTTACCTCTCATAGAATCCTCCATGCGGAGTATAAGTAAGGACAAGATGGGCATTAGGAATACGTGTCTTAAGCTATCAAATTTGGTAAACAAATTCACTGCAAAATTTAGGAGCATTTCGGGGATGAATAGAGACGCGTCCATCAAGGCACAGGCTTGGCCATTATAAGCTGCATTGTCAAAGTGGCCTGTGCAATCTCTATGTGTAGGGAGATTGCTTAGTAAAGGAGTTCTTGTATGTGCTCAGTACAGTGGGCCCCCGTTCTGGAAATGAGACATGTGCAGCAGTAGATTCAGAAATACTTTATTTCCAAGAAATATATTCTTATAGAAATATTACACACATTTCAAATGCCTAAAGTCAACAATTTGAGTACCCTTAAACAACAATGCGTGGTTGCATCATTCAGCCACGTCTATTTATAAATTATACAATCATATTATTACAACTTTATAAACATTTAAAGTATTCCCTACCCAGAGCCAATACAATCCACCACCCATGGTCCCACATGTATTTAAAACGTTTCATTAAAAATAATAAGAATTTGCCAAATAGAATACAATTAATTCTGCCTTAATCAGCACTTTAAGTGCAATGCGCGTTTAACCAGTGACTAACAATACATTTTACCCCAATCAGGATTCTAAAGTGCTATATGCATACCAGCTTGTCACTGCCTTTCTATTGGGTGAATCAGTCATTTACTTGGAATAACCTTACTAACTAAACACACCCATTCCGACCTAGATCTTAAACAGTAACGGGAAGCAGTAGCTACATCTCGGAATCTGCGACTATGAATCCGCTCCAACCCCCTTTCCCTAGTTTGAATCCCGTATTATTTAAACACAGGTCGAAGTAAATTTTCTCCTTGTCTCAATAAAAAATGCACAGTCCAACAATAAATAGCTCCCTGAATATTTCCTACTTCTTTTTTGCAGGGTCACTGGCGATTCTTCTTAACAACCTGTTTTTAATCCCGTAAATTGCCACCCAGTGTCAATTCCCACTCTCAAGTACAGAACTTCCTTCCGCAAGCGCTTATCTGTGATATTATAAAGATATGGGAATAAATCCATGCTCTCCTGTGAAGTTAGGAAATTACTGACTGAACTCTTAGTTTTAAGGTAGAAAAAATCCTCTGTCCAACTAGTTTCTGTGGCACTTTGCCTAAGTGTGCTCTTTATCTGGTTAATCGAAACCACTTCCCTCCATCCATGCACATCTCTTGGGCTTTCAAGCACTTTCACATTATTGTCGCTGGGTTCCTATTACCATAAAAAGTTTACATTATCTCCAATAAGATTTGCTCGGAGAATTTATTGCAGAGCCCAGATCTTTAAGAGACAAATAGAACCACAGGGCTCTGGTATCGGCCAGCACACGCCGGGCTACGGTTCTCAACTCTTGGATCTAGTGGTTTCTCCGAGAATGGACGCAATACAGAAGAGGAGGACAGCAGCTTCTCATATCTGGTGGTGCTCACAACACCTCCACCCATCAAATGAATCGTAGTCTTCCAAAATAGTACCCGACATTGCACAGGAAATTTGCTGCCTGCCGCCCATGTGCTGCTGGATCACGCATCAATGTAATGCAGCCCCCAACTTTCCTTTACAACAGAAGTATAATGGAAAGAGGATGAAGCAACAGCATGGGAGTGCCGCTGTAACTGATGGAACCAAAGATTTGGAATAGCGTCTTTCTTCTTCACTCTACTAGGTATGACAAATCCCACCCACAAGCAATGCAGAAGTAACCTTTAGTACAGTTGGTGCTGAATAAGGCCACATTATAAATGCCAAGGTGGCTATGCTGCTGATAACATTAGGATGTAGATACTATACTTAGTGGTTGATTGCCACCATTTGCATTTGGATCTTCCTTGCTGCTAATCCTGTATTTTTGCAAAGTTGAAGGGTTTCTGAGATGCAAGCCCTTCCTGAAATTTCTTCTCTCCTGTTGTGCACTAGAGTGTGCTGGAGACGGGAGGACTAAAAGAAGACACATGGAGAATGTACACCTCCACATCCATTCCTCGTGTACAGCAGCCCAAATCAAATTCTCATTTGAGGACAGGGACTTAGCTTTATAAGTGCCCCTAACCTCTGTATATTTTATTTTTATGTCTCTGACATCTTTGGTCCAGCAGTGTACACAGACACTAGCACAAACAGCGTGGGCCGCTGGAAGTAGCGTACAAACAAAAAGGAGATCCTGAGCTCCATTTGTGGTAGGATGTGGCCCAAAGACTCACACCCTGAAGTAAAACTTGTTATTTAAAGTGATATGAAGCATAGATTTATTTCAACAGGTTTATTTACTTTCAACAGAGCCTATTCTCAAGCTGTGTTACTCAAAATTACTCCAACAATATGCAAATACCAACCTTTCTAACTAAAGAATCTCCCTCAATCACAAAGAAAAGATGATACTCTTTCTGGCTCATGTGGGATGTTCTAATCTTAGCACAATCCCAAGAGGCCACTCTAAGGGAAATGACTGTCCATGGAGCCTTGTGGTCTACTTGAGGAGCAAGAGTAGCATCCAGGGGAGCAGGGACACAATACCGTGCACTCTAGTAGAGGAGAACAAAGAAACTTTAGGCCTGTCTGAGGAGCTTCAGCTGTCCCCAGGAGTAGCCGGAACATGCCCTTGTCAATAGGAGCTGATTGGGCAGATGTTTCCTGTCGTAGGTACACAGTCTGTAGCGGCTTCACCAGAAGGACAGAGGGGCTATGTCAAGCTTGTTATAAAAAGGTCAGGTAGGGGCAGCTGGCTCTAAGGGATCTGCTTGAGGACCAGAGACACCCCCAATGGAAGAAGAATGTGTTGGGGTGTTCCTTTCTGGGTGATGTTGTAACGGTGGCAGAAGAACTTCGCTCACTTTATAAAAGAGCATCACGTGGCTTCTAGGTAGATGCGTCTCCTGCTAGTGACTGGAAAAGGCAGACGAGCAGGGGGAATATAAGACTGCACAGGGCGCGGTGTCACCACCAGAGCCCCGGAGGAGCTGGTTGAGCCTAGCACAAGTAAGAGAGGCTTGAAGGACCTAATGGGATCATACATGCCAAAATGTGACTCACTCAAGCGGGTTAAAGATAGGGTCATAGAGAGACCCATTGTAACCACCAGAACCGTGGGCTTTCGTGACACTAGACCGAAGGTGTAGGGGCTTGTAGGGCCCTTGTAATCACAAGTGGTCTCTTAGAAATTGCTACCTCAACCAGTTGACAAATGAACATGGTGGCTCCAATGTAACCACCGGCGCCCTCTGTAAATGATCCACTCTGGACAAACTAATGGGAACTTGTAGGGCGTGCTGAGCCATGGCATGTCTGAAAGCCAGCAAGCATTTGTGAGGACAGAGAAGATGGATATGGGATGGAGGGGTCAGTGTACCCACTAGAGACCAGTAATGATTACTGACTCCAAGGTCGAAGATGCAGGGGCAATTGAGATGGGCTCATGGAAGACATTGAAAGCCTAGTGGAGACTGTGAACTCTAGGGCGGAATAGATCAGCGGCATTGGGTACCAGTGTAAGTTCGAGAACCCTAATGGGGTGCAGATTCTTGCATCTGGCAGTAAAGGAGAGATGTCTTTAGAGCACAGCATAATCATACGAGTCCGGAAGGTGTCTGGCTCTGAGAGACAAAGGGGCGGGTCAAGGTGCGGGACAGTGCAATCACTAGACCCCTGGTGTGGCATTTTGACACTGGAATGAAACAGGCAGGGGCTTGGAGGAAGAGCCAGGGTAAACGAGACAACAGAAGGTCACTGACTCTAGTCTGGGAGAAGCCACAGGGTCTTTAAGGGCCCGCTGGAATCCGCAGAGCTCGCGCGTGGGGCAGATTGCCAACACAGGGACATTATAGAGAGGGGCCTTCTAGTCCTTGTGGTCCATTGCAATCATTCGGGCAACAAAGATTCCACTTTAGATGGGGAAATAGGGACAAGTGAATGGTCAGTGGAATCAACAGAGGCCTCGGAGTGGTTTGTGAGGAAAGAAGCAGGGGAATGAGGAAGGACCCCTGTATCTTCCGGAGTCCAGTAGGGATGGCTTGCTCAAGGGGAAAGCGGCTGTGGCTTGAAGGATGGCCTGTAATCACCCAAGCCATGGCATGGTGGATATGATTGACTCTAGCAGATATCAGGGAAGGTCTGTTTGGATAGTGTATTGTAATAGTCTCCAAGAGAGGCAATACCCATCAACAAGGGCTCAATGTAACAATATGGTAATGGGAAAGGAGACTAGAGTTGAGCGTATAGGGGGAGAGTCCATGTAATAAAAGACCCCCTTTCATGGTTGCTGACTCTGGGAGGGAGGAAATAGGCAGGAGAGAGAGAAAAGTGTAACCATAGGGCAAGAAGATGACTGATCTAAGGGACATAACAAATAAGAAAACTGAAACAGCTGATGTGATCAATAGAGCCCGGGGCATGTGGCTGGTACCCAGAGATCAAAGATGGGAATGTTAAATCCCATCTGTTAGTAATGAATTATGGTGGAGGATATTTACTTGAGGAGATAGTACAAAAGGGCCTGTATGGCTCAATATAAACTCGGGGTCTTCTGCAGGTGGCCGTCGCTTGAAGAAACAAGCATTGGCTAAGCAAATCGGTCTGTCATTGGCCACCAGCCTTTTGGCAATTCCTATTTTGTTTTTTCGTGGTTTTAGTAAACTTTTATTGTATAAAGAGCTGCTTGGCCCACATCATTCTAACACAAAAAAATTGTCTAAATGGGCAAAATGTTTCTTTGGTTTAAAAAAAGCAACCATTACCATAGAACTCCCTGACACTGAAAAGAACTACTTTGTGTGTGGATGTGCTTCTTGTGAAAGGGCATCATGCCACGGGTCATAGTATAGTCGGCCAGTACGGAAGTGATGGATGCTGGAATGGGTGGAAGAAAAATGTGAACAAGAAAAAAATAGAAACTAATGGATGAAGTCTGACAGAAACCCCGATAAGTAAGCATAGTATACAAACAATTTGAGTTCAATCAAAGGTCTTGGCTTACACAGACTTCTAAAGGCTAATTGGTTTGACGCCGACTTCAGACTTTGAGAAAGAAGGCAAGAAAGAAAGAAGGAAAGAAGACAAGTATGAGACGTTGCAAGAAAAAAGGAAAAAACTAAAAGAAGGAAATAGAAGGAAGGAAGAGGAAAGAAGGACGACATCAAAGAATGAAGGAGGGAAAGAAAGAAAGAAGGAAAGAAATGAGAAAGGCAAGAAGGAAAGGAAAGAAGGCAAGAAGGAAAAAAGGAAGAGAAAAAGTAAAGGAGGAAGGGAAAAAGAAGAATGAATGAACGCAAGTAGGAAAAGAAGGAATGGAAGAATCAAAAGAAAAAAGGGAAGAAAAGAAATGAAGAAAGGAGGCAAGAAAGGAAAGACGAAGTAAAGAAGGAAAGGAAGAAAGAAAGAAAGGAGGAAGAAGGAAAGAGAAAAAAAGAACATAGCAAATTGGTCTGACATTGGCTGCTAGCCTGTTGTCTTTGAGAAAGAAGGTAAAAAAGAAAGAAATCAGGAATGAGGACAAGCAGGAAAAGAGGAAAGAAGGAAGGAACAAAATAAGAAAGAAAAGTTAAACAAAGGTAGGAGTAAGGCAATAAAGAAAGAAAGGAGGAAGGCAAGAAAGACAGGAATAAGGCAGGAAGGACTCAATGAAAATAAGAAAAAAGGTACGAAGCAAGGAGAAAGGCAAGAACGAATGAAAAGAGTAAGGCAAGGGGGAACTGAGGATCGGAAGGACAAAAGAAAGAAAGAATCAAACAAGAAGGAAAGGAAGAAGGCAAGGTGGAAAGCAAAAAAGGAAGGACAGGAGGATAGCAAAAGAAGATAGAAATAAAGAAAAAAGGAAAGGAGGAAGGGAAGAAAGAAGGTAAGAAAAAAGAACAAAAGAAAATGAAGAAGGGAAAGAAGTGAAGAAGGAAATAAGGGAAAAGGAAAGAAGGAAATGAGTAAAGCCAAAAGAACGGACTAGGGAAAGGAAGATGGGAGGAAAGTGAAAAAGGGGATGAAGGCAAGAAATAAGGGAAGAAGGCGAAAAAGGAAAGGTGGAAGGTAAAGAAGGAAAATAAGAAAGAAAAAACAAAAGGAAGTGGAAAGAAAAGGAGGAAAGGTAAAAAGAAAAAGGAAAAGAGGAAGGCAGAAGGGAAGAATGAAAGGAAAAAAGGAATGAAAGAACAGAGAAGAAATACAAGTGAAAGGAAAAGAGGAAGAAAGAAGGAAAGTAGGGAAGGAAGAAGGGAAAAAAGAAATAAAGAAAGAAGGTGAAAAAGCAAAAAGAAAGAAAGATGAAAGAAAGGAAGAAGGGAAGAAAAGAGAAAAAGAAGGTAAAAGAAAAAGAAGGAAAAATGAAGGAAGGAAAGAAAGGAGGAAGAAAAGAGGGAAGGAAAGAAGGAAAAGAAGAAAGTAAGAATGATGACAAAAGAGAAATAAGGCATGAATGAAGGAAAGAAAGATAAGAAGGAGGAAGCAAGAAGGAAATAGGAGGGCAAAAAAGAAAGGAAGAAGGAGAGGAGGAAAAGGAGATGGAAAAGAGGAAGGGAGAAAGAACTGAAGAGAAATTAAGCAAGACAGAAAGAATAAAGGAAAGAAAAGAAGGAGGAAGGTAAGAAGGAAAGCAAGAAAGAAAGAAGGAAGGCAAGGAAAAAGGCAAGAAAGAAAGGAAGGAAGAAGGAAAGAAGCAAAAAAGGAAGGGAAAAAGTAAAGGAGGAAGGGAAAAAGAAGAGTGCTGAATGCTAATCCTAGAAAAGAAAACAGAGTGTTGTGGAGGACTCCGGGCAACTGGGGTTGTACGCTGACACCAAGAAGGAAATGATATGGTCATGAAAGGCATATTGTACGTGTTGCTAATGCTACAGCATGGCATTACTAGGAAGGGACCCACTAATGACAGACATAATATAGAACTCTTAAATATGGCCCCATTCCAAGGAAAGTAGAGGGAAAATTACACAATCTAGGGCTGCAAATATCATTCAGTGCTCAAAAGTGTAACCACAAGAGCTGGGGTCAATGGGCCATTCTATAGGATAAAGGATGGCTATAAAGCTTAATGTAACAGAAGGAGCTTGGGGAGGCCGAGTAGAGGTGCCAAAGGGTCTGGTGTAACTGTGGGAGCCCTGGATAGGTGCGTTTCTTCAGAAGAGACAAGCAGGCGTAGATGTAACAAGAGGCAATGGCGATAGTAATTTAGGAATCATTGGGAACGGCAGGCTCTAGAAAACAGAATGTGTTGGATACAGGGCCCAGTGTGGTTTCTGATTCTGGAAGGGAAGACCCAGGCCGGGAGATGAAGAGCCCAGTGTAACCATATGCACCAGGAAGATGACCGACTTAAGGGTACCAGCAACATAAGAAAATGCGATTGCCTATGTAATCGCTGGAGCCCTGGGCATATGGCTGGTGCATAGAGACACAAGATAGGGATATGAAATTGTCACTGTTTCAATGGAACTAGGGTGGAGGATGTTTACTTGAGAAGATAGCAAACTTGGGTTTGGAGGTTTCAGTATACACGGGAGGAGGGTGGATATTAAATGTTTCTACCTCTCGAAGGGTAAAAATGGGGCTTGTAGGGCTCAGTGTAATCACCAGAGGCCTAGCGGAGAATACTGACTCTAGGAAAGAAAAAAATGCAGTTTGGGATCTAAGGAGGTGGCTGAGTTTAGAAAAAGATAAGATGGAAGCTTGAAGTGTCTACTGTAATAGCTGGAGCAATTCAGATGTTTTCTAACTCTAGGAGAGAAGACATGGTCTTGAAGGGCTCATTTTTCCAAACTGGTCCTGGGAGTCTGCTGACTTTAAGAGAACCCAGACAACCATGGGTGTACTTAGTATAACCACAGGGGCCCTGATGGAGGCAGGAGACTATGGTAGTAAGCCAATAACCTTAAGGTGCCGCATTAACTCTAGGTCACCTTGGAGAGGGCAAAGACTCTAGGAATGGATGGGCTTCATTGTCATCACAGCATGCAAAGGGGGCAGAGGATGGAGCTTTGAGTGCCTACTAAAGGGAGGGTTTTATATTTGAGAGACAACAGATCCCTGTGCACCCACAGGAGACACCTCCCAAGAGTAACCCCAGAGTAACAGTCTGTTCTGTATCTAGATAAAGCAGAGGAAGAAAAATGGTGCATTGTATTTATTATGGCCTGCGATCAGCTAAGCAAACTAGCAAAAGGAGAGAATGAAGAGCAGTGGATGGGCTCCCAGAAAGAAGCTTTAGAGCAAGCAGGAGAGCTGCAGGAACTCCAAGCATGTTTCAAGTGCCGCGGTAAGCTACAGGGTTCGGAACAAGCAAAAGTTGTGATCAAAGATGAAGCACCTTTGCCACCATAATGAGCATTGAGAGACCACAGCCACCCCAGGGGGCAACAAAAAATTCAACAGCAAGGTGCAAAGCAGTAGTCATTTTCACTTTAAGTTCCTAAGTCAGAGTTTGACACTGTTAAATATATGGGTGTTCAAATTTATCATATTGGGCGCGATCTTATTGATGGTAATATGAGGAAGGCACTGACTTCAATCTGATACAGTTGCCTTTTTACCCCATGGGTAGGGCGTCTATTGCAAAAATGTTGGCCCTTCCGAGACTTCTTCATTTATTGCTGCAATACCAGTAATATTGAGCAAATCATTCTTCACTGGTTTGCAGCAATTGCCCCCAACCCTCATATGGGGTAACGGGAGACATTGATGGCCAATCAACACACTGTACACCCTGCTGCAGGAAGGGGGGTTGGGGGCCCCCAATTAATAACTTTATTATGCAACAGCACAACTCCAGGGGCTGAAGCGCTGGCTGGGGGAATGACAGAATCCTGAGCGCACTATGACCCGACTTGAGCTGGGTGATCGCCTGTTATTGGAGTACTCGGACTCTGAGAGGTATTAGCAATGTACTACTGACAGTGGCCATATGGTGCTGGGGAAAATATATACATGGTGGGACGAAGGTGGTACCTTGTACTCAGAATCACCCTCTGTGGGCTCCACCACGATGCAGGCACCTGACGGACCCACACCACACGGATAGCTGGACGACTCCGGGACTCGAGGTCTACGGGTACCTAGTGGAGGATGGGCGGCTGCAGTCAATTGAGGAATTAATGGCTATACTTGGCCCTTCTGGGGGTCATGGGTAAGATGTGGTACCCCGAATAAGAACTACTCCACACTGCAGGACGACTAGGAATGGCTAGAGATGGAGGGCTATTGAAAGGGACCGCGATACCGGGAGCACAGGCTCTCAAAGGGCGGTGGGAGGACAAGCTGGTGACCGAAATACCAGCGCAGAGTTGGCAGTGCGTGCAGATGCTAGAGCTAAGCACAAGAGATGCCGTTATATGGACCAATGGGAGATTTATATTGAGAGACTGGAATGGCGGTCAGACCCACAGCCAACCTGAATGGGGAGCCCTTGGAAGAGATGCAGATCTGAGATTCACGCTGAGGCTGGAAATGGGTAGATGATGGAAGACGAGAGGTGTGGAAATTGCGATGAATCCTGATAAGTAGATTAGTTCAGTGGCACAAATGGGGGGACGGAGAATGAGGATGACGGGGGGAAATGATACAACCATACATTAGAAGTGCAGTTGGGGGACGCAGCATGTATTTAAGTTCTTGAGTTGGTTCATTGGTATGTTGTAAAATGCAGAGTTTTCTTTAAATAGTGGGTCCCTACCCACATGGCTGGGAGTGTTCACGCAAGGGTACATTGATGTACTGTGCCTTTGTGCAACCTGTCCGATATGTGCCAAAGCTTCTGTTGTTATGTAAACTGTGATAAAACAATGATGATATTTTTTGTAAAGAAGCTCCTTGGCTACAGCAAGTTCCACTGCCCCAGCAAGCTTCAGTGGAGCATTAAATGCCACAATAAGCTGTGAGGCTACCTAAAGCTCCAATGCCACTAAAAACCTTTCAGGCCACAGCAAGCTACTTAGTCACAGGAACATTTCCCAGCCTGAGTAGAGTTTTGGGGCAACAGCAAGTTCATGCTCTTCTACCAGGTGCAGTTTCTGGGCTAATTTCAACAACTACAACAAGCTGCAGCGCTAAAGCAAAAAGTACAGTCATGTTAAGCTTTTGTATCAACAACAAATCCCAAATGGAGCCGAAACCTCCATGACAACAACAAGCTCCATAGTCACAGCAGTTAACTCTCAGACACCAGCAAGGTCCGGACCCACCGCAAGCTTTAGTCAAATAAGGTCTAGGTCTTCACCAGGGGAGGCATCACCAGAAGCTCTAATGTCATTGAAAGCTCTGCCCTTTTCAGAAGTACAAGAGGCTCACAGCCTACAGAGAGGTGCATTGGGTTTAGAAAGCCCAGGGACCTTATCAGGCTGTAGTTCTATAGCACACTCCAAAAACAGAGGGTGCTCCATTGCCGCCAGCACGCTCAAAGGTCACAACAAGCTCCAGGGATGACTACAAGTTCAGGGACCAACATGCTTTGGAGATAGCAAACTGTAGGCCAAAGCAACCATCATGGACATAAACATTGATGTAACAGTAGACTCCTATGCCATTAGCACGGGCTTCGGCAAACTCTTCAGTGGGTGCAAACTCAAACATAATTGCAATCTTTGTGGCCACTACAACATTCTAGGCTACGGCTCCAGAACAACTCTTAGGGGACAAAGCAGGCATCAAAGTCTGTAACCATTGCAAGCTACTAGTCAGCACACGCATGACAAGAGGATTGGGCTACTAGTCAGCACAAGCATGACAAGAGGATTGGGCTACTAGTCAGCACAAGCATGACAAGAGGATTGGGCTACTAGTCAGCACAAGCATGACAAGAGGATTGGCTACTAGTCAGCACAAGCATGACAAGAGGATTGGGCTCACTGGGGGTCCAGAGCCCCCACAAAACACAGCGATCTAGCAAAGTCTGAGGCCACAGCAGGCTCTGGAGACACAGCAGACTGTAGGGTACTTGGAAAGTCCCTAGGCCTCACAAATGTCTATGAACATAGCAAGCTCTGTGGACAACGCATGCTTAGAGTCCACAAGAAGCTCTCAAGCATGCATCAGACACCACTGAAAACTGTGGGCCAACTTCAGGCTCTGAGATGTTCTCGTGGTCTAGGGATCCTGAAAGCTCCGGAGCCACTACTAGTTCTGGCGAACACTGAAAGTTCCAGGGCAGCAACACATGCCGCATAGGACAAGGTGACATGGTTATGCCTCGGAGCCACTAGGATTCCAGCAGGTTCCGGGGCCCTGGCTGGGTCTGTGGATATAGCTCCAAGTAATCGAGCATCTTCCAATGTCACAAGACGCTCCAGAACATGCTGCATGGATGAACTTTGGGAGCCCACCAAGCCGAATGACTATACAGCCCCGAGGCACAAAAGAAACTAGCCTACTCGGCATCTGCAACTTGCTCAAATAGAAGAGCAAGGAACAACATCAAAGCAAGGTCTTTGGACAATGGCAAACTTTAGGGCCACATAACACTTCAGGAGAGACTCAACCTTTTTGACCACAGCAATCTCAGGGGACATGGAACTCCCCAGGAACCCAGCAAATCCTCAGACCACTGCGGGTTTGGGCTGCAGAAAGCTGTCTGGCTTTAGCAATGTCCAGGAAAGGTGCAAGAGCCATTGTTCAAAATGGTTAACTTAAGCAACTGAAAATCAGTCTTCCTGGAAATTCCTTTTTTCTTTTATTTGTTCATCACTAAAGAGATATACCGAAGCCATCCAGGAGAGAAGGTTGTTTTAGCTCCAAGCTACTCCGTTATTGTTGATTGTTAAGACAATATATTACATGACTGAACTACTAAAGAAATAGGAATGCCATCACTATTTCTTTCACTCGGGGATTGATCAGAAAACCAATTCCTCCAATGAGAGTTCTTTCATGCCCTCAGCCCAACTGAAAGTAACTTCGCTGGGAGCAGTTGTCATTATTTGCAGATACCGTAAACCACATTTTGGCCACTTTCAGAATTTCCAAGTTTATTTTTAGAAATGTGACTATTATTGAGAGCTCATATGTTAAATAGGTTAAAAAAAACCCCATAAATCAAGTATACTATGGGTATCCTACCCCAGAGCAACTCATACAGTACACCTGGTAGGTGAATCTGCTATTCTTCCTGTGGCTTGGCGAGGGGCGGTGTATGGTGTAAAGTGGAGACAGTTTTGAACATATTTTAAAACGTTTAAAAATAATTTGGAGGACAGGGACGGCTGTAAGGGGTGATGTGGAGGCCGTTTTTTACCCATTTCTATGAGACACTAAAAGTTAAAATTCTTACAGTTTCCTATCTCTGACCATCAGAGAATGGATACAAAAATGTAAGAAGCTAGCTTTAGTACGACACCTACGATTGGATAATACAGTAATGTCTTGTGTTCCTACATTAAAATTGTTTATTAACTTTATGACCTTTACAGCAATGGCTTTCCTTGCAAAAGTCCTATCTCCATATGGAAACACTGAATTTCCAAAAGTCCATGTTTTCTGCTAATCTTCCGACTGCATCCATTCCCAAAGCAATTTAACACCACATGGTATACAAAATCAAAAACTTGTCCCAGTTTGGCCGAATGACACCAAATGCTAGTGTCTGTATCTAGCGCTACTTGGCCAGGATTTCTATGTGTTCCTTTTATGCATGTACTGAATCAAACTATGCCACAAGTATCTTCATAGTTGTTGGGAGAGAGGGAAGCTGGATAGGAGCAGGTAGAAACTGCTTCAACCAACGTGCTTTTAGAACTCAAGCTCCCTGTCCTTCCATTCCCGTACCACCGAGCCTTTTAAGGTCTAAAATTTGTAGTTACTAAAAACTATTTGATGATTCACTTTGGGGGTTCATGTGAGACAGATCCAGAAATATGGGATGTTCATGCATGAACTTTGAAGCAAATTTCTATAACAACAAGTTATGAATGTAAACAGTTTCAAGTAAAGTGTAGAAGTTGTCATAGAAAGAGTAATGTTTACAATCTGGTGGTATTCATGTCATATTGACCATTTTCTGTATAGGTCTGAACTTGCACCAAATATATCTAAAATATTTTACAGTTCTGTATACTGACAGTAATGAGATGCACAACATTTTGGTGGAGTTAAAAATTAAAAATTTAAAAACATTAACATTGAGCCTGTGTTGTTCAAAATACACACAACAAAGCTAAGCCAAGAATCAAACAAACCTGAAAGTTGATTTTATTTTAAGGTCACTATCTTAATTCCTTTGAAATGCATTATAATTGAAAGATGGTTCATGTTATTTCAAGCTGTCTAACTGGACATGTTACCCTAGGTGTAGAAGTACTGTAACATTGATTTTACTTTGTATTAAAAGGCAAACTTGTAATTTGGGAGAATTGTTTGTATATTTTATAATTCTAAGTCGATTGATTGCTCCAAATGTATTTGTCCAGATAGTATTGTGGGGAACAATAACAGAAGATCCCAGCACCTCATCAATCCTTAAACATCTGAAATAATATCAGATCACCTCATAAGCATGTTTACTGAAATGCTTGAAACTGGATGCTTCCCATTAGCGTGGACGAAGGCCTCCATTTTACCCCTCATTAACAAAAAAAACCTTTATTCTACTGACCCAGGTAACTATCAGCCAATTTCTAGGTTGCCACTCCCTGCTAAAATCATTGACAAGGTGGTAAATCAACAGCTTACTGCTTTCGTCAACGCTAATCATCTCCTTGATGAAATGCAATTTGACTTTAGAAGCCAACACAGATCAGAAACCGCAACTATAGTGGTGTCCGAGAATATAGGAAGATAGAGGAGAAAATGATGCGCTAATATTGTTAGACCTCTCTGCAGCATTCAACAAGGTCCGTCACACCATTCTGATTGACTGTCTCTTTTCACTCGGAATTGGAGGATCCGTTCTGGCCTCCCAAACGTCCTTTCTGTCCCAATGGGAACAAATTGTCGCTTTGGAAGATTTTGTCTCCAATACGTTCACCCTTCCATGTGGAGTCCCCCAAGGGACTTCTTCAAGTCCCACCTTTTTTAACCCTTATATCACACCACTGACCAAACTAATAAAATCCTTTGAGTTCACAGTTGTATCATACGCTGACGATACTCAAATTGTTGTCTCGGTCTCAGACAACCCTGACCACTTGGCCATCAATTTCTATAATTGCAGATCGGAGACTAGATGAATACAAATTGCTTAAAACTCAACTCAGGAAAAATAGAAATTGTCCTCTTTGGTAAGAACACTGCTTTCTGGTCTTCCAGTTGGTAGCCCAAAGATTTGGGAACCGTACCCAAAGCAGTAGAAAAAGGGAGAACATAGGTGTCATTTTTTCAAAAGCCAAGTCAACCAAATAGCCTCTTCAGTCTTCAACACACTAAAAATTATTTGGAAAATCCTTCCTTTCATTCCATCCAATCTCCAAAAAACAGTTGTTACAGTCCTAGCCCTGTCCAAACTAGATTACTGTAACGCACTGTTCATCAATATGCAGCAAAATCTTTTGAACAAATTACAGACCCTCCAAAATGCTGCACATCGACTTCGATTTGGGCTGCCCAAATTCCAATCAACAGCTTCAGCTCTTAAACAACTACACTGGATGCCTGTAAAAAAAGAATATCATTCAAAGCCCTCTGTATTGCCTTCAAGGCACCTCACAACTCAGGCCCAAAATATCTCCTCTAAAACTTCTCCTGGTATCCCAAACACATCACTAAAATCCTTGAATGTAAAGATTGTTATTGTCCCCAAGTTTACAAAATCTGAAATATTTGCCTAATATTCTCCAGTTCAGAAAGTCCCTTAAAACATGGCTCTTTAGCCAGAAAATCTACACTTTCTTTACTTCAGTTTTCAGTCTTTTCTGTTCTCGCCCCCTTCTCCCAAGGTAGCGCCAAGACACCTTAGGATTTTCAAGTGCTTTATAAATTAAATAACATGACAGGTGTGGCAGAGATGTAGACCTTGACCTTAATATCCAATCCTGTTTAATTTGATGTCCCAACATTCCTAATATATTCTGAATTTCCAAAATGCAGGATAACAGATGAATGTGGAGTCCCAAGAAGTTTAAAGTTAGATGTGGGAGGCAACTTCAAAAGCTAGTATGGAGTATATTTTTGTAGAGAATGCATAATGTGGAGCTTTGGAATGTGATCAGGATTAATTTTAGAAACAGAGTATCATATTACAGAATGTAAAGGCAAAGTAAGTCATACGTTGTTATTTATTAAAATTGTTTTAGTCAGACCGGATGTTTGGAAACTTACATACTTTGTACCTAAACAACAAATAAAGGAGCCAGAATCAACCGGGTTCACACCTCAAACCACGGACCTGTATGGAGCCAGCAGACAAAAAAACATGCTGATCTTGATGCCTGTTGTACTTTGCGAACAGCCTCAAGACCCATCTCATGATATACATCAGCTTCCATTCAATTCTTTTCATCGCTTTTTAAGATTTCATGTGGTATTCTTTAAAAAATGTATCTTATTTGGTTGTAAAGTGAAGGTAGGCGAACAGATGTTCTGTTATTAAAAAAGAAAGACATAATAAATATGTTTTAACACCTACATTTCCTCTTGTTTTGTTTTTTAAAATTGAAGTTCATGCATAACACTTTATGAAATTAATTTCCATTGAAAACCACTTGGCACATGTTATTTTCATTTATCTGATCACTAATAATAGGATGTGCAGACTTTCTAAGTTTAAACATAAAGCAAAGTAGTGAACAGGAACTACAAAAGGGAAATGTAAGGGGCAACCTACATTCTGCAATCACAATTCCAAATCATATTAATATAGTAGTTTAGGGGTTATTGAGACATATTTCTCAAGTTTAATAAAAACTTATTAACAAAATGTCTTAATTCTGCATTTTTTGCCATTTCTAAATGCTGTATATATATCAAGTGCAGTGGTGATAAGCAAACCATATATTTACAATGTCTACACATCATATATATTATAAATGTGAATGTGAGGAATAGGGAAGGCTACATTGCTTATATGGACACAATATATTTAACTCTTCCATACAATATAATTCTCCAATATATTATGAATCCAAGTATGTAAACATTTTCACACACTGTACAGTCTTAATATATTTGTAGTTTGGGACATTTGATTGCACAGTTATATAGTGTGGACTCCCTGTCAAGCTAACAAGACTGTATTTATGGGCTAAATTATAAGGACCATATTAATCACGTTCATAGTACTTGACTTAGGTTACAAAAAATCATAAACTAGACGATCAGTGTTAAATGTGTCTACACTTGTGTACATGTGCAATGGAATGAACATCACGTTGCATTAACATCACTAAAAAAAAATAATAATAATATGAAACATGTTGAAAAACATTTGCTTTAAATTTGGAGGGTGGTTCAATATAGGTCTTGGAGGGCTGGATCCATGCCAGATATTTTGGATTTCCAGTTAACATAAATTACATGCAATGAATTTAAAGGGGGGGAGGGGGTAATATATTCATCAGCTACTCTCCACGGTCAGTCTGACCTCCAGCACGAAATGGTTTGTTGGTCGGTGCATGAAGAATCTTATAGCAAAGTTTAGCTTAAACAGGAACTCCAAAAACACCAACTTTAAATATGGTCCTTGAAGGTCCTTAATTTTAACAGCCTTATATTTAAGTCATGATGGCCCACACACCAGTGTCGATCTCAGCTCTGCATGCCGTGGAGATGATGGCGAGGAGACTGAAGTTATTTTTCTAGATGAGAGAAAGAAGTTGTGTTTGGGCACCTGTAGTTAGGGGAATGAATCCCAGGCACATCTATGTGTCAATAGAAGGAGGCGGTATTCAAGGACTTACAATTCGTCATGTTTGCTTGTGATGCATTGAAAGAGCTGTGTGCTATCAACATGAAGAGGTTGTGACTACCTATTGCCCCGGGTAGGAAGCAGAGGTCAAAGTTGAAATGTGAAGGTGATGAGATACTATTTGCTATCCCCCGGCACAATCTTGGACACAATACACCAACAAAGTCATATTGTTAAAAAGAGCTAAAAGAGCTGCCATTGTAATGGTACCGCCAGCTCACGCATTATTCACACTGTGCTATACCAACAACACATGACAGGCACACAACCTGACAATCACTCCTACAGCAAATTTAAAAGAATAGTCTTTGGATGTTGAGACTCACAATCTTTCGTGAAGTGTACATGTCATAGGGTAGATAAATCACAGTTCGTTATAATAACCCACTACAATGGCTTTTACTCCTCCTAGTACACATAACCAACCTACCAAGTAGGGTGCCATAGTTGTCTACAACCGGTCGATCACGAGCTACCAGTAGCTTGTTGACATCCTTGGAGTAGCTCAGGCCCTTGTGTTTGCTAAGTTCATTGTAATTTTGTTTGAAAATATAAATACCCCTGAGTAAGTTACCAATAAATTATTACTTTTCACGGTCACCCATTATTCTAAATCCTTTTGATGAGGCTTGAGGCAATTTATTAAAGGCGGCCGTGGAACTCTCCGGTGTAAGGTGGTGCTGAGTACTTCTTTACATTGCCTATCCCTGGAGCACCACATTCCCATGGTTGTGACTCTTTCCTCCGTTTGTTAAATATGGTCGTATGACAGAGGCATGCATGGCTAAACCACGCGTGCCTCTACAATGCTGCCCGAACATCGAATGAGTCATAACAACGCATTCCTTTAGCATGCATGAAACCAAGCAATTTTTGGTAAAGGGATATGTGTGGTAAAGATAAAATCCCAGCTCCTCCGCCCTGAGCCCAAAAACTGCCCCCAGCCCTGTAAACTGTCCCTCCCCCCCGAGCCCTAAAACTGCCCCCATGTCCTAAAAACTTTCACGATCCAGCTCCCTCCCACCCTGAGCCCTAAAACTGCCCCTAGCGCCGAAAACAGTCCCTTCCCCCTATCCTCTCTGAGCCCCTCTGTACAACTAGTTTCTGTGCACTTTGCCTAAGTGTGCTCTTTATCTGGTTTATCGAAACCACTTCCCCTCCATCCATGCACATCTCTTGGACGTTCAAGTGCTTTACCATGGGAAACATCCTTTACAATGCAACTTTTACAAAGCACTACCATTACGACGCAACTTTTAAAACGCAAGTCATTACAACGAATTGCGCTGGAGGGCGCTCTAGGATAGGAAATAGTTTAATTACTATCCAACACCTTCCCTACTATCCACGGGGATTGGAGTTGGAATAGTAAATTAAACTATTCACTATCCAGCGCCGCCCAACGCAAGTCGTTGTAACGACTTGCGTTGTAAAAGTTGCGTCGTAATGACATGCGTTGTAAAAGCATGCGTTGAAACGTCATACAACCCTTTTACATTATTGTCACAGGTTCATATTACCAGAGAAAGTTGATATCTCCGGTAAGATTTGCTCTGACAATTTATTGTGGGCCCTCATCTTTAAGCAACAAATAGAAGCGCAGGGCTCTGGCACTGCTCAGCACACTCCATGCTACGGTTCTCAACTCCCTCCTTACAGCTTGGATCATGGCATTTTTACAGAGATCAAGAAGCAGTTTTAGGAAGTTACCTTCTAGCCCTTCCCATATGACTCACCTGTCCAAAGCCAACACCTCTCTCCATATATGGCCTGAAGGATTAACTTACCCTTTATAACTTTGCTTGTGCAGCAGTAGTTGGAGAATCCTGAAGAGAGAGTGTGTGCCTACATATGGATTGCCTGGCACCGCCAAGAGCGGTCTGTGTTTCAAACCAAGAAGGGGACCATGGTACAGTGGTATGTGATTTCAGGGTGGTAATTTGTGTGTGCGTATGAGGGCCTTCCCTTTCTGTATCCTCGGCCTAAAAGGAAGATGCTGCCAAGAAAGTGGCCAGTGAGGAGAAGCAGCAGCTTTCTACAACTGGCGTGAAAGGCTACATGTGCCGGCCGCACCGCCCTCCGGGGAGCAAACTGGGAGAAGCACTCTCACATCAATGGCACCACCCTCACCTAAGCCCAAGACCACGTCTGTCAGTGAGGCAGCCACTGCAACCATGGCGA
This sequence comes from Lissotriton vulgaris, assembly GCF_964263255.1. NCBI lineage: Eukaryota > Metazoa > Chordata > Amphibia > Caudata > Salamandridae > Lissotriton > Lissotriton vulgaris. The sequence continues at coordinate 62,556,915 of NC_141700.1, forward strand.
CGCCGACAAGCAGTGACTATGAATTGGATTTGTCTCTTTCACACAGTTGTACCTAATTGTTGCAGGAACCTAAGCAAAGTAGACAACAGCCGCAGCCAGCAACAGTAGATCTTCCTGAAGTAGGAGCAGAACAGGAGGTGGAGCTTCCTACTGAGCAAGAACCTCCTCGTTTACAACCATTGACTACCAGATCTTCAGCAAGAAAAAGGGAGGGTACACCACCATCTTCTCCAAGCTCCCCTCTGATGATCTGGGCATGGATTGGACCCCGGCTGAATCTGAGACATGCAAGGAGAGGCAAGTGAAAATGAAAGTTCTTACAATTTTGGATGGGGATGAGAATGCATTCTGCAGCACACATACATTGTAGGCATCTACACAACTTGACGCAAGGGTGACTGCGTTGGCACTAGGCTGCTAAATGTGCGCCAACACTAGGTAAGAACAGGCATGAGCTGTATAATGTTAAATACAGACCATTCCTGCTTTCACGTCGCGCAGCGAGGTGGATTGCTGCGTTACACTGCATGAAAGATTGATAAATCTGCGCTGTTTTGTTGTAGAGAAAAACCTGTTTTCCTTAGGCATACAAAATCATACAGTTAAATATTTGGAGCGCCGAAAAGACTGTTTCGAGGCACTTCTTGACTAGTTAGTGCTTGAGAGCAAGGAAAAGGGCTGAAAAGATATACCAAATGTGGCTGATGCAGTTTAATCATCCTTCTGGTTTTTAAATACATGCACTCTACTTGGTCTCCAGCTCTCGTGATTAAGAGCCCTCTTGCACGCCCTATGCATCAAAGGTCGTTGTAAATCAATACAGTGCTTAATTTGATTGTGTGGTTTCTGGTGCTCGGCATCAGCACTTAATTTGCAACAACGTCACTAATAACAGTCTGCCACATGATGGTGCTGTTGGTCTAATTTATAAATAAATGCAACAACAGTAGATGTGTAATTCCACATAATTTAATATTGACTAGTATCTGTCCCTCAAGCATTCTGCTAGCTTTGGGGGCCTGGAACAGTCTGAACTGTTTCACTGGCAGGAGAGGTTAGTAGTTGTGTTGGTACCGTCAGTGGCAGCACTGGCAGGGGCAATGCATGAAGGAAGATGCAGTGGTTCCCTCATGTGGGCTCTGACACTTATTTTATTTTTTTTACAAATTATGCACTGAAAATAAATATTTTTGCTTGTTTTGTTTCCAGCACTTATACAGGGAGCTTGCTCCAATGTTCACTCCATGTCCCATGCACAACATTTCCCTAAAGTTTCTAAATAGTTGGGACCACTCTCCAACATTGCATGTGCATTAAGCGTGCACATTGCAGAGATCTGCAGACCAGACTGTAGAACACCACAGCAGACCCACAGCGCGCATTACCTCTACGTCCCTCGTCCTCGACCCAGTCATAACACATGAGGTATTCCACCCGACAGGAAACAAAACAGGAAACGCTTTTTAGACTCCACCCACCCTCCTGTCAGGTGCTATATTACACCTCACCACCAGAAGCAAATCCTGTTTTGTTTCCTGTCGGTCGGAATGCTGATGGGTTACGCTGGGGTGAGTGCTGGGCACTTACCTGCATCAGGAGTCCTGTGGTGTCTTCCTTGGCGGGGCCTTGGGGGTGCTCATGGACCGACGTGGGACCTTTGCATAGCCGGGCTGCTGGGCTTCCTGTGCTTTCCTCCATACGGGGACCCTGGGTTGCGGGGCTTCTCGGGTCCCCGTGGATTTCCTTTCTTCGCCTTCACTTTCTGGATCCAGGGCTGGTCGCTGCTGGGAGGGGCAGGCGGCTGCCCACGCTTCGCCTTCACTTTCTGGATCCTGGGCTGGTCGCTGCTAGGAGGGGCAGGCGGCTGCCCGCGCGTCCCTCACTTGCCGGTGGTTGTGGGCGGGACGCGCTATCTTCCGCTTCGTTCCTATCGGCCCCTGATTGGCGGGCGCCGGGTTGACGGTGTTTCCTGCATGCCGGAGGTCGGCAGTCATCGGCCGGGTGAGGAGCCCGAGTGAGGAAGCGGGACGCTTTCGGCTGTCTCTTCGTTTGCTGCGTCTGGCTTGGTCAGGAGCCCGGGTGGGCTCCGGGTTCCCTGACGCTCTCCTGAGTGCTGGGAGGGCGCGTCCTGATGACGTCATCGGCTCGCTTCGGCGGGTGTGTCATTTCTGCATTTACACATTGGCCACTGATTGGAGGCTGCTTTCTGCCCCTCCGTTTTGAATTTGAAGTGGCTGCAGCTGCGGGGGTGAGTGTTTTCTTCCCTATATATTGTCCTGAAGTTCAGTTCGTGCTGTGACGCTTTGGTGTTGCTGTGTTTTGCGTGTGGCTGTTTTCCTGAGTTTACTGACGTTGCTTGTGATGGGGAAACACCACAGGAAGAGGAAACATGTCTCTCCTGTTCGGTCCTCTTCCTCCTCCTCTTCCTCCTCCGACAGTAGGGATTCTGCGCCTGCTGGTCGGTGTGCTGGTCAGAGGGGCTCTAGACACCTGAAGCGCCTGCTGTTGGAGACGCTGTCCAGTCTCAAGGCTTCCAAGAAGGGTGCAGGTGGTCGCTCTGGGGAGGCTGCTCCCCTGTATTCGGACATTTCTTCCGCCGCATCCTCTGATGAAGTTGCAGCACTAGTTAGGACCTGATGAAAGGCAATCAAAGTACCTAAATCTGAGTTTAATCAGCGGCTGTTCAATAAAGTTAAAAGTTTCTAACACTGAGAAACAAAAGATGTTACCACACTAACATCATGGGTACAGTAAATGAATAATAAAACATGAAACCAGGATAATTTGTTTGTCTGAAAGGTTATTATTTTGAATTCAAGACAAAGAGTAGTTCTGTACAAAAAATGAACTGTAAAATTAGGCAGGGTACATACAAAGATATACAATGGATATTTAAGGTATTGGTTATTTTTCCTATACTATATCCAAGAAAACAGTCCAGACTGCTAAACAAAGGTGATAACTAGATTTCCACTATTAATCAGGAGAAAATCAAATGTCGATACAAATCAAACTGTGCAGAATTGGACTAGGTAGGTCGACGTTTCGGTCTTATCTTGATCATTTACAAGACCATCATCAGGACGGAGTAGTACTATATACAATGGTTGACCCTTTTTTAGTTCCAAGTCACGACAATTTAAGGCTTTAGTGACGGCATCCGCTAGTTTCTTTTGGAAGCGGGCAGTGTGCCCACTCAATTTTGAGTGTCAAGCACTTGTGCATACAGCAGTATTGCAGTGAACAGGTTCTGGTAATTTGTTCAATTCGCGATACTGTTCCAGACGTTCAAAGTTATTTGTCAGTCACGGGCACGGGACGTCAATTACGAGCAGTCCAGGTAGCTACCTGGACTGCTCGTAATTGACGTCCCGTGCCCGACAAATAACTTTGAACGTCTGGAACAGTATCGCGAATTGAACAAATTACCAGAACCTGTTCACTGCAATACTGCTGTATGCACAAGTGCTTGACACTCAAAATTGAGTGGGCACACTGCCCGCTTCCAAAAGAAACTAGCGGATGCCGTCACTAAAGCCTTAAATTGTCGTGACTTGGAACTAAAAAAGGGTCAACCATTGTATATAGTACTACTCCGTCCTGATGATGGTCTTGTAAATGATCAAGATAAGACCGAAACGTCGACCTACCTAGTCCAATTCTGCACAGTTTGATTTGTATCGACATTTGATTTTCTCCTGATTAATAGTGGAAATCTAGTTATCACCTTTGTTTAGCAGTCTGGACTGTTTTCTTGGATATAGTATAGGAAAAATAACCAATACCTTAAATATCCATTGTATATCTTTGTATGTACCCTGCCTAATTTTACAGTTCATTTTTTGTACAGAACTACTCTTTGTCTTGAATTCAAAATAATAACCTTTCAGACAAACAAATTATCCTGGTTTCATGTTTTATTATTCATTTACTGTACCCATGATGTTAGTGTGGTAACATCTTTTGTTTCTCAGTGTTAGAAACTTTTAACTTTATTGAACAGCCGCTGATTAAACTCAGATTTAGGTACTTTGATTGCCTTTCATCAGGTCCTAACTAGTGCTGCAACTTCATACAAATAAAATCCCTTGCTGGCCATCTCATATTATACTAAACTCTGCCCGAGCCCGCAAGGGTATATTGGGTTACTCACCTTTCTAAACACAGCATCCTCTGATGAGACTACTCTGGGGGCGTTGGATCTGCAGGGCAAGTACATTTCGAGGGAGTTGTTGCCTGATCTGCTTTGCCATGTGCGGGAGAATATGGGGTTCCCTGTGGAGCCTGTCCCCAGTACCTCCCAGGATACTATTTTACCGCAGTTTCAGAAGTCTGCTTCTTCTTCTATGCCTGTGCACCCGTTTGTCATGGATGTCCTCCTTAAGGAATGGAAGGACCCGGACCATATTTCTGTGCCCAGATTCATGTCTAAACTGTATCCTTTGCAGGATTTGGAGGTTGCCCTGCCTGATTCGGTGCAGGTGGATTCTGTGGTTGCTTCCCTGGTTGGTCGGCCCTCCATGGCTGATGATAATATCCTGCAGGATGGCGTGGATAAGAAGATTGACTCTGCTCTTAAGAAGTCCTATGCTGGCTCTCACCTGGCCCTGCGGTCGGGGGTCTATGGGGCTTATGTTGCGCAGTCTTTGCTGGCTGACTTCAAGACTTTGTTCTCTGCTATGCAGGAGGGGATCAGTTGTCCTGAGTTGCTGGAGTCGATGGAACGTCAATCTGAGTTCCTTTCGGACATCGCTTTTGACTCTGTCAGGGCTTCTGCGTTGTCTTGTGGTTCCTCGGTGGCTGCCCGTCGGAACTTGCTGCTGAGATGATGGAAGACTGATGCTGCGCAGCGTTCTATGGCTTTGAGGTTGCCATTCTCTGGTACTCAGCTTTTTGGGGACGCCCTGGAGACCAAGCTGCATAAAGTCTTCAAGGAGAGGAAGCATTCGTTGTCGTTCCGTCAGCCTGCTTCTCAGAAGGGGTCGTCCTTCTCGAATGCCAGGTCCTTTCGCCAGCCTTCCAGGTTCCAGCAGTCCTCGTTTAAGGGCCAGCGGGGGCTCGCAGGTCCTTTCCTCGGAGGTTCCAGAAGAAGCCCCAGCCGGAGGGGGGGTCGGGGGCTGCTCGCTCCTGACTATTCCATTCCAGTGCCCGTTCTCACTGGGGGTCAGTCCGCGGTTGGTGGGAGACTGCGGCTGTTCCTCCAGGCTTGGCTGGTGACGACATCGGACCAGTGGGTGCTGGATGTTCTTTCACGGGGCTACCGGATGGAGTTCCTGTCCCCTCCTACTCCCTCGGGGTTGGTGGTGACCCCTTTACCTGCAGACCCTGCTCGCCGGAGGGCGTTGCTGGAGGGGGTTGGGTCACTGTTCGACAAGAGGGCGATTGTCCCGGTTCCGTGCCTGGAACGGGGACTGGGGAATTATTCAATTGTCTTTGTGGTTCCGAAGATCACGGGAGGGTTCCGTGTTGTCATCAATCTTCGGGCCTTGAACTTGTTTGTTCAGAAGATACCTTTCAAAATGGAGACGCTGCAGAAGGTGATTCCCCTGATCCAGGAGGGTTGGGTGTTCACGTCGCTGGATCTCCAGGATGCCTACCAGCATGTCCCGATGGCGTTGGAGGATCAGAAGTTCCTTCGCTTCTGCCTGGATGGTCGTCATTGGCAGTTCTGCGTCCTTCCTTTCGGTCTCCGGTCCGCCCCCAGGGTGTTCACCAAGGTAGCTGCTCCCTTGGTGGCCCATCTCCATCTCCTGGGGGTGTCCGTGTTTCCTTACTTGGACGATTGGCTGCTCCAGGCTCCATCTTCGGAGGTCATGTCTGTCCACCTTTCATTGAACATGCGTACGCTCGAGGAACATGGCTTCCTGGTCAATCTGCCGAAAAGTCACCTGGACCCGTCTACTCGGCGGACCTTCATTGGGGCTGTGTTCGACTCTGTGATGGGCAAGGTTTTTCTCCCGGAGTCCCGGCTTCTGCGTCTACAGTCTTTGCTGAGGACGTTGCTTTCCAGGAGGTCTGCTCCTCTCCTGCAGTGGTTGGTGGTCCAGGGACACATGTCTGCCACTGTGTTCACGGTGCCCTGGGCCAGGGTCCATCTTCGGCCTCTGCTGTGGCATGTTCAGCGTTGGGTGCCCTTTCCTGTCCTGGACTTCTCGATTCCTGTTCCGGTGACCCCAGGGTTGGTGTCTGCTCTCCAATGGTGGCTGGATCCTTCCAATCTGTCGAGGGGCATGTGGTTCCATCCTCCGCCCCCTTTGGTATTGACGACGGATGCCAGCGCCTCCGGTTGGGGGGCGACTCTGGGTCCTTGGGCGATCCAGGCACGTTGGCTTCCTTCGGAGTCGCACCGGTCTTCGAATTGGAGGGAACTGTCGGCGGTGGAGAGGGCCCTTCGCCTTTTCAAGGATCGTCTTCTGGGATGCAACGTGTTGGTGAGGTCGGACAACACTGTGACTGTGGCCTACATCAACCACCAGGGCAGTACCCGCTGCCTTTCCCTGAACTTGGTGGCCTGTGCCATTGCGAGTTGGGCCGAGTGTCATCTGGTGGCCCTGTCTGCTCAACACATCAAGGGTGTGGACAACGTGGTGGCAGACTCCTTGAGTCGGAGGTTCCCATCCTCTATCACCCTGTGCCTGTCCCCTCGGATTTTCAGGTCGCTGTGCCTGAGGTTTGGGACTCCGGTGCTGGATCTCTTTGCCTCGCTGAAGGACGCCCTGCTTCCCCTGTTCTGCTCCAGGACTCCGGAGGAGGGGGCTTGGGGAGTGGATGCCTTGACTGTCCTCTGGCCTCCTTGGTTACTCTATGCCTTCCCCCCCTTTCCTCTGATCCCTGCTTTCTTGCTGAAGGTTCAGCGGGTGGGGGCTCAGGTGGTGGCTGTTCTGCCTTATTGGCCTCGCCGCTCTTGGTTCCCGCTTCTGCTGCGGCTGGCGGTGGGCCCTCCCTGGATCCTGCCCCGCTACCCGTCTCCTCTGAGTTGCCAGTCGTCCTCGCTGTTGGTGCCTCTCACCTTGGCGGTCTGGAGGTTGAACGGCTGTCTCTTGGGGTCCGGGGTTTGCCCGATCACCTCATCACTGTGATGCAGGCTTCCCGTAGGAAGTCCACGCTTTCCTCATATTCTAAGCACTGGGTTTCCTTCTCTCTTGGTGTGCTTCCATGGGCCTGTCCCCTGCCTCTTGTGCAGTTTCCTCTATTCTTCAGTTTTTTCTGGATGGGTTTCACAAACACTTTGCTTTGTCCACTTTGAAAGGTCAGTGGGCTGCTATCCGAGCATTTCGGGATCCTGATTCTCTTTTGCCTTCGGATGGCTTGTTGGTTTCCCGTTTGTTTCGGAGCTTTTCTCTTTCTGCACCTATGGTACGTTCCCCGGTTCCTCCCTGGGATCTTTCTTTGGTTTTGGGTGCCTTACAGTCGCCCCCATTTGAGCCTCTGGAGTCTGTGGACTTGAAGTTCCTGTCCTTCAAGGTGGCCTTTTTGGTCGCTGTTACATCGGCTCGGAGGTTGGGCGAGCTTACAGCGTTGCGCTGTTCTCCCCCCTTCTTGAGGTTTCTGGACGACGCGGTGGTCCTTGCTTTGGACCCCGGGTTTCTACCTAAGATTCGTTCCAAGTTTCTTTCCTCCCAGGAATTGATTCTTCCTTCTCTCTGTCCTTCTCCCTCCTCGCCCTCTGACGTCTTGCTCCATTCTTTGGATGTCAGACGGGCTTTGTCTATTTATGTTGCTCGTTCTGCTGACTTTCGGTCCTCTGACTCCCTCTTTGTTACCTTTGGTCTGGCTGGTAGGGGTAAAGCTGCCTCTCGGCTTACTTTGGGTCGTTGGATCAAGGAGGTGATTTCCTTGGCTTACCAGGGCTCTGGTTTGCCTTGCCCTTCTGGTGTTCAGGCTAGATCTACCAGGGGTGTGTCTGCTTCATGGGCGGCTTTCCATGGTGTCCCCCTGGATGAAATCTGTCGGGCGGGGACCTGGGCGTCCGAGTCCACTTTTGTGCGACATTATCGCCTGGATTGTGCTCTTTCGGGCCGCCTGAATTTTGGCTCTGGGGTGCTGCGTGCGGTGGGGGTTCCTCCACTTGTTTGATTTGGTTTCTTAATAAACTATGTCTTGCTGCACGCCTTTGTGTCTGTTCTATTTTCTGGTTGTGGTGTGCCAAAGGCCTTTGGGGTTGCTTTGGTATGCCTCATGTGTTATGACTGGGTCGAGGACGAGGGACGTAGAGGTAATGCCTGGATTACTTGAGGTAATCCCCATTACTCTTAGTCCTACTCGTCCTCGACCCAGTCATACAACCCGCCCGCCCTCCCTTGCCGGGCCTTTGGTGCTTGGTACATCAGGATTTGCTTCTGGTGGTGAGGTGTAGTATAGCACCTGACAGGAGGGTGGGTGGAGTCTAAATAGCGTTTCCTGTTTTGTTTCCTGTCGGGTGGAATACCTCATGTGTTATGACTGGGTCGAGGACGAGTAGGACTAAGAGTAATGGGGATTACCTCAAGTAATCCAGGCATTCTCTAATGCGCTCTACAGACAGATCTATATGAACAAACAGGATATATTTGTTGGCACGACAGGAGGAAAAGTAAGCCATGAGAGTAAAATGAACAAGCATAGAATTATTTGTTTATAATTTACTAGGTCAAGAATTTGGACAGTCTTGGTAGTTCTGTGGAATATGGCTCATCTCCGATTGCAAGTTATTTTTAAACCTGTTTCCCTGGAAAGTGAGTGAGGACTTTTCGCTCTTCCGGTCTATTTAGCCCCTTTGGCGGAGTGGCAGTCCATCAGGCCAATGGCAGATGGGTCGGGCTGCATTTTAGGCTTAGAGGCTCCGCCCCTGATGGTTCTGGACAACTCCACTGACCGTGCCATATTCCTCGTCCTCATTAGCAACATTAACGGTACAAACCTGTTTTTTAGGCTGGGATATGCCCTGTTGGGTCCCCAAAACCCTCTCCCTCAAAGGAGTCCTTGTTATCCAGATGCATAGACCCTTTTGGCTTATTTCTGGTCGCAATTGTTATTACAGAATATTTCATTATTTCTTTTCGCTCACAAAAATCATAACAAGAGAAAAACATATCTCTCCATAAACCACCCCATACCTATGCCACATCTTCAAACTTCAGGCACCTTTAAATTAAACAAATTTACACCCAACACCCTTTGAACCTTGTATTCCAAATGGCAACAAGGAACCTGCTGTTCACGAATTCGTCAGGGGTGTGACACATTACATAAATGATACAAACAGAGCGGCAACTTTCTTTACTTCTTGTAAAGAGCTTTGGGCCACACAAGGATGTAGGAAAGTCCTATGCAAAGGCCAATGGAAAACAACCAAAGAACAGAAGCTAGAAAGAAAAGGTGCTTGGATATACCAATGGTCCGTTTCCAACACTGGAATCTACAAGAAAATTGTGCAAAAAGTTGAAAGAAACTGAGCAAAACTGCTCAAGAGATATAGAATCTAGCAGTTTCAGAACATTTCCAAGAAGGCAATTATTGACATACTGAACTAATCTAAGTGCCACATAAGGCTCTCAAACCCATCCCCCCAAAAATTGCTTCATTACACAAAAAAGAAAATCTTGGCATATGTAAATAAGTTAATTGTGAAGATCAACATCACAGTGTCCAATTTCAAGCCCCCTATTACCCCCTCCATAGCTCATATTGCAGCACAAGTAACCTCTTAATGCACTGAAGAATCAGAATTCTTCCTTTGTATGTGTCACAAGATGGCTTAACAAAAGTATTAAAATAAATATCAGGGGTCAACTGTTTGCTTGACTGGTGTATTACGAGTGCTTATTTTGACCAGTGGTTTCTGGTGCGCGGCACCAGAACTTAGCTGTCAACACCAGCGCTCATGACAGTCTGCCACATGGTGGCGCTGTCTGTCTAATTTAAAGATGAGCACAGAAACAGTTGCTTATTAACTCAATATACAATAAAAATTACGAATTCCTGCCACCCAAGCCATTCTTATAGCTTAAGGGGCGTGGAATAGTCAGTCTGCTTGTTACGCTTGTAGGAGTGTGATGGTCAGTAGTTGAGTTACTGTCATTGGCAGCACTGGCGGGAGCCATGTGGGAGAAAGCTGCAGTGGTCTCCTGACTAGGGCCCTGGCACTTTTTTGTTATAAATGAAGTACTACTTACCATTGAGGACATATTTTATCTGCTTGTGATAACATGTGAAATGGTTTCTATACCTGCTCACCTTACTACCAAAGCCTTTGCATTATTGTACACTAACACACATTTTAAATGAACAGCCATTTTGTATTTCGGTGTGTACATTGCACATTTAGTCTGGCTGGCCCCCAACGTCTTCTCCTATTTTCCCCAGGTGAAGAGTTAGGCCCCTGCTCGTTAGTGTCAAACTTAAGTTTCAGTTTAGTCGTGTGTTATTTTATTCACTTTCTGCATTGAAGAGAAAGTATTAAACAAGAGTAAAAATTTACTGAATTTAGCATTATGTTCTCCAATGGTTTTGACAGCGCGTGCTTGTCCATCGATATTCCAAATCGCATTTAGAATATTTTTCCTGCTAGCTATATTCTTGCACTAAAAATGTGTGATACTTCTATGATATTTCTGAGCGTGTGTTATCTTTCCCACACTCTTCTGTATCGCCAATTGTCTACTCACAGATAACAGCATCAAAATTCACCAATACGCCGATGTTACATGTCTCTATTGAAAAGTATCCTCTGCTTCAGCCATAGATTCCTCAAACCCCACCCTCAAGGTTCACAATTCCAAAAAAAACAGAAAGATGGCGTAGTAACACATCTCTATCCTAAAGAAATGTAAACATTTTCTTCCAGAAATAATGACAATTCCAGATTTTTAAAGCACAACATATCACCCCTAAGGGTACCCAGGCACTGGGGGCCTTCGGGGAGATTAAGTGAGCTATTGCCCAGAGTCACATGATGCTGAGCTGAGCTGCTGCCAGGGATAGCAACATGAGCCTTGCGCTCTGGAATCAGCTGCTTTGGCCGCTGCGCCACACCTCTCCCTTGGCACAAGAAAGCAACTTCAGAACCACTGTTCAAAGCCCTCGTATGTTTGCATCTGGATATTGGAAACGCCTTAAGCGATGGCCTCCCAGACTCCACACTGGCCCCCCTTGTGGCCACGTAGAGGCAGCACAATGTCTCATCCAGAGCCTGAAGAAATATGATCACATCACCCCTTATATCAACCAGGTATTTACGGTAAATGCAAGGTAGGTAAAATACAGATCAAGTGAGTAAAATAAAACAGTAGCTGGTAAGTTGTGATGTACATACATAATAAATCAGCAAGCTGCGTTTAATACCAGTCAGATGCATAAAAACAAGCCATGCAGGTAGAATACAGGTCAGGTACAATTTCAAACAGGTGGATAAGGTGACTGTCGTGTGGGTGGAAACCGATCTGGTGGGTATAAAACACCTGAAATTAGTAAAAGTTTACGTACATGCAAAAAGTACCAGCCAAACAGGTGAGGGGAAGGACTGCAGGCAGCTTAGAATACCAGCTCGGGAGGGGGGGGGGGGGGGGTGTAAAACACAGGCCAGGTGGGTAGACCCCCAGCCTGACGGGTAAAGCCAACCAGGAGAGATAAAATGCCACCCAGGTGGCGAGACTGGAAAGGCGGTGTCTTTTAGAAGAAGAGGCAGCTACTAATGGAACTTTAAAAGCAGCAATGAAAGTCGATATCTTGTCCTAAGAACTATAACTCTTCGTTTTAATTACAGTCGATTTCCGGAGCAGGCCCATCTGCAAGGAAGAAAACAATTCTATTAAATAAACATTTCCAGCCAAGACCCATCAGGAGAATGTAAACTACAATTAGAGAGAGAGAGGCAGCTAAGGTGGAGGAGGAAGAGAGGAAGCTGGCGATGAGCAAAGGATATTTGAAAGTGAAGAGGCGAGGAAAATAACCAAGCAGACTAATGTGGAAGAAAAGAGAAGGAAGAAAACAAAAACGAAATAGAAAAAACAGCGGAGGAAAGGGGCTAGCAACAGAAGAATGGGCCAGGGAAGATGAAAGGGCTATACAAAGAGAGGTGAGTAAAGAGAACAAAATATGAGATGGACGGCAGAGGATGGGGATATATACTAAAGTCTGAGCAGTGGAACTGAGAAGAGTCAAAAGAACAGAGTAAAAAAGACAGAGAGTAGAGACAGAGAGAAAGGCACCAAAATAAAGGGTCTTGAAGGTGAGAGAGGAAGAGAAAGGGCTTTGAAGAGAGAGAAAGAGAGAGAGAGACCGAGACAGAGACATAGGGGAAAGAGAACAGAAGAAGCAAAGAGAATAATGGAGCAAAAAGCTGAGGACAGAGAAGAAAGAAGAGGAAAGAGACAGATGAGCGGTACAGAAAATAGAGGTGAGTGACAGAACGCAGTGGAAAGTGAAAGGGAGAAAAGGCAAGCATTCAATAGGCACGGAATTATACAGTATACAGGAAAGAGACAATGTACAGAGGAGAGAACAAAGAGCAGAAGAAGGAGACCGATGAAAGGGACGGGTCAGTGGAAAGGGACTGCGGTCACAAGAAAGAAACACAACATATGAAAGATAAAGAGGACAACAGAAAAAGAGCAAAAGCAGAGGAATTAGACAAAAGCAGTAGAGAAAAGGGGCAAGGATGCAGAAGAAAGAGAAAGATATCAAAGAAAACCGAGAAGAGAAGAACATATTAGTAGTAAAAGACAGTAATGTATAGCAGAGGAAAGAGATTGGGAGAAGGGGAGATAGGAGACCAGAGGAATGTGAGAAAGAGCAGAAGAAAAAGGCAGAAGAAAGAGTTAAAGGGTAGAAGAAAGTGACAGAGAGGATGGAACTTGTACAGAGCAGAGGGGGAAGAGAATGAAGAGAGGGAAGAGGCTGAGTGGGAAGAAAAGAGACATAGGTTAGAGAAATGGCCCATTAAGCTGAGGCAGGAATAATGGAAATATAAGGGAACAAATGAAAGTGACTAGGAGCAGAGAAAAGTGTCAAAGAACAGAGCTGAGAAAACGGATAAAGAGAGAAGGAAGAGACATAGGCACAGGAATATTAAATAGAGAAGAGGAAAGAAAGTAGAGTACAAAGTAAATAGAGTATACAATATAGCATCAAGGGGGAAACGAAATGATCAGATCAGAAGGAAGGAAGTGGCAAAGAGCAAACAAAAAAAAGAGTATAAAGTGTCAGTGGGCGGAGGAAAAAACAGTGAGGAGGGGTGATAGGGCAGTGGAAAGAGATACGAACGAAGGGGACACATAGAGCTGGAAACCCATTACACTACACTGCACTGTGTGGACACTGACCCATCTCACAGATCTGTATTCCACAAATAAAACCAAAACAATGCACTCTACTGGCATTAACCACTAAAATGTGCAGCATCCCAGAGCAACTAAGCCACCACTGCATTGTTGGTGGAATAGACCTACATAAACCACTGCACAGCATCCTGTTGATAGTTACCCTTATGGAGACACTACAACCAACACACTACACTGCTCCCTGTGGACATTAAGACATTACAATACCTTGAATACAAAGAATGCTAAACCAACACACTACATAAGACTGCATCCTGTGGACACCAATCCAACACACTGCATTCTAGTGACACAGTCACGGTATTTGGTCGCTGCTCCAAAAGGATGCGAGCCCACTACACTACAATGCGTCCTTTCCTTCTGGAACAAATTCACTGTACTGACTGCATTCTAAGTATACTTTCTAAATACACTGCACTTTATTTGTCCTCCTCATCATAATGCAGCCAGATTGACCCAACACACCACACTGCACTGCATCTTATGGACATCAAACCAACATTCTGCACTGCATCCCTACCAGAGTACAACCTCAGTACATCCATAAATCCAGTTACTAGCACTCTGCAGAGTACCTGCCAGAGTTAACCGATTAACAGCACTAACTCATGATTAGATTTGAAATACAGACAAAAAATTCTGTCTTTCTGAGACAGAGAGGATATAGAAGCAAATAGTCAGATGCATGGCTTTAAGTGGGATGAAAAAACTGTGTGTGGGGGGGGTCTCTTAAAGGGGCGTGGCTAATATAATTAAGGACGTGGCTCAAAAACACCTAAGCAAAAAATCTGTGCTTAGCATAGTGTGCCACCCGACTTGCATTTTGCTGTTTCTGTCATTGCATCCAGATATATGATACAACAAGTAACATCATACCTACAAGGCAGGACTATTTGCTTTTTCAAGGCTTGTTAGCTGCACAAGATAAATAAGCAGCAACTATGGCTTGTATATATTATTGAAAAAGCTTCCACTTAATGTTGCTGCTTCTGATTTTCAACAAGAGAAGGGAAATCCAGAGAGAAAATGAATCTCTAAAGGATTTCCCTTCCCCTACAAGCTCACCTGGCATGACGACATGCCGTAACTTCTCCACTAGTGAGAAAAGCAGTGTGATCACGCACGCATCCATGTGCATGCTGTCACTGCAGTCCGGAAAAAACGGACTGCCTGTGCCAGGGCACAAAACAGAGCCCGATAGAGACCCGTTTTGAGGTCCCCTTTAAAAAACTGCTGGTGCTCAGCAGCTGGGAGACCCGGCCCACTTAAAGCCCTGGTCAGATGGCAGGTGAGACCCCACAGAACACTGCAGACAGAGCCATGCCCACCTGTTCCCAACACACAGGCACAGCCTGGTCTTGTCCAGCTTTACTTTGTTTGCCTGGTACTTACACTCTGTGACTGTTGTATAGCATTCATGTCCCACAATCAGAGAATCAGAAATAAACCTTTGGAGATAGAATGAAATACTAGTCTTCATAAAATGAAACAAGCATATGGTAATGCTAACATATTTGGTTATAAGTGAAAGACCTTTTCAGTCACTGATGAATTTGGGCACCATTAAAGTCATTATGCATGCACTATGCAAGTCATCCTTGCACCATACATCCTTTTGTCCACCCACTGACTCATTCATGCATTCATCCACTTAACCATCCACAATGAAACAGAAATGGAAGCTCAACGACCATATGGAAGGTAAATTAAAAGAGTAGATGTCAGAAAAAGAAAATATTCCACCATCTAAACATGGCAGCAAAAGCTTGTAAAAGAAAAATAACATTAAATATAGCGACGGGCAGTCGTCTTGCAATGGTATTGTGCATGGTGTATTGGTGTTTTAAAGTTCCAGAACAGCTACCACAGTTAGAAGCAAGGTGGTAGCCGCCTTGCAATAGTAACAAAAATTACACTATGCACAATACTTTACCAAGATGGCTACCCAGTAAATATCACACTGGGTGGATGCCATTGAATGCTAACGTGTATAATGTATCACAGTTGTACTGATCCGGTGTGGGCAACATATTATTTCTTTTAACATGGTGGCTATCTTGGAAAGGTAAAACAAAGACCCACGATGGGTAATACCATTGCAAGATGGCCAATAGTGACAAATAGTGTCCACGTTGGAATCAACACACGGCAGCATACGAGCAGCTGGATCGGACTATCTGGAGAGCTGCTGGACTTTCTAGAAAAAATGCAAGAAGAAGGAGGAAAATAAATGAAAATGGGTCTATAAAAGGAAAAAATGGAGAAAAAAAATGACTGGCCACTAACCAAGACACTGAGATGCATCCATTTTCCCGTGGATGTACACCGGTGATCCAGTACCGTTACTCACAGGACTGCGGAACCAGTGGCAGAAATGGGCAACCCCGTTGCCCCAAGCAGGAGGCTATTGCGTGGAGCAGCTGAATGTGAATAACACTCAAACAAAGAGAAAATGGCTGACCCAAAGACATTCAATGTATCGGATATGTTTGCAGAGGTTTTTTTTTTATTGATAGGGTCTGACAGACGACTGCACCTGTCATGCCATCAAGCAAATATTAACTCAGTGCAAATCTTTCGACCTCCTCGCTTTGTTATAGGAGGTAGCAGCAACAAAATCCTTGCCGACTACAGTAATATGCAAAAAAAAAATGTTTAAGTGTCCGTCTACAAGTTTTAACACCCCATACATATCCATCCATCTTCAAAGGCCCGTTGGCTTTAACATATGACATTCATCATAAATAAGTCGGGCTTACTGCCTTTGTTGTAATTTTTTATAACAAGCAGATCAGACCTATTGCCTTTAACATGTAGTTTTTCAAATAAAACAATTAGGCCTTTATATTTTATTAATACCCGGTCACCTTAACTGATTCAGACCTGGTGCTTAACTCACATGCTTTTCCGCAAAGCGGGCGGCAACTCACTTTGGACGCCTTCGAAAATCTCACTGTGATACCAAACCCTGTGGAAGTTGTTCGTACAGCCATTCTTTTTACCCTTGTATTCTATTAATTGTAGTAGTTTAACAGTTTTTTTATTATTACTATATAAACTACATATCCCTGAATGAAAACAAAAAATTGAACCTGTAAACCCCGCATTTTACCACTGTGGCTCTTTTGACAAAGTGACACTCATAGTGTCACATATGACATATGCACACTTCACACAAGGGCAGACTGTGAACACATACATTTAAACATCTAGACCTTCAGAAAACGTGCCAACTACGCATGCGCACTGCAGGACTCTGCACGGTGCCTGCAGGGGAGCGGCAGGCCGCGCGCCCTTTCTACGCGGAAGCGGAAGAAACGAGCCCAGACAACTTATCCCTAATTAAGGGAAGTGTTTCTTGGCCGGGCCGTCGGATAGTTTTACTTCTTTAGCCGACAGGATAACGAGCGATTGGGCTCTGTTTTGATTAGGATTCTCTCAGGAAGTGTTGTGTTTGGCAGAGCGCTAATTGTGCTACTTACGCTAACACGTGTTGAGCTGCTCTGAGCGGGAGTTTTTTTTCAACATACTTGGCTTTCCAAGTGACATTGGGCGGGAAAGTCCCTCTCCTGCCCCGCCACTGGTCCAGCGGGTCATGGGAAAGAGCCACGTCACCACCATCAGAAGGGAGGAGACGATAGAGCCATGCTCTGGTGCAGGGCTTTAAGTGTGATGAAAAAACTGGGGGGTCTCTCAAAGTGGCGTGGTCAGTGTAATTAGGGGCGTGGCTTTAAAACACTTAGGCTAAAAATCTGTGTTTAGCAAAGTGTGCCGCCCCATTTGTATTTTGCCGTTTCTGTCATTGCATCCAGATATATGACACAACAAGTAACATCATACCTACAACAAGTCAGGACTATTGACCTGGTCATTGGTTATTGGTTGCATAAGATAAATAAGCTGCAGCTATGGCTTGTTACATATAATATTGAAAAAGCTTCCAATTAAAGCCCTGGTGACACCATGACAATGTTGCTGCTCTTGCGTTTCAGAAAAAGAAGGGAAATCCAGAGAGAAAATTACTCTTTAAAGGATTTCCCTTCCCCTACAATGCACACCTGGAATGACGTCACGCCGCACCCTCCACTAGTGATAAGTGAGCAGTCTGAGCACACGCACATCGATGTGCCTGCTGTCTCGAAACGGGTCTCTATCGGGCTGTTTGGCGCCCTGGCACTTTTTTCCAGACTGCCGTGATAGCCACTGCAGTCCGGAAAAAAAACGGACCGCCTGTGCCCGGGCTCAAAACAGAGTCCGATAGAGACCCGTTTCGAGGCCCCCTTAAAAAAACTGCCGGTGCTCAGACCCCTTGAGACCCGGCCCACTTAAAGCTCTGCTCTGGTGTGACTGCTGGCACCGGTGACTGTTGTTGGGTCAGAGAACAGTGGGGTCACAGGAAAGAGAGAGGGGATGTTGGATTTCTCCCCAACTTGACCCACACCACGGAAGCGAGGATGGCCCCAATCCTCTGCCCCTATTCGGAACGCAACACGCCCTTTATGTCACAGCGTGGCCGCGGACCGAACAAAGGGAGAAGGTAGGAAAAAACAAAACAAAGAAAGAGAAACGCCCAGGCTCTTTCTATGTTACAGCTAGGCAGACCCTGTTCTGGCACATATGGATAGGTCTTCTAACCTGCAGCAAAACAAGAGAAGAAACAAAGAAAAGAACAGAATTTCAACTCAATATCCCAGTGTCCTCTCACCTGAATCCCCCTCCGTTCACCCTTATCACTGCCCAACACAACCCATTTCCCCTCCTTACTTGTGTAACATAGATGAATCCTCCAATGGGAGACATGTGGAGGGAAGTCCAAAAGGTAACAATCTACAAACTCCCTGTTGCCCAGCGTTTTGTTTATAGGGGGGAAAAAGTCATAATACTGACATAAAAAACCCCTTGAAAAGTTATTAACAGCAAAAACCGCTGTAATTGCATAACATATAACCTACTTGTGGCCACAAACTAAAGCGCGTTCCTAGATAAACGCCAGAAGCAAAGTGCTTCGTGAAATAGTCCAAGGATTCACATAACGATGTGAGTCGGGTACTCAAAACCCGGAAATCGGCTCCGCCGTATCTCCCACAATATCAAGGATGTACACAATCCTAACAAAAACAAAAGTAAATTTCCCAATTCTTTCCAGTGCTCCTACGAACAGAAGCACAACGTACAACTCCGGTGGAGAACAGCAAGCGGGAAGGCGTCCGACGCGTATCGAATCCGGGAAGCAGAACGAAGCCTCGTTCTGCGCGGCACAGCTTCCAGCGTCTAAACTCCGAACGCGGAAGAACACACCCAAAAGGAGAAGCGCTAACTCCCCTCAACTCGATCTGGAAAGTAGAAACACCAACCAGGTAAGAAACCAAGCACCGAGCACTGGCGCTGGCACCCTGATATGGAAAGGAGGGAGAAAAGGGGCGGAGGCTACCAAAAAGGAGGAAACAGAAAGAGGACACCGGGGTAACCAGGCACAAAGAAGCAAAGTAAGGAGGAAAAGCCGGCTAATCCCTAACAGGGGATAGGTCGGATCCGAGATGAGTGAGACAGCGGTGGTAGCTGTAGAGTCATTAGATAGTCAGAGACAGCAGTGATAGCTGTAGGGGCATTAGAGAGCCAGAGACAGCAGTGAAAGCTGTAGGGGCATTAGAGAGTCTGAGGCAGCAGTGATAGCTGTAGGGGCATTAGAGAGTCTGAGGCAGCAGTGATAGCTGTAGGGGCATTAGAGAGTCTGAGGCAGCAGTGATAGCTGTAGGGGCATTAGAGAGTCTGAGGCAGCAGTGAAAGCTGTAGGGGCATTAGAGAGTCTGAGGCAGCAGTGATAGCTGTAGGGGCATTAGAGAGTCTGAGGCAGCAGTGATAGCTGTAGGGGCATTAGAGAGTCTGAGGCAGCAGTGATAGCTGTAGGGGCATTAGAGAGTCTAAAGCAGCAGCGACCGAGGTAGGATCATTCAAGAGTCTCATGCCGGTACTTCCCAGTGCGGAGTACCAGCACTTTATTATTTTGAGAGGGAGATTACCGGCACTTCTCAAAAGAAATGCAAAACTTTTTAATTGGAGAGCACTTCTATTTTCCCATTTCAAGCACTGCTCTCAGGGTAGCAATGGTTGTAGGGCATCAGACAGTCCTCAGACAGAGATGAAGGCAGTCTCATTCAGGCTTCTCCAACGTGCACCTTGTGAGCGTCTGGTATGTTCCCGCTACCTGTAGGTAAGAGATCTGTGTGCAGCCCAGCCTATTAAATTGCAGCCTTCTGCTTGGTTGAATGAATATATATGTGCCAAAATTGTGCATTCAAGACGAATATGTGTGTTTTTTCAGGCCTCATAAGTTGTGATGTTTGAAGAAAAATGCCGCAATTTTCATAATATTCGTAAAGCTTTTTTTGAGTGATAAATCATGTGGAGAGACTTATTACTGACATTATTATTTTCGTGCCAGGGTCACGTCAGCTGTGGCTGGAATGTAATAACTAGGACAAAACCTTTTTTACATTAATGGTGGCAACGCTGCCTGAGGCACTGAGGTGGTCGCTGCTGGTAGTAACCTTGCTTACGGTGGCCACTAATGTAATCTTGTCTGATGTGGTCACTATTACAACGCTAATAATATCAGTAGCTTGTGATCATTTTGATTGAACATAAGTAGCTTTTATTACACAAAATATCAGAGACCCACACATTAGAAAGTGTGAAATGAGCAATTGGGGTTAGAGTCGTTAGTGTCTGAAAGCCACAATCAGTGTCATGAGACAATATGAGAGAAGTGATGTAGGGACGGTCATTAGAGAGGGAGACACCCAGGGTTTTTCTTTAGGGTCATTAGAGAATCTGAGCCTGCAGCAGTGACTGTAGGGTCATTAGCAAGCCTGACAGTTGCGAAAGAGGCAGGGTCATTCAAGAATCTAAGATCAGCAGTAGAAGTAGGGTCATTAGCGAATGCAAGAGCAGCCATGGTTGTAGGGACATTGGCGAGTCTCAGACTGCAGCTTTGGTTATAAGAGAATCTCCAGCACTGCTGGATGTAGGGTCATTAGAGAGTCCAAACCAGGAATGATGGTTGGAGGGCCATGCGAGAACCCAAGAGTAGCACTTGTAGAGACAGTAGAGAGTCCACGGCGCAGCAATGGTTGGACGGTAGATAGTGAGCCTGAGAGCAGTGATTGAGGTACTCGAAAGTGCGGGAACAGCGATGGTTGTAGGGTCATCAGAACGTCCAACGCAGCAGCGATGTAGGCAGAGTGATTATGCAGACCCAGGCAGCAGGGTCATTAGACTGTGAGACTACAGCAATTGTTTTTTGTTTGCAATTTTTTATAGCCTAAACTTGACCCGAAGGCACTCAAGCACTTTAGATGAGCACCACCTACATTACTCAAGGACAAACTCATTTTTTAGGCTCAGGGAGATTAAGTGATTTTCCCAGAATCACAGGATGTTGAGCCAACGCCGAGACTCGAATGTGGTTCCCCAGCTGCAAAGTCAGCAGCTCTGGGTGTTACGCGACATCCTCTCCCCATTGTTTTTCTTTTCGTCACCTCATTAGAGAGCCTTACTCAGCAGTAATATGTGCAGTGTCATGGAAGAGTGAATCAGGGATAGAGGGTGTTTTGAGGTCACTAGATGGTGAGATATATTAATGATGAATGTTGTAGACTGTGGGAGAGTCTGGGTCAGATATGATGGCTGTGGGGTCAGAGGAAGACTGAGACAGTGGTAACAGATGTAGGGTTATCGGAGTTTGTGACAATGTGATGTGGGTCATCAGAGAGTGAGTTTGGGATACATGAGATGGTAGTGAGGCCACTGAACATTGAGTGTGGGACAGGCACAACATTTGGGGGTCTTTGAGACGGGAAATCTGGACGACCTGATGGTCGCAGTATTTTTGGGGAGCGAGGCTGACGTGAGGCGTATACAGAGATTTTAAAGCTCTATCCACATCTGATTATTTTTTAGCCCTTTATGAGATTAATATTTCAGAGTAGTGTTTGAAGAGAAAATAGAATTTGTACAAAAGTTCACAGATTTAGTTCAATTTTTGAAAAAAATAGTCAAAATTAAACCGAAATGTGGGATAAAGTCTTGTTTCTAAAATGTGTTATTTATTTAAAATGAATCGCTAAAAAACAGAAGGGGATCATTGATTTGATTTTGACTAGAGATAGCATTAGTTGTTTGGCCAGGCTCCTGTAATCAGAAAATCACAGATAAACAAGCATTAGTAAAGCCAATAGATTCGTCCTTGCTAAGCTGCTGATATATTTATACATAAATAGTGACAAATCCTAAAATTGACCGAGAGAACAAAGGTGGAATTAGCTGATGCCACAAATAATCTATCGAAGACCAACAATACTGAAAGGCAAGTTTGCTCACAGTTGTGTGGGGAAACCAAAGCAGATGTCTTGATTAAAGGAAAGGACTGGATTCTTCATTTGCCACAAGTGTAAACAATATGGAGTTACAAATAAGGAATATGCATGACCACCCACCAATACATTGAAGCAAATAAAGCAAAATATTATTTGTGATTGTTCTTTGACCATTTACATCTTGATTTTTCTGTGTCAAAAATATATTTAAGAAGCACAATATTTGCCCTCATATAACGAATATATGAGCATTTACTCACTCTAGAATATGAGGAAGATACTTATCCGACTGTGGAAGACATTTCAAATACATGCATCATAGTGAATAAAGCCAGCTCGAATTCTTCGTAATCCTACATATATTGATTAATCCAATAAGGGGCGGGGAGGGCGATACACCAATGTTGAAAAGAAGAGAAATGTATCACATCTCAAGTTTGGATACAATCTTTCCAAACGGAGTGAATAAAGACGAGGAGATGATATTACAATTGAATGAATGATAAAACCTAAGGTGAAATGAGCAGGTGCAATCATCTAGTTAATAAGACAGAGGAAGGTTGTCTTGCATCAGTGATGAAAATGATGGCTCTTGATTAATATTATGATAGTATTTGAGAACTAGTGGCTTTCAGTAACATTCACCCACTCAGGCATATATGAATATTAGTGAATATTTGCTAATCCTAGCCAGACGACAGGAGGTGTTGCTTTCAAGTAACAGCTATTTGCATCTTATGTGGATTTATCCAGTGTGTAATGGTTCTGTGGATTATTTGAGACTTGACAATAATTAATTTAATAGTTTTAAATAATATACCAAGGCTGAAGTTTGATATATTAAAAGCTTTTCTGCTAATACTGTTCATAAGAATGTACATTCAAAGCCAGGGCCGGACTGGCACCAGAAAAGCAGCTATGGCAATTTTGTTGGACGGGCCCCCAACCTCCGGGTGGAGGGGGCGCCAAGTGTCAAGCACTGCTGCTTTACAAAACCACCCCCAGCATTGCCGCGTACAAAAACGATCCCCCAGCACTGCTGCTTTTGTTACTGGGGGTTGATATTGCAGCATTGTTGCAAAAAGGATCCCAGTAACAAAATCGTCTCGCACCCCTCCAAACCGGCCCTCACCCTTCCAGCCTCCCGGGCAAATGCCCGATGCCCGCTACAGCCTGTCGTGCCCCGTTCAGAGCTCCTTCTTCTAGCCATATCTTCCTTTCTCCATCAGGACTCTTGTACATAGGCCTTTTCACTAGAAACCACTCAGGTGTTATACCCTATGCACAAGTAGACAGATTAAAGGGGTGGTCCGGTGAATGCTGTCCAGGGCACAAGTCCGAAAAAAAAGAAGTGGGGGGACACTGACGTCACGACAGGAAGTGACATCACGAAAGGTCGCTTGCACCATCAGACTCATTGCCTCCCCTCGCTCACCCCTCAGATGCGATTGCATCAGAGAATCTAGCGCGTGAGCAGAGTTCTGAATGGGCTCCGATCTCACCCCAGAGAGGCCAAGGAGTGAATGTGTGGCTCCATTTGCTCCAGTTATCCAGCTCCCAGTATAATAAGTGGGGGGACGCTGTCCACCCGCGTGGTACCCCGATTCGAGCCCTGATGCTGTCACAGTAGATCTCAGAACCCGAGAAGATGTCATCAAACAAAACAATGCTCTTCAATGCCTATTGCTGGTGATTGCTAGAGTTGTAGGACTGGGTACAGAGAATAGCTTTTTTCTCTACACTGAATGGCCTCTTCAATAGTCGCCCTCATTGCGGATAACATAGTGTGCTCGCATCCAAAAGGAACAACTTCCCTTGTTTCTACACCTTGGAAATGTGGTACCTCAAACCTAGCGCCAGGACTTGTGCTAGAACTAAGGGAATCTTGCCTGCTCTTTGTAAGCAACCATACCCAATGCCCTCTCATAATGTGGAGACACAACAGGACCAAACACTAACACCGCCCGGTGCTGCCCCCATGCCCTGGGGCTTGGAGGAAAGCACTGGGCAAGGGAATGCATTGCGTAATATTTGTTTGCTTGCTGTGAAGAACCTTCATGACTGCAAGGAATAGCGTCATTGTGTACCTACAATGCTGCTCGCATGAATTAAGATGCCAGAGAGAAAGTCAGCGTGGGTGTCCCTGAACAGGAGATGTAAATACAGAGTGGATCCAGCCAATCAGCGTGCCCCGTAGATTGCAACACCCAGTTCTGGCTTGGCATCAACATCTGCCCGACTGCTGTTTGTCAGCAGTGCTTAGAGTGTGTTAGCAGACACAGGGCACTGGAGCAAACCTGGAAACGCCTGGGGCGTCTTGAAGATGCACGCGACAATAATTGTGAAATTCCATCTGCACACCAGCTACTTGTACACAGATTATCCAAACATCTTCAGTTTTATTGAGTGCAGTTTTCCAAGTGTTTTGAGGGTGATGTCTGATGTGAACCTCAGATTCTCTTGGGACCACTCAAATTACCCCAGTGCACGTCTTTATGAATACTGCGTAAACGAAGCCGGACTAAGTAGGCAGGGGCAGGCGTTAGTTTGCCCCGAGGTTCCCCATGCACTGGAACTTTTGACCTTCGCCTTGCTGTATATCTCTTCCAATTTACTTTTTTTATGGCCTTGAACTTTTGCACTCTTTCCACCAGGGAACCGGAGTACAAGAAAAGATTTAAATTCTGATTCACAAGCAAATACATGTTTACGCAGGGATCGGAATTCCGAGTTGTGTGATAATTGTCTCACCCTCGCTGTTTTCAACTTACAGATTTCGGAGAACAAACCTGACAGAATGTATTAATGAATGAATGAAGGTCTGGAAACAGATTAAATGGGGCGTTCAGCGCGTTAAATACAGAATTCCACATTTTATACTTCATTTGCCACTACAAAACTGGCACCGGGTAAATACATCACCCAGGGTAATGGTATGTACTGTGCACGAAAAAAAAACCTTATCCCCTCCACCCCCAATTGATCCACTTGTAATCAGGGCCAGGCAGTAGTTGGTGACTTTTTGGGCCGGCTGCAGTAGCCAGTGACCGCCATCTCCTGGTGAGGTGGGTGGAGGCAGGGATTTAAGGTTTAAAACCTGCACAGGTCCTCACATTTCCCCTTGGTCTTAGCTTGACTCATGCTGAATGAGTTTTCAGCATCCCACCTATCGAGGCCGGAGGTTGTTACATCTGGAGTGATAATATGGTGTGGAGGGATTGATTGGGCTCAGAAAAGTATTTCACTCCTATAGGGTTGGGCGTCTCTTGGAGCCCAAATGTGAGATACATATAATTGTAGATAGATAGATAGATAGATAGATAGATAGATAGATAGATAGATAGATAGATAGATAGATAGATAGATAGATATTCACCCCAAAAAAAGATGAACAAGATGTTAGAGTTTGGGCTTTTAATAAGATAAAAACTATTGTTTAAGAGCAAAAATAAAACCTGATATTCACCAGTTATAAAAGTTATGTGTGCCATCATTTACGAGTCACTAGGTCTCGTAAGGGGTTGTGGTGTCACCCCCATTGACACATATCAGGCCTGTGCTGTACAGTGATGGCGTGGTCCGGCCCACCACCCTCACATAAGTCATCATGCACAAAATGATTTTATGTTGCCTTTCCCACTTCAAGCTGCCTCCAGTGCAGTGGAAGACATTGAGGAAATGAAATGTATGTTAGGGAGAGGATGTGGCCTAATGGCTGGAGCGGTCGACCTCGAAGCTGGGGAACCGGGTTCGAGTCTCGGCAGGGACGCTTAACATCCTGTGATTCTGGGCATATCACTTAATCTCCCTGTGCCAAACAAAAATGAATGTGCCCGTCGGTAACACAACTGGTGCTCATGTAAAATGCTCTGATACCTTCGGTCGAGTTCAAACTATATAAAACGTTAAAAAAAAGAGCTGAACTGGTGATAAGGCTCAATGGATTAATTCATATTTTGCTGAAATCCAATTTACACAAGATTGGCCCTGGACTGTAGTACCACAGTTAGGAAAAACATGATAGAATGGAGTGACCGCAGGGTAATGATCAGTGGCTGAGATTTATTCACTCATAATTTTTTTCTTGCCAAGAATTGGAGGCTGCAAGTAACAAGTTTGATTCCAAGTGTGACTAACTCCGACTTTCATCCTTCCAAGATCGATAAAAGGGATGCGATACGAGCACAGTGTGGGAAAAAGCAATATGTTAAAACTGCGCTTTAATTTGCTTCTAAGAAACGCCATCACTGTCCCATTAAATTAGGTAAACTGTGCTGAAAAGTGCAGGTACTCTCCCATTCAAATGAAAGAAATGCAGGTACTCAGTACCGGACAGTACCTGTCCCTATAAGGCACTGTGTAAAAACAGATTTAATTATGTATGTGAACGGGACAAGCAGTTTGTGGTATCCACTACATAAGGTCTAAATAAAATAAAAAAAACATCTGTTTCTGCGATACAGTCTATCTACCCGGTGCCACTGCACGTACTGCACTATTGAATAGCTACGTCCCTGCCTGCATTCATACCTGTACAGAAGTCGGTGGCACTTCTTCAGACAGACAGCCCCGTCGTGCACTGTAATCTGGAGAGGCGGGCGACCTCCCCCCCACAAACCCTCCAGGGCTCCCCATGACGCGGCCTCTCCTCGCGCGCTCACTCCGCGCGCTCATTAATGCCTGTCAGCTTGAATCAGCGTCCAAAGCAAATGGGGATCTGAGGTGGGCTTCTGGAAAAATCTCGGGTAATCCAAACCTTGGCGCTGCTTCCCTGTAGGCGGGAATCGGACATTCCAGAAGCTCCAGGGGAGGAGATGTGACCTAAGGGGCAGAGCTGAGGAACCAGGCTCGAGTCCCAGCGTCGGTTCAGCATCTTGTGATCCTGGGCAAATCCTTTAGTCGCCTCCTGCTTGAAAAAAATCAAAAGTAATCTGCCCTTATTATAATGCGAACTGGTGCTCACACAAAGCGTTTTATTGCCCCTGGGCCAAATTCGTGCTAAACAAAACTGCAAAAAATACACATCCCTAGCAGGCCAGCGGGTGTCACTGAAGAGGCAGAGAGTGCCTTGTGCTGCGGTCTGGTGTTTGCTAATGATTGTCGGCTACCAAAAATAAATTAGAACCAGCTAATAATGCCCAGTTTATTTCTGGACTTCCTGCCGCTCACAACTCTGCAGGCCTGAGAAGTGCAATGTTTGAAGGTCACTGACCAGTAGATTAAAACCATCTTGGACTAGGGAATAGAGGACCCCAGGATGGACAGAGGGCGCCATCTTGGGTTAGAGTACACAGGAACTCTAGGACAAGGACAGATGGAAAGTCTGCCCTGCCATGTCAGGCCGGAGAAGGCTCCCACACAGGGAAGAGATGTGGTGAGGGCGCCTGGAGACAGGATTCCACGTCACAGGAAGGAAGTCTCCACCCAAACAAACTTCTGTTGCCCATTCCCAGAAAGTTGAGCTGGTCTGGGACAAGGATTGCAACCACTGAATGCTGGTTGAAATCTCAACCCCTGAGGCTCAGCGGTGGCCCTGGGATACCATATGGCAAAGTTACGCCATGCCGCCATTTTACCAGCTAGCCCTTCCCTGCCTTGCCAGTAATTCTTTGTCTACTGATCTCCGGGCACTCTTGCGCGGGCAGACTCAAGAACTGGGTAGAAAGTGGAAGTGGACCACGGATTGATCTGTGAGATTCACATCCTGCTCTGATCTGCACACCCCCTCTAGACTGGCCGGCCCATCCTCCTCTCTCTGGAAGGTGCCCCACTGTGGGTGGGACCAAAAAAGCACTAACCTTCTCTCCAGATTTGGGAAACACTCGTCTCAGTTCGTGCTTTCTCCTACCTGGAAATAAAAGTGTAGCTCCATCCCCTCTGCAGACCAGACCCTCTAGAAAAGACAGCCCACCTGCATCAACACCCGCACACACCAGCTTCATGGAAATGAAAAGCAGTGAACCCCCTGAAAATAAATGTTTTCCATCTTCCATGGGCTGATAATGTGCAGCAACAGAAAGACCCCAAAACCCCACCACACATGATCACTTGACAACAAGGTACGTGTAATCTGGCCCATAGAAATGTTGCTAAGTTACTGAAATCCATGATGAGAGCTGTGGACCGGTCTGTGGTTCATTACTGGGTCTACGCAGGAATCACCACCAACCTCCCAAAGAGACTGCAGACCGTACAGAACTCGAGGGCCAGACTCATCCTTGACGTCCCTAGACAGACCCACATCACCCCACACACCTCAAGAAACTCCACAGGCCCCCTGTCTACAAGAGATATCGATTCAAGATGCCGACCCACGCCTACAAAGACCTGCACAATCAAGGACCAGCAAACATCAACCACCGCCTGAGCTTCCATCCACCCCCCAGGACCTGCGCTCCGCCTCCCTTTCCCTCGCTCAAACCCTCTGCATTCACCGAAGCAATAGTGGAGGATAATCCATCTCCCATCTCACTGAGAAGTCCTGCAACAGCCTCTCCCTCCGGACCGCACCCTCTGTTCAGGAATTGAGAAAGGGATTCAAGGCCTGGTTCTTCAACTGATTCCACACAGTGCCTGGATACCCTCACGGGTGAATGGCAGTGCTTAATAAACCCTGTTTAGTTGATTGATTGAGAAGGATTCCCAGGGACAGGAATATCCCAAGGCACAGAACATGAGTAGGCCTGCCTATGGAGCATTCTGTGGATACGGTACTATTCTAGGAGCTAGGATGCAGCTGGCGAGGCTGATTTGGTCCAGGGGCTGCGTCCATTAGCGGGTCTCAGAAGGGCTATCCAAGTCCGGGTATGCCAGCACGCAAAACTTGAGGAGGCCTGTCCAGGTGGGCCAAGTGCTCATGCGGACCCGTTCTCAGGTAACATGGCATACCGGCAGCGGTCACACCGGTTGGACGTTGATTGGACCCACGTGTTGTTGCTCATTTCTGAGTCCCAGAAGGTCTTCTCTATTCAGGAACAGGCCATAGAGCAAAATACACATAAGCTTCTGCCGGAGGGGCGTGAGCCTAATTTGCAGGTTGGCGGGTAGCATGCCGGGCCTTTAGGCAGGTTTTAAGATTGATTTGGGCCAGATGTTGTTCATCATAACCAGATCACAGAAGGTTGTCTCAGATCAGGAAAAGGCCAATGGACAGTCTTCGAGTAAGTCTATCATAGTGGGGCATGCACTCCTAGGAGCCGGTTTGCACGTAGTATAGCATTTACTGACATTTATTTTGGCCTGTGCATGTAAGTTGTGAGTTTGGTGATATTTGTACCATGACACGAGTTGGTCCTGGACTATTTATAGTTGCAGTCTTTTCCTGGTTGTTTTTATAGTGATGGAATACCTAGGATGGAATAACTACCTCCTAATATGTTAAGATGTGAGCCAACTTTGAAAATATGTAAGTAATAGTTCATTGGAGTCTCTGGTCAGCCATATTGTCTGAATTGTCTCTGTAGTTTTGCGTTTGAAGGGTACAATTTATATGTCCCCCCTGTTCTTTGTTTTCCTCTTCAGAAAGTTGATGACCACTCTGGCATCTCACTGAAATTGGGATTCACAAGTGAATTTATTGGATCCAATGCATATTGATCCCTGCAATTTCATTCGGATAAATTGACGTACTTTCTCTTCATTCTCCTGCCCGTGTTGAGAGCTAAACAGCCCAACTTTCCATGGTGATTCAATTCCCGTTTCATTTGATTGTGTTGTGGCGCTCTTGGGCGCGGTTTTAATACTTTTTACCACTGTAAATAGTAATATACATTTTACTTCATTCTTCACAGAGAAATCAGTGTTCCCCCGGGTCTCTTTTGTCCTGATGAAGACCCCGCTTTAAGGTGTGACGTATACCTACCATTATAGTCTTGGGGTCGAAACGTCGACAGCTATTACTACACACCAGTCGATGCAACCACCATTATAAATATTAAATATTAGCATCGTTAACATGGTTTCTTTTTAATTGTTGAGCATTAGTTGCTCCCTTATTCCACTGGCTCAGTGCTCTGAAGCCAGCTGTATCGGTTGTTCATGAATCATGTACTGATACTAGTTTTTTCACTATGACCTACCTTGCACATCCCTCCCTTACACAAACACCGTCCCTTACTTTTCCCTTCCCTGTGGCACTATGACAGTTGTGCTATTAATCTGCTATATGTAATATGAATACGCACATTGTGAATAAATAACAGTGTGTTGAATTACTGGTTTGTGATTTATTCTTTTTCAAATTTTTGTTTTTATAAAGTGTTCGTTTGTGTATTTGTGATACTTTTCCACTGGGACCCTCTATTTTGTATCATACAGCACCCAGGTCCCCAGTGACTTTATTGGGTAAAACCCCCCTTGTTTAACGCAGAAGTTGGACCAGCACCCAGCCTGACAGACTGAGCACGCAACCTGGCATCATCCTGAATAGCAAGCTGACCATGAAAAACCAGATCAACACAGTTCTTCTGCCTCCTTCCTTACACATTGCATGCTCTGTGCGATCTTCAAATGGCTCCCCGTCACCACAAGACAAACCACCACCCAAGCCCTAATCACCAGCCAGCTGGACGATGGCAACGCTCTTTACTTAGGAATGGGCTACTGAGGAAATTAGGCTTTTTTCCAATCTCCTATGCCGATGACACCCAACTTCTTTTCTCCTTTGATAAATCCAACACCAATATTCAGACCACCTTTTTGGAGGGTATGAAAGTCATTGCGCTTTGGATGAGAGAAAACTTCCTGCAGCTTAACGCAGAAACATTCTGAAATAATGCTGTTCGGAGAAGCTGCAGTGAGATGGTCCCCCTGTTGGTGGCTAGAGGAACTAGTATCTGCCCCATCCCTTAACTGGTGGTGAAGAGCCTAGGAGTGTGGATAGACCATAAACTAACTTTAGAGGAGCACGCTAACATTACTGCCGGGGCCTGCTACCACACACTCGGCCTCCTTCGAAGGGTCTGTCCCCTCCTGCCACTCTCCTCTCTACATGGAAAACCTTGATCCAGGCCTTGATCCTAAGCAACATGGACTACTGCAATGTTTTGCTGATTTCAGCCAAGGAAACTTCCCTAAACAAATTGCAAGTAGTCCAGAACACAGTGACCCGCTTGGTGACCAATGCCCCTCCCAGAACAGCCTCTCTCCCTTTACTCCAAAAACTACACTGGCTCCAGGTGCGAAAGAGAATTAAATCCAAGATCTGTTGTATGGTTTACAAATCCCTGAATAACATGGGCCCCCAGTTATCTGACAGATAAGTTGGTCAGATATATATACCATCTAGGCCCCTTCGGTCTGGTTCCAAAGCTTTCCTTCTTATCCCGCGCTTCAAATTAGCTTGCATGGGTGGTAAAGCTTTCTCCCACCTTGCCCTACTTTATTGGAACCAACTTCCTATCCACTTGCGTCAATGCACACATTTCCTGGTTTTCAGAAAGCTGCTGAAAACAAAGCTGTTCTGATTCATCTTCCCTTTGGTTGGCACTGGCAGTCACAGCGCGGAGATACCCCGGTTCGGGTGATTCGGGCGCTTTACAAATTACAAATTAAATTAATTTAAATCACCACGCACCTCCTGAAGAGACTGCAGACAACACAGAACTCAGTGGCCAGATTCATCCTCGTCCTCCCCAAACAGACCCACATCACCCCCACCTCAAGAGGCTCCACTGGCTCCCCGTTCAGAAGAGACTCCAGTTCGAGATGCTGATCCGCACCTACAAAGCTCTTCACAATCAGGAGCAGCGCACATCAACCACCGCCTGAACTTCCACCAGCCCTCCAGACTCCTGCTCTCTGTCTGCCTCACCCTTGCTCACACTCCCGCATCCGTTGGAGCAATAGCGGAGGATTCTTCTTTTCCTACCTTGCGGAAAAATTCTGGAACAACCTCTACTTACCTTACCGGCCTCTTCCTCTCTTCTGGAGTTCAGGAAAGAGCTCCAGACCTGGCTGTTCGACCGAACTGAGCAGCTTGCTCTCAGTGCCTGGATACCCTCGCGGGTGATTAGCCTCGCTCTAGAAAACCACTGTTGTATTGTATTGCTGAGAAAAAAGTATGCATTTGCACTGATGGCTCCATTCCGCCTGTGCGGAATACTACTCTATGTGGAATTCTGCATGGAGGTATCGGGCCCCAGGGGAGATTTCACAGGACATGCCTAGATGCACTTTTACTAAGTGACACCAGGCACAGCTGTCCAGACGGATTTGTAGGAATGTTTGTAAATAGTAAAATAAGTTCATATGGTAATCTGTGCCAGTACTTTTACGTTTTTGTTGTTGTTAGGAGGGCCTATAGCATTGTTACACACTTTACCTAAGTAATTGCCATGATGGAATCTGTTAATCCCGGAAACCATGTGCACATATAACATCTGTGTTTGGTTCGACCGAAAGAGCGCTTCCTTGTTAGTGCTTAATTTGAGCTGGTGTTTTCCAGTGATCAGCACTGGCACTTAACCCCTTCGATGCTTGTGACGGAACCATTCCGTCATGCCTCACGGTTGAGCTGTGCGGATGACGGAATGGTTCTGTCACGACCACACCCGCGAATGGAATGTTCAGCACCGGGGGAGAATCGGCACCGCACGCAAGGTGTTAATTGTGAACACCGGCACTATGATAGTCTGCCACATGGTGGTGCTCCCTGTGTAAATACCGATGAGCAGACCAACAGCTGTTTATTAATACAATATGCATTAAAAACGATTAATTCTTGACACCCGAGCCTTGGGGAGCCTGGTATAGTCTGAATAATCACACTTGTATGAGTTTTATGGTTGGTAGTTGTAGAGGTATTGTCGTTGGCAGAGCTGGCAAGGCAATGAGTGGTTAAAGCTGCAGTGGCCTACTGCCCAGGACCCTGGCACATATTTTATGACAACTTAAGAACAGTTCCTTGTTAAGTGAAACGCTTTCAGCTGTATCGCTCTCTCTTTTCCCTTAGCAGAAGCAACCTATTCCACCAGCCAGCTGCTAAGTGCAAGAACTTATGACTTTTGTTGTCACAATCACAAATCACATGGTGATCCTAGCTCAAGGACTGTATGAAAGGCTGTAAATTAGTAACCATGTAATGGTTTACTCTGAGGATACAAGACTGGACTCACTAACTAAAAGCCGGTAGGTTAACCACTAACCGTGGGTTGCGGAGTAGCGTGCTACTCGCCATAAAGTGCTTCAGCCCCTCGTCAGTGGGAGGTTGTGCTACATAAATGCAATTACAACTTTGCTCATTTTATGGGTGCTGGTGAAATGGGCTTGGGATTAACACTAATAGTCAACCACAGGCTCTGTTACCACGTCACAGGGCTTTTCAGTTGTAAACGCAGCTGACCACAGGGTGTGCTGCTTGTTTAATATCTCTTTGTGCTTCAGGCCGCACATGCACCTTGTCCTATGCTTTTCTTTCACTTCCAGTAACTGGAATATTGGCTGAAGGCAGTAGCCCTTCCCCAGCTCGTCCCCTTCGTTTGATGTTAGAGGTCAGCTCTGAAACAGGGAGAGGCAGAGTGACAAATTAGTAACACAATCAGTGCCCATAAAATGCCAATGGTGCGCCCTGGCGCAATCACCAAGCTCCATCCCATCTCCCTGGCTTCCTAAAGTGCACTTAAAGGCACAATGGATGGTCATTAGCGTCTATTAGCAGCATGTGATGCACCCTTTATTAGGTTGAGCCTGGGCAGCACATGTGCTGCTGCGAGGCTTGCAGTATTGGAGTATGGCTGTTGCAAGAGTTTAAGTTATTGCATTGCCAAAGCTCAAACTGTCTTAAATGCGAGACGTATTGAATTGCAAATGCTTGTTTCTATTTAGCATCTTTAGAGGGTTTTTGGGCTGGCTTGTAAGTAATTGTAGTTGTATTTACATAGCATTTACAACCCCTGTTGAGGCGTTGCAACACATTATGGAGAGTAGCACGCTGGAGACCTGCCAACTCACACGGTGCTGCCGTGTGTCACACAATTGTGGCTTCCTTCACACGGTCACCCGGCGAGGAGCTGAAATCACACAGTGGCAGGAAAAACAAGCTGAAAAAAAACCTGTAAACAGTGGATTTCAAGCTCATTTTTAGAGGCAGTAAGCAGCCGGTGTCCATTAAGAGGTGTGAAAACACTCCAGGACAGCGGCAACAGCCTCAATGAAACTTTGTTTTTGTTTTTTTAAGGGGCAGAGTGCCACTTAAGTAGCTCTGGCACGAAGCCCCGCCCCTCCAAGGCCTCGCCCCCTCCCCACACAATGGCATTCGTTTCTAATTTCTAAGTTGGTAGGTAAGCAACTGTTCGATGACCTATTATCAAGTCTTTAAAATATAAACATAGTAGGCATTCGCTCCATTGTGATGAGTATTTATATCTCTCACCTCATGTTATTGGCTGTTTGGTGTATCATTACTCCTCCTCTGGAGTGGTTATATTGTAGTGCCCGAGGGATTATTTTACATCTCAACAGTACACTAGATGGGTAAACAGTCAAAATATCGACTACAAAATATCGAGTTTTAAATATCGAATGGACAAAATATCGACTGGACAGAATATAGACATCAAAAATATCGTTTTTAAGGTAAGTAATATAATATCGAATGTTAAAAATATAGACAGTTAAAATATCGAAGTATATAATATAGGTTATTAAAATTATCGAATTTTTAATACTATCGAATATTTTATCGTGTTTTTTATGTTATTATATGTGTGAAAAGTGTGTATTTATGTTATAATTTATTTTAATTAATGAAATTTGTTTTTAAAATTTTTGCGTAATTTAATTCTGTAGCGGGTTGTGGGTTTATAGGGGAATAGGGTGGGAAGTAATTTAATTATAATTAATTAAATATGTAAATGTATTTATTGGTATTCATTTTTAAATAATTGTTAATTAATTTATATTTGGTAATTAATTAAATTTTATTTGGCAATTCATTTTAATTAATTGATTAATTGTTAATTATGTTAATTTTACTAAATTATTTTCTGTAGCAGGTTGTGGGTGTATAGGGGAGTAGGGTGGGAAGTAATTTAACTATAATTAATTAAATATGTAAAAATATTTATTGGTATTCATTTTTAATTAATTGTTAAATAATTTATATTTGGTAATTAATTAAATTTTAATTGGCAATTATTTTTACTTAATTGATTAATTGCTAATTCTGTTAATTTTAATAATTTATTTTCTGTAGTGGGTTGTGGGTTTATAGGGGAATAGGGTGGGAAGTAATTAATTTATAATTAATTTAAAAAAATCAATGTATTTAATTGTATTTAATTTTAATTAATTGTTAATTAATTTTTAAATGTTAAAATAATAATTGTTAATTTGTAGATACTTTGTAATAATAGGTAAATAATTGTAATAATTAATTTTAATTTGTAATTAAAATTGATTAATTATTATATTATATTAAATTGGTAATTACTTTTAATTAATTTTTATAGATATTAATTTATATTTATGGAAATAATATATGAAGTATTTAATTTCCCTACTGTTGCACTATTTGGAGTGGGAATAGTAATTTTTACCCCTACGCTATCCAACGCTTTCCCTACTGTTGCACTCACTGGAGTGGGAATAGTAATTTAACCCCTACGCTATCCAACGCTTTCCCTACTGTTGCACTATTTGGAGTGGGAATAGTAATTTTTACCCCTACGCTATCCAACGCTTCCCCTACTGTTGCACTCACTGGAGTGGGAATAGTAATTTTAACCCCTACGCTATCCAACGCTTTCCCTACTGTTGCACTATTTGGAGTGGGAATAGTAATTTTTACCCCTACGCTATCCAACGCTTTCCCTACTGTTGCACTCTTTGGAGTTGGAATAGTAATTTTTACCCCTACGCTATCCATCGCTTTCCCTACTGTTGCACCCACTGGAGTGGGAATAGTAAATTTTACCCCTACGCTATCCAACGCTTTCCCTACTGTTGCACTCACTGGAGTGGGAATAGTCATTTTTACCCCTACGCTATCCAACGCTTTCCCTACTGTTGCAATCTTTGGAGTGGCAATAGTAATTTTAACCCCTACGCTATCCAATGCTTTCCCTGCTGTTGCCCTATTTGGAGCGGGAATAGTAATTTTTACCTCTACACTATCCAACGCTTTCCCTACTGTTGCACTCTTTGGAGTTGGAATAGTAATTTTTACCCCTACGCTATCCAACGCTTTCCCTACTGTTGCACCCACTGGAGTGGGAATAGTAATTTTTACCCCTACGCTATCCAACGCTTTCCCTACTGTTGCACCCACTGGAGTGGGAATAGTAATTTTTACCCCTACTCTATCCAACCCTTTCTCTACTGTTGCACCCACTGGAGTGGGAATAGTAATGTTTAGCCCTACGCTATCCACCGCTTTCCCTACTGTTGCACCCACTGGAGTGGGAATAGTAATTTTAATCCCTACGCTATCCAACGCTTTCCCTACTGTTACACTCTCTGGAGTGGGAATAGTATTTTTTACACTTCTGCTATCGTACGGTAATAATATTGAATATTATTTAATTATATTATGTTACTATATATATATGTTTTAACAAATATGATTGTAATTTTTTTATTAATTTCATTCATTATTTAATTATTATAAGTTAATTTAAGTATTTTTAAGTATATTTTAGTAATTAATTTTTAATATTAATTTAATTTAACACTGTTTTTAATAAAGTCGATATTTTTATAAACTATATTTTTGTAAACGATATTTTGTACTCGATATTTTTGTACTTACCTGTTTGTAGATACAAACTCGATATTCTGTTTGTCGATATTTTGTCAACGATATTTTTGCAAGTCGATATTCTGTCCCTCGATATTATGTCAGTGATCCCGCTAGATGATATGTGAAATTCTTTACCTCTTAGATGCATTGTATACAGAAAGTAATTGTTTGTGTTTTTTTTACCGCCCAAAGATTTTTTTAAACATATTTTAGTCGGGACTCAAAATACAAGCCCAAGTTATTGGCTTTTTCAATGCTTGGTATATCTCATAATCTAATCCCTTAGCCTAAAGAGAGGTTTCAGAGTATCAGCTAAAAAGGACAACAAGCATTATGACATTGAAACCATACATTACAAACATAATGAGTAAGTCACAGTATTAAATAAAATAATAGCAGAAATGATATCATGGGTACCAGCACAAAATAAATATAATATAAATAATAATATTAAGCATACCTTATGAAATAGAGACATTGTCGTTAAAAAATAGGTAGTGCTACAGGTAAGTTATAGTTGTGGTCAAGAGGCGGCACAGACTTTGGTTTGTGAGAGAATCCTCAAAACCTAGTTGTGAAGGTGTTTGAACTTAACAGTGCTGCAAGGTCATTCTAATTGCAATACAGCGCTATACAAATTTATTTTAGCATAGCATAAAGTAAAAAACATAAAACAACATTGTAAGAAATTGATATATTAGTTGAGGGGGCAGGTACCCACCTCGGATTATAACCACAACCTTGGGGTGAACCCTCCAAGTTACTAAATTAACCTGTGCTCAACTTGGGCAGCTGTGGCACAGAGCAGAAAGGCTTAAATTACGGGCAATATGTAAAGTATTTAGGCAGTACTAAACCAGTAATAAAGTCAAAATCCAAAGCAATAAAAGTCCTAAAAAGAATAACGAGATATTAATTTTTAAAGTATTAAGTAGAAATAGTGCCAAGAAGCACAAAACGCCAATGATAGTCAATGGTCGCGGTAGAACAGGACCTAGTTGGTAATTTGATGCCGAACGGGTTTGAGTGCAGGTAGGATACACTAACCGGGTTTGTCCTGGTCAAAGATTTTACTTTATGACTGTAGTACTTTAAGTACCAATCCACCATAGGAGTTCACTTCTAAAGCCTCTAGGACCTCAGGGGAGGCACTTACAGGCTCACATTGTGGCAGGCAGAGGCCAACAGCAGCGTCCAGTCCGGGTTCATTTGCCACTGGTCAGTTGGGCAGTGGCAGGAGAAGGCCTCTTGTAGTTTGTTGTGGCCCTGTAGCTTTAACATGAGGTACGACTTATGACCCTTTCTTCTGGGTAGAAAAGAGAGCAGATCCAGTCCTCAAGGGCTCATCTCAGGTCTCAGACAGCTGGTTCAGTTCTGAACTTCCTCATCTCCAGGAGTAGCCTGAAGTGGGTGCCTGAAGGTGCCTCATTTATGCCCGACATGAGCTAGTGGGTGGGAATGGCCCATGGGGTGGCCCTAACCAATAGGCTAAATGTTTCTGGG
Organism: Lissotriton vulgaris; assembly: GCF_964263255.1. Taxonomy (NCBI): domain Eukaryota; kingdom Metazoa; phylum Chordata; class Amphibia; order Caudata; family Salamandridae; genus Lissotriton; species Lissotriton vulgaris. The sequence continues at coordinate 62,594,849 of NC_141700.1, forward strand.
GCTAACCCTACCCACTTTGGGCATTTTCAAACGGGCCGAAGTCTGGGGGCCACATTAAACTTTGGCTCATAGGGCTGGGTGTGTGTGTGTGGGAGGTTACTATGGTGATACCAGTGCCCTCCCACATCTAATATCCCAATCCAGTTTTATGCAGCTCCTGTACCGAAAACAAATTCAGAGACAGAAGTCTGGCAGAACAAAGCAGAGTTTTCAGCAACCCAATAGTGGATACACACATAATTTTTTGGCATCCCGTTTTCCTCCTTTGAAGTGTGCTTCAAATGTTATATGTAAACCTGGCAGACCGTTCAAAGAGGCTTTGACACGGTAATGTCAAAGGAGACCCCATTTGATTTGGGCCTGACTGGCTTGGAAGACAACTGATTGGCCCTACTCAGGTATCAGCTAACATTTGCTTGTGACAGGTATGGCAGGGATGGGCTTTTTGAAGTAAATTGTAAATTGATAAAATTGTAAAATGATACTTGTATAGCGCACTACTCACCGCAAGGGTCTCAAGGTGCTTTTACGAATACCGCTGTGGAACCCATCCTGGCTTTCCCTGTGAGGTGTCCACTCCTGGGCACCCCCAAGGTGGAGGTCAGGCATCCTTAGCGTTGTGGGGGTCGTTGTGGAGATTAAGCAAGCTATTGCCCAGAGTTGCAGAGTGGGACTCCATGATTGGAATAGGCACCGAGGCGAGAATTATCAAGTCCGTGGAATTTTTGAGCCCAAGACCTGCCGAGTCGGGGAATTGAACCCTGATCCCAGGCTAGACCTCTGCATCAGGGTCTGCCGCTCTAACCATTGAGCCACACTTCTCCACTAAGAAGTGCATCCCAAGTGTCATGAAAAGGCCAGGCAGACCTGTCGAGCAGGCTGTGACATTCAAGCAGGATGTGTCATTTTTTATGTTAAAGAAAAGCCTGATCTGCATATTTGATCAGGTTCAGATAGATCATATCGGCCCATTCAGTACAACCTATTGTCTGCTCCTTGGAGCAGTTCACACCTCATCACGGGGGGGCATCAGCTGCTAGGCGACAGTAGGAAGGCACTGAAGGGGCTTAGAAGCTTTAGGGATCCAAAAGGTGCCAGGAGTTGAATCAGGAAAAGCAAATCGGTGTTCTCATCGGTCATACGGTCGGACGGCGGCACTATTGCTATTAGATCTTAGTGCCGCATTCAACACGATCTCGCACAGGATTTTGCTCCAGCGCCTGGAAGAAGTAGGTGTCACGGGCTCCGCCCTCCCCTGGTTTCGTTCCTTTCTTGCCGAAAGGTCTTTCAAGGTTGCGATCCCGCCCGGCCAGTCTAAATCATATCCGTTGGAACTGGGTGTCCCGCAGGGCTCTTCGTTAAGCCCCACTCTATTCAACCTCTACGTGAGGCCGCTGGCTGCGGTCGTTAAGCAGTGGGGCCTGACGATGGTCTCATACGCAGACGACACGCAGCTGGCGGTCACGTTGAGTGGGGACTCTGACATGGAGGCTCCCAGGTTCCGCGACATACTACGGGCAGTGGCCAACTGGATGAATACCAACTGTCTCCAGTTAAACGCCAAAAAGACCGAGGTTGTGATGGTCGGGAAGCAGGGGGAGTTATGGGGTGACTTGTGGTGGCCTCCTGAATTGGGTGTGACCCCTACTCCAGCATCGGAGATAAAAAATCTAGGGGTTTGGCTGGATCCGACCCTTAGTTTCATCTGCCACACTAAGAAGATGGCGGCTACTTGCTACGGCATTATCCGAGGTTTAAGACCTATCCTGAAATTTTTCGAGGCAGCTAGTGGTTCAGGCGTCGGTGTTATCTCGGCTTGATTATGGTAGTTCGCTTTTGGTGGGGATCAATCAGTTGGAAGTCATCCGGCTGCAGTGAGTTCAAAATGCTGCAGCTAGAGGGGTGATTGGTCTGCCAAGGCAGTGCTCTGTTTCAAACACGCTGCGATCTCTCCATTGGTTTCCTGTGAACCAGAGGATAAAATTCAAAGTACTATGCCTTGCCTTTAAAATCCTCAAGGGTTCATCTCCTCAAATACTTGAGAATCTACTGGTGCCATATGTACCCTCGCGAACCCTCAGATCCCTGAGCCAAAATCTGGCAGTTGTCCCGCGCTTTAGGCTGAGCAGAGTCAGTGGTCGCTCTTTTCGGGTGCTGGCGGCAAAGTTGTGGAACTCTCTCCCCTCTCACACCCAGGCCCTTGAAGACCTCTTGCTGTTCAGACGCGCGATCAAGACTATTCTATTCGTTTAGCCTATCTTATTCTGCTTCACTGTTGTTCCATTTTTTGGCCTTTTAACTGAGTTGTGTTTTGTGTACCTTGCAATGCGCCGGGACACCCCTTTGCTGGGGCAGCTGAGCGCGGTATAAGTGCAGATAACATAACATAACATAACATATCTGGGTAATTTAGGGTGAATGATTGTTTCCATTTTATTTACATAGATGGAATTTGATAACACATCAAGAAATATGTTTTTATTCTTTTAAAGCAGACACATGGCAACGTGCGTGCCGTGTGTCATGGAAACGACCCCCGCCTAAAAAAAGTAACCTTTAGAAATGCAACCCTGTTCATTAATTGTGTAAATATGTATGCAAGTAAAATGAGGGCCCATCGTTAGGTGATATATTCTAGTATATACCACTATATACCACTGTGATGAAAAAAAGGCGTCCTTTTTCTAATATGCTTGACAGGCCTGCAGGACACAAACCGGGCTATTGGTCTATATTTATGAGAATTATGGAATCTATATAGTAATTTACTGAAAAAAACGTACATGTAGGATTGGATGCTTAACAGGAAAAGCCAGTTACTACCGTTTTTGGAATTATATTGACTGGAGTTTATATTTGTTATTATTTGTACCCCATTATGGATTTTAAGGAAGATGAATCAAATTATAAGGTTATTAAACACTTTTCTGTGTGGATAAACACGTTAAAAGCACTAAGTTATTTGTTTTTCCAAGACATACTTCAGATTCTACCTATGCCCAAGAAAAAGTCAAGGGTGGCGCTCAAGAGGACAGAAAATGTTATAAACATAGTAACGTGATTCCCAACAGTGACAAGGGCCACGGTAATGGGGGACAATATAACAGATACTTGTTGAGTCCGTACATTTGAAAATATTTAGATACGTTCTGGAGAACTTCAATTTTGTATGACCCCAGAGAAAATGCAAAACTGATGTTAAAAACACATACACTTACATGGATTGCTTGCTCCCAAAAAAAAAGTAGCTTCCTAAAAGAAAGCAGTGGAAGCATAGGAGTAGGTCAATCAAAGAGATGGTAAAGAGGCCATGTCCCATGGGAGGGACAAATACATTATTGACAAGTAGGGTCACAAATAAGAAGCAGGCACATGAGGGGGGGAGACAGTAAAGCGAACCAATGGTAAGGAAAGGGAGGTTTGCAAGCCCCTGAATGTTCTTAGTAAGCCACAATGTGGCTCTCTCAATCAGACAGCTTGAGCTGTCTGATAGGCTCAACCTAAAAAAAGCCTGATTTTTACCCCCTAGTGTTTTCGTTTTCAAGTTCGTCATCTTTGCATTTCTATTAGCTTGTCTAGTTTTTTTAAAATTTATATTAGCTCAGTCGAATGAAGATACAAAGTCAAGTCAAGTCAAACCACTTTATTCGGCTAACCAAAGCCATAAAAGTACACCACAGAGAACAATATATTTTAAAAAAACTGATTAAAAACATATTTGAATTAAGATACAAAACAAAAGCAGAAATCATCCATACATAATTATAAAATTGATTCTAATCTAAACAAAACCATAACCACCTTCATCTACAGTTATTATGTACAGTTATCCCCACTTACAGATAACGAGCTCTTTTAGATGTGCCCCATTTTTGTTTGAATATCTTGGGGCCATATGTACTAAACACTGGCGGCAAAAGACTGGTCAAAATTTGCAATCAGTATTTTTGCGACCAGTGTGAAATTTGCAAACCGATATGTGTACTAATGGGTCAATTTGCAAAATTTCTAATCGTACTTGGTCACAATCTGACCTCATCACTATTCATGAGATGGGTCGCAAATTGCCATTCAGTACGACTGGATACCTTTACGGCAATGGTGGCTGCTGCTGATGGGGAATTACTGGCACCCTCCCAGGAGCATATCATGAATGAAACTCACCAGACATAGCAGGTTGCTCAGAAACAGAGTGAAATGTATTTATTGGTACCAAAAGCATGCATCATTGCTAATCAGCAAGGAAGAAGTTAGATCTGCCACCTTAGGGGCTCTCAGACCGCTTCTTCCCAGAGTGACAAGTTTCTAGGTCTTATATACTATGTGAAAGTGCCGTTTCAGCTGAACTAGAATAAGGCACCAAGCCAAATATGGCTGACATGGATGTGCCATGTCTGCACCATGCAAAACAGCCAGATATGGGCAGACCAGAAAGGCAGGCTCTGCACTGTGTAACATTTGCATATCATGTAGTCAAGACAAGCAAGGTGACCTGTAAGGGTGTACAGAATAGCTTGTTGAAGCTTGTCCAGTCAAGGTCAGATAGGAAGCCATTTTGAGCTCCAGGCCTCATGTTAATGTGATCTTATATACTCATGAACTCTTTGGAAGTACATGCAAACGAATGTATATGGATATTCATATATATTTTGTAACAATCCCCCCTTTTGGATATACTTATCCAACATTAGTGTTAAACCAAAATATATATATGTCTATATATGTAGGAAACATTAGTTACATATCTTTGGATGGCATTACACAGTCTTTGCATAAAATGCATATATTGTCACATTGATACATCTTGATGATATCAATATTATATCAGCAGGCTGTTGTGATACCAGCAGTAAGTGTCCAACAAATATTGTCTCTGTGCAATGCATAGTGCTACAGTGACACTTCTATCTCAGTTCCTGGGCACCTTTTGCAAGTGTCAGTACTTTAAAGGCACGCAGTAAGCGATCTTTTGCAAGTGTCAGTAATTTAAAGGCACGCAGTAAGCGGTCATCTGCTTTTCCTCCTGGTCCGCAGTCGTCTTGTTCACGGGCAGTGTCACGGACCTGCCCTGCGTTGTCCTCTTCAGTCTATTTTTCTGCAGGTGCAGACCATCATGTGTACTTCACACAGCAGCATCAGTAGATGTAGATGTTGTGTCCCTCTGACACTTTATGATGGGCCCTCATGGATCGTGGAAATGGTCTGGTCTGTCCTCTTCTTGACTGCTGTGTTGCTCAGGTCCTCTGGTGACAGATGGTCATCTCTTTCTGGTACCGTCCTCTCAGGCGTTGAGGCGCTGCCTTGCGTCTTTTCCCCTCAATCCATTCATGGCGTTCGTTCACCGTCTGTGGTCCAGTCCACCTAAAACTAAAAGAAACAGCTTTTATTTTTCTCGCAATGACCATTTATCCATAATCACTTTAGAAGTCTTTGCCACATTGCAGGCAGTCCTAAATCCAGAGCACCAGGCCCTTTCAGGAATGTTCCATCAGTTGCTTTTACTAATAATTTATTTTTAATTTTATTTTGGAGTTCATTTTCTCCTCCTTGCCTCAAGTTGGAGGGTGGTATGGGGTATGCATGTTATACTTTATTCCCAAAACCAACCTCTTCAGCATAAATGTAGTCACTAAGTGATCTCCTTTTTATCTCTATTTATGCCCAGTTGGGTCCCTAGCCTTGGAGAGATGGCTTTACTGAAGTACTGCGCCCCAGTTGCTGCATTATTCTTCCCTGTTGGATACACCTCCATTCATTTTGAAAACATATCCACCCACACCAGCAAATATTTAAATCCATTCACTGGGAAGCAACATGCATCTGCGCATTCATCCTCCCTTGTGCAATATCAGAGGGTCCCTGCTCCAGTCTTGTAAGAGAAAGGAACATACTGTGTGGGGACACAGGCTTCTATCTCATCCTGGTAAGCCCATACTCTCTTCATTATTCAGCTCACATCCATCATCAATCCTCCCTTTATGTTCATCTGTTGTTGGAGACCATTGTTCTTCCTTTACATTATCTTACTACAATTGTCTCTGAATGAGCTTTATTTTTGGAATGCTTTATTCATTAGTCCCATCTGCACTGGCTGTAACATATTTTCATTTAATGCTGTGTCAGCAATGGCATCATCTTTGGCTAAGTTAGTATTAGCTCCTGTGTATGCTTCACATTTGGTTACCGCTATCCTAGTATACAATGGTATTTCTTTTATCAAGATCCTTACCTAAGGACCATTTTTAATAAGGTGCCCTGCTTCTGATATGCATCCGTGGTACTTCCACAACTGGCCACAAATAAGAACTGCAAAGCATAATGTGAGTCATTTTAAATGTTAACGTTTTTACCCTTTGACTAGTATTCATGCTTTTGTCACAGCCTACAGCTCATCTTATTGGGTAGATGTTCCAAGAAGCAGAGCTGCACTTCAGCTATTGCTATGGCATACCCTGCTCTGTAATCAGTGTCTATCAGTCTGCTGGAGGAACCATCAGTGTACCGCTCCTATAGTCTACCTTTTTTAATGGTGTCTAATCTTGGCGGGGTGCCGTTTTCTACAATCTCAAAACCAACTTACTTAGGAGTCATATCTTTTCCTAAGAGAATGGATCTCATCAGAATAACCTATTGTAGGTAATACGTTTGACAAATTAACAGGTGGGCATTTTACATGGTGCCATTATAACCTGTGTGCCTGCTAGCAGAAAAATGTTGTGTCGATCCAGACAGCAACCACTGCACCAAATATGGCACCTAGACAATACAGGTATAGTCCAACACAATGAGCCATCCTCTCCACCATCACAGCTGCTGACCCCCAAACACTGCAGAAAGCAAAGTCACATAGTTGTGTCCCACGGGCCTTTCTTTTCCAGCTGTGTCAGCACATCATTGGCAGCATCACTTCATTTGCAATGTTATTTTGCTCTGAAACAGAGATGGAAAGGCAGTTTGTAGTCAGGCAGTCCAGCATTCCCCATGAAGGTGCAGTACACAATGTCTCTTTCAATTTCTTAAAACAGTTTGCAAGTTCATTTTGTAACAGTCATAGCATCTGCATTCATTATCCATTGATGGCAGTAGTTCATTATCCCCAGGAAGGACATCATTCCTTTCTTGGTGGGCAGGAGATGAATGCCCTGAATTTAATTCTGTCAGGTGATATGCTGCGGGTACCTTGGAATATCACAAAACCCAGGTAAGTCATCTCATTTTGGCAGCACTGGCATTTTGACAATGAGGCTTCTCTTCTCTCCTGGAGGTAGTTCAGCAGAGCTACAGTGTCTTTTGTCACAGTCTTTCACAGGCCTCAAGTGATGGAGATGTCACAAGGAGCTTATCAGCTTACTGCAAGACATATACCGCCTTCCAAGCATAGGTGGTCCAAGTCTCTCTTTACTGCCTGTGCATTGACATTGGTACTCACAGTGAACATAGTGGATTTGGTATCTCAGTATGATGGCAAAGAGGTCCACACCCAGTGGATGGACTTTAATGCTAAAACCCACTGAGGAGAGAAAAATACTCTGCCTCTACAGGTACAAATAATAATATTGTACTGGTATCAGGCACAACAGGCTCCAAGGGGACCACAAGTTCAAGGTAATCTCTTTAGGGGGACAGCATTTTTTCACCAGCCTCTCTTTTTTTTTTTTTTTTTTATATATCTATATAAAACTTTATAATAAATATATTTATCCAAAACCTCTTTGTTCCCTATATCTATAAACTTATTGTTAGTTATGTGTACATCCATCCATTTCCTTTTCATATGTAACAAACTGCAGTCTAACAGCAGCATTCATCATCTCTCAATACATCCATACGTGCGCTACAGAGGTTGTATACCACAGAGAATCCTTACTGAAGCTGTAAACAGTACTTGCTCTGTTCTAACCTATCATTAGGCATTTGTGAATAAATTCCATTTATTAAAAATATATATATATATACTGTTGCAAAATTATATTCATTCATATTAAAGTTGTGATATGTATCCCTCTATCTCCCACGGTAGTGGAAACACCTTCCACTTTAGTGGAACCATGAAATTCTCCTTGGGCATGTCTGATATCTTCATCCTGATACACTGTGCAACAATAAAACTGATACCATACTCTTATCTACTCTCTGGTATCTACGATGCACCCCTTGCTAATGTTATTTAGTGGAATAAACCCACCCTGTATATTTCCTGCAAATTTATTATTTCTCAAAAACAGTTATATCCCCATCTGCTCCTAAAACAATGTAATTTATCCTTTAGCTAATGGTACCTAAACAGATCTTTGGTGTCCAATATGGTTCCAGGAAGGCTAATGTGATATCCCTAATATTATTACCATGCATTGAGAATTAATTTGGACCCTAATTTCCCTAGGTACATTATATATTTAGACATCATTAGAGCAAAATGCACATTTACCTGTAGTGTTGTACCCTACAATAGTAGAATCAGGATATTTAATTAATATAAAGGAATTTAAGTTCTTTAAACTACTCTTCAACATTACAAGCTTTCATAGTGTAATGTAGAAATCACATACTGTCACAGTGGCTTAACCTCAGATACAAAATGCTCAAAACTCCCTGCATGGACAGACTTCACATAACTTGTACAGGACTGCAGACACTTCTGAAATTATTTCTTTTAATAAAAGCACCTACAGCAGGAAAATTCCAAACTGCTAATTCTACAGGCATTCTAGTGGGTACATTTTCTTCAAGATCCAAACTATGCAACATCAGCTCTAATAAGCATGGTCAGCTTATTTACACAGACTAGCTAATAAAGCAATGTAGACTACTTATCCTCTCATTAAAACATCAGACAGGATGGGCAGTAACATAGCATATATATATTCATTTTATTAATGCTAACACTTTTTAAAACCGTATTACTGAATAGCCAATTAAATGTCTCATGGCTATTTCATAGACACTTTAGACAGGCTCAAAAGAGATTGAGAAAAGGAGAGAGCAACCACATTTTTTCTGCATTTCCCTTAGCATGAGTGCATATAGTTCTTGCTTTGGCCAAAAACAAAGTATGTAAACTTCTCAGTCTCTCCCTGCGCTGCCATCTCCTCTTTCAAACTTTTTAAGAGGTCAAAATGTCAAAGACACCCCTTGCTTTTGAGCCCTTTTAGGCTTCTAAATGTGGACCTCGACCTTCTAACCTATTAGCAGCTGTTCTTCCAAGGCGTTCCCTATGTGTGTTATTTGTTGAAGGAACTTCTCCAGAAGCAAGACTGAGGGTCCGTGCCTCCGTGGTGATATTTTAAAAGGTACGATCACATTGGAAAGTATCTCTCGGGAAGCATGGCTGAAAAATATTGCTGCTCCGCGCCAGCACGCCCCTATATCTTTCTTTTAAGGTAGGATCTTTATTATTTATTTTATTCTTTAGCACTACGCCCCTCCAGCACCCCAAAAAGTGGCTCAAAACATCTCAGTTTTCAGAATACCATAATTTTCTCCCAGTATTCTTGTGCATGAAAGCAAAAGATTGCATAATGCAGGTCTCTAGAGCTACTCTGCATTTCTTTTGAAAGCCTTTGTATTTGACACTGCAGCCATTAGGCCATACTACATTTTAAGTTTGTCACTAAGAGACAGTAATATTGGTGTTGTTAGATAAATTAATATCCACACTTTTCATGTGGTGCAACAACATAGTTTAACCAGTTGGAGATACATTTTAATGTGCACATTCAAAATCTGGATATATACTTTGATATACTTTGCACAGAATATTTCTCAACAGTGCTAAATATTCCCAACCAGTCTAAATCTATTAGCATTTTTTATTTTACAGCAGCTCATCCTCTGAGCAGCCATCCTGAGCAGCCACCCATTAATGTGAATGCCTTTTAATATTTAATATCATGTATCTAAGGCCACATCAATGTCTATTTTTATTATTTGTTATGTCCTAGTTTTGTAGAAACACAAATTCGTTTTTCTCTGTGAGGCCTACTATTTCTATTTAGTGCAATTTCCTAGGAACAGTCATTTACATTTATCATGTAAAAATTTGTTTTAAATACACACTGAGGTAACCAGGTCCGTCTCTACCAAACCATTCCCCGCACTCCTACAAATCTATTTCTGCTGACCTTTTCTGCCCTTTTGACACGTCCTGAGTTAACAGCTGCCAAGAAGCCTCACATTCTGACTGCACCACGATAGTAGTTCCAGTAGAATGCTCCGTCTTTTTATTTTTATTTTTCAATGCATGCCTTCTTCTAGGCATTGTTTTTGTAAACCCATATCAGTGTTGAAGCTGCTGGGCCCTCGCCATTCTAACAAGCACTGGCAAAAGCAAAAATCGTTTTTGGTCTCAAAAGTACTCATTGCCACAGGAATTCTGTGCACTGTACAAAACTACTTTGTGGGTCAATATGCTCCTTGTGCAAGAGCAGAATACAGTCACTCACAGTGATGCCAGCTGAGAGAGAGAGTGACGGGCATACTTTTAATATACACAAAAAGTCATGGCTAACGCCAGGCCTAATTAAAAGCCCACTTATTGAACAAAGTCTCAAAAAGTGCATGTATGGTGTATATCCTTGCATATATAGGCCAAGAAATAGTACTCCTAGAAAACATTTGTGAACTGCATTCTTCCATGAGCAAATCTGCATGTTTAGATTAGCTCATGTGAAAATCTAAATATTTCCAAGTTCACTTTTCTTCCAACCACTTTTTCCTAACACTGGAAGAACTTTTATGTCTGCCACTGTCAAGAGTACATTTCCAACCCCTCTCATTATGAGAATATTTTTAGAAGAATTTGTGCAAACTCTTAAACACGCAAGTCACTAAGTTTGCATAGACTCGAAAGGGAATTCCAACCCTACTTTGTACTTGCTTCACTGTCCATATTACTTTACTTCATATTCTTACCTTCATTTGAATTTTTCTCTCCTGACGGTCTTTAAACAGCTTTCGAGTGCGCTTACCATTATTTTCATCTGAGATCCTGTCTTGTGATGTCTGCTTTGTACTTACAATGTGCGCGTACCCTGAAAGATAAATTCAAAATGTCTCCTGCAAAGAAAAAAATGTTAGGGCAATTTCCCTCTCTCAAGCACTAATGCGCCTAATTTTTTTTTTTATAATTCATGAAACTTAGATATTCAGTACTGAAGATCAATAACCTATTCAAATGCAGTCATTCATCCATGACAATACTACGCATATTTAAAAATTATTTCCCTGTGTTCCGGTGCAACCAGCAAATCAGAAGCTCCACGCACTATATTCTGGGAGTGTTTCTTTTTGTGGGTACAATCAATACCCCCTCCTAGCATAGGGTCTCCTGAAATGGATTTTATAAAACCCCCAGAGGGTCTAGCCATTTGCCAATATTTATTGACATAAAGTAACTTAGTTACTTATCAGTCACCTGCATCACTATTTCTTATATGTGTAGGTACACATAAATTATTCTCTAACCCAGGGTCTCCTGCAGTATATGCACATATCAATTAGCATATTGATACAGAGAATATTTTTTCAAAAACATTCTCTACAGTCACCTGTCTATTTTAAATGCCAGTCAATGTCCCTTTTATTAATACTATGAGTTAAATACATATTTGAAAGACTGAAAGGTCACCTGCAGCAAGGCAAGTTAGCTTTTTAGCTTACATCTCACTTATCAACTGGTGACATCACAGTCCTCCAATATGTCCCACTTTTTGACACCATTCTGATGGGGAATTACTGGCACCCTCCCAGGAGCATATCATGAATGAAACTCACCAGACATAGCAGGTTGCTCAGAAACAGAGTGAAATGTATTTATTGGTACCAAAAGCATGCATCATTGCTAATCAGCAAGGAAGAAGTTAGATCTGCCACCTTAGGGGCTCTCAGACCGCTTCTTCCCAGAGTGACAAGTTTCTAGGTCTTATATACTATGTGAAAGTGCCGTTTCAGCTGAACTAGAATAAGGCACCAAGCCAAATATGGCTGACATGGATGTGCCATGTCTGCACCATGCAAAACAGCCAGATATGGGCAGACCAGAAAGGCAGGCTCTGCACTGTGTAACATTTGCATATCATGTAGTCAAGACAAGCAAGGTGACCTGTAAGGGTGTACAGAATAGCTTGTTGAAGCTTGTCCAGTCAAGGTCAGATAGGAAGCCATTTTGAGCTCCAGGCCTCATGTTAATGTGATCTTATATACTCATGAACTCTTTGGAAGTACATGCAAACGAATGTATATGGATATTCATATATATTTTGTAACAGCTGCGGTCAGCAGAACACCATGGCTCGGATCGCTTATCAATGAGGTACTACCTGCTACAAAACAAACCTCTTCCGTTTGCAAAAGGATTACCACCTCAACCCGGAAGTCAGTAACATTTCAATGTTTTGCGACCAGATATCATTAGCAAAGCATTGGTACATTGCATTATGAAGCCCTTTCTGGAAGGGACACTCTAAACACACCCTTTTCAAAGAGCAATGCATTTTAACCCCATTTATTGATTCTGTAACCTATCACCAAATCGCTAAATGGGTTTAGTACATGTCAATAAGCCATTTAGCTGTCGCAAACCCAGTCATTTAGCAAGTCGCAGAGTTTGCAGCCAGCTAAATGGCTTCAGTACATCTTGACCTTAGCTTGCTGTATTATTGACTCTGTTCTTCAAATGAAAGTACATCAAGAACCGTTAGTACCCAATAATTAATGTCAGGTGTTTGGGATCCTCCCAATGATGTTCGAGCAACAAGCGGTCGATCAGAATACCATGAAAAACGAAATTTGTTTTGAGCTTAGTTGCCAACAACATCATAAGTAGATTGGTTTACAAAATGACTGGTGACCAGCTGCAGCAGGGGTCTTGACTAAGACAGAGTCCCAACATGATCTAATCAAGGGACAGCTTGCAAACATGTGTACGCGGTTTTCATTGATAAACACTTGACAAAAAGTACATATTTTATTAATATTGGCAGAGTCCAATAACAGAGAGCAGATGTCTGGCAGGGATTCTGAATCTAAGCCAGACCCAAGAGAATTAACACTTTCTCTGATTTGGAAGTTCTTAAAAATTCTCAAATTGAAACACCAAATTTTAAAGCGTTGTTGGAGAATGATTTTAGTGAACTTTGAACATATAATTGACAGGAATTGTAGACTAGAGTTAACCTATGGAGAATGGTTAGAAACACAAAATCTCTCCAGTAATGTAAGAGTTTTCCAGAACAGCAGATAGACATGCTGTTCAAAAATTCTTGATCACCTGCAGATATATCGGTGACTAATGCACAAACAATCTGGAAGAGGACATGTTTGGGTGTCACATAGAATTTGAGAATTGAAGTAGAAATAGCTGGGTGAGATTTCAATATATGCTTCCATGAACAAGGAGTTTGTTGATACATCTTGCACTAATTTGGCTAAAGGTTTTGCCGAAGTCAGACCAATAGAAAACACAGAAATCTGCATGTACCCATTTTACATTAGGAGTTGAAGGAAACTGCTGGTGTGCCTTTGTCTGTTATGTCCCATACAAAATATGAAATGGTGTCTCAAAGGTAAAAAAAAGGATATAGTAAGATAAGCCAGAAAAGCTCATCAAATCAGTATAGTATATTAGGTAATGGTAGGAGGCTGGCCCTCTGTACAGTGTACTAAAACTAAGTAAACTATGTTGAGAATCCAAGAATCCCCCTGAAGCGGTGTAGTGGTAAAACAGATAGTACTAACGCTCTATTTTGTGGTAGTGTGGGTGAGCAGTAAGGCTTATCCCGGGGTCGTGTTAAGCATTTATTGTCACACACAGAGGTAAGAAGCGAGACACACACTCAGGAATAAACCTTAGACCAAATTTGTAAAAAATAACACAAATACTTATAGATTTTTGAGACGCAAGACTTCAAATCAGAGATACATTTGGTACAGCTTGAAAACACAAATAAATACTTTGTAGGCTGTGAACTTTGGGATAAAAGAATTGCAGTTCAAAAGTATGCAGTACTTTCAGTATCCAAGCACTCGGCAGTCGATACCGTCAAATATTTACCATTGTGGTCAGTGCAGAAAGCAACGGAGCAATGGGTTCTTCCCTTTATTGCGTTCAGTGGCTCACCTGAATTTCCGTAGTTTGAGGGTCTGAGGTTCGGTGGTTCCGAACCCGTTCAATAAAAGTCGTCGGAAATAGACTATTTTGGTGTTGGCGGACCGCAAATCATGAGTGCGGTGTGTACGAGTGTTTTTGCATTAATCGATCAATGAGAACACTACGTATTCAGGGATTTCGTTTGAACCCTCGGGTTCCATTTTGTGTGCGACAGCCATTTTGTATGGTTGCCCTCACATAGGCCGATGACTGCGGCCGAGCGAGTCCTTGGGACACGTACACCTTAGCTGACTTCTGACTCCCTTGCCCGAGGCTGACCTCGCTGAGCCAGTTCCTTGTTAAGCAGCTAGTCAGATAAAGATCAAAGAGCAGGACATTGCCGAATTTACAGTACACTGCACCCACCCTTCTATCTTGCTTCCAATCTGTTTCTGCTCCTTCCTTTACGACATAATCACTGATTTGGGTTAAGGTTTTATGATGGGTTTGTCCGGCCTGATCGAACAGGATATTGGAATTTGCTTGGTCATTTCTGGTGGGCTGGACAACGGAAAATGGGATTGTCGTCATGCGCTACTTTTGAAATGTCACATTGTCATTGGTCAGTTTGTGTGTAACCGATGCTACTTTGGAATGTGATTTTTGGCATAAAAAACCATGCTCCGCTTATTGAAATTGTGCAGTCTCTAGCGAACCACCCGTGTTGTGCTTCGTAGATCTCTGTTCCTGGTTGCAGCCAATAAACTTTGGTCTTTGACGTCACCGAGAAGTGTCCCGTGTCTCTATTTGCCGAGGCAGGGGAATCCGAAGACTTCGAGCGTTTTCCCTGGCGCTGCTGGGTTCTAAAACCCGGTTCTTCACACCAAGCTGGTCACCAACGCGGTCACCATCGCGGTTGCCAGCAGCAGGTCACTGTATGCCTATTGGAGCACCGCCAGCATGGCAATAGTGGTTGCCGCGTTTAAGGTACAGGCTTCGTTGGTGGAGTACCAACTATGCAGCTACCCTTGCAGTCGCAGGAAGGAGGAGTCCGCCGCAGAGTTTTTGGAGGACCACGCTACCTGGAGTGGTTGAAGGTCTTCTTCCTCAGCAGGATGAATATATTTCGGGCCCAGACTTCAGGTACAGCAGGATTCTAGGTACATTTGGAGCAGGAGCATTAGAAGCCTTGGGTGAGGCGGTTGGAGATCACCAGCAACGGCCAGGCCACAGGTGGGGTGCAGATCAGACCGCCGCAGAGGTGGTCTTGCCAAGGTTGCTGCTTCTGCCATTAAAGCCATCAACAGGAGGGTACAGGCTCTCAGGAGCAGGGCTGTTTTCAGCACCAGTCGCTATGGTGGTGGGCTGCAAGTTTCTTTACAGTGGTGAGTCGGTCGAAACAAGTGCCGGGCCTCAACCACTGTGGTTCTTTACCGGCGGTCGCCGGGGACTAGAGCCTTTAGCCCAAAGGGAGGTTCTTTGGCAACTGATGAAGGCTGGAAGGACTCCAGTGTTTCCTGGAGGCCTTGCAATTCTCGGGAACCTCAACCAATCAAGTTGTCGAGCCTTGGTTGCAGCTGGCAGGGTTTTCACCAGTTTGTTGCTGCAGTAGAGTTCATTTCCTAGTCTGTCAGCGGTCTACTTCCATTGTCTCCTTTTGGTCCGTGGAATCTGAAGTCAGGTTCTCGGAGCCACATAAATACTAAATTTAGTGGCGTTTTTGTAGGAGGCCAGGTAGTAGCCAATGGGCTGCTTACTTGTAGGGTGCCTACATCCTCTTTATGCTCACCTCACATTGAGGACGGGCATACCCTGACTCCTAATAGACAACTATCTCCATCTTCAAGATGATGGATAGTCAAATATGAGGTCTACCTCGCTGTACAGGAGGAGGTAGGCACACCTCCTAATTTTGATTTGAAGGTGGGTGGGGCCTTTGAAGCTTTTGTTTCTGCGGGGGCAGATACTGCAGGAGGGGAGGCGTGACCAGAGCAGGCATTCTACCTGGATCCGGAGCGCTGTGGCTCTCAACCCAGGGGTCCAGAAACATGTCTGGTGATGGCAGGCTGACCACAACTAGACACAAATCACACCAGTGGTCAGTAGGTTTCAAGGGATCCTCTGGAATGATCTCCTGTGTGAATGTATTATTAAATCCATCACTAGGCCCAACTAGGATTTATTGAAACGAGAGGTTTGGTACCAAACATCCCTATCTGCAGTGAAACCATCATGAGGGTAGGAAACTTGTGTGGATGGGTATCCACCCCATGTACTCTTTATGGCTTCCCTGTGCACTTACAGTGCCATAGAAGGCACTGGAGTTTGTCGGGGCACCTCTGCTCATGCGGGGTCCCTCATACGAGATTGAGGACATCCTGTATTAGGTCTATTAAGTCCTTCTAGAGGGATGGCTTACCTGTACCTCAAGCAGTGTGGAGAGGCAGAGCACACCGGGCGGTGTGCCATGTCAACTCCTCGGTTTGTCCTGCACCTGGACACGCAGCCTGCGATGGCAGAGCTGCTGTGTTTGGATGAGGGGTCCCTAGGGACCTTCTTCTGGACTCAGACACTAGGTACCCGGGGTACCTTCTAATAGGGACTTACAGGAGGGCCAGAAGCTGCATCAATCATGGTACACCCCCGCGCTGCACGGCCACCAGCTGTAGCGTGTGCGTCCCCCCGCTGCTGTTCTCAGCCTCGCTGAGCCCTCCCCGTCGACCCCGCCCCCGCCGTAGTATCTAGCGTGTGCTTAATATTGTGCTTTTTTGATTTGTGTCTCATTCTGTTCGCTCCCCCATATTGTCTGTTTTTCATTGCCTGCTTCCCACATTGTATCCCATTTTGTTGTTCTGTGCTGTTTTCTCTGCCCCTGTGCCCCCCGCCCCTCTCCCCGCTTCCCGCCGCCTGCGTGCGGCCACGCCCCCTTTCCTTCTGTGCCCTCCCCGCTCCCACCTCCCAGCTGCTCCTGCCTCCCTCCCACTTGGCCATAAATGGCGACCGTGCGGCGCAGGTGAGTGTGACCTGCCCTCAGGACACCCCCGCGCCGCACGGCCACCAGCTGTAGCATGTGGGTCCCACCGCTGCTGTTCTCAGCCTCGCTGAGCCCGCCCCGTCGACCCCGCCCCCCGCCGTAGTATCTAGCGTGTGCTTAATATTGTGCTTTTTTGATTTGTGTCTCATTCTGTTCGCTCCCCCATATTGTCTGTTTTTCATTGCCTGCTTCCCACATTGTATCCCATTTTGTTGTTCTGTGCCGTTTTCTCTGCCCCTGTGACCCCGCCCCGCTCCCCGCTTCCCGCCGCCTGCGAGCGGCCACGCCCCTTTTCCTTCTGTGCCCTCCCCGCCTCCCAGCTGCTCCTCCCTCCCTCCCACTTCGCCATAAATGGCGACCGAACGTACGCACAGCGTTGACGCGCAGCGGGCGCGCCGATTGTGCGCCGAAGGCGCGTCAAAGGTAAGCCTGCCTGCGCCCGTCCGCGCCTTGACCGTGCCCAGTGCCAGGACCCCTGACCCCCGCAGACACCAGCCCACCCGCCGGACGTACAGCGCCACCGAACTCAACGCCGGCCGATTCCCGGGTCGCTACAGAGCCACCCCAAGACACACCCACGGACCCTTCTGCTGCCACTCCTGCAAGTTCACCTGCATCCGGACCTGCACTAAACCAGCACCCACCAAGCCGAGCACCAGCAGCAACCACCTGAAGTGTATCCTGCTCAACACCCGCTCCATCCATAAACACGCCGTCGAACTCTGGAACCTGCTCGACACCACATCTCCCGACGTCGCCTTCCTCACGGAAACCTGGATGAACGCCTCCTCAGCACCCGACATCGCCATCGCCATCCCGGACGGATACAAGATCACCCGGAGGAACCGCGTCAACCAGACGGGAGGAGGCATCGCCATCGTCCACAGGAACACCATCCGCATCACGACCAACACCGACGACGCCCTCCCAACCGCCGAACACCTGCACTTCCAGATACACACCGACCCCAAGACCACCCTCAGAGGCACCCTCATCTACAGACCCCCGGGACCACGCACACAATTCAGCGAAGACATCGCAGACTTCGTTAGCCCGCACGCCCTCCCCTCCGCTGACTACCTCCTCCTCGGGGACCTCAACTTCCACCTGGAGAAAAACAACGACCGCAACACCGCCACCCTGCTGGACAACCTCGCCAACCTCGGTCTCAAGCAACTGGTGACCAGCCCCACCCACTACACCGGACACACACTCGACTCCGTCTTCTCATCCAGCAAGGACATCGCCTTCAGCCACACCAGCGGACTCCACTGGACGGACCACAGCTGCGTCCACTTCAGCTTCAGAAGGACCACGGTCCACCACCACCAGCAACAGCTTGCACGCAGAAGCTGGAACAAGATCACAGCCGACCAGCTCGGCGCTTCCCTGAGCCTGAACCCTCCCACCAGCACAACGAACCCCAGCCAGGCCGCCAACAACCTCACGAAGTGGATCAGCAACTGCGCAGACGACCTCGCCCCTCTGAGGACCCCGCCTAGCAGACCCGGCAGCAAGAAAACCCCGTGGTTCACCGACGAACTCAAGAGCTCCAAGAAGAACTGCCGAGCCCTCGAGAAAGTCTGGCTCAGAGACCCAACACCGGACAACATGACCACCCTAAAGCTCGCCACCCGAAAACACCACCAACTGATCCACGCCACCAAGAAAACTGCATGCAATGAACGACTGGACAACAATGCACACAACAGCAAGGAACTCTTCAACATCGTTAAAGAGCTCTCCAACCCCAACGCCGGAAACAACGACATCACCCCTTCACAAGACCTCTGCAACTCCCTCGCCTCCTACTTCCACAACAAGATCGCGGACATACACAACAGCTTCAACGCTCAACCGACGCACGCCACAACCGCACCATCGCTCCCCACCACCACCCTCCGCGCTTGGACCCCGATCAGCACCGAAGACACCATCTGCACGATGAACTCCATCCACTCTGGATCTCCAACCGACCCCTACCCTCACCACGTCTTCAACAAGGCCGACTCTGTCATCGCACCCCATCTGCGGGACATCATCAACACCTCCTTCGACACCGCTACCTTCCCGGAGAGCTGGAAGCACGCCAAACTCAGAGCTCTACTGAAGAAACCATCAGCGGACCCCACCGAACTCAAAAACTACCGCCCCATCTCGCTCCTCCCGTTTCCGGCCAAAGTCATCGAAAAGACCGTCAACAAGCAGCTGGCCGCCTTCCTCGAGACGAACGGATCCCTCAACCTCTCGCAGTCTGGCTTCCGGTCCAACCACAGCACCGAGACCGCCCTCATCGCTGCCACCGATGACATCCGAGCCCTGCTCGACAACGGAGAAACAGCGGCCCTCATCCTCCTGGACCTCTCCGCGGCATTCGACACTGTCTGCCACCGCACCCTAGTGCAGCGCCTCAGCAACATCGGAATCCAGGAGAAGGCACTGGAGTGGATCATCTCCTTCCTCGCCGGAAGGACACAGAGAGTCCGACTCCACCCGTTCAGATCAGAAGCCACCGAAGTCATCTGCGGCGTTCCTCAAGGCTCCTCGCTCAGCCCAACCCTCTTCAACGTCTACATGAGCCCCCTCGCAGCCATCGCACGCCAACACAACCTCAACATCATCTCCTACGCCGACGACACCCAGCTGATCCTCTCCCTCACCAACGACCCCGCCACCGCCAGAGCCAACCTACACGAAGGGATGACAGACGTAGCCAAGTGGATGATGAACAGCCCCCTGAAACTGAACTCAGACAAGACGGAAGTCCTCATCCTGGGATCTTCACCCTCCGTCTGGGACGACACCTGGTGGCCCCCCGCCCTGGGCAGCGCACCCAAACCAACAGACCACGCACGCAACCTGGGCTTCATCCTGGACTCCTCTCTCTCCATGACCAGACAAGTCAACGCCGTCTCCTCGTCGTGCTTCAACATCCTGCGCATGCTTCGTAAGATCTTCCGGTGGATCCCCACCGAGACCAGGAAGACGGTCACCCAGGCCCTCGTCACCAGCCGACTGGACTACGGCAACTCCCTCTACGCCGGAACCACCGCCAAACTCCAGAAGAGACTCCAGCGGATCCAGAACGCCTCAGCAAGACTCATCCTCGACATCCCTCGACACAGCCACATCTCCGGCCACCTGAGAGACCTGCACTGGCTTCCGGTCAACAAGAGAATCACCTTCCGTCTCCTCACCAACGCACACAAAGCCTTACACAACCAAGGCCCAAGATACCTCGACAGCCGCCTCAACTTCTACGCTCCCACACGCCAGCTTCGATCGACCGGTCACGCCCTCGCCGCCGTCCCCCGCATCCGAAGAACCACCACAGGGGGAAGGTCCTTCTCCTACCTGGCCGCCAAGACTTGGAACTCACTCCCGACCCACCTCCGCCTGACCCAGGACCACCTCGCCTTCAGGAAGCAGCTCAAGACCTGGATGTTCGAGCAGTAGCGGACCCCCCCTCCCCAAGCGCCTTGAGACCCTCCGGGTGAGTAGAGCGCTATATAAATGCCTTGATTGATTGATTGATTGATTACATTTTTGGGGAAGGAGATCAGGTATTGGGGTCCTGGTAGCCGGTCCTTAGCACATGTATACGTCAAGGTCACATCATGCAAAAAAGTGGGGCTAACCATGCAAAAAGAGACACTTTCTTACAGTAATCATTCAACATTTCTAAAATCAAACATTTTGATGAGGTCAGGGTGCGCTAGGAGGGTAGATGTAGGTTCTCCCACTTATTAAGAAGCCGTCTTGCTTTGTTTTAAAATAAGTGAGTAGTTGGTAGGTCTCAGATTATCTCATTTGGTGGTTTACCATATCCCTAGAAAGCTCATTTGGGAACTCACTGGCCCTGGTAGGGCAGTAGTTGACCTAAATTTAAAATCTGAGATTTATCTTTAATTAATAGCCTGAAACGTCACCACAAGAAGCAACAGCTTGAATTGCTGGCAAGGCAAAGCTGGTGTCAGAGTAGTAATCAGCAAGCCTTCTGCATATGCCAGTGTTTTCGCTTCAGCTTCAGGAAAGATCAGCAGGAGAATATATCGTTTTGTAAGCAATTGCAAGAAAAGTTCCAAACACAGGGTGCAAAGGGACAGAGACAGTGGACATTCTTGCTGGGTGCGTGGAGATGATAAATGGGCCGAGTAGCGGCCACCGACTATTACTTCTACATTTGAAGATTGATTTGAAGCTTGATCCCACATGATAAATACTGCTGGTAACCCAAAGCGGTTCATGGCTGTGCAAAAAATGGCTGGTCATCAGGTCAAATGCAGTAGCGGCCAATATCAGAGGAGAGTGGCGGGTAAGGGGGAGACGGCAATGAAAAAACGGGGGCAACTTCTCTGCCGCCTGCCGCCCGCCGCATCGCCGGTCTTCTGCTCCTCTCGTGGCTCCACTGCAGGCAGCACAGGCACCCAAACTCCCCTGCGGCCAATCCTGAAACTGCTCTCACATGAGATGAACTTCAGGATTGGCCTGAGCACCGATGATTTGCGCTCTCAGGGAGACTGGGAGCCTGTGCTTGCTGTGTCTAATCTGGCAACACAGCTCAGGTTGGAGACAGCTTCAGTGCGCAAGACGGTTTGGCCGGCCTGAAACAGCAGGCCAAACTGCCATGCGCACTGATAACAGTGCATACCACTCCCCGTCGGTGCCTGTCATCCCCCTGGTCCCGCCCCCAATACTACGGGAAACAAAGTCAAACTATAATAATCCCAGGTTTATTGTCATTTTCTATTTCTTTCTTTTACGCTGCTGGAAGGCGGGGTGATGCTCGTTCTCTATAGCAGAGGAACAGCCGCTGGTCAAATGGCTTTTTGGTATCGAGAGATATAGAAGACAATGGGCGTTTTCCTTCCGTCGCCCAGCCGATAAATGCCACAGCAAATCTGATACGTCCTGCATGTACCCTGGCCTGGAACAAACTCGTGATCCCAGGGGTCAATAACTGCATTATTGAATTCTCAAGTATTAACAGAAAACTAACATTGTATAGTTTGAGCGTAGGAGTAAAATTGATCTAAATACGCTATGCAAATTGCCACCTGATGAATTTGTCTGTTATAATTTGTATAAAATTTAAAAGAGTTTTTTAAAGTTGTTTTAAAGCTTTACCATAACTGTTTTAAATCAATCTGTTTTGTATTTGTTGAAATCAGCAGAGATCTAAATCAAGTTGGATAAAAACCTTGACATTGGACGTATGAGTTCAGTTGTGAGGTTGGTTTGTCCTTTTTAAGAAAGAGTATGATTTAAACAGAATTTAAAGTGAAAGGAATCTATGCTCCCAGCACAATTTCAACAAACATTTACAATGCAACGGTTTCGCCTTTGTAAAAGTTAGAGCTATTGGCATTGTAAATGACAAATTTTTTATTTATGTGTTGGTTTTGAAAACAAATAAATAAATGGCATTGCCATTTACAATGCCAATAGCGTACTCTCTCGCAAACAGTAAAAATGATTAATAATAACTAACCTTCTTATCAAAGGACCAAAAACCCTGCCTTAAGTTGCAGTCATTAAAGAGCTTGCTGACAATTAGGAGCTCCCTGAGTGATGGTGTGTGTTTTGTAGGTGTGTGTGTGTGTGCACTTGTGTATTGCTGACATGCAATGCTCACATTCAATTAGGAGCTCCCTGAGTGATGGTGTGTGTGTTTGTAGGTGTGTGTGCGCGTGTGCATGTGAGTATGCACATGTGCACGGGTGTGTGTGCATGATCATTGTGTGATTGAACGTTCTCGAGTGTGTATGAATGTGCGCATGTGAGTGAGTGTGCATATGCATGGATCCAGAAGGCATGAAAATGTATGTGCCACTCTAGTTCGTTGGTCTGCAAGGATTTTTTCATCATGCCCTCTGAGGCAATCATGGATCAGAAACAATGTTTACTGCATGTGTGAGTGAAAGCAAGTGAATGTCAGAATGCATATCTTTGTATCTGTGGCAATGTGTTGAAAGTGGTGCGTGCATGTGTGAGGGTAAGTGTGTGAAAGAGAGAGATAGTGTGCAAAAGGCCTTGAAGGGCTGGTGTCAATATGCAACAAATGTCAGCAACTCATTCTCCTGCTCATCTATGCAATCATAAACCAAAATGTACGTGTGTGTTCGTGCATGTGCACTCATGTAAGTGTGTGTCAGTGCGCATTTGTGGAAGAATGCACAAGTGTATTAGAGTTTGAATGTGTGAATAATGCGTACACCACTCTAGCTAGGTGGTCTGGCATATTCGGCCCCCCATTAACATACTCACTGAAGCAAACATAAACTAAACCAAATCTTGTGTGTGAGCTGTAGAGTCTGTTTCCCTTGCGAAAATAAGAGGTGTGAAGCAAATTACCACATGGGAGTCAACCCTGAGCTCCCAAAGTGTCATTTCCTGCAGGGGAATGAAATCAAATCGTGATGCCTATTACCCCTGTCCCTAATCTTAAGGTTAGGTCGTATGGCAAAACACCAAATACAAACTAAACACACGCACCAAACACACACATATCTACCAAAAGTAATGAAAACAGGTAACACAAAACCACTGGCCCAGAGCACACTGCGCCCCTCCAGCTCAAAGACAGCTTATGGCTTTGCAACGGACAGGAACGACTTCTGCAGGTACTAGGGGAGGGGCAGCAGGGTCGGAGATCCAAAAGGACCAGCACAACAGTATTTATTTATTTTTATTTAGGGCATTTTTATATAGCGCGGACATTACTCAAAGGAACATTAAACAAGCAATGATACTGGACGGTAGGCATTGGGCAATGTGGCTGGATGGCACTGGGAGCGATCGACAGGAGGCAGGCAATCCGGGAACAGAGGACGACGGCAACGAGACACGCAAAGACGTAAATAAACAAAATGCTGTTTACCTGATAAGGAGAGGACTGAAATCGCGCAACCCACCCCTGCAAAACACACGTCCAAAATGGCCAACACATCACGAAAAAAAAAAAATAAACCATCCACCCACCGCCGCATGACGTTTTAAAAGGGGCGGAGAGGGAAAAAATTGCCGGAACGCCCACGAATCTCCTCGGACAATGACGGACAGATCTCTCTTCCAATGGCTAGCCTCCATTTATGGAGCTAGCCAATGGAAGAGAGAGGCGGGACTAAGCCACATACTGTTCTAACATAAGATTTCGCCTGCGCGAACGCTGCTGCGCAGCGGACGCCAGGCGAAACCTAAAAACTGCCACTTTTAATAAGCACTCCTCAGTGCAGCGCTGTAACGTGACGTGCTAATTAATGTCAAAGTTTATGCATGCTTTACAGGGCAAACTTTCTCAGGGCTCAGCTCGTGCACGGCTTTAAGAGCCAAGCCAGCCCCCGGGCTCGGCTCGCTGTGTTAATATGTTGGCTCGTCCACCTCTACTTCCTGGAGGGCTAAGGCAGTTCAGTCAGCAGTGATTCCATCGTGATCAGGTGGAAATGGTTCTTACGAGCCAAAGGTTTCTTTGTTATTTTACCATTAACATAATGTCGTCCAACAACCAGCTCTGCAACACACAGAATCAAAATTTCAATTCAAACTTTTCTGTGCCTTCCACCAAGCGTGTGCGAGGCGGATAAGTGAACATATATTGGAACGTATTATTTGTATTTTGACCTCTCTTCATTTTTCCTTCAGCACGTTTGCACTATTGCATGTAGAGCTGCAGAAATGAAAGTAGCACCTGCATGACAGCAGGCATACCCATCAGTGCTTGCTGAATCTAAAAGGCGGCGCAGATGCTAAAGCTTTGGGTGGGGGGGGGGGCTGCATGTATGCTTGTCTTTATAAAGTGCTCGGACATGTTTTGTCTGCAGAGGAAAAAGTGTGGGAAAGATGGGCGACTGAACATCGATACACAAAACTGCCCCAGTTCAGCATCGCATCGACAACCTCCACCATGCCAAAAAGAAAAAGAAAGAAAAAAAAAAAGGACGAAGCATCCCTAAAAAAACGCATTCTCCCTCAATATCATGCTACCCAAAAAAAGACGCTTCCACAATGTCATACTTCCAAAGAATCAACGCTTTAGAGAGTGTCACCCCCCCCCCCTTCCCCCCAACAAAAGGGGAGATTTAAGGTAAAAGTCGAACAAGCCAGGGAAACTCTTTCTGCATACAACCCTGGTATGCCTGTTCACACGAAATTATTGTACCAACATCAAGCAATGAGACCGACAAATGAACACTGCCATGAGATCGCGAGGTGGGCACTGCACCGACAGGATTATTTCCCTTCAATTGCATGGTTTTCTATCAGGGGCAAATGGGCAAACAGAGCACACGATACTTTAGCTGCAGCCTCAAGGTCAAAGTCACATGTCAAAGAAAAAGTTCTGAAGATATCGCACATTACTAGGCACCTCGGGGTGTACTTGGCCACTGCACAAGATCGACCCTTCTGAGCGGTTGTGGGTGTGCACCGGGATAAAAGCCGACGATATACACGTAAGACCAACGGCCAGACCTTTGTTCTGCAGTACGTTTCACAAATATAAAAGTATCACTCAAACTGTGGGTTTTCGCTGGAATTGCTTATAAGTTAAGTACATGGGAACAGGGGACACTGGAGAATTTGTTAAGTCCGAGCTCTACTCGTTCGTTGGAACAAGCAAACACGTTTATTACAGGTGTACCTGAAGACGACATAATGACCAACCTCTTAATCACTTCACCTCAACCACAGTCGGTTTGTTTAGTGGATGCAACTTAAATCTAGCCCGGGGTGGGGGCGAGCCCCTCGGTTGTCCCGCCTCAGGCTGCTGCATAATTAAATTACAGTGCAATTATCGAGAGGGTGCGCTTGATTGGTGACCCTAAATACACATTTAAAGTCACTGGCCACAACGGGAAGCTAAGGGTCAAAGCAATAATTAGGGCGTCGTCCTCCCCACCCCCTCCTTCGGCGAAGGACAGTTGGCAGTTCAGGGGTGGACCCCCTAGAGTGCCCCTCCTTAAGCAACCGATGCCTCTGAAAGACAAAGAAACGCCCTCTCTGTGTGCTCCTTCCTGGGCCCAAACAATGGTTAGCTCGCGCTAGCTGCTTGTCGGTGTGGGGGGGATGATTTCAGGGGAGAGGAAGACACGTCAAATGAGTCCTACAGAGGTCATTTAGAATACGATAGAGGCCATTATGGTGGACTGGTACAGGTATAAACTTCATATTACATGTTCGGCACCTTTAACATCAGGGCAGGTGCTCTCTATGGTAAGTGGGTTCTGGGTGGGGTGAAAATAAGGTCACTGAGGTCAATTACACCTTGTATAGGTATGCAAATGTAGCTAAAGAACAAGCTGATGCCGACGTAGGGATAATAGATAGCGCGGTGGGGGGAGGTAGGAGTCTGTTGCAGTGTGTGAATGTGGCCTGTGCCAGAGTTTACTACAGTGACCATGATTGTATTGCCCGTCTGTGTGTATAAAGGTGCAGGCTTTATGTGGTATTGTGGGTGTCGGGGGTACAAGTCTGCTTCAGGAAGATTTAGGTGTGAAACAGTCCTCTTACATATAAGGGCACACAAAGTGCATGACCAGGGACCTAAGGCCGACCAAACACAACCTAATGCCATTCCACCAAACAAGTTTAAAAAAACACTCTCCAAACTCTGTCCAGAAGCGAGGATTTTATCCGATCAACCACCTGAATTCCAAGGTGGAGGAAACAGATGATGTTACCGTAGGCTTAACGCCCAACTTTAGGCCAGTGCGTTATAACCAACTAAAATATCATAACAAAACAAGTGTCGCCACAACCCTCCCAAAGCGCACCAAGGACGTTACCTGTAGAGATGAAGCTCTTCATCAGTGCGCAGCTCCAGGAACAGGGGCACTTCGCTCACGTTGGCGCTGCACGGGTGAGGAGCGAGGCAGCCCCTCCCGTCCCAAGCGCGCCTCTTCCTTCAGCTGCAGGCAGGTTCGTGGGTGCGAGGTCGGGTTGCCTGGCGACGCCTCGCACTTACTGGGCTTCAGCGTGTTTCCTCTTCGTGACTAGCCCCTCGTTGCCGGGCCCTTGGGACAGCGAGTCGACAGCGTGTCTTGCTCATGCTCCCTGTACACGCCAGTAGGCTCTCTGATTGGCTGACAAGGTCCACCAATCACAAAGTATATTTGGTAGTTGCCAACCAATCAGAGAGCCGACTGGCCCCTGCAGACAGCGTGAGCAAGACACTCCGTGAAGATCAAAGACTCGCCATCTGTTTTCATTCAGCAAAATTAACTCCTGGCGAAGGCACGGACAACGGGAGGGAGGGCGGGGCATAAACAAGGCACAATAACTAGGATTACATAAAAGATACAAACAGAAAAAATCAATCCGGCAACAAAAAACGCCCAGAAAGGCATGACGACAAAAGGGGCGGGACTTAAAAAAGACACGGAAACGCCCCCGAATCGCGTCCTGACGGGGAAAGAGTAATTGACAACGATGTCTTCCAATGGCTAGGCTCCATTTATGGAGCTAGCCAATGGAAGAAGGGGCGGGTTCAAGTCCCCAATACTGAGATAACATTAAATTTCGCCTGCGCGAGCACTGCTGCGCAGTGCTACGGCCAGACGAAACCTAAAAATGAATTGAAGAAAAAAGGGAGCAGCGTCTGTGTTAATGGTGCTGCATGGTGTTGTCTACTAAAATGAGGAAAGAATAAAAATCCTACATATAAGTGGAGGCTCACAAACAGGTAGATAACTAGCTGAGAAAAAGCAAGAGGGCTAGTTTCCAATCAAGCCAGGGCCATTACTAAGAACTCAATCAGCATGCTGATTGCCAGGTCACCTGTCAGCCACCATCTTCTGAAACTAGCCATTTAAAAAAAATAATGAAGTTGCAAGACTACTCCTTTCGCTACTTTATGGACTATGCAAACTCAAGAAATGTGCATTTATAGGACAGAGTTCAGCTATCGTCTCTATTACCATTGACAGGGTGGAGTATCCAATGCCAGTCAGCAGGGGTCGTTATTTTGACCCAGATATTCTTATAATCTTATTTGTGGGGTTCATTCGGTTCTCCGGCAGGTGGAGGCTCCTTCCATCTGCAAAAGGCAATTTTTTGCAAACTTTGTAGACATTATTCTTCTGAATGTCTGGCAACCTCAGTCGTGCTATAATTTATGTAGCGAAGTGGACGCCAAAACCGCATTAGATGAAGCCGCTTATGATCAAAATGTAGCCATTTTCTGCAGTTTCATAAAAATTTGAACTTAGGGTGACTTTTTTTAGCTTTCAATGACCGTTTTACGCCTTCTCGTGACCTATTGTGTCCATCTTTTGACTAATATAAACAACTCTCTTTAATGGCTCAGCATCAAAAGACTTCTTTTCTGTGGCGCCTCTCTGGCTGAGGACTTTATTTTAGATGTCACCTTCTTCAATTTTTCAAAGTTTAAACTGCATCCCTTTAAAATTCTTCGTTCCAGAAAGACTCCACCAGCAAGCCCCTGCCCCCACTTCCCCTGTGCCGGATATGTTTTTATCGCTTTTATATGTGTTGTTTTCATAAATTCTATCTCTGTTTCTCTTCACAGCCATTCTTCCCCTGCCTTTTTATTATTCACCAAGACACATTTATTTCTTTTCGGAATACTTTGCGCCATTTGGAAAAACTTCCCGTGTTCCACACCCTGTTCTCGGTGCATTTATCCGGTATAAAGACCCAGCCGCCCTTCCCTGGCCAATGTCACCTTCCTATCAGATGTTATGAAAAATATATTTTGTGTTCATTTTATGTAGGACAAAATAGCACAGGCCCAAGTGCAATTTAGGATTCATAACCTAGAGTTGGACTGCAAACAAACACTACTTGACACTAGCAGGCTAAAAGGCTTTATTAAATATGTGATACCTCAGAATGTGTGGAAACATGCTGAGATTCGGTCCTTACTGTAATGACCTACATTGTGCAAAAAAAACTTGTTGTCTTAAGTGCTGCCTTTAAGATATTCACTGATCATTTTAGAACAGCAGATCAGAATAATTAAAGGCCGGCTCTGGCAGCAGGTATTACGACACCAAACTAAGCTGTAATAAATTATTACAGTTGAGAAGCTACGCTGTTTCATTATTACAGGTGACCAGACAGGCACGTCACAAATCGACTGTAATATGGAAATTAGAGATATGCTTTTTTACAGGGAATTGCAGATTCCCAACTATTACATATGATATACATTAGATTAGCACATATTATAATTAATATTATTATAGCAGATAGGTGGGTATTTGAGGAAAGGGCTCTGGGGTAAGGCTGTTCATTATATCTCGGAAGCGCTTCTCTGGCAGAGCCGTCACTTTCCTAACACCTCTAATCATCGTATGACTGTGCCCAAAGGCGGAGGGAAGTACACACCAATTTAATTTTTCTTTGCCAAAACTTAGTCCATTCACACATCTCTGGGTCCTTAGCTATTTAACCCCTTGCGTGCTTCTGTCGGCCAATGGCCGACGCGCTCTACCTTTGTAGTGCTACGCACATCCGTTAGCAGACACGGCCCACCCTGTCCACTCCGCTAAACCGCCGTACCGTGACGGAATTGCCGCTGCGGTTAAGCGGTTAACCAGAATCACCCCCAAAAAGAGGAGGTCGCACACCATACTGAAGCTCCAAGTGCCCCTGTACTTCCCTGAGGGAGCTAGCTCTGCATGGAAGTCTCCATACTGAAAAGGTTGTGACTTTGTCCATGTAGTGACACAATATAGACCCTCCCACTCGTCCCCGAAGAGCGGGGTCCAATCCTACCTCTTACTGGGTGATCACGAGAGCTATCCCTAGTGACTCGTTTGATCACGCATCCCACAAAGATGGTCCAAAAAGATAACATATCTGTCTGGTTAAAGTCCCTTGTACATGACTCCTCAATCTAACCAAAATGGCCACTAAAAGCCTCTGACACATGTAAACAAGCTTGTGGGAAACATTAGGGTATATCTACAGCTAGCTGCCTCCTTTATTCACCCCTGGCTTTCACATGTGTTTTTGGTTTACTGTGTTGTTGCTGACTCAGCTGTAGAGTTTGGCCCCGTCTGGTCGTCCCCGCGAAACCTTGGAGGACAGCGGGAGCTTGACTTTCCTTCCATTGACCAAAGTCTCCTTGTAATCGCACTCTGTCTTCGGTCAAGCGGGACGATGACTGTGAGCACCAGGCACTTGCTCGGATCCCAGTTTGTTCTCAGGCTCTTTCCTCTATAAATGCCTGTCAATTTGTTCTATTGGCGGATTTGTCGTAAGCTAAATCTCTCAGGACTCGTGAAATGCTCGATTGAGTGTTACAATCAAATTGCATCAAGTTTCAGGACATGACCTAGGAGAGAAACTAAAAACAGCTGAGCGCTGGCCAATGAGCGGTCAAATATGGCTCCCGGGACCTGGACGGAAGCCGCACAAGGACACGATGCCAGCCCTATGTACATCCTTGTAGGTTGTGCATGGTCCCATGCCAAGAAGCCAGGAATAATCAGCCCTAAGGCAAGATCTAGGGGAAGGGAATACTATGCGCCTGCCCGAGGCCACGCAGTGGCCATCAAGAGGGCGGGTACCTAGTCAAGGAGGGCGGTCCCGCCCCCTCTGTTATGTCCGGCACCTCCGCCTCACCGGTTGGAGGAGGCGGCCGGCCGAGAATCTCGTCCGGGCGGCGGGGAGGGGCTTTTTAAGGTGAGCGTGGCCTCGGGCCTTTAGCATCCCCCCCCCCATTTCCTGCATTGCCGCCTGCTCCCTCGAGGTGAGGTGCGAGCCTGGCGAGGTGGCCCGTGAGAGCGGGCTGCTGTGGGGGGGGGGGGGACGTCCGTGGCCGTTGCGGTCCTTGTCCCCTGGCCAATGCGGGTTCTGCCGGTACTTGTCGGGCCCCACAGTGATTCCCCGGTCAGCTGACTCTCGTTTCCTGGTTTGGGGCCGGGGTAATTTGTGCGGTCTGTGGGACGGGGCCTGTATTCCCGGGGGGCGTATTACCTCCGCTCGCCTTCCCCGCCCCTCAGTTCTCCCGTCGTGGTGGCCATTTTGTGTTCTGATCGGCGTTTTATTTGTTGAGGGGGGGCTGCTTGCGTGGTTTTAGGTATAATGTTGGTTTGTTCGCGTGTGCTGTCCCCCATTGCCTGCCAGTCGCGCATGGGTTGATTGCCGCGCAATGTGTATTTAAGCGCTTTTCCTTCTAAGAATGCAGATCTTTCCATGTGCGTAGTTTCGAATCATGTTAGATGTGCATCTGTTGTCCATGTTTTGTATATGCCGTATCCACGTATTACTGCAGTTCCCTTCCTATGATTCATGCATTGTGTTACGTTTCATGATGGCGCGGGGTGTGTTTCGAGGGGTTGGGGGGAAACAGATAACAGCTTGTAGGCTCATTCGTGTCTGTATCATAGCCTTTTTATGATTGTGCTCACTTCAATACACGTGTTCGTTAGTTATTTCGCTACGTTGGGGGGCTTGTTTTGTTTTGATGGCGCGGCGGATGTTTTCGTAATGATGCCTTATAATTGTTTTAATGTATGTAGCGTGATGGCGCGGCGGATGTTTTCGTATGATGACTTATAACTATTTTTATGTTTGTAGCGTCGTCCCCCTCGTGGTCACACGCCTGCTGGTAATTCAATTAATGCGGTTTTGCTATGTTTTCAGAGTGTGGGGGGGATGGCATTCACGAAGTGTTCCACGCTGTTTATGTCTTGGTGCATCGTTTGGTTTAAACGTTTCTTTTAAGAGATGGACGGGGTATGAGCAAGGTGGGGGACCTGGCGGGCGCGCAGCGAGCCCGCTATTTTCGAAAGCCCCTCCCCGGGGTCGCGGAGTGATTACGCTGCCTGAGGCAGGGGGGGGCCTGCGTTCTGGGGTCCCGGGACTGCTGGGGTGTTGCTGCCTGACGCCAGCCTTTTTCTTAATTGCGTAATTTCTAATCTTTCGTTCTTCATTGCAGGAGGCGTGTTTTAGGCTGCGCATGGGCTTTCTTGCTGTTTGGGCGCGCGCGCCCGCTGTGCGGCCTCGGCGGGGCCTCGTTATTTCATGCCCCTGTTCCTTTTTCTTTCAGATTCCGGCCGTGTGCGTGCAGTCGCTTCCGCACCCAGGCCTTCCGAGGTTACCGGACATCGGTGCATCTTGCCGCGCTTTCTGCCCCACCCCCCCCCCCCACCCCCCTGCCTCTCCGATCGCCCATATTGCGCACACGCTTACGCAGGGACAGTGCAAGGTATGTTCACATGCGCGCGCGTTTGGATGTATTTGTGGAGATTTTCTCTCGCGTCCTGCATGTTTGGGCACGCTTCCCCGTGGGCGTGTACCGGCGGTTTAGGATCATGGTGCGCTTAGTGTCCCGGTAAGGGCATTTAAGGTTGGGATTCAGGTGTTTCACAGCCCATTCTGTTGTTTCAGGTACTTTACTCGTTTTGAGGATCTGCATCGGTGCGTTACTTTCAAAGTCACGAGGATTTTGCTGAGGTATGTTTTGCAACGTATGGGCCTCCCCTAGGAGGAGCTTCCCCGCGGGACAAGTGTTTCGCCCTCTTGGTCTAGTGTCTTGGGGTGATTTGGGTGAGAGCTTTCGGGGGTGTATGATGTCTTCTGGCTTATCAAAGTCGTGTGAATACGTCCTCACGGTCCTCTCTTTTGCAGGATACTTTCGACTGCGGCATGGAGAGTCAGGGGTCCCCCGCTCTTTTCTCACAGACATCACAGGTTGAGGATTCTGGGCTAGGAACGTCGCAGGACCCCCAGATGAAAGCCCTTTTGGATGCGATAAAGACTAATGGGGTGGCGTGGGCGAGTGGACTTTTACTAGCCAACCCCCCAAGAGCACCGGGGCCGGCCCCTGCCCCACTAATAACTGAAATAGAGGTGGCAGAGGACACAACCACAGGGAGGTCGAAACGCACAAGGAAGCCAACAGTCAAAGACTTCCCACCGGAGCCCCCCGCAAAGTCCAGGGCGGCTGACCCGATTAGAAACGTGATAGTGCACGCCCCGGCATCCCCCCCGGCGGTGGTCCGGGTGTGCCCCCCCTCTCCTCCGCGTCTGGCGGCCTCTAGTGCGGAATTCGCTACCCGGGCGGACCTGGGTAAGATTACTGACTCGCTGGCGTCATTTATGTCTGAAATTAGAGCCAGTTTGTGCCCTGCCCAGTCACGATCACCTGTTTCTGTGCAATCTGTGATTTTGCCTCCTTTACCAGTGCCCCCTTTGTCTTCTGCCGGGGAGGCAGATGTTGTTCAAGTGTGGGGTGGTACTCCTGCACAAGGGGGGTTTGATGCGGGTCCCATCAGTCTTCCTATTGTCCCGACGGTCAGCTCTATAGACAGTTTGGTGCCGGGTGCTTTTCCTCCACAGGTCCTGCCGCCGGTGCAGGGTGTGCCCCAGGTGGCCCCCTCGCCGGCGGTTGTCGCAGCCCAGCCTCTAGTGGGGGCATCTGCCGCTCCTCCTCCTTTGCCGACTATCAGTGCTGTGGCTCCACCGACAGCTTTGGTGCCCATCCCTGCGCCCACAGCC
Organism: Lissotriton vulgaris; assembly: GCF_964263255.1. NCBI lineage: Eukaryota > Metazoa > Chordata > Amphibia > Caudata > Salamandridae > Lissotriton > Lissotriton vulgaris. The sequence continues at coordinate 62,628,436 of NC_141700.1, forward strand.
CTCATGACCATGGCGCCCCTTCTGTCAGGCAAATGCTCCCTGGCCTGGCAGGTTCCTCAGGCGGCGAAGGAAGGCATTTGGAGGAGGGAGTTCATAGACATTTTCTCGCTCCTCATGCTGGGGGCGGATGGGGTAGATGTGCGAAGGATGGGGTCTAAGGATGAGGAGAAGAAAGCTCGCTTCCAATCCTGGCCTGAGAAGTCAATAAGGAACTGGCGTCAGGCCTTCGCCATCCTGGCAGCAGTCATAACAGAACGTTTCCCGGACCAAGCTCAGGGTCTTTTTCAATACAATAGCGTCATAGTCAATGAAGCGGAAGCATCCTCCGGGATGGGGTGGTATTCTTATGACTGCGAGTTCCGTAAAAAGATGTCTGTCTGCCCCGAGCTGGAGTGGGATCAGGTGGAGGTCAGACTGTGGATTGCTCATATGGGCAAAAGTAAAGTAGAAAGTGGTAACAGTGTTGTCCAGGCCAGGAAGTCAGATAATGAGAAGCAGTTCCCCCAGAAGAAGAGTAATTTTCGCCAGTCCTTTCGTGGGGGGCGCGGGGGGGGCGGTTTTAACAAACAATTCGCCAGGAAGTATGCCCCTTCCACCTGCAGGATGTTTAATGCGGGAAACTGCACTTGGGGGAAAGCCTGTAAGTTCTCCCATGCGTGCAGCAAGTGCGGTGGTTCCCACCCTGAGTCCTCTTGTGAGAAGAGATCCCCCGCCCCCAATGCTCCCAACAAAGATAAGTAGTCCTCCCAGGGACCCACCCCCCCCCCCCCTCCCTGCTTCTGAGGTCCCCCAGCGGCGCGAGCTTCTCAGCCCTCCTTGTCCTCCTGTGTTGCCGGTCTCGGACCCCCCCCATCGTGGGACCAAAGGCCCATCCCCAATCATTTTGCCCAGGTTGCTTGCTCTCCTTCATAAATACCCCAATGTGAAAGATAGGGATACCCTGTCCCATGGTTTCCTCGAGGGCTTCCAGATCCCCTATCAGGGCCCTAGAGTCAGCAGAGATGCTGAAAACCAAAAATCAGTGAGGGAGCTCCCAGAGGTTGTCGACATAAAGATCAATAAGGAGGTAGCATTGGGGAGGGTGGCTGGTCCTTTCCTGTCCCCCCCCCTCCACGACTTTGTTGTGTCCCCTTTGGGTGTGGTCCCCAAAAAAGAACCTGGGGCCTTCAGATTGATTCACAACTTGTCCTTCCCAGAGGGGAACTCTGTCAATTCTTGGTTGCCTGAAGAGGCTTGTTCGGTCTCCTACTGTTCCCTGGACATGGCCATAGATTTGGTGAGGAGGGCAGGGGTAGGAGCTTGGCTGGCCAAGGCAGATATTGAGGCGGCTTTCCGCTTGCTACCGGTCCATCCTGACAGTCAGCATCTCTTGGGCTTCAAATGGAAAGGGGGCTACTACTTCGACAAATGTATGCCCATGGGATGTGCTGTCTCGTGTGCCTTCTTTGAGGCATTCAGCACCTTTCTGCAGTGGGCCCTCACAGAGGAATACAATGTGGCTGCGGTGTCTCACTACCTGGATGATTTCCTGTTCATTGGGAGGGAGGGCACGCAGGAGTGCCAAGAGGGCTTGGACTGTTTTGTGGAGCTGGCTGGTCGCTTGGGGGTGCCCTTAGCGCCGGGTAAGACTGAAGGCCCTGCTCAGGTGCTGACTTTCCTGGGGATTGAGCTTGACACTGTACAGGGGGTGTCCCGTCTGCCAGCAGAGAAGGTGGGAGCCTTGAGGGGTGACATTCAGGCCTTGCTGGGCAAGGACAAAGCGCCGTTGGGGGTCATTCAGAGCCTTTTAGGTAAACTAAACTTTGCTGCGAGAGTGATTCCTGTTGGGCGCGTCTTTGCTAGGCGCCTGGCCAAAGCCACTGCTAAGATTAACAAACAGTACCATTTTGTCAGGTTGACCTCCGGTCTCAAGAAGGATTTGGGGATGTGGGATCTTTTCTTGGCAGAATTTAATGGGACTGTGAAGTGGAGGTCCCCTTGGGTGGGGAGTCCAGAGTTAAACATGTACACTGACGCCTCGGGCCGCGAGGGCTTTGGGGCCATTTTGGGAGATCAGTGGTGCGCGCAGGGTTGGCCCAATTCCTGGCGCAAGCGGGGCATTACTTCCAACATTGCTGTCCTGGAACTCTTCCCGATTGTCATTTCCTTACACCTGTGGCCTGAGGTCCTGTCCCACAGAAAAGTCTTGTTCTGGTCAGATAACATGGCAGTGGTGCAGGCGATCAATGGGTTGTCTGCCAGCTGCCCCCTGGTGCTGTCTCTGCTCCGGGAACTGGCTAGCAGGTGCCTGTTTTGCAATGTCGAGTTTAGAGCCAGACACATTGTGGGGGTCACCAATGTCGCAGCTGACGCTCTCTCTCGTTTTCAGCTGGACCGTTTCCGGGCAGCCTGCCCCCAGGCGAGAGAGGAGATGACCCCCTTTGCGCCAAGGCTTTGGCACATCTTGGAGTGGAGCAGCACATGAGGGAACTGGGCGAAAAATCTTTAGCGTTGAGTACACGTAAGCGCTACTCGAGCCACCGTGCTACGTTCACTAAAGTGATCTCTGACCTGGGTTTGCAAACATTGCCATTAGAGAAGAAAGTTCATGCCTTTATAGTGTGGGCAAAAAAGCAGTTGAAATCGCATTCTTGGGTGTGCGGCCATCTAGCGGCAATTGGTCACGAGGCTAGACTGTGTGGGGGACATGACCCCACCTCTTCTTTTGCAATTAGGGCTGCCTTGAAGGGTTGGGCGCGGGAGGATCCTAGGGCCCCAGATGGCAGGTCTCCAATTGATTTCCCTTCTCTCCAGGCCATGTTGCAGATGTTGCAAGCTGTTGTGCACTCCAGGTACGAGGAGGTCCTCTTCGCGGCGGCTTTCGCCCTAGCTTTCTTTGGTGCATTCAGGAGTAGTGAGCTGGTGGCTCGCTCTAAGTCTGATACCACTATGGATGCCCTGTGTGTGGCGGATATTAATTTCGAGGGTGGGTTGCTTGTTAAGCTGAGAAGATCCAAAACTGACCAGTCTGGTAAGGGGTCTCTGATTAGACTTTCCCCCCTTGGGGATTCCCGCTTCTGCCCCGTGGCATTGCTGCAAGCCTTCCTAGCATTACGCCCGTCGGGGCCTGGTTACCTCCTAGTGCATGCCGATTTCAGCCCTTTAACGAAATACCAAATGGACAAGATCATGTTGGCTTGCCTTGACAGGGCTGGTTTGTTGGTCGTGGGGAAGAAGTTCTCGAGTCACTCATTCCGCATAGGGGCGGCCACTTCAGCTTTCCGCGCTGGGATGTCCCCAGGGCAGGTGCAGTCGGTGGGACGTTGGGAATCTACTTGTTACAGGCGTTATGTCAGGCCTTGATCTCCCCCCTCCTTTTTTTCAGTGTTGTTGATTTTGTTTGCTGTGCTTCATATTTGTATAACATGTGTATTGAATAAACACCCTTGAACATATCGCGTCTTTCTTTGACAGGTACTCGCGTGTGGGTCGTGGGGCATTCTATGGTCAGCAGATTGGCGCGCTGGGCTGCCATCCGACAGTGGACTGGTACCTTCTCAGAGATAGAGTGCGTGTGGTTGGGGTACCCTGGTATGCGCTGGCATAGCCTGCTTCTTCGTTTGAAGGAGATCCTTTCCCGGGGGGGGCGCTTCCTCAGCATTTAATAATCCATTTGGGTGGCAACGACATTACCTCTGTGGGGAAGTCAGCTTTGCTTCTCAGGATGAAAACGGACCTGGGTATCATTGGCAGCATGTTGCGCGAATGCGAGGTCTGGTGGTCCGAATTAGTGCCCAGGAGACACTGGCGGGGTGCTAAGTCCAGTGAGGCAATCGAGAGAACTAGAAGGCGCATAAATGCGGCCATGAAAAAGTTCACGCAGCGCAGAGGGCTTGGTTTCATTAAACATGACTTGATTCAGGAAAAGGTCAAGGGGTACTTCGAGGAGGATGGTGTCCACCTCACGCCGGTTGGCTTAGACCTCTTTTTGTTGGACTTGAAAGAGGCACTCATGAACAGAGGATGCAGGTAGTATAGGTGACATTGGTGGGGGGCCTGTGCGGCAGCGGTTACCACCGCACAGGCTGTGGCGGAGTTACGGGGCGATCCGGAAGAAGAGAGGTGCAAATGATGTACTTCAGCGGGCACATAGGGGTGCCAGAGCCTAACCTGTAACCTCATGGGAGGTGCAGGAATCCGTGTCGGCACCCCAGTAGTCCTTCGGGCGGTTGTGGGCCTGTGCAGCCGGGGGTTTGCCTAGTCACGCCCAGCAAATGGGTGTGTCAGTATTTTATTCTGTTATACAGCAGTTGGGTGGTTCGCCACTGTGCTGTTTGGCTCAATCAGGCGGACAGGTGGCGAGAATGCGGCCTGTCCTGGATCGCCCGTAAGCTAACCCACCATCTTTACATATGTTGTATGTAAATAAATCCTGCAGCAGTTTTTACCCAAACTTATAATTGTCTGTGTTTCCTTTGCGGGTTTGGGTATGTGGGGCGGGGGAATGTAATGTCGCCCTGAGTTGACTATGCGCCTGCCCGAGGCCACGCAGTGGCCATCAAGAGGGCGGGTACCTAGTCAAGGAGGGCGGTCCCGCCCCCTCTGTTATGTCCGGCACCTCCGCCTCACCGGTTGGAGGAGGCGGCCGGCCGAGAATCTCGTCCGGGCGGCGGGGAGGGGCTTCTGGGGTACTTATGCTTCGGCGCCCTTCCCCTGATCCTCTTTGCCGCCCGGACGACGTCGCGACATCGCTGAACACTCTTTTCCCTCCCTTCCTCTTACCCAGAGTGTCAATGGTAGGGGTTGGGGGGTTTTTTGTAATGTGTTTGTTTTTCGTTGCAGGCGGAGTTACGGGGCGATCCGGAAGAAGAGAGGTGCAAATGATGTACTTCAGCGGGCACATAGGGGTGCCAGAGCCTAACCTGTAACCTCATGGGAGGTGCAGGAATCCGTGTCGGCACCCCAGTAGTCCTTCGGGCGGTTGTGGGCCTGTGCAGCCGGGGGTTTGCCTAGTCACGCCCAGCAAATGGGTGTGTCAGTATTTTATTCTGTTATACAGCAGTTGGGTGGTTCGCCACTGTGCTGTTTGGCTCAATCAGGCGGACAGGTGGCGAGAATGCGGCCTGTCCTGGATCGCCCGTAAGCTAACCCACCATCTTTACATATGTTGTATGTAAATAAATCCTGCAGCAGTTTTTACCCAAACTTATAATTGTCTGTGTTTCCTTTGCGGGTTTGGGTATGTGGGGCGGGGGAATGTAATGTCGCCCTGAGTTGACTAGTCAGCCTGCGCGGATGCCATCAATTGCACCATTTTGCCTAAAAAATAGAAATTTTGCACTAATGAAAGTGTGTGGCAAAATTTCATTTAGCCTATGCTACTAAAAATCTTTGCACACAGTCTTGCTAACCTTCCATTATGCCCTATTCAAACCTACTTACCATTTGGGGATGGTGCATTTTGTCAGGCTGACAAATATATTTTTCTTTAAAAATCAGGTTTATTTTTCATTTAACATGAACTGTTTAATGACTATGAACTGTTCAGCTAACAAGGTATGCGCCGGGTGCCCGCCACCTGTGCGGGTGGCCTTGGAACACCAGGTATTGTGGGAACATCTTGCTTCTGTAGTTTTTTAGGCATTCCTGGCACTGTATTGACATTCCAAGGTCCCTTCTGGCTGGAGGGCCACTGAATCAACATTATGGAGATGTTTGTGCAAAGCCAGCAAAAAGCTTAATTTCCAAAAGTAATTAAGTAATATTCTACTTAACCTTAAGTAACAAACTAGCAAATTCATGAGTCACACCTGATTTTGCAGTGTAATAAAGGTGAAAAATTGTTATAACACAGTTTTTGTAATGGATATTTTACTTCCTTTTATTGTATTCTTTCTTTACTTTTGATTATTTCACTTCCGCTTCTTTTTCTTCATTTTACTTCCCCTTTAGTTTTTTATTATTTCCCCTTGTTTTTTTTCTACTTACTATCTTTTTTGTCTCGCCTACCAGACATCACACGCTGCCTGGTTGCAAAAGACCTATTGTGAACTTACAGTGGCCTTATAGCCTGCCTATTGATTCTATTGGTTGGCTTTAGTGTCACTGCCGTTTGCTTGTCTTGTATTCAATGCCTTGACTTCCTCGTCTTGTGTTTGTCCCTCCCCTGGGGCATAGCCTCTTACAATCCTTTTGACTGACTGATTTGTATGCTTCCATAGCTCATATTTAGGGAACTATTTTCTTCTTATTAATTCACCAGTCCATGAGAGTGCATGTGTTTTCCAGCTCTCTCTTGTGTGTGCTGATTTCTTCCTCAAATACCCATTCCCACTCTGTGTTACACCCCACAATCCCAGCTTTTTTGTAAAAGCACAGCAACACAAATGTTTGCCTGGTTATGGCTTAAGAGCAGACTTCAAGATTTTTTTCTTTTATCTCCTACATTCCACATATTGCACAAAAGCACAAGCTTTGGAACACAAAGGCTTTCGTGGCACAGGAGACGGGCCATCTTCTGCTGCAGCCACTCAGTAAGCGCCCGAGGCAGAAGGTGTACTTAGCAGGACACTTCTCTTGGAGGTCCATAAATCTGCTCAATGGGCTACTGATGGGGACCAAATGGCTGAATTGCTGTGGAAATCAAATTAGTTCCTGCCAAGGATTTCCCTTTTCATTCTTCTGCGAAAAGCTGGTTCTGCTGGGGGTTTAACATCTTTTTACATCCTCCTTTTAAAGAAAAACTTAGCAAATTTGTGAATCTTGTGAAACTTGGAACTTTTTTACAAAATATTCACTAATTTGGAGACGGTAAGGTTTCACAACTTCACCCATTTCTACTGCGGGTGTACTGTATGCAGGAAATTTCTGGCTGATCAGAAAACTGCACTCCTCAACCAAAAGTCCTTCATAAATAATTAATTACTAAATTATCCTAATGCACTTGGAACTGTATAATTTTGAGGCCTTCTCTAGACCTGCTGGATTGACAGAATGGACTTTGGTAAGCCCCATAGATGTCTCTTCATATTAGTGTATATCGACTGGTTTCTTGCCATCAAAAAGCCATGCGGACACTGTTATCAGATCAAGAACAATGTCAGAGTCTTCGAGCAGAGGTCGCTTTGGCGTTGTCTTGATTGATAGATGCAGTATATTTCACCGAGGCCTCCCAACCGATCTGATGAAAATAGTGCCTAGTCTGCACAATCCAGGAGCCTGGAGGGCAGCATGGATTGCAGCCCTGGCCTCATACTGTCCCATTGCTGCTTGACCCAATCCAAGCACATGGGCAGATCCTAAATCTCTGCTTGGTGAGGCTAGGTTCCTGGATATCCCTTTGAGACGCAGACGATTGAACCAACTACTGCAGCATCTATGGTGCATCAACAAGCTGTTGTCAGTCCGATAGACTAAAAAAACACATTTTCACAGCTGAAGAGTGAGTTATCAAATCACACTTCATTCACAGCAATGCTTAGCACCCAGAATAGCGCCTGGAGACCATGAGGCGTACAATTGCACTCGCAAGCATATGTCATAATCGAGGTTAATGAAAGAGATCACCTGCGTCTCCAATGTTAGGTCCACCCTATCCTTTACACCATATCCATATGTCACAGCAAGAAATGGCCCTATAAATTGCCAAAGTTATGGTTATCCTGTATCCCCAGGCTGTGGGGGCACACCAAGGACCCCCCAGGGGCTCTTAGAGTAGCTGATCTTGCAAGCCTTGGAGCTCTGTGCAAAGGGGCATGGTTGACTGCCCTCAATGCCTCCCCAAATCCCACCTGTCCCCCCTTAAATCTGTTCTCCATTCAGCAGCTCGTTTCATTTATGGGGCTAAAAGAAGCGACCACATCACACCCATGTTATCCACGCTCCGCTGGCTTCCCATCGAGGCAAGATCTATCTCCAAGACTGCCTGTATCACCCACAAAGCCTTGCACTCCTCCTCTCCTCGCTACCTGGCGAATAAACTGAAACTCTCTGGAGGCTCTAGACCATCTCGTAATGCGGAAAATCTACTGCTTGAACCTCCCACTTTCAAGAAGGAAAGATCGATGGCCCAATCCTTTTCAGGCAACGCAGTGAGAATCTGGAACTCACTTCCGCCTCAGCTCCGGACCACCACCTCCTACCAGGCCTTCAAAACTGACCTCAAAGTTCTCCTCCTTCAAAGACACTTCCAAATATAATGCTCACCCTCTCTATTATCTGAAAGAGGACCTTCCATTATAGGAAATTCTATTCTCCATGACAATGGAAGTGCCTTCCCAGTGTGTTTGAGTGCTGTTGGGTGGTCTGCCATTTATTGAAGTATTATCCTTCTACCTGTGTCTGGTACTCTTTTGTAACATTCACTCGTCACTTTTCTCTTGTAACACACTGTTTGCTACCTCCTACATTTTGTTTGCTTTAGATACTTGCACAAGTGCCACCACTGCCTACGTAACGTTTGTTCTTGTGTTCTGATGTCTGCCATTTATTGCAGTATTATACCTCTACTTATACTTTGTAAGCCTTTGTAACTTGCACACATGTCACTCTTTTCCTCCTGTATTGCACCGTTTGCTCCCTCTTGTATTTTGTTTGCTCACAATTGTCACTTTTACCTCATGTAACTTAACGTTTGCTTTTGTAATTTGTTCACTTGTAATTTTCTCCTCATGTATCATTTACGTTCCTATTGTGAAGCGCTCTGACACCTTCGGGTAAATACGCTATACAAAAACGCATAAAATAAAAAATAAAATAAAATAAAATAAATAAATGCAACAGATTGCTCTTTAATGAGGCACAGATCACAGTTTTTCCATCTTTTTTGTTTAAAGAAAAGAGGCGTCAAGAAGAAGACTTCACATCATTCAATCTTACTGATCCAGAAAAGGTGACAAAATTCACAAGAGGGTATGGTGGTAAAATACGTATGCCTCCTTACATTTTGTAACACTTTTGATTAAGCGTGGGACTCTTACTGGAACTTTGGACCTATTTCTCCATCAAAATGACTGCCTCTCATAAAAAACTCAACAGGAAGTGCTGGCATGTGGAGAGCATATTTCCAACCAGTAGTAAACTCTGACTCCTCAAACCTTGCACGTTAAGAGTCACCTTTGCTCGGGCTCATGGGTGACTAAATTCGTCCGGGAATCCCACGTTGATGTCAGTCGCGCATGAGAAGGAAATTTGGAAATACATTGACAAGCCGGTGCCCCAGATTCTGAAAGAATGGTGATAAACTTGTTCTTGGCTGAGCTCCTGGCTCAGTCATCTAAGGTTTACAATATGTAGACCGGCAGTGCCTGGGGATTCTCACTTTGATAAATTTAGGATACAGGACTGTGAGGGCGCCAAGTCTCCGGCTAGGACACAGTACGGTTCCCAAAGAGTGATGCAGTGGTCCAGGTCCACTCCCAATACAGTATAAACTCATCAGTCCACAAATTCTCCCCTCATGGTACTGTACAATTGGTGAGGAAGATTAGAGTCTTTTTTTATTTTTCTATTAAAAGCATTACACAGTCAAATTGTAATATCCGAAACACAGCAGTTAAGTATTCTAAAAGTAACAAAGTCTACTGAGAAGATCTAGAGAATAGATCCTACATTTTAACTTATATCACAACTTCTTAGTTTTTCTATAACCAATGCCGTCTCTAGTGTTTTACCATCTGCATTCCCGAGTGACAATGATTTACAAAATAAGTGGGACAAAAATCTGAAACTACCAAGTTAGATATACCAGGTATCGGGTGGGATTAGTTGTGTTTCTCTGCTGTTTCGTAGCACTTGTAAATTTGTAGCAGCTTTAGCTTTTGTGCATACTATACCAGATGAGTTGTCAGAGTGAAAATGGGGACTTTTGTGGTACTTTTAATTGAAAGATCCCTTCTTTTACCATCTGTTTGCAAAAATAAAGTTTTTTGCATACCTTTTTCAAGGAAATAAATAATGGACATTTCATTTGAGGTACATTCTGGGATAAAGTACTACATTTTAGGACTTTAGACACATCCAAGTAGAAATGGTACTATCAATTAACAGAATAGATGGTAGATTAGGCAAGAATGCTGTGTCATTTTATTGTTATAGCTATGTTACTTTGAGGCACTGTGTCCTATATTAATGGAGCTGTACCATGATTCTCAATTCAAGCTACACCTACCAAAAGAATATAAAAACACACCTGGAGTAAAATGTTAGTATCTGGCGTCTGAAACTGCGCTGTCATAATATGGTGGTACCTCACAACATGAGCTTCACCCGGTGTAAGATGGCCGCTGTTGGGCCTATGAGCCTGTGTTTGCAGAAGATGGCGGAATTCAGAAAAAGTAATGACCTAGGAATGTGACCATGACATAAAATGTGACTACTTAGCACTATAAGCCTGCATTTGGCATTAGATGCCATTGTATACCCCTTGAAGAATGGATCCAATGTGGTGGAATATGACTCGTTACTGCGTAAGTCAAAACATCGCATGGCATTACAACGCGGTCGTTATAACGACCACGTTGTTACCACGCAATGCCATTACTACGCAAGCCATTACATTGACTTGCAGTACATGGCGCACTGACATTAGAAATATATCATTTACTATTCCAAGTTAAGCCTACTGTAGCAACCGCGTTGTAATGGCATTGCAGTGTAATCACCGCACTGTGAAGGTCGTTTCCCAATGTGGTGTTATGGATAAATTCAAATTATGAGCAGAATATATCCCATGTGGGACAAATTAGTGCTGCTGTAAGTATAGACACTAAGAAGTAGCGCCGGCCGTGTGTGCTAACAACGTGCGGTCTGACATCATCGGAGGACAGGAACGCGAGGAGGAGCGGACAATAGCGCGGGGAGGAGCGGAACACTTAGACAGACTGGAGGGAATGAGGTACGTGAACCGCGGGGAAGAACGGTGAAGTAAGGCGGGCTGAAGCGGAATGGAGGACAACAGCGCATGGAGGAGCTGAGAGCGTAGCAAGACTGCAGCGCCATGAGGTATGTGAAACACGGGGAGGAGCGGTGAAGTACGCGGGGAGGAGCGGTAAGTGAGGCGGAATGGAGCGGGATAGCGGACTGCAGCGGGGCGTGTAGACTGGCTTGGTGTAGTGGGGGGCGGTGAAGTAAGGCGGACTGGAGCAGGGGCCTGGGTTTGTGCAATTGGGAGCAAGCGGAATGGAGCGGGATAGCGGACTGCAGCGGGGCGTGTAGACTGGCTTGGTGTAGTGGGGGGCGGTGAAGTGAGGCGGACTGGAGCGGGGGCCTCGGTTTGTGCGACTGGGAGCAAGCGGTGAGGTAAGGTGCACGCAAGCCTGGAATGCTGCCCCCAGCCCCCTTCTGCCCCAGTGGCTGCTAGTAAAGTATAAAAGCAGAATTGAATCAGTCGTAAGGCCCAGAAGAACTTTGCACTTTGAAGACTTGGGCCCGATTTAGAGTTTGGCAGAGAGGGTACTCCATTGTAATGCACAGGATACAAACAAATATGTACTTCTCTCTATATATTACAGTTTTCATGTGAGGTTATGGACTGTAACCTCGGTGAGCAAAATGTTCAGAGCCAGTGTTTGTTTTTTTAAATAACAAATGTTATTGATTTTTTTATTTGTTTTTTAACCTTACAAAAGGCCATTGTGACATGAAGCAATACAGTTAAAATAAGAATTATCAAAGTACATATATTATTCGTCTATCTTTAATAAACATACCATTGCACGGCCAGTAACAAAAAGAATATTATTGTTGTCCCATTCTAACATTGTCCCATTTCAGCTAAGCGTAAGGAGTAATTCCATGCATCGCAGTTGTATCGATAGATGAAAATGCAAAGCTACCATTACTCTGTGAATGTTATTCTCTGCACCATGATGTATTTGCAGGGAAATGTTCCTAGAAGTGGCCCACCTTGCCCATATTTTGCTATGTTTCTGTGGACACAAGCGATAAAAACTGGGAGCTCCAACTCCATAATAAAGTCCAATCCTGTCTTCCATTGTGAGACACGGGGGGACTCAGCCTTCCACAGCCTGGCTATATCTCGCTTACCTACTGTAAGACCTAGAAACAGTAAATGTCTTTTGGATTTGTTACCCCCTAAACCATCTGTACTATGTAAGTGTGTTAATTTTGGAGACCTCTGTATGTCCCAAGTCAGTACCTCCATTAAGCAAGCGAAAACCCCTCTCCAGAACCGGTCAAGGGCCAAGCAGGAGCAGGTTGTGTGTATATAAGTGCCTTCAGCTGATTGACATCGGAGGCATATTGGGGAGGTAATCTACCCCGCGGTCCATAGTCTGTGTCGGGTGTAGCATGCTCTGTGGAGGTATTTAAATTCGATGAGACGAAGTCGAGAGGAAATTGCAGCTTCACGTCCTGATTATAGGGCTTCAGCCCAGTCGTCTTCGTCCAGTGGTCCAATATCGGTATCCTAGGCGACCCTGAGAGCATCTAGGGTTGTTGGACTATTAGTAACTAGGGTTTCTTATATCTTGGATATCTTATGTTCCTCGAGATCCCCCATGAGGATTTTGCCTCCGAGAGGGCTGAGTTCTGTGAGGGTAATCACATTTTTAGGTCTCGACCTCTGCCAATGCGCTTGCGCATTGCAGATGTCGAGACATATAGAGGTAGAACAGGGAAGCTTACCAAGAGGGCTTTGGCAGGCGGATTACACAGAGTGCATGTGCCCGTGCACGCGCTTGCCATTTGCTCCCTGAGCCGCCTCGCATCATCGCATCAGATGCCGAGAGCTTCACACTTCAAAGGAATGCTCTCCCCCGACCCCCTCTGCGCAATGCCACTTCCAGAATCAGCCCTCCTCCCAGCGCTGCCTGTCCTTCAAAAGCAGCTTGTTCAACTTTCAAAAGAACGACGAGTCAGCCTGAGGAACAGACAGTACTCTCAGCTCAATCTATTTTTTCACTTAAAATCACAATTTAAAACATTTATAAAAGTATATATTTAACATTTTCCGTGTTCCAAGAAAATACATTTGCCTCCTTTGTTAAGGTCATACCCCAGTAACTTTATTTAAACATGCCTGCCATCTACTTCACTCTCTCTCTCTCTCTCACACTCTCTCACACTCTCTCACACTCTCTCACACTCTCTCACTCTCTCTCACTCTCTCTCACACTCTCACACTCTCTCTCACACTCTCTCACAAACACACACTCTCTCTCACACACACACTCTCTCTCACACACACACTCTCTCTCTCTCACACACAGTACAGCCTTCTACCGCCACCACTCTACCACTCTCTCCACCAACACTCTACCACTCTGTCCGCCACCACTCTATCCGCCACCGATCTATCCGCCACAACCCTATGCACCACCACTCTATGCACCACCACTCTATGCACCACCACTCTAGCGCCCACACTCTAGCGCCCACACTCTAGCGCCCACACTCTTGCGCCCACACTCTAGAGCCACCACTCTAGCGCCACCACTCTAGCACCACCACTCTACCCGCCCACCACTCTACCCGCCCACCACTCTACCTGCCCACCACTTTACCCGCCACCAATCGATCCGCCACCACTCGATCAGCCACCACTCGATCCGCCACCACTCGATCCGCCACCACTCGATCAAACTCCACCCTCCAAATCCAAAACAACCCTACAACACAACCCTACAACTCCACCCTCCAAACTCTCCCTCCTAATCCACCCTCCAACTTCCAAAACGACCCTTCAACTCCACACTCCAACTCCAAACTCAAAATCCACCCTCAAAATCCACAATCCAAGTACTACTACACCCTCCAAATCCACCCTCCAACTACACCCTCTAACTCCACCATCCAACTACACCCTCCAACTCCACCATACAACTCCACCATCCAACTACACCCTCCAACTCCACCATCCAACTCCACCTTCCAACTCCACCATCCAACTACACCCTCCAACTCCACCATCCAACTACACCCTCCAACTCAGCACTCCAACTCCACCCTCCAACTCCAACTTCATCTCCAACTCCACCCTCCAAATCCAACTCCACCCTCCAAATCCAACTCCACCCTCCAACTCCAACTCCACCCTCCAATGCCAACTCTACTCTCCAACTCCACCCTCCAACTCCACCCTCTAACTCAACTCCACCCTCCAACTCCACCATCCAACTCCACCATCCAACTCCACCATCCAAATCCACCATCCAAATCCACCCTCCAACTCCACCCTCCAACTCTAAATCCTACATCCAAATCCACCGCCCAACCCCACCCTCCAAATCATCCTTCCAACTCCACCCTCCAAATCATCCCTCCAACTCCACCCTCCAACTCCACCATCCAAATCAAAATCCTACATACAAATCCAAATCCACCATCCAACTCTACCCTCCAAATCCACCCTCCAAATCCACCCTCCAACTCCACCCTCCAACTCCAAATCCTACATCCAAATCCACCGCCCAACTCCACCCTCCAAATCATTCCTCCAACTCCACCCTCCAAATCATCCCTCCAACTCCACCCTCCAACTCCACCATCCAAATCAAAATCCTACATACAAATCAAAATCCACCATCCAACTCTACCCCCCAACTCCACCCTCCAACTCCACCCTCCAACTCCACCCTCCAACTCCACCATCCAACTCCACCCTCCAACTCCACCATCCAAATCAAAAGCCACCTCCACCCTCCAAATCAAAAGCCAACTCCACCCTCCAACTCCACCCTCCAAATCAAAACCAGTGTTGTTTGTAATATCAATACATGTAAGTCACATAAATATAACACATATTGCATTACAAATGCTATAGGTGTCACATTTGCAAAAGTTATAACTATTAACGTTGTAAATGACAAAGCAATTCTTTTGACTTTTTTCCACAACAAAACATTTTTAAAAAATTGGTCTTTTACAATAGCAATAGCTCAAACTTTGCAAATGAGAAACATATTGCATTGCATTTTTACATCCTGTTAACTTCTGCTGATCTGATGCTCTCTTTCACCACACCTCCTTCTCTAACTCCCTATTCTATTCTCTTGTGCTGATCTGCTGCTCTCTTCCACCCCACCTCCTTCTTTTTCTCCTTGTTCTCTTCTGCTGTGCTGATCTGTTCCTCTCTTCCAACAAACTCCTTCTCTAACTCCCTTTTCTCTTCTCCTGTGCTGATCTGCTGCTCTCTTCCACACCGCCTCAATCAGTTCAGTTCAGTTCAGTTCAGTTCTTTATTTATTTTGATGGTTAAAAACCATCATAAAAATGCATATTATTACATAACCACATAAAAGCATACTGAACATCAGAAAGGAATTTTGTTGTTAATATATACAGACTTTAGGCATGAAAGGGAGCAGCAAATTTCATTTCATCTCATTTCCTCCACCATCAACCCCTTGTATTTCTTAATTTGATCAAAATTTTTAGAAAACTCATGATAGCACACAGGGTACGCATCTCAGTGGCTCTTTGCAGAAATAGTAAAGCAGGTTTGGCATGGTTAATTTTTGATTCCTTTAAAATGTCCACCAGAAATCTCCGCCGCTGGATTTTATAAAAAGAACAAAATAATACAAAATGAAGGGTGTCCTGCGGAGACCTATTGTCGCAGCCGCAGGCACCTTTCTGCTCAATTGTTAACGTAAAACCAGACGGGTAAGCTAAAATATTCTGCAACAAATTGAGCCTAAAACGAGTCATTAAAAATCTCTCATATTGACTGTACATTAAAAAGAGATACGGTTCCATGCCCATTTCATGACATACAAGCGAGTGGGCTGCTACCGAGGATTTAGTAGAGTCGAGTTCCATCCTCCTGCAATCATATTTTTCCATTAATTGCTTTTGTACATAGTGTCTGCAGGAGGTATCCACATTTGAGGGGTCAGAGAATAACATTTCCTGGTTAATTGACCCTAGTGTTTCTTTGATGTATTTCAACCAGGGGATTTGGAACCATCTATCTCTCCGTAAACAATCCTTAATGATCTGTCTGGTTAATTCAGCGTTAGGGTTTAGCCAAATTTTAAACCAGGTCAAAATTGGTCTCATTCTGATCAGGTCAGATATATATGGGGTACCAAGCTCTTTGTGTGTAATTGCTGCTGAGATGCTATGGGGAAGCTTTAACAGTTTTAAAAAAAATTGTCTTCCTCTCCTTGTATCTCTTGTGCATCCCTAAAACCCCACACCTCCGCTCCATAGATAGCCTTCGAGGTACTGACCGCACTATACAGTGTCATCACCTGCTCGGGAGACCAACGACCCATTCTTCGCGCAAAATTTAATATAGCCCCGTTTGCTGAAACAAGTTTCCTAGACCTCTCCTCAATCAATGGGGCAAACTTAATCTTTTCGTCAAATAGGAGACCCAAATACGGGAAAGTGGTCACAGTGTCCAGAACATGTTCCCCTATTTTGAACACAAATCTCTTGTGTGGTTTCTTCCCTGCCACCATGATAAAAGACTTTGTCAAATTGACGGAAAGGTCCAGATTCTTCATGAATTCAGCAAAACCTCTAAATAGAAGCTGGAGACTGACTGCTGTTTGAGCGAGGAGGACTGCGTCGTCTGCGTACAAAAGTACCGGTATATGGCGCGTTCCTACCCTCGGGCAGTCAGTCCCCAGTGCTAGCAGGGCACTCTCCATGTCATTTATGTAGAGGGAAATCAAAAACGGAGCCAGGATACACCCCTGCCTCACCCCGCCAGAGCACGAGAAGGGATCAGTACTCACCCCCCCCGCACTATAGCGGACTTTGGCAGTGGTGTTCCAATGCAGCTCCTTAAGTACATTGATCAGATCTGGATCAATTCCCAATCTATACATAAGTGTCCAGAGTTTAGCTCTATTAACGTTGTCAAATGCCGCTGCTAGGTCCATGAATCCCATATACATGGTCCCATCATCCGTCTTAGTATATTTGCCTGTTCGGAACCCGTACTGGATGTCCACCAAGGTGTTATGGGTATCAGTCCACTCTATTAAGCGGTTAAGACGTGCCCTCCCAAGTACTTTAGCAGAGACATCAATCAGCGAGATTGGTCTGTAGCACTGTGGATTGTCCCTACATCCTTTCTTGTATATAGGGACAATCACTGCAGTTGACCAAGATCGCGGAAGGCCAGATTTAATTGCTGCATTAAGTACTCTAGTCATGATTGGTGCCCATAGATCAGTGTTACTTAAAAATAGGTCTGGGGGGGTACCAGCCGGGCCTGGAGCTTTATTTCGCGTCAACCCTAGAATTGCTTTTAGGACTTCCTCCAGAGAGAATTCTAGTTCTTCTGCCCTGGGTCCCTCCCAGATCCCATCTCCAATGTCTACCTCCTGCTGGTTATACAAAGATTTAAAATGGTTAATCCATTGGTCTGGTAGTATATTGGTGCTGATAACTGGGGAGCTTGAGTCTTGGTAACAGGGTCTATTTATGATTCTCCAAAACTGGGCATAGTCCCTATTTTCTCCTGCCTCTCTAAGGTCTGCCCAAACTTCTTTTTGGAGAGCACTCTTTCTTCTCTTCACCTGCATTTTATAGTTCTGTCTGCATCGGGCAATTTCAATCTTGTCTCTCGAGACCTTTTTTAGACTCTGCTTTAATTCTCTTAATGCCTTTGAGCAGTTAGTGTCGAACCATCTTGGGGCACCTTAACAGGCCTCTTAGTTTTCAGTAACCCTTCTACTATTTTGGTTAGGAATTCGAAAGCCACGACCACTCCTCTGCCCTCTATTATGGGGTCTAAACAGGTCTCTATGTGCCCTTTCCCTTCACCCACTAACTTGATGTAAAAATCTTGCGGGTTGATCATTGTCCACCTTATGCGTCTCCCTTGGTCCGTTGGATGAATTTCGGTGACACCCCCTAGATTATTCCCCGGCAGATCTTTATAATTAATTTCTAGGGAAAGGGGATTATGATCGCTGAAGGGACTCCACTCCGTTCTTGTTCTTATAATCTGATCTTTAGTGTAAGCGGAGATCATTATAAAGTCTATTATAGACCCACAGCCTCTCCCTTTAAATGTGGTTATGGGAGTCTCCCCTGCTTTTAGTGCAACCAAATCCATAATATGGGTGAGCGCAAAGTTGTCCAGAAGCTTCATCAGCATTGTGCACTCTTTATTATGTTCGAAGTGGGGACCCTTTTCTAAAGGACAGGTAGACCAATCAGCAGAGATGGGAAATAACCTGGGGCATAGGTGACAGTTGAAGTCCCCCATCAGCAGGACAGTTGGTTCAGGCCCCTTCGTCCTTAGATCTATTTCCTCATTTATCCTACTCTCGAGCTCTAATAATATAGGAAGGTTTCCATCAACTGGGCCCGAGTTATAAAAGTTTAGAAATAGTAGTCTCTGCCCCTGGCCCTGTAGTGACACTGCTTGTAATGTGTCTGAAGCCCAGTCTGACTGTGACCAAGTACCCTTTAGGTCTAAATCTACATATATCGCTAGGCCTCCTTTTGCTCTCCCAGATTTCGTCTCTTGGGCAGGTCTGAAAAAACATTTGTAGCCCTCCAATTGACAGAGGTCAGAATCTCGTGCCCATGTTTCTTGGAGAGCTATGACATGAAAGCCCCTTATGAATTCTTTCCACTCCTTGTTATTGAGTTTAGCTTCCAGGCCTGCTATATTCCAGGATAACACGGTCAATCAGGCCCTATTCTCTTTCCTACTCACTGTGCTAAGTTCATTTATTCTACCCTCACCCGCTACTATTGGCTCTATGGTATTTTCGATCTCCTCCCAATGTTTAGGGGGTTCTTCTAACCTCAAGATTTGTTCATTGCCGGCGCTCAGGCAACTACCCTCTATTTCAAAACTTGGGCATTCACTGGTAGCTAAGGGTGTTACAGGATTATTTTCTGTCGGAGTGAGTCAATCATTATCCTCAAGTGGCTGCAAAGGGGCAAATCTGTTTCTCCACTGAGAGTAATCTCGTGGAGGTAGGAACTGGTCGGGGTAACCTACGGGTCTTGGTCTTTGTGTGCGTTGAGGTCTTCCAGAGTTCTACCCGCCATCATCAGCACCATTGGTGTTCCAACTCCTTGGGTAAAAATACCCGAGTGGGAGTGCACAAATTGTGCTAGTTTGATTCCTGTTATGATTCTTCAGGATATAATCAACCAGTCTAATGTCTCTGAAATTTGCAACTATGCAGTCCCCTCTTATGTCTTTTTTCCTCCCGCCCAGCCAATTCACTCTTCTTACATGCACTATCTCTCCTCTGTCCCCCTTATTTAAGGGTCTATGTATATTCAACCACTTGGACATTTTGGCATGTAATTGGGAGTGTGATTCTCTCTCAGTAGCCCTAATTTCTGGTACCCCTGCAAAGATTATTACAAATGGGCTGGCCTCTGGGGGGAGATCTATATGTGGGGCGGGGCTGTTTGTGGTGAAGAAATGGTCACAATCCATATAAAATGGACCATGATTCCCATTTCTCTGGTAAGAATCTTCCTGTCTCCATTGCATTAGTGGTTGTAAAGAGGCTTTGTCCGTGTTTTTGAAACTCGTCTTTTGAGTGTGTCCCCCTCTCTGTTCGTTATTGGATCCCCCTCTTAGGTCTTGAGAAATTTTTGGTGCCTCGTGGATCTGGGCAATTGTGTGTTGAGTATGACTAACACAGTTGTTATTTGGCAATATATTTTTGTCGACATTGTCATTGGTGACCACCTCATTTGGTTGATTAGAGCCAGTAGGGGGTATCTTAAAGGTGTGTTCTATTACCTTACTTTGTTTAGACAACTCGCACGCAATTTTGTCCACCTTGCTTATAATTGGTTTTAGCTGCGCAGTTATGAAGGATTCTAGATGTTTTTTGAGATCTCCTAGGACTACCTCAGCCCATCCAGGAGGATTTGTGTCTGTTTGGGTGTTATTTTCTACTAGGATGGCTTCTTGCCTACTCTTAGAGTGACTGCCTCCTACAGGTGCTGTCCTTTGTCTCTGTGGCCCCTTGGTCCTCCCCTGTCGCTTTATTTTTCTCTGATGGGTCATTTCGCTACGCCCAGAAATTTCTATCCCCGGGGATTGTACACAGGGGACATCCTCAGTTTCATTATTTGGTGGGGTCACATTCCCTGTCATAATTGGACTATCAGCAAATGATGGATCTCTAGAGGGTATTAGAGTAACTGCATTAAGATTAGGTGAGGAGGATAAACTCCTTTCCATGCGTTCTATTTCCCCCCGAGACCTTCTTTAGCATTAAGTCAATTGCGGTGGGTTTATTTCCTTTAATTGGGGCAGGCTCTTTACTTGCCACTCGCATTTGTTTGGGGGTCTCTCTATTGTGGGTTTTACTCATGACAGAGCGTGTATTAGGGTGATTGGACATTTTTAAAGCCTAAAGCGTATTCACTCTTATTCCCCCAAAATCAATTCGTTATACTAGGAATACTGCGTTACCCATAGACCCCAAAATTAAGAAATTACTAAACAGACTTAGGTACCTAGCACCCCTCTTCCTGCAAAGGCAAATAAAGCTCAAAATTTTGTTAGTGGGCTAAGAAAACGATTGATCAGTCCAGAACCTCGAGTTGCAGTACCTGAGTCAATAGTTCCAAGTCCAATGGAGCGAAGGGGGGTGGCCCGTCCCGTCCCTGGACGGCCACAGACGGCACGCCCTCTGCCAGGGCTCCGCCCGCGCGCGTCCCGCGAGGCGGGAGATGCAGCCGTGGTTTATGCCGAGCAGGCAGGAAGTGCGCGGCTGTAGTCCCGGTTCCCGGTGTCCAGGGGTTGCTGGGGATTGTAGTTTACTCCTGCAATCCTTCCCCACTCGGCGGCTGCTTCTGGAACAGCTGCGGCGGCGGGGGAAGAAGAGGAGAGCTCCCACACTGTCCGGTGAGGTAGTGGGCCCAAAACACAGGTATTACGTGAAAGAACTAAAAAAAAGGCAATTGGTGTATAGGGTATTGGTACTAGTGTTATCAAGCTTTAGAGCAACGCACTTGAAAAGTCCAGACCAAATAAGAAGTTTTCAAAATCACAGCTGCTGCTGATATCAGGCAAACACAGGATACCACCGCCTGCAGCTCGGAATGCTGGAACACGTAGTCCAACCCACACTGCGGCCGCTGCCAGATATCCAAAGACTGCGGCGGCAAGGGGGGACTACCAAGGAGGCAAGGAAGACTGACCCCAGCAGCTGGTGATAAGAGATGACGAAAGGCAAAGATGCAAAGATACAGCAGTTTTGCTTGTAGCTGTAACTCTGACTGTTCTTATAAATTTTGTGATCCGAGTTTTAATCACTCCCAAGCTGTCATCAAACTCATCCACAAGTTTATATTTAGGACGTATTTGACATGGTGTAATAAGCGGATCAAACAACCAAGCTATCCCACTAACCTCACATCACCGCTGAATTCCTCTGTCGAGGCTCACGAACCAAGACGGCACCAAGCACCGAGGCTGCTCAGCAGACGCCGTAAGAATGCTGGTGCGATGCTACCGCCATCAACCTCGTGGAGGGGAGGAGGAGCAGAGGAACAGGAAGCCCCTATCTCTAACTCCCTGTTCTCTTTTGCTGTGCTGATCTGCTGCTCTCTTCCACCTCACCATCTTCTCTAACTCCCTGTTCTCTTCTCTTCTCCTGTGCTGATCTGATGCTCTCTTCCACCCACCTCCTTCTCTAATTCCCTGTTCTCTTCTATTCTCCTGTGCCGATCTGCTGTTCTCTTCCACCGCCTCCTTCTTTAACTACCTGTTCTCTTCTCCTGTGCTGGTCCACTGCCCTCTTCCACCCAACCTCCTTCTTTAACTCCCTGTTCTCTTCTCCTGGGCTGATCTGCTGTTCTCTTCCACCCACCTCCTTCTTTAACTCCCTGTTCTCTTCTCCTGTGATAATCTTTAAGCTATCTTCCATCCTCCTCCTTCTCTAACTCCCTTTTCTCTCCTGTGCTGATCTGCTGCTCTCTTCCACCCCACCTCCTTCTTTAACTCCCTGTTCTCTTATCCTGTGATAATCTTTAAGCTATCTTCCATCTGCCTACTTCTCTAACTCCCTTTTCTCTTCTCCTGTGCTGATCTGCTGTTCTCTTTCACAGCACACCCTTCTCTAACTCCCTTTTCTCTTCTCCTGAGCTAAAATGCTGTTCTCTTTCACCCCGCCTCCTTATCTATTATCTAACTCCCTGTTCTCTTCTCATGTGCTGATCTGCTCCTTTCTTCCACCCACCTCCTTATTTAACTACATATTCTCATCTCCTGTTCTGATCTGTTGCTCTCTTCCACCCCGCCTCCTTCTTTAACTCCATGTTCTCTTCTCCCGTGCTGATCTGCTACTCTCTTCCACCCATCTCTTTCTCTAACTCCCTGTTCTCTTCTCCTGTGCTGATCTGTTGCTCTCTTCCACCCCGCATCCTTCTTTAACTCCATGTTTTCTTCTCCTGTGCTGATCTACTGCTCTCTAAAATCCGCCTCCTTCTTTAACTCCATGTTCTCTTCACCTGAGCTGATCTACTGCTCTCTTTCACCCACCTCCTTCTTTAACGCCCTGTTCTGTTCCCCCATCCTGATCTGCTGCTCTCTTCCACCCCGCCTCTTCTCCAAAACCCTGGTCTCTTCTCCCGTGCTGATCTGCTGTTCCCTCCCACCGCCTACTTCTCTAACTCCCTGTTCTCTTCTCCTGTGCTGATCTGCTGATCTCTTCAACACGCATCCTTCTTTAACTCCTTGTTCTCTTATAATATGCTGATCTGCTGCTCTCTTCCACATACATCCTTCTGTAACTGCACACTCACATACATACAACCATGCATGCACACACATACAACACACATACAACCACACACATCTATCTATCGCCCTCACTCTATCTATCGCCCTCACTCTATTGCCCTCACTCTATCTATCGCCCTCACTCCATCTATCGCCCTCACTCCATCTATCTATCGCCCTCACTCCATCTATCTATCGCCCTCACTTCCTCTATCTATCGCCCTCAGTCCATCTATCTATCGCCCTCACTCCATCTATCTTTTGCACTCTCTCCATCTATCTATTGCCCTCACTCTATCTATCGCCCTCACTCTATCTATCTATCGCCCTCACTCTATCTATCTATCGCACAACAACAGCATCACTCAGGGGCACCACAGCATCACTCAGGGCACCACAACATCACTATGCGCTACCACAGCATCACTTGTCGCCACCACAACATCACTCAGCACCACCACAGTATCAATCTGTGCAAACATTCAACAACAACTGGTTTAAATATGTTCTTTCAATGTTTCAAGCTTTATTACAAATGTCACAAAAAAGGTTATTTCACTTCTGTTCTTATATTTTAGTCACGATAAAATACACTGAACATAATCTTCACAAAAGTTATTTACAAAAGTTTAAGCTATTGCCATTATAAATTACAATAACTTTTATTTAAGTATTAATTATTTTAAAAAAAAGAAACATTGTTATTTGTAAAATCAATACTTCTAAGTCACGTAAATACAAAACATGTTGCATTAAAAATGCTGTAGGTGTCACATTGTCAAAAAATAAAAGTATTAGCATTGTAAATGACAAAGCTATTAATTTCACAATTTAAAAAAAACACATAAATAGCAAATTTGTCATGTACAGGACAAAAACCTCAAACTTTCCTAATGCGAGACCTATTGCATTGCAAATGCTTGTTAATATATGGGTGAAGAGCGTATCACAGTTGCAGAAACTGATAGAATTGGATATGGGGCATATGGAATTCTTTTTGAAGGTCTCCAAATGATTTGAAGACCGTGCCTTTCATAACATTCCCTAGTGTTGAGACGCTGATGCGGTCCCAACCGCCAAAGCCCTGTAAATCAGCTAATTGCGGAAGCAGGCGATTCCGCCAGAGAGGGGTCGTTTGTGTACAGTGTTTTAATTCTTCTGAGAGGCGTGTACACTCTGAGATGCCCTCAGATTTGTTGTGCTCTGTCCCAACACAATCTAAAGCACTGTGCTATATGTTTTAAGGCCAAATTTGGCCTGGGAACACGTTACAATCAGGAGCTATTATCTCCTTATCAGCCCACTTAGCTTTTAAGATCTTCAACCCAAGCTCTGTTTGGTGTTCCTAGGTTTTGCTTAACTCATATGAAAGGCCATTTCTTTGCCTATCTGGGTCCTAAGCTTTGGAACTCTTTGCCGGACGCTCTAAGGAAGTGCGAGTCATTTATTTATTTCCGCAAGATGGCGAAGACTTGGCTATTCTGAGCCGGCACTGTGGGATAGTAGATCCGCGACTGCCCTGCGCCGGGAAACCCTTCGAGTTAGCTGTGCATATTACAAGTTAATAATAATAATTTTTAAATAAGTGAAATCAGAATGTTCCCGGCGTCATGGTCCAGGCACTCATGGATGCATCAGAATGTATCCCATCGCCCTTTGGAGTAGTGGGCAGAGGGACGAAAGGATGTGTACGTCACAGGATCACAGGCTCCCAAGGAAGTATACAGTATTCATGCACAGAAGGGGATAACGCTTCTGTGAATGTCACCATTACGATTGCCCCATTATTAAACCTTCAACCTATGAAAAGGAAAAAAAAATGATTTGGATCTTCTGGAAAATGTGAAACCGGGGAAAAAAGAAACCATTTGTTTGTTGAAGTTGTTCCTAACAGTGACTGGGGTGGGGGGGTCACTTAATGCAAACAAGAATACTTGAAAACCAGGGGATGTGACAGGAAGCAGAAGATGTTGTAGAGTCATTTAATTGTAAATAAAAAGGACGTTGGATACATAAACACAGCCATGGTTTGATTAGATTTCTACTAAGAGAGATAATTGATAGCTTTTATTGCAGTCACGGCTGGCATGACTCGCAGCCGGGGGTAGGGGAGGGGGGTTTTAATTTAATAATAAACATAAAAATTAAAAAAAAGTCATTTCCAGCCAGCCGGGTCCCGTGTCGTCTCTGCTCCTGCTCTCCTGCCTCCAGCAGGAACAGATAGCAGGCAGCCAGACTCCCACCCCTAAGCCAATCACAACACTGCAAGAAGCTTTGTGATTGGTTGGGACACTGCCCAGCCAGGAGCTAATGGCCGGGCCATGCTCTCCATGTAGGCTGCGTTTCAGTCTAAATGGAGAAGGGCGGAGTGCGCATGACTGGTTTGGTCGGCCCCAGAGGGCTGACCAAACCAGTCATGCGCACTCAGGAGTGGGCACACCACTCCTCCCCTGCCCTGCTTGCAGAGCAGCCCCGCCCACCCCCCGCCACCAGGCCCTTGTCCTTTCTCGCAGTGCGAGAAGCAAAAACATAAAATGGTAGTGATTACCATTTTATGTTTCTGCCACTCGCACTGCGAGAAAGCAGTGGGACGACGCTCCTCCGCCGTAGTCGGGGAGCCGCCCCTGTATTATTGATATGCACAAAGACAGGGATTTGAACATGTGCATCATGTCCCCTGCCCTGAGTAGAAGACTTGTGGGGGCTGCACGAAGACTTGTTCATGTGCCCTGTAGCATGGAATACCAAGTATGGAAGACTAAGTATGGAATATCGTGCTACCTTAATATCGTAGCCAAAATTTTGAGCACAAAGAAAATATCAACCAATAAGCACCAGCACCCTTAAGAGTAAGAATATATATATATATATAAATATATAAATATATAAATATATATATACGCATATTAGCACTTTATGAGCATGAAAGTTCATTAGGGTGGCACTTTTTTGTTCTAAATGCACTAAGGCACTTTAAATTAAAGAATTCATAAAGATAAGTGACATGAGCAGGCCCACTTGGGCT
Organism: Lissotriton vulgaris; assembly: GCF_964263255.1. Lineage (NCBI taxonomy): Eukaryota > Metazoa > Chordata > Amphibia > Caudata > Salamandridae > Lissotriton > Lissotriton vulgaris. The sequence goes on from NC_141700.1 coordinate 62,654,133, forward strand.
TTATCAAGTGCGGCCAAAGTCAAGAAGAACAGGGGGATTCAAATCTATAAAGTATGGGTACAATGAAACTAGTCCCTGTACGAGCCAGTAATGCAATTTAACATTCAGTGTATCAAATGAATTGAATTACATCTCATTTAATATGTAAATAATAATAATCTTTTATTATTATGAAAATTACTGTTCTTAACTGATATTTAAATTATTTTAAGTATTCAAGTATCAGAGGTGAATATGTATGCAAAATCTTTATGTAAAGACAGAGAAAATTCTCTCGAAAGTATGCCTTCTCTTTCTATGCTATTTTTTGCACCACGTGTTTAGGCACTCGTCACTTTAAATTTGGTAACGTACTCTGCAGTCGCGTCATGGGATCAAGGCCTGTTCAGGCCGAAACGCGTCATGGCTGTGTAAGGCCCAATAAACCACTTTTGCACCAAGAATTGGAGTTCACATTCGTTTTTCCCACGTTGAAGGAGCTCAGAGGAACTGAGGACTGAAATAAAATAAATATATATATATATATCTATATATTCACATACACATATATATATTTTTGTTTTCTTTCAAGGTACATAGATATGGACTTGAAATTTGAAACTCTTTAAATAGCTAACTGTTAATATTTTTGTCCTCAGTATTTTGGCCACAGTAGCTCAATATTGTGGACTCGCACTGGAGAGCACAAGAAACAGGTGCTATGAGAAACATTAAAGCAACGTGTACAAGCATTGGGAAAGACAAATCGACATGCTCAAGATCAAAAAAAAAAAAATATATATATATATATATATATATGCTCCAAACTCCTTCGTTCCAAACCCTCGGTGAAGGATCACGGCACCAAACACAGACGTATCAAGTACATTTTTTAGAATTTATTTTAAACCATGATGCATAACAAAAACGGTAGAGGACAGTCTACGCGTTTCGGCTCCCAGCCTTCTACTGGACCATGTCCAATGACATTATGGAGTTTTCTAGCATCATCACTCCACACCCAGAGACATTGTCTACAAATGTCTTCAGAGCTGAAATCACTTTTATTAAAAATAAGAAAAGTTTAAAGACCAAATAATCAAAAACACACACATATATATATATATATATATATATCCCCCTGTGGTCCACTCGCTCAGGAATGCGCCATTAGTGCAAGGCTGAAGGATCCTCCTGCAGTGCCCGACTGGTCTCTCTTGAACTTCTCAGCCTTTTCTTTCTTCTATTTTAGGACTGCCACATGACCTATCTGACCCCCATCCTGCTACCATCTGTTATTTCACACGGTGGTGACGTGGCGTTGGCTCAGTGCTCTGGTCAGTTAGTCTTACTGTCCTTGATTTCGCGTCCGGCCAGCTTTGCCTGTGGGAAGCTGTCTGACTCTTTCACCAGTGTCCTTCACATATTCAGGGCTCCTTGGTCTTTTATGCACGACCCACATGCCTAAACCTCAGACAACAACAAAATATCTATATATCTCAGTGCACCAGTTAAAAAACATTATTATAGGGATGCTATGGTTTGCTACTAAGATGCCAAAGGAACATGTGTAGTTGAAAAACTTAACAAATTCCTTTAAAAATACAGTTGAAAGGGAGATTGTGTTTAACTTCAAAGAAACATAATTTGGGATGTATGACGTTACAACGCATGCTTTTACCATGCATGCTGTTACAACGCAAGTATTACAACGAAAACCTTTACAACGCATTACACTTGAGGGTGCTAAATAATGAATAGTTTAATTTACTATTCCACCTCCAGTCCCCGTGGACACTAGGGAAGGTGTTGGATAGTAAATTAAAACTATTCCTTATCCTAGAGCGCCCCCCAGTGTAATGCGTTGTAATGGTTTTCGTTGTAATACATGAGTTGTAACAGCACTGCGTGGTAAAAGTTGCGTTGTAAAGGTTGCATACCCATAATTTGTCTTTTAAGTAACCTCTGCTAAGGCATCTCAATACGGACATGAGTAAAGCAAACGTAAAAATGCTTTTATTGTGTTTAAAGATAAGAACTGCGGGTAAGCATTTCAGTCCCAGCAAGTACTGTTAATATAATTACTACTGAGACACCTGGTTGCTGACAGTGTTACTGCAGCCTTACAACTGATTGTAAGGTTTGCAAGGGTATCTGTTACTTGTGAGTGTAACTGTAAATTCCCTTTTTTTCCTGCAGAGCATCTAAGTTTTGGAAGTGGCAAAACAAGCTACATTAACTGTTTGAGAGGCTATCAAACAAATCAGGGAGTAACTGCAGCAGCCTGTTCATGTCATCTCTGTGAGGACATCTAGTTGCAGACAGCAGTACTGCAGTATTTTTGGTACAGTGTATGTGAATATATCTGGTATTTGTGAGTAGAACTGCCCAGTCTTTCTTCTCCATAGAATATGTTCTAGGAACATCTAGCTGCTGACAGCAGAACTGCAGTATTCTCCAATATTGGATTTTTTTATAGATTCCCATGTTTGAATCACCCCGTCATCGAGATGGGAGTCCCACAGTACATTCTAAAGCAGTGGAAGTAGTATACATAGCTTACAATGGCAAAAGACATTGATTTTTATAGCTTATCTGTATCATTTAGAAATAGGGCCCCGGTTTTATGGTATTTATTTTTTTAACATTTCCCTCTGCATTTATCCATATTTATTTTTTGCCCATTTTATTGGTATTTTTCCATATTTTTTTTGTGTTTTGAGAATAAATGGAGAAGTAAAATGGTACATTTCCACGCTTATTTAACTGATAAACATGCACTCATACTTTGCTACCTGCCACGTTTTAGCTAAATAGGCAACCAAATATAACAAAACACTACACCCACAGTTAAATATTAGCATTACATACAAATATTTATTACCATACACCTGTATTTAACCCCTTGGCTGTTGGGGTAATTTTCCTGCTGTGCTGGGGGGTAGAGGGGGGTTGGCGAGCCCCGGTGCTCATGACGAGCTCAGCTCGTCATGAGCTACAGTGCTCCTGTGCTCCACTCATCATGAGCTACAGTGCTCCTGTGCTCATGACGAGCTGAGCTTGTCACGGCCACACCCGTTTCAAAAGAACGTTCAGCACAGCAGGGGAATTATCCCAGTGTGCGAGCGTTCTAATGGCCATGACGAGCTCAGCTCGTCATGAGCACCGGAGCACTGTAGCTCATGAGGAGCTGAGCTCGTCATTAGCATGTAAGGGGTTAAGGAAATGTATTTTTTTTTAACTCCCCATGATGTCTATCTGCTCAGCTATTGAATAGAATTAATGAAAGACAGCTTGGAGAGTCACTCACAAGAAGCACAATTTTCTGTATTTTTCCACTTTTAAAAATAAATACAGACAGTAAACACATTGTTTTCTGTCTTATTTCTCTGTAAAAAAGGAAAACTGGGAGCCTTATTTATAAAGAACCAAATTCCAGCCAATCAGGCTATAGCACCCTTAGAACACTTCCAGCAGAGGCCTCTTCCCTCAGATCGTCTACCACATATCGTGGGAAAGGGAGTCTCCCTGAGCTCTACTCAGTTCTTCATTTTGCATCCAGATTTGGTTATCCAGATTACTTCTGCTGTGTTATTATTGAACACCTGACATCAACATGCTGGAACGCTTGAAGAAAGTTCTCTGTAGACTTTGTGGGACCTGTAGAAAGAAGAGGCTGCACTCAGAAGATCCTCATAAGGAGTGTATCTGCTGCCTTCATCCCGTCCTCAAGGTAAAGGACTATATGATTTGTAGAACATATTCTTCCAAAACTCTCAAAGATAGAGAGAGGAGGCTTTTATTAAGACTCCAGGAATGTAAGGCTAAAACAGCTGTTGTTTCTGAGGAAGAGAACAGTGAGAATTCTCTTGCCTCAAAACATAAGTCAATAAAAAGAGAGAGGTCATGACAGGTGTCACCAGAGAAGCACAGGGAAGCCTTCAAAAGGCACCTCTCAGAAAAACAGAGAAAGACCTCCCTCAGAGGAAATTCTGAGCCTATAACTCCATCTTCAGCCCTGGCATTAAAACCTGAAAAATCTTCTTCAGAACCAGCTATGGTGAAACACAAGCTGCTGATGAGAACCTCGTCGACAGTGGTAATGCTGTCAAAATCACCGTAGACGGCAATGCCGGCGAAGACGTCCCAACTGCAACCACATTGTCCACTACCGCTCCATCGATGACGATCACCTCATCGACAATGACAACTCCCTCGCTGATGGCAATCTCATCAGCGACAACCATACTAACACTGTCAAAGGCCACACCAATGCCATAGACGAATGCACCTCTGAAGACTTTGTCAACGAGACCGTTGACGGGACATCCAGGGGATGTAGCCATTCTACAGGATCTACAGGGATGTTGCAGGACTATCATGAGCATGTGGGGCACAATCGTCACTAATGTATCCACCACCTTCTGCACCAAGATCACCCGAGCCTATGCCACTACCTGCTACTCCGAGAAAGACCCCAGTGTCAAACATTGCCATGCCTCCTCGAGATGACCCATCTTCCTCGGATGATGATAGAGAGGAGGGTAAAAATCAAGATACCCAATCTGTAGCCAATGAATGGGACAAATACCTCATCCCCACACCTTTGCCTCCAGCACCACAACCTTTGGATCCTCCACCGGAGGATATTGGTGGTTTCCATATGCTCATGGAGAGTGCAGCTAAGGATTTACAGCTTCCGATCACCATAAAACAATCAGATTGTTTCCTATATGATTTTAAAGAACAATCTCGGGAAACAGACCAATTCCTGTAGTGGTCTATATCTGGGAAGAATTAATCAAAATAATGATAATTCCTGCCACAATTACAGCGGCTCTGCCAAAATTTGATAAAAAGTATAATGTGCCTGAAGAGTCACTGGCATATCTGGTGGACATCCAAAACCACACTCTGTTATTACACAGGCTGTTCAGCGCCGGTCTAAGAGTCCGTCCACACCAATTTCAACACCAAGTGACAAGTAAGGCAGACACCTTGACAATATTGGTAAGCGGTTCTCAGTCTCGTTTTTTTCATCAAATAAGTATATTCTCAATTCATATTTAAATACAATGGTTAGTGCGTACTTGGTTTAGTACTAATACATAGTGATATGTTTCAATATGGCTTCCATGTAGGACCATTATCACACCTTCCCTGCACACTGGTCCCTCTTATTTCTATGGAGGGGTGATGTATAAATTGGTATTCAAAGATGGCGCGGATGCGATACGCCATGGTAGCATGCGGAGCACTCTCCTTATGTTTGCTTGCTGATTCAAGGAAAATGCATTTCACTGTAAGCCGGGCTTGGCGATGTAATATATTTATATTAATATGTTTATGTCTCGTCTATTTGTAAGATGTAGCGTGGACCTTATCGATGGATTTGGGCCCAGATCTTTGGACTGGGATGAATGTGTGACATTGATCCACATTCGGTCCATCACCTGTTTTGTTTGCAATACCGCCATAAGTGCGCTGGGGATGCTCAGACGTGGGTCCCAGGCACTCCACACCACTGGAGTCAAGCTAGCCGGGCTGATGAGAGGTGTTACCTCGAAACCGGTCCGGTCCTCGGATGCTTGATTCCGTTCTGGGAAGGACATGGCTTTTGTAGTTCGGACTGGACTGTTCCCATGGGGCACAGGGTCAGAGCTGATTTGCATATCGCCACTGTCTAACCCAGGGTGGTGTGGAGTGCAAAAAAACGATGGATTTGGGCCCAGATCTTTGGACTGGGATGAATGTGTGGCATTGATCCACATTCGGTCCATCACCTGTTTTGTTTGCAATACCGCCATAAGTGCGCTGGGGATGCTCAGACGTGGGTCCCAGGCACTCCACACCACTGGAGTCAAGCTAGCCGGGCTGATGAGAGGTGTTACCTCGAAACCGGTCCGGTCCTCGGATGCTTGATTCCGTTCTGGGAAGGACATGGCTTTTGTAGTTCGGACTGGACTGTTCCCATGGGGCACAGGGTCAGAGCTGATTTGCATATCGCCATTGTCTAACCCAGGGTGGTGTGGAGTGCAAAAAAACGATGGATTTGGGCCCAGATCTTTGGACTGGGATGAATGTGTGACATTGATCCACATTCGGTCCATCACCTGTTTTGTTTGCAATACCGCCATAAGTGCGCTGGGGATGCTCAGACGTGGGTCCCAGGCACTCCACACCACTGGAGTCAAGCTAGCCGGGCTGATGAGAGGTCTTACCTCGAAACCGGTCCGGTCCTCGGATGCTTGATTCCGTTCTGGGAAGGACATGGCTTTTGTAGTTCGGACTGGACTGTTCCCATGGGGCACAGGGTCAGAGCTGATTTGCATATCGCCATTGTCTAACCCAGGATGGTGTGGAGTGCAAAAAAACGATGGATTTGGGCCCAGATCTTTGGACTGGGATGAATGTGTGACATTGATCCACATTCGGTCCCTCACCTGTTTTGTTTGCGTGGACCTTATCGTCCAGTTTGAGTTATTACGGCATTGCAGTAACACGATTTAATGGGCAAATTTTGTTAACGGTTTACATTAGTAAAGGGTGTATAGGTTGGCGTATTAGTCCAAAATGCTTGAATATTGAAATAACGGGCTAACATTGCTCTAATATGTTTGAAGACCTTGCATCTACTTTGGCTTTTACTTTATTGGTAATGGCTCTTGTTGCTCATAATTTTGCAATACAGTTGTGCGATTAATATATAATTGGTTTACTATTCTTGCTTTCCAGGATACTTTTCAATTAGTGAGGATTTCGTATGAAGGTTTTTGACAGATGTCACTACTCTAGTATTTCCTTATATATTGCTATAGGCGGCGAGTTTACATAGCGTTGTTACACCTAGAGTGTGCTTGAGGTTTACAGGAACTTTCTCTATAGCACAAGAGTGTTATCATGGTACATATTGGGTGTTTTCTTTATACACTCCTCTGGTGGATATTTTCTTTTCTTCCCCCGTCTACCAGAGACATGCTTCATTTTCCTAAGTGTCTGTCATGCTTTGTAGACTTATTAACCCTAGGTAGCTGACTATGTATGTATATTACTTGGTGTAGCACTTTGTGACTAATCACTAGAAATGAGTTGTACATGTTGAAATGTAGCTGATGTATTTGTTTGTCCTAGCCCTGATGAGGTCTATGGTTAAATCCATAAAGACAAAACACGCGTTGGCATAATCTGTTACGATTTGTATTTGATGAAGATTGGAGTGCTGATTCATATACAAACAAGATATGGAATAAAGTGCAAAGAAGATCAACTTAGAAGACTACTGTGTGGACTTATTTGTGCTCGATTACATGATTGCTGCTCAGGGTATTGATTTTTTGTTAGTTCTCAGTCATGTTGGGCACGGCTGTCAGGGCAGCGAATTTGCTAGTAATCTTGGACATATATGAACACAGATGTGGTTGGATAAAGCCACATATCTGGATTACTTGCCAAAAGGCATAAAAGCAGAATGCCTGCAGACATTCCAATCCCTGGGGCTAACAGTCAATTATCAAAAGTCTTTCCTCTCTTCCTCAGGGAAGATACATATTCTGGGAGCAATCCTAGATATATTACAAGACAAGGCATTCTTGTCCACAGACAGAAGAAACTTATGACGCTGGCTCGAACTCTCTCAAAAAGAAAGTCTGCTTCGGTTCGCCTTCTCAAATCATTTCTCGGCATGATGTCATCGGACATTCTCCAAGTGCCTTGTGCTCGTCTAAGAATAAGACCTTTCCAGGAGGAATTAAACGCACAATGGGTTCAGATAGAAGGCTGATTTGATGATATCATCCAACTCATGCCAACTATGATAAAAGCACTTCCTTGGTGGATAAACTCTGACAATCTCTCATCGGGGAGTTTGCTCCTGTCTCCAATTCCTGAATATGTCATCACAACAGATGTTGCTCTAGAAGGCTGCGGAGCCCATTTGCAGGAACTTTAAATAAATGGCAAATAGAGTCAGACACAGTTGAAAATCCACATAAATATCCTGTAACTCAGGGCAATCTCACTTTCCCTTCAAGCTTTCTTGTGGAGGATACAGGGATCCTCAATATTGATACGAATGGACAAAACAACCTCAACAGACAAGAAAGTACATGAGCTCAGATCCTGTCATAGAAGGGGCAGGAAATATGGCACATCAAGTGACCATAAGAGCAGAACATCTGTCGGGGTCAGCAACAGTTTGGCGGATACTTTAAGCAGAACAAGTCGGAGCTGTCGTGAACAGGGGCTGAATCAATCCACTACGAACACCATATTCCAACAGTGGGGCAGGCCAAAACGGAATCTCTTTGCATCTCTAGAGAACCGGAAATGCTGTTTTTACGGAAGCTGGGAACCTCAAGAAGGGCTGTGAGGGAATGCATTTTTGATAAGATGAGGATCTATGTGTACCCTTTTCCCCCAATCCCTCTTGTTCCCAGACTTCTCAGGAAAAGGAAAAGAGAACGATGCCGGCTAATAGTCATTACTTCACGGTGGCCCAGACAACACTGTTATCAGAGGACAGTCACATTCAACTGGAGCCCCAGAAGGTTTTTTTGTCAATGAACCGCAAGCAGGTCCTTCATCTGAACCCGACTTTTCTGCACTTATCGGCCAGGCACCTGAATACCATGAGCTTCAGCACTTAGCTATCTCATAGGACTGCAGGGATATCCTTGCAAGAGCCAGAGCAGTAACTACAAAAAATATCGAATTCAAAATATCGACTGACATTAATATCGAAGTAAAAATATAGAATGGACAAAATATCGAATGGACAGAATATAGTCAACAAAAATATCAAATTTAAGGTAAGTAATTTAATATCGATTTTTATAAATATAGAAAGTCAAAATATCGAAGTATATAATATAGGTATTAAAATATATAGAATTTTTAATAATATCGATTTTTTTAAAGTGTTTGTATGTTAGTGTATGTGTGAAAAGTGTATACTTTTATTATAATTTATTTCAAGTAATGAATTTTATGTTATTTAATTTTTGTGTAATTTAATTCTGTAGCGGGTTGTGGGTTTATAGGGGAATAGGGTGGGAAGTAATTTAATTGTTATTAATTAAATATTTTAATGTATTTATTGGTATTTATTTTGAATTAATTGTTAATTAATTTTTAATTGTAATTAATACATTTATAATTGGTAATTAATTTTTATTAATTGGTTAATTGATAATTATGTTAATTTTATTAATGTATTTTCCGTAGCGGATTGTGGGTTTATAGGGGAATAGGGTGGGAAGTAATTTAATTGTAATTATTTAAATATTGTAATTTATTTTTTGGTATTTATTTTGAATTAATTGTTAATGAATTTTTAATTGCTAATTAATTAATGTTTAATTGGTAATTAATTGTATTAATTGATTAATTGATAATTATGTTAATTGTATTAATTTATTTTCCGTAGCCGGTTGTGGGGTTATAGGGGAATAGGGTGGGAAGTAATTTAATTGTAATCAATTGAATATTTTAATTTATTTATTGGTATTTATTTTGAATTATTTGATAATTAATTTTGAATTGATAATTAATTAATTGGTAATTAATTTGTATTAATAGGTAATGAATTTTAATAATTAATAGTCATTTGTATTTTTATTTGATTAATTATTATATTATATTATATTAAATTGGTATTGACTGTTAATTAATTTTTAATTGGTATTGATATTTAATTTATTGTTATTAAAATATTAAATATTTACTTTCCCTACTGTTGCACTCTCTGGAGTGGGAATAGTAATTTTAACCCCTACGCTATGCAACGCTTTCCTTACTGTTGCACTCTCTGGAGTCGGAATAGTAATTTTTAGGTCGAGCGTAGCGATGGACCTCAAGTATACTTTAGTATACCTATATGCTTGAATATGTGGACACGAGACTGGGGCGCGCATTTTCCATTTCGGATTTGGCCTCGTGAGCGCGTGTTTGCTGCTGGCATGAGCTGTGAGCGTATACGGCGGCGTCAGCAGCGTCTGTTCTCACGCTCCTGCTTTCACTTTTGAGCCTCTTGCATGCACCTTCACTGTCGCCGATCTCTCCCCCACAGTGCTTGTTTAGGTATCGCAGAAGGATGTACTGTTTTACTGTCTTGCCTTCCAAGCGATACAGACCGGACACCCGCAGATTGGGGTCTGGGTACGCGCTCGTGAACACACGCATGTGCACATCTCACTTTCATTTTTGTAATGCGCACGCGCGCTCCGTTTCCATCCACTCAACTTCGAAAACCGCTCAGTAATTAAGAAATATCAATTCAGAAAAGCTGCATGCGGTGGTTTGCTAAATTAAGGAATATAAAATGCATAAAGCAATCCAAGTACAAATGCAAAACAGCATCACCGACAGACGCACCCATGTCGTAGGGAGCACACAATTACGGTCCAATGTTCCTCGTACAGACTACCGCAACGTTAGTCCAATATAGATAAACTTTTATTTAACAGGGCTCCTTTTGGGGCTTGTAAGAATGCCTGGCCCTGAACCCACTGCTTCTCACACATGTGAATGCACTGCTGTGGCTGGGGTCCAGGTCCATGCAGAAAACACACACGCTTCACTGGCCCTCAAGGTGCGGTCCGTTCTGCCAGGAGTTTCACTCACCATTGCCGCCAGTCAGCCCGACGCCCTGTGCGCTCCAACGCCGAAGGGCCAGTTCGCACGTCCAGCGCCTCCTTTCGGCTCAGCCGCTCGCTGTAGAGGCCCTGCCCCAAACCTTCCCCCTCGGTGCCGCGCCAGGGTCCACTGCTCTCTTCTCAGCAGGGCCTTCCCGACAGGCGGATGTGAAGCCTCAGGTGCTCCAGTGTGAAGCAGGTTCAGCCAATCGGCTGCAAGCACCTGCTAGAGAGCCGGCTTTGATGGACCGATGGTCCCTTCGTATCTACTGGAAGTTTTCAATCATGCTTCACAACCCGAATTCTGCCGCACACGACACTACATGCTTGTATTATTATTGTTGTCTTTAAACATTCACAAGTTCAACCCAAATTTCTATCACATGACAGGTGTCATTAAAAAAAAAAAAGTTAGCGGTATCTCTCCCCCGGGCCCTCGCCCACAAGAAACACAGACAAAATGTCAAGCGTGAATCAAATGGCAGAGATCCTGAGAAAGTCACTCCCTCCGCCTCGGTTTCTTTATCTGTGAAACTTAGAAAAGCTTAGAAACAGGTTAAATGTTGTTATTAAGTGATATATAAATAACTGGAAGTTAACCTCTTCTGCAGTAGACAAACAGATAAGCGAGGGGCGTGATATTTCTAAATGTTACATTCCCAAGTGTAGTATGGTGAGACGCAGTCTAGTGGTTGAGGGGTGGAGACAGAGGGAGGAGCAGGAACGGGAGGAGCCGGGGAATAGGAACCAAGGGGACAGTTAGAGTAGGGACAGGGACGAGGATGGATGTGCAGTAATAAAGCTCTCCTAAACCATAAAGAAGTGTCGGTCGTTATTGCCACCACGACGCGACAGCTGGCGACGAGGGTGGGATGTGCTTGAACCCCACCGACCCTCACGAGAGAGCCCTGTCCCCAGCGTGCCTCGAGGAGCAGGCGACGCTGACCAGAAGGACGAAATTGCGACCTGCCACGTGAAGCCAGTAGCAGGTGACCCTGTCCCCCCCCCCCAGCAGTTGGGAGGGACTCAAGAGGGAGCCGAGGCACCAAGCGTCGCAACGCCCGAGGCAGAAGTGACCCCTTCGCGCTAAAACGCGACTTGTGCAAGAGAGCGCGGTGTCCAGCCAGCGCTGCAGGAGCAGAAGCCAGGAGCCTACCCTGACTCTGCCAGACCCCAAGAGAAAAGAGAAAGTGCCCTCGCGTGGAGAACGGCGCCCCACGGAGACCGCCTGCCAAGCGGTGCTGACCGAGCGCTGTTCGCGCCAAAAGAAGTTGCAAGTGCCCAGAAGTGCCCACCGGGAGCCCACCCCGGCGGCAGAAGTCAAGACAAGTGACCCTACCTGAAGCATTGACTCCAGCGGTGGATCCTGGCTGCAACCGGCAAGTGGTGAGTGGAAGCGCTAAGAAAATACTGTGATTCCGGTGAAAAACGAAGAAAAACGGCCGAAATCCCGTCGAAAACGAGATTCCCGCGCGGCCATTTTGGAGTCAGGCAGCAGTGTCCAATCCCCTGCGAGGGATCATCGGCGGCCATTTTGAGGTCAGGCAGAAGACCTGAAATTGCAAATAAACATTGGTGAGTGCCACAGGGCCGAAAACAAGCACTGGTAAGTGCAAAACAAACATTGGTAAAGACAAAAGAAAAACAAACATTGGCAAAGGGAAGTCAACAAGCATTGGTGCATACAAAGACAAATATTGGCTAAGAATAAACAAGCATTGGTAAAGGACGAACAAACATTGGCAAAGACCAAACAATCATTGGCAAGGGCAAGAGACATACAAACAAGCATTGGCGAATGCAAGTGAAGAGTAAACAAACATTGGCAACTGTAAGTGAAGCAAGCATTGGTGACTGTAACAAAACAAACATTGACGCATGCAAACAAGCATTGGCGAATGCTAGTGAAGAATAAACAAACATTGGCAACTGTAAGTGAAGCAAGCATTGGTGACTGCAACAAAACAAACATTGACGCACGCAAACAGGCGTTGGCGAATGCAAGTGAAGAATAACAAAGCGCTGAAAAGACGACAAACAAGCCCATGCAAATGCAAGAAGCAATCTAAGAAGACAAACATTGATACATGCAAATCAACAAGCATTGGTACATGCAAAGACAAAGTACTGGCTAAGAGTAAACAAGCACTGATCCAGGCACAAAGACACAAGCATCGATACACGCAGATCAACAAGCATTGGATAAATCGCAGCCAAGAAAGAAAACAAGTATCTCTGAAAACCAAACAAGCACTGGCGAACATAACAGAATCAAGCATTAACAAAGACCGAGCGAGCACTGGCGAGGGCCAAACAAGCATTGCTAACGTCCCAGCGCATGACTAGACCGCAGGCTTCGACTACATACAAATCAATTACGAAGACGAGAAGACAAGTGAACAGCCGGTGCTCTGCGAACATGATCCATCAAAATCCTCCTCTTATGGCGGGGGAAGAAATCGCACAACAGTTCAATCCCTGCTTTGAAGCACCACCCCCAGGGATGCAGACGGACACCTGGAGTCTGTGTCTCCAACGGAACCAATGGCTGGCCACATTGAGTGATTTCCTGGATGCCAATGGAGAACAAAGAGAGAGGAAATGCCTAACGCTGCTCCTCCATCTGGTGGGTCCAGAGGGCCGATGCCCAATCGAAACATTTTCCGAAGAAGACACAGACATCTATAAAAGACTCCAAGAGAAACTATGTGCCCGTCTCTCCGCACAAACGGAAGTGGATCGAGAGCGCATCACCTTCAACACAGCTCGGCAGGAACCAGGTGAACCACTGCCAACCTTCATCACTCGGTTAAAAAACCTGGTACAAGGCTGCCACTTCAACACCTTCACGAATGAGGACGCAGTCCGACTCCGGATAATTGAAGGCTGCGCAAACCCCGACACGAAACTCAAGATCTTGCGAGGAAAGTGGTCACTGGAAGAAATCATCAGGAAGGCTGAAATTGGACTGCACGTCAAGGTAAGAGACAAATCAAAGGCCCCGAATCTGAAAGCAAATTATCAAGACGCCCGGACAGATAACCCTCAGAACACAAACAGAACTGAAAGGAGAGAGAGGGAAGACAGACCAGCAAAAAGACAACGGGAAAGACACAGTGACAAAGAAAATAACACGGATTACTCAGAGTCAGATTTCTCAGCAGCCGACTACTCAAGGTCAACCAAGGACTGCTCGGAGTCAGATGACCCAGAGTCAACCATCCAAAAGACGATTCCAAAAAGTTATTCACCCCCCAGGAGTTCCTCAAAGAGTCATTCAAAGGAGGAAGAAAGAGCATCAAGTGGGACAGATCGCACTCCTGGTCAAGAAGGCATCCCGCACAGCAAGTGGGAGAGAAAGACTAACCAGAGAAGAAGGGGTCGCACTGGCCAACACCGAAAGTCGGCGCAGGGACATCAGTCGACAAGCAGTGAAGACGAGTCCAAGGAAACATCTGGCCGGAGAACGCACAAACCCCAAGTCAGAGGTGCTGGAACATCAAGCAATTGGGAAGGAGAACCAGATCACACAAGACGGACTGGTCCATGCCATGATTCATGCCTTTATGGGCCCCAAAGCATCCATGGGCCCCGCGACAACGAAGGAACAGAGCGTAGATGGGTAACATCAGACGAGAAGGACGAAGAGGCAAAAGCTTGGGATCAAGTACAAGGAACAAGCACGGAATCTTCAAACAATCTCCCAAATGAGACAGCATTGAAGATATTCCAACAAAGACACATGGAGAAGCTTTTCGAAAACAATTCCGAAGGGGAAAGCAGCTCGTCACGGACTACCCGGCTCCGAAGACCACCTAGTAGGACACTCCCAAATGAACACTCACAGAGGGAACTGACGGAGCACCCCTCTGATTCGGAAAGCACGTCGGTCCGATCTTTTGAGTCGGCAGAGTCATGGTCCCGACAACGACCACGTGCAACATTCTCAAAGAAACATCCTCAGAGGGAAGCGAGGGAGAACTCCTCTGATTCAGACAACATGTCGGTCCGATCTTTTGAATCGGCAGAGTCATGGTCCCGACAACCACCACGTGCAACATTCTTAAAGAAACATTCTCAGAGGGAAGTGAGGGAGAACTCCTCTGATTCGGACAGCATTTCGGTCCGATCCTTTGAGTCGACAGAGTCGTGGTCCCGACACCGGCCATGGCGCCAAGCACCTGAACACATCAGCAAACCAAGGGACACTCTTCACGTCGAGAGCGACGTGTCCCACACCAATGTCAATGCACACTCGATCACTCCACCAGACAACCCGTCGCATCGAGCACATGTGCATCGTGACACTAATACCACACCGTCACCCCGGGTAGGGGCAGCAAGGTTGACTCGAAGGCCCTGGTCCTGGTCCTGCAAAACGGAATCCGGCATCGTGGCCAAAAGTACCCAAATAAAAACGGACCAACCAGTCAATCCGCAAAGGAAGCCAGACGTGTCAGGAGAACTAAGTCATCATCGGAGGAGAACAAGACACACTAACATTCAGCCGACCCCAGAGTCTGCCTGTTCCAGGCGCGAGCAGGTGTGGGAGACACAACCCGAGACAGCAAATCAATCTCCAAGTCATACCAAGCTGACCTCCACCGTTCATACCTCACCGACCGGCACCCCAGACTCGAAACAGGAAGACAGTGTTGTTCTTGACCTGACGAAGCAAAAGGCAGTAAAGATAAAGGCGGTGAATGAATTACTGGACCAAGCCAAGACAGTCTCATCAGACAACACCATACCGTCTGGCATACATGACCCTGAACTGGAGGACAGTGTTGCCTTCAACCGGACAAGACAAACGGAAGCAAAAGCGGATGAGGGTGCTCGGAAGAGGACCAGAACACTATCCACCCATGAAAGAGATCGAGCACCTAAACCAACAGTAGTTACACTACGGGAAAGAGACATGCCGACTGCGGAATGCGAGAGCAGACAGTCCACACGCAACGTGATCAAGAACGCCCTGATTGAGACAACAGAAAAATCGACCAAAGTCAAGCCCACCTCGGATTCGACACTACTGAGGCTCGAAGAGCAGGCTGTTCGCCAACCTGTGTGGCGGATTGAAGAACTGCGAACACTAAGGACATTAAGCTCATTTTGTTAAGAAAGGGGGAGATGTAGTATGGTGAGACGCAGTCTAGTGGTTGAGGGGTGGAGACAGAGGGAGGAGCAGGAACGGGAGGAGCCGGGGAATAGGAACCAAGGGGACAGTTAGAGTAGGGACAGGGACGAGGATGGATGTGCAGTAATAAAGCTCTCCTAAACCATAAAGAAGTGTCGGTCGTTATTGCCACCACGACGCGACACCAAGTTAAAGAACTTGGCACGAGTTTGCAGCACCCAACCTATACCTGTGGATAGCGAGGCACATAGTGCTGTGAGGGTCCCCACCGTACTTGAAAACAGTTACTGCAAAATGCCAAACCATAGCACAGTGTACGACGTAGCTGGAAACCATCCTGTCCAAATACCTTAGTAGGCCGACTACATGAGCCCTGTTTGAGTCAGCCAGAATTCTAGTTTCCTTTCCACTTAAAAAAAAAAAATAGAAAAGAAGCGCTGCATGTTTAAAGAGGATGGGATGGGGCCCCTCTCTGCCAGCACTACTCGGAGTGTGACGGGGTGTCAGGGAGCAAAGCCCGC
Organism: Lissotriton vulgaris; assembly: GCF_964263255.1. Lineage (NCBI taxonomy): Eukaryota > Metazoa > Chordata > Amphibia > Caudata > Salamandridae > Lissotriton > Lissotriton vulgaris. The sequence goes on from NC_141700.1 coordinate 62,670,401, forward strand.
TGCCAGGCAGTGCCATCTGCAGCCGCACGAGATTGTCTCCGGCAAACAAACACATCTGCCTCTGCGTACCCCTCTGTGCCGCCCATCTGAAGCTGGTAAGCTAGGGGGCGGGACCCCCGGTATCAATGGGGGCCAGGGGGAGATGGCATGCTGGGAAATAAGGTAACGCAGCACAATGTCACATCCTGCTGTGCCGAGAAGCAGATTAAATTTCCCTTATTAGCTACCGTATTTGTAATGGCTGTCGGTGCCTAAGTAGGCAGACACTTGCAGTCTCACCCTCACCTCTGCCATCTTCTCTTGCAACAGCATGGCCTGCTAACGAGCAACCTACCCACAAGGTTACCACAAACAGATGGTGGTAAAGAGGGCTAGTAGCTATGCCTCCCCCCCCCCGACGCCTCCAAAAGAATCATAGCCACAAAGTCCGTAAAAAGGCATGGTGAGCAGACCAGCTACTTAGGAAGCGTGCGTGCATTCTGAAGTTCATATGTTTGGTCAGAAGGACAGCAAATGAGTCCTAAAATTGATAACCTTCGGCTAATAGGACTGACTAGGTGTCAGTAATGTGCCAAGAGGCAATTAGTTAGTTGGCAACATGCGCTATAAAACCACTCAGTGCCACATAATTACACGCCACATAATTACACTGCACTCAATGGAACATACACTCCAAATACCTCTCAGTGCCACATAAATACATGCCACATAATTACACTGCACTCAAAGCAGCACACACTCCAAATACCAACAGTGCCACATAATTACACACCACATAATTACACTGCACTCAATGCAACATACACTCGAAATACCACACAGTGCCACATAATTACACGCCACATAATTACACTGCACTCAATAGAACATACATTCCAAATACCTCTCAGTGCCACATAAATACACGCCACAGAATTACACTGCACTCAATGCAACATACACTCCAAATACCAACAGTGCCACATAATTACACGCCACATAATTACACTGCACTCAATGCAACATACACTCGAAATACCACACAGTGCCACATAATTACATGCCACATAATTACACTGCACTCAATGCAACATACACTCCAAATCCCACTCAGTGCCACATAATTACACGCCACATAATTACACAGCACTGAATGCAACATACACTCCCAATACCACTCAGTGCCACATAATTACACGCCACATAATTACACTGCACTCAATGGAACATACACTCCAAATACCTCTCAGTGCCACATAAATGCATGCCACATAATTACATTGCACTCAAAGCAGCACACACTCCAAATACCAACAGTGCCACATAATTAGACACCACATAATTACACTGCACTCAATGCAACATACACTCGAAATACCACACATTGCCACATAATTACACGCCACATAATTACACTGCACTCATTGCAACATATACTCCAAATCCCACTCAGTGCCACATAATTACACGCCACATAATTACACAGCACTCAATGCAACATACACTCCAAATACCACTCAGTGCCACATAATTACACGCCACATAATTACACTGCACTCAATAGAACATACATTCCAAATACCTCTCAGTGCCACATAAATACACGCCACAGAATTACACTGCACTCAATGCAACATACACTCCAAATACCAACAGTGCCACATAATTACACGCCACATAATTACACTGCACTCAATGCAACATACACTCGAAATACCACACAGTGCCACATAATTACATGCCACATAATTACACTGCACTCAATGCAACATACACTCCAAATCCCACTCAGTGCCACATAATTACACGCCACATAATTACACAGCACTGAATGCAACATACACTCCAAATACCACTCAGTGTCACATAATTACACGCCACATAATTACACTGCACTCAATGGAACATACACTCCAAATACCTCTCAGTGCCACATAAATACATGCCACATAATTACACTGCACTCAATGCAGCACACACTCCAAATACCAACAATGCCACATAATTACACACCACATAATTACACTGCACTCAATGCAACATACACTTGAAATACCACACAGTGCCACATAATTACACGCCACATAATTACACCGCACTCATTGCAACATACACTCCAAATCCCACTCAGTGCCACATAATTACACGCCACATGATTACACAGCACTCAATGCAACATACACTCCAAATCCCACTCAGTGCCACATAATTACACTCCACATAAGTACACAGCACTCAATGCAACATACACTCCAAATACCACTCAGTGCCACACAGTTATATGCAACATAGTTACACTGCACTCAAAGCAACATACATTCCAAATACCACTTGGTGCCACATAATTACACACCACATAATTACACTCTACTGAATGCAACACACACTCCATACAATACCACTCTATCTATCTATCGCCCTGACTCTATCTGCCTCACTCTCTCTATCGGCCTCACTCTGTCTATCTATCGCCCTCACTCTATCTATGTATCGCCCTCACTCTATCTATCTATGTATCGCCCTCACTCTATCTATCACCCTCCCTCTATCTATCTATCACATTCACTCTATCTATCTATTGCGTCGCCACAGCATCACTCAGCACCACCACAGCATCACTCAGGGGCACCACAACATACTATGCACTACCACAGCATCACTGAATGCCACAGCATCACTCGTCGCCACCACAACATCACTCAGCGCCACCACAGCATCAATCTGTGCAACCATTCAACAACGACTGATTCAAATATGTTCTCCCAATGTTTCAAGCTTTATTACAAATGTCACAAAAAGATGTTAATATTTCACTTCTGTTCTTGCATTTTCATCATAATAAAATACAGTGAACATAATCTTCACAAAAGTTATTTACAAAAGTTTAAGCTATTGCCATTATAATTTACAATAACCCTTTTTTTACGTATTAATTATTACAAAAATTACAAGCCATTGTTATTTGTAATATCAATACATCTAAGTCATGTAAATACAACACATATTGCGTTACAAATGCTATAGCTGTCTCATTTGCGAAAATTAAAACTATTGGCATTGTAAATGACAAAGATATTAATTTTGCTATTTTGAAAACCAATACATAAATAAAAAATTGGTCATTTACAATACCAATAGCTCAAACTTTCCTAATGCGAGACCTATTGCATTGCAAATGCTTGTTACCCCAATGCTATCCAACGCTTTCCCTACTGTTGCACTCACTGGAGTGAGAATAGTAATTTTTACCCCTACGCTATCCAACGCTTTCCCTACTGTAGCACTCACTGGAGTGGGAATAGTAATTTTTACCCCTACGCTATCCAACGCTTTCCCTACTGTTGCACTCATTGGAGTGGGAATAGTAATTTTTACCCCTACGCTATCCAACGCTTTCCCTACTGTTGCACTCACTGGAGTGGGAATAGTAATTTTTACCCCTACGCTATCCAACGCTTTCCCTACTTTTGCACTCACTGGAGTGGGAATAGTCTTTTTTTCCCTACACTATCCAACGCTTTCCCTACTGTTGCACCCACTGGAGTGGGAATAGTAATTTAAACCCCTACGCTATCCAACCCTTTCCTTACTGTTGCACTCACTGGAGTGGGAATAGTAATTTTTACCCCTACGCTATCCAACGCTTTCCCTACTGTTGCACTCACTGGAGTGGGAATAGTCTTTTTTTTCCCTACACTATCCAACGCTTTCCCTACTGTTGCATTCACTGGAGTGGGAATAGTAATTTTTACCGCTATGCTATCCAACGCTTTCCCTACTGTTGCACTCACTGGAGTGGTAATAGTAAATTTTACCCTCCTGCTATCCTATGGTAAAAATATTGTATATTTTTTATTAATATTATGTTAATATATATATGTTTAAAAAAATTAAATTGTGTGTTTTTTTATAACTTAAATTAATTATTTAATAATTTTAAGTTTAAGTATTTTAAGTATATTTTAGTTAATTATTTGTAATATTTCATTAATTTTAAATTATTTTCAAGACATTTAAAAAAATCGATATTTTGACTAATTATATTTTTTAAACAATATTTTTGATTCAATATTTTTTTTACTTACCTGTTTGTAGATAGGAATTCAACATTTTTGTATTCGATATTTTATCCTCGATATTTTTGTAATTCTATATTAGTGTAATCGATATTATGTTAGTGATCCAGCCAGAGCTAATACGACGAGCAAACCTTATCACCTGAAATGGGAGTGTTTTTGCTAGGGTGCCAAAACTCAACGTCCACACTATCTTATCACCTATCAGTTTGGTTCTTTATAAATGATGTAGATAAGATATAAAAATCAATGTATTTTGCCATTGTAAGCTATGTATATTACTTCTACTGCTTTAGAATGTTCTGTGGGACTCCCACCTTGACGGGATGATGCAAGCATGTGAATCTATGAAAGATACCAATACTGGAGAACAAAAATTACAGATAAGTAACACATTATTTTCTGTTACTATGTATGATAGGATATCTGTTATATGTGAGTAGAATTGCACCAGTCTTTTTTCTGCATGTAAAATGTTCTAAGGACTGCGTTCTATGTTCTAGCTGCTGACAGCAGTACAGCTGGTTTACTGTTCCTTTTGATGCATGTAAGGACACCCATTACTTTAAACTGCAGCAGTCTTTCTTCTATATATAATGCCTGTGAGGCTATCTAACTGCTGTATGTGGTTGCTGTCAAATGTGATGTCACCGGTGATGTTAATGTCATTTGCGGTGTCATCTGTGATGTCATGAGTAGTGCATAGGGCATGCTTTGTGTAACTAAACAAACTGGGCTATTTCATGCACTGTGTATTGCTTGTACATCAGAGTAGACTGTCTCGACATAGTTTACGAATTTTGAGCTTCCATTTTTTCATGTTTGTGCTTTAGGTTGGAGTAGGACTCATGACCATAGGTAGGTTAGATGTTTATCCGATCATTGTATTGGACAGTGCTTAAAGCTGTTGCAGCTTATCAGCTTTAATTGACCTAGGGCCAGATGTAGGAGCCAAAATACCGGTCGGTAACGGTCAATTTCGGCCGTTACCGACCGGTATTAAGTATTTGGCATGTAGGGGCCCTATTTTATCGATTCAGTAAATTTACCGAATCGGTAAATTTACCGAATCGGTATAATACCGAATCGGTATTTCTACCGAATCGGTAATTTTGAGATGTAGGTGGGACTCTTCTGAGGCCCACAGGCCTTACCGAATCGGTATTTTACCACCCAATCCAATTAGGTGGTAAAATACCGATTCCAGGTGTGCATGCACACCTATGGCATGTGACAGACAGACATGCCCTTAGGGCATGTCTGTGTGCCACATGTCACACATGCCTGAATTCGGGGTGCTAGAGGGTGTCAAAGTGACACCCCCTGCACCCTTGCAACATTCGGTATTTACCAAATCGGTAAATACCGATTCGGTAATGCCCATTGATTCCTATGGGCTTCAATGCCCATAGGAATCAATGGGCATTACCGAATCGGTATTTACCGATTTGGTAAATACCGATTCTTACAGAATGGGTAATTCAATTACCGATTCTATCTACATCTCCCCCTTCTATTTTACCGATTCATAAATACCGAATTGGTAAAATTCGGTATTTATGAATCGGTAAAATATACTTACCTACATCTGGCCCTAGTCTACAATTGATCTTCAAATCCCTACACCCATTAATTTTTTTCCTTGCTGAATATGCGGTCTAAAGCATGGGTGCAGGAGTGAACTTATCCTATTTAATGCTGCCTCTCGTGCTAATGTGGTTCGATGATGCTGAGCATGGCTTTTACAATGGCGGGGACATAGCAGTGATCTTCCAAATGAATGTAACTCATTTTTTCCTTTTTCTTTTTCCATTATATTTTCTGGATTTTTTTGCAGCAGGTTTTCGCTCCAACTGTAGAACATTCGGTTTAGCTAAATTTTTAGATTTTTGGATGCTTGCGTGTTGTTGGACAAGATTCTGTACTTTGCACGCTGGCAAGGATGAACATGCGCCTGATGTTTTAAGGAGTTCATTATTCATACGTGAAACTGGAGAAATTTGCATTGCACACCCTGAAAGTCGAAATGTTTGTATATAGCTCGATCTGGGACGTTTTTCCATGGATAAAAATAAAACACGAGTGATAATAAAATATCCATCAGTGCTGACCGAAGCTGATGAGCAACCATTCTTCTGGATGGCGAACCTCTGCAGAAGATTCCCTACCCACTTTAATGTTATGTGCTGTTATGTTTAGGTTATGCAATATAGATTTATATAGCGCAGCTTTTATAAATGTACATCCTTGCAGTGTTATTGGATCTCAGGTGTCTACAAGAACTGGTCTTGGGGATTCTGATGCAGTCCAGACCCGAAATTCCCTGTTGCTCGAGTTGGATTATGTGTAGTGTGGATGTGGGGTTAATATGCTGCTTTTGTGTGTGTATGTGTGTGAATGTGTATATACTGCTTTGTTGCAATTCTGCGTGTGATCAAGTGCACGGCTGTGCTCGAAACGCTTTGCAGCAGAGTGGAAAGACTAAAATAAAGTACCTTTCTGCAGAGAACCTTGTGGCCCGTCTCTCTCATTTCGCCGTAACTGGAGGTCGTGAGGGATTGCTGGGAGTGATATATATATATATATATATCAAAACGAAACCCTTTCAGGCATAGAGTGACACATAAAATATGCAAAAAAGAAGAAGAGAACTCTGGGTAGCTCTCCCGTTTAGGTGGAAAGCAGCTCCTGTTAGAGCACTCTCAACACCAGCGACACTCTAGATCTGCTCTCCTCAAATGTCTGTTTTTCTATCAAAGTCTTTAAGCATAGGATTAGCATAGTGCCATCCACGCCGAGATAGGAAATTACAAAGTATTTTGCCATTTCTACAGCAAAGTCTTTTAGCATAGGACTAGCACAGTGCTGTCCTTGCCGAACTGTAAAATGACTAAAGCCATTTATCACTCCTGGACTGTTCCCATTGGGTGCAGGATCAAGACTGATTTTCATATGGCTGGGTTCAAACTGGAATGGCGTGGTTTGCAAAAAACAATGGATTTAGGCCCTGATCTCTGTACTGGGCTGAATGTATGACATTGTTCTGCATTCTGTCCATCAATTGTTCTTTATGCTACTCTGGTGGACTTACCAGTCTGATTCTCCTAGAGGCCTGCCCATCTAAGATGGCAGAATCAAGTGATTACCTGTCAAGGCTCTGGCACCACCTAGGGAAGGAGCTGGACAGGGGCATGGGCACGCCCTTGTCCTTTGTGTAGTTTCGTGCCTGAGCAGGAGCCAAGGGGCAAATTGGTTTATGCAAGTAGGGCACTAAATGTGCCCTTCAAACTGTCTGGTGGCAACCTCACCCTGGCCCAAGACACTTATTTCTAAAGGAGAGGTAGCTACACCTGTCCTCTGCAGCAAATCCTTTGTTCTGCTTTCCTCTGCCCGAGTTTAGCTCAGGAGCACAGAACCGTGTCTGGGGTCAGCAGCAGCAGCACTGGCTTGTACGCAAACTCTGCAAGGCTACACAGATAGACATGGGCGAGAGGGGTTCCTCTAGGGAGCCCCCAGTACATGGGATCAGGCAACTAGCACTGGAATCGGTGCAGTGGCATGATTGTAACATGTTTGATACCAAACATGACCAGGTTGAGTGAAGCCATTATGTTGCTGGACATCTCGACTTTGCCAGTGTCCACTACCCCGCACTCACAAAGTCAGAAAATGGACTCCGGGCTTTGTAGGGATGTCTCTGCTCCTGCAAGGGCGCCCTCACACTTAGCCCCATGCACCCTGCCTGTGGGCTGTACGGCCTACCTTAGGGGTGACTTAAAGGTTTTAAGTGCAGTGACCAGGATATAAGGAAAACCTTATATCTGAAGAGAAAGGTGCCTGCTCTATTTCATGCACGCTGCAATGACAGACCTGCAGGCACAGTTTGCATGGACTCCCACGGGTGGCACAATACATGCTGCAGCTCATGGGAGATACACTAGGGACTTACAGGTGTACACTAATATACCAATTGTGGGGTGTACAGAGTACTTCCCAGTGATTTTAGGAAAGATAGCACAGACACTGGGGTCCTGATTAGCAGGATCCCAGAGTACTTCAGTCAAAACACACTGACACCAGGCAAAACGTGGGGGTAACTATGCCAGAAAGATCCTACTTTCCTACAATCGTCATGTTTGCTGAATGCTGTTTTTTTGCATTTTTTTTTTCTACCGCCATTTTTCCATCATGGAAGAAGCATGTGAAAGCAGATGCCTAACTCGTCTGGAACGCAGTAGTGTATACAAACCAGTAGCTTTATTTGAGTTCTCCCATATTCATTTCCCGGCAGTCAGTCATTCCAGTCTTTTGGAAGAGGCTTTGGTGATAGATTCACAAGAGCCTTAAAACTTGCAGGTAATATGAGCTTCTTCCTATTTAACCACAGTTGACAACTGCAATTTATGCAAGGGGACATGTCGATGTTGACAAACTCAGGAGGCACAGGTTATACAACATTTACTGCAGTGCTATGGTACTAAGACTGCTGAACATTACCACTTTCAAAGGGCAAAATAGATATAGTGGCCCGATGAAAAAGAGTACAAAGATAAATTTAAGACACTGCAGGTCCTGAGGTCAAACATGGGGGTTGAGACAGCTAGATTCTTGTGCACTTTAAGTACATTAATAAGCATGAATCTTTGTCTTACCCATGCATCATCCTCAGATGGATGGCCAGAGAGAGTTAGCCAAGTGTTAAACCATTGGCCAATACCTAGACCATCTGCTGGATTTGCAAATATTAACAGCACACATACATTCACATGGGTTTCAACAATATAATGTACACAAGGGTTTTATCAAGGTGCTGTTAACTCAGTTAACCTATTTTCTGATAACCAAAGTATTAACCCAGTATCTTCAAGAAGCACAAGTGTATGCTAAACAGAATATCCAAGTTTATATGAAGGTTACCAACACAAAATTCAAGAACCACAAAACCTCTGCGTAATGTAAACAACAGTGCACGTTTAGCTACAGAATATTTGCAAATATCTGCTTTCCACAACAGATAAATTCCAGCCCTGTGCTGTAGACTGGAAATGATATAGTGTATAAGAGAACAATATTCCAATTACGCTTCTGTACTAGGAAAAACACCACAGGATTGTTACTCATTAATTCTTTGAAACATGGTATTCGATTAAAATGTATATCCATGTGTATTTGACATTAGATTTCTTCCATTTACATTCACCTTACTTATGAATTGAGTTTCCAGAAAATCTAGTTCATCATTTCTCGAACATCACCCGATTAGCTTGGTACCCCGTCAATTGTCTACACATCTCTACTACTCCTGTTCCTGGCTTCTTTTCTCTGAGTGCTAACACTTGCTTCACAGATTCAAGGATTTACATAAGGTATGTCTTTTTACCTGTAAAACAATTGTAAAGGATAACAGCTCCACTGCTAGTGAAATTGTGCATTAAACCTTGATACATCCTCTGCACTCAAGCCTAAAAGTCCCATCTTCACCTTGACTTTATTTATTTATTTATTTATTTATTTATTTGGAGTTTTGTATAGCGCGAACAAGACCCGTGGGTATCAGAGCGCTTAACATCGAGGAAGGTTATACATTTCCAATTCGGTATCAATATACAACAGATAAATAAGATATAACAGAGACTATGACTATAGAGAATGTCTAACTATATATATTCCAAACACATGTGCAATTGGTAAAAAGAAGTGATAGAGACCATGATCAGTCGCTAAGTTGAGGTAGAGGTTATATAGATTATATAGTTTGGCGGATATAGCCGAGGCTTGTGTGTGGGGTCAGTCTCCTGTCAGCGATAATGTTCATGTGGAGGCCACCCTTCCGTTAATGAAACAGTTCATACCAACGATCTATCGGCTTCCCTATGCGAGGTATTTACTCATCATTAGGCTTTTCATTTCACGTTTAAACTGTACAGTATTATGAATCTTCCTAATGCTAGGGGGGAGTGAATTCCAGACTCTGGGGGCAGCTCCAGATAATGCTCGGTCATAAGTCTTTTTCTTTCGGAAGAAGGCTGGTCTCAGCAGCAGTTCCTTGGCGCTTCTCCCTGGTCTGTTTCCTCCCGATAGCTTAATTTTCTTGGCTAGGTATCCTGGGGTGTTATGGTGCACCGCTTTGTGAGTAATACATGCTATCTTCATTTGAACTCTGGCCTCATATGGTAGCCAGTTTAGTGCTTTTAGGTGAGGCGATATATGATCAAATTTCCTAGATCCAGTGATGAGTCTTGCCGCAGCGTTGAGACAGGCTTTTAGTGGTGCTGTGGAAGTTTTAGGTAGGCCAGTTAAGGTAGAGCATCCATATTCGATCCTGGATATTACTAGGGATTGTATAGCTAGTTTTAGATCTGCTTCTGAGATGAAAGGTTTTAGTTTTCTTAGGTAGTTCAGATGGAAGCGGGCACTTTTTGCCATTGAATTAATGTGGGCTTTCATGTCGAGTTTCTCATCTAATGTGATTCCTAGTGATTTGGCAGAGTTGACTAGGGTAGGTGTGCAGTTTAGCGCAGTCACCAATTTGGTCCATTCCTTTATTTCTGGGTGGCTCCTTGGAGGTGAGATTAGCAAGAATTCGGTTTTCTGGGCATTTAATTTCAGATGATTCGAAGTTAACCATTGTACAGTCATCCTTAGTGTTTCATTGATGAGATCTATGTCTTCAAGGGAGGCGATCTTTAGGTATATTTGCGTGTCATCGGCATACATGTGGTAGGATATCTTTGAATTCCGAAGAATGTCTGTGAGGGGTTCGACATACAGGTTGAATAGATCTGGGGATAGTGTTGAGCCTTGCGGGACCCCAATTGCGTTGGGACATGGGGCGGAGATTGCTTGGTTAACCATGAATCGTTGAGATCTGTTACTTAGGAAAGAGTTGAACCAACTCAGTACGTTTCCGGATAATCCCATCCTGTCCTGTAGCCTGATCAGAAGTGCCTCATGATTTACCGTGTCGAACGCAGAAGACAGGTCAAGGAGAATCAATAGGCAAGCTTGATTTTGGTCTAGTGCTTGTAGTGCGTCATCAGCAATGTGCAGGATCGCTGTTTCTGTGCTGTGTCCTGTTCTGAATCCTGATTGGCATTCGTCTAGTAGGGAGAACTTAGTGATGTCTTGCTTCAATTGGTTCTGCACGCATTTCTCAATTAGTTTGGCCAGTAGAGGGATGTTAGTTACTGGTCTATAGTTATTGGGATCTGATGCATTCGCTGTCGGTTTTTTGATTATTGGAATTACTTGTCCTGTTTTTAGGCAATCAGGGAGGATCCCTTGTGTAAGTGAAGCGTTTATTATTTTGGTCCAGATTGGAACCACTATGTGGCTTATTTCTCTTACACATTTTGAAGGCAAAGGGTCATGATAGTGGTTATTCGGTCTGATTTCGGACAGCGTTTTTGCGATCTTGTCATGGTCATATAGTTCAAATGTGTCCCAGTTTGCTCTATTTTTTGACTCACTTTTTGCCTTACTCTCTGTTATCATGCCGGTCTCGCTCGTCGGTCGAGGTTGGGTCGGGAGGATACTTGCGGCCATTGCGAGCTCTACCTCTAGCGCTTTGGTCTTCTCTAAGAAAAATATAGAGAATTCCTCGCAGCTTAGTGGAGTTTTTGCGTTCTCTTGTGTCGATTTGGCTTGTTTATCGGATTGCTGCTTTAGGATCTCGAAAAGTTTTCTTGGTCTGTTTTTGGCATTGTCAAGTTCTGCTCTTATAAATTCTTTTTTGGAATTGATTACCTTTTTGTTATAATCCTTTCTGATTTTTCTGAGGGCTTTCAGCTCTGGTGATGAAGGGTGTTGTCTCCATTTTCTTTCGGCAGTTCTCAACTTGCGCCTGTCTTCATTCAGAGACTCACTGAACCACGGATTCTTTGGCTTATCTGTGGTCCTTTTCAATTTTAGTGGCATAGTTTCATTAACGATATTTCCAATTGAGGTTAAGTAGTGATCAGTCAGTTCGTTTACATTCTGCAAGTCACTGGGTGGCTTGAGGCCTCTCTCGCATCTTTCAGCCAATAGCTCAATGTTCGCTTCTCTTGTATCTCGGATCAATTTTTTGGTCCTGTGGGGTTGCACCGTCCTACCCTTTTTCACTGAGGGGATCACGAAAGTTATGGCGTGGTGGTCAGACCAATCACAAGGGTCTATAGCACGGATTGATGACTCTTTGTTTCTTGAAATAATCCAATCTAAGGTCACTCCTTGCACGTGGGTAGGTTGGGTGCATGCTTGTGTGAGGTTTAGTTCGGAGAGGAACTCTTTAACCAAATTGACCAGTTTGTCCTTGCCGTCGTCCCAGTGTAAATTAAAGTCTCCCAGGAATATGTTGTTGACTTCTGGATTGGAATTGGCCGTTATGATCTCTATTAATTCCTCTGTGAACTTGGCGTTCTCTCCTGGTGGGTGGTAAAATGCATGCAAGTTGCATTTTTGATTGTTTGAAGATTTTATATTCAGACCCAGATATTCACATGATTCTAAGGGGTCGGCTTGTATCACGTTGACGTCTATCTCTGATCGGTGAATGCAGGCTATACCTCCTCCTATTTTTCTTAGCCTATCTGATCTCACAATGTTATAGTGGGGTGGTACTAGGAGATCAATAGCAGGAGCGGATGATTCCTTTAGCCATGTTTCCGTAAGTATTGCCAGGTCGATATCCTTACTGATGATGAGGGCTGCTATATCTGATGCATGTTTAGTTGCTGAACGACAGTTGAGTAGAAGGCATTTCAGTGGTTTCTCCGAGTTAAGGAGGTTCCTAGTTTCGGATTCAGTTGCTGTTAACTGGATATGTTGTAGATTGAAGTGGATTGCTTTCCTGTCATTCTTTCTGGAAGCTCTATTAGAATCAATTGGTACAGTTTTAATTCTCTCCTCCCTTTCCCTGGCTGGTTGATCATAGGTTCGCCATCAACTTCGCCATTATCTACTTTCCTCCATTTACCAAACAAACAACACTTGTACGCACTTCCCTTAGACAACCTTGAGTTCCCTATCCTAACACATCCAGGCCATTCCATTACCTCCTAATCTCAATTTTGCAAGCTTAGTTGTAATCATGTTGTGTGTTTACAGCCCTCTTTTTTATTCTTCTCTCTTCATGCCCCTGTTACTGTACACACACACAAAATCTGTTCCACCACTTACTTTTTTATTCTTCTCTCTTCATGCCCCTGTTACTGTACACACACACAAAATCTGTTCCATCACTTACTGAGGAAACACAGTAGCACCCGCCTTCCTCCACATATGTGGTTTTCTCTTTCCATTAGCCGATTGGCCCTCGGATGGTATCATGTCATGCACTGGCGTTCTACAGCCATCTTGCAAAGGAACCTGCTCATTTCCACAGGACAAACAGCATCCCACTGTCCATGCACCACAGTTTCAGGAAGGCCTCGATAATACAGATTGAGGAACTCATACACCATTATTTTCATGACTGAATACACGAAACGGCAACACCCCATCTAGCTTGATGGGAACTTTGCCTTGATCTTATCCTCACCCTCTGGTCCCCTTTAGATTTCCAATGTTCAGTCACCTACACATGTGACACACGTGATACTCTTACCGCTCCTATCAAATTGCCCCTGCAAACACACCTCTTCAGTCATGGGCTTTCCCATCACACACCATTCTAACTAGCTACCTAGTCGAATTGTTTCTATGAATATGAGGCAAGACTACAACTCCCAGAATGCATTATGTTCTCAGAGGAACATGCAGCATTGCAACACTGTGCCTCGTGATACGGAGTCAAGGCTAAGCCTAAATTTGCTGGCAAATGTATTTAAACAACCAGTCTAAAAACAGATTATGCGTCAGTTCAAACTTCTCCACACAGCACGCCCAGCATCCCTATCTTTGGTTTGCTGCAGAGTTCATTTCCTAACCCCGCCCTCTATTTGGAGTTTCACAACAGAATTGGAAAGTTTTGAACACTCCCGTGGGCGCTATGTACTGTCACCAAAATAACTGGTTACGATGTGGGCTTTGCTTTTCCATCTCTGTTTCTTTTCCATTTTTATGAGGATAATTATAGGTGCCCGACCCCCACGCCCCTGTCTTCGCTCCATCTGCCCAGGCGTGTGCACCTGCGCAAACAGCGTCAGTCACACACAGGACCCTATGCCTTCCCCATGCATCACTGCGTTTCCGGTAGTAGAGAGGAAGTAGGCTCCTCCCACGACCCCTCCTGTTAGAAATCACATACTTTTCATTCTTTTCCGTCGACGTCCTTTTACGGAAAGCAAGAAGTCCAAAGAAAATTCCAGGACTGTCTGTATGCAGACAACTCATTTATAATCCCTCAAATGAATGTATGTGCAATCTCCATGTGATGCAGGATGATCAATATGGCTGACAGTGGTGCTTAGTTTCCCCCACATCGTGAACTTTCTGTAACCGAGTATGTAGAGTGGGGCTAAACCACCCTAAGAGAAGGGGGTGTCGAATTCATGATTTATAATGTCATTTGTAAATCAGTGGTGAGAGGTGCTGCAGCGTGGACACTCCCTCCCAGTTCGAGGTCCTGGTAGTTGAGTTATATGCAGTGTCAAACTAGCACACGAGTCCCAGCTCTCCCAGGCAGACAATTTGTGTGGCCTTGTGCCGATCACTATATGTCTCCCTGTCCCAGCCAGACCATCTCTCAAAAACTGATGGAGCCCAATGTGATTCAGTTCCCGTGTGCACCACACCATAAATTTCCTTCATTCTTATGGCGGATGGGCCCAATTCACAAAAGTAAACTGAGACGAAACTCTAACTTTATGACTTTTACTAAATGCCCTTTGTGAATGCCAAAAGTTGAACTTTACGACTTTCGATATTCACAAAGGTCATTTACTAGTAGTAAATGGCCTTTGTGAAAACCGAAAGTCGCAAAGTTAGACTTTCGTCGTATTTTACCTTTGTGAATCGGGCCTGATGTGTTTAGTGCACGCCATAAACCGAATTGCCTATTTGATCTTGAATAAAAGCTTCTGTTGGGATTGCGGACCATGGCACAGTGGTGGCAAGACTTGGCATAAGGTGGGCATTCCTACTCACTACCCAACTCTTGTGTGTGGATAGCCTTAACTTAATGGAAGTCATTCTTGGCTTACTGGTTGAGCTCACTCCTGGTAGTGCTCTGTGCTTGGCATAAGTATGGTAATTGCTGACACACTGAAGGCAGTCCTTGCATCATGGTGCCCATCCATGGTGTTGCTGGCCCTGGCATAACGCTAATAATGTTATGCAAAAGGTGGACATTTATGTCCACTTGCCACCCTTGCAAGAGTGTTGGGCCTGGAATAATGGTGGCAAAGCCTGGGGTACCGTGTGCAACTACGGTGTCAGTTCCAGGAAAAACGCAAGCAGTGCCATAAAGGCGGTAATTTGAGGCCTAAATTGAGAACTTTGATGGTGCCAATTCTAATTATTACGATAATCCTGCCATAATGATGGTAATTATTGCCATATTTTGGGAATCTGTGGCCTCAGATTGGGATACTTGGGCATATAACACAAATTGTACCCGTGTGTGGCTGTGGTACATGTGGATGCTTGAAGAAAATGATAAATTGATGTTTGTGTCCCAAAAATGTTATCACTAAAAATGAGAACCTGGCATTACAGGATAAAAACAGAGGGAATCATTTTGGGTCTGGCTAAGCGGGTGCCCCATCATAAACATATGGTTCTCTGTCTCATTCAGAGGTGAGGGACGATTACGATTAGGTGTCCAGCCACCACAGCACCGCCAGTTAGGATGTCAGAAGGACCATCCATGTGTTTACGACTGCCCTTCTGATGTACATTTTTACTGCCTGGGAACGCCATGTTCACCATTTCTGACACCCCTGCCGCCACCGGAAGGCTATGCCAGCTTGCCGGACTGTTAAACTGTTTTGTTTTCTCTGAAGACAGATCACCAAATCGGAAAAAACAAAACGAATGTTCCCACATACACAGGGAGTGGGCGGCAGTGATGGACTTTTCCTGTTTGGGCTTTGTCTGCCACCAGGACTTCCCTGATAGCAGTAGTACCCACATTCCAAATGAGGTAGGTGATAAACGCGGTAAGCAGGCAGAACAGGCTTCAATATAGCCTTAGAGCCCGCCATAGCCAAATCTACTGGCCGTTAAAGGCCCACGCCGAAGGCTCTAATAAGACTATAAGAACATTCCGCCCCTAGAGGGCAGAATGTTCTCATTTGTAAAAGAAAGGCCTCACGGAGCCCGAGGGTGTTGAAACCCCCTCTGGCCCAGAGAAGCCTTTGTTCACAGCAACAGTTGTGAACAAACATTGGAATGTTGATGCTCAGAAGGATGAAAGGCTGAGTGGGCCCACTGGGATTTGAAGCGTGACCATGAAGTCAAACACAGGTCTCTACAGTGGGTGCATTAGTCCACTAAGCCACCAGAACTGGCCAATAAGGAGTAAAGGGATGAACCAGCAGCTAACCCCAGGACTTGAACTGCTCCAAAGAAAGAGTTGAATGTAGAACTCAGGACTAAGGCCCAGTGCTTACCTACTAAGAAAGACCGAACCAACAACATCTATAAAACTAAAACAAGGGGTTGTTGACACTGTCCCAATATGAGGTTCTAGGGATGCCAGTTCCCCGGGTGCATCTAGGGTTTTTAATTTAGTATGAGGTTGTAAGAGCTTTAGTAAGTAGGGGTGAA
Organism: Lissotriton vulgaris; assembly: GCF_964263255.1. Taxonomy (NCBI): domain Eukaryota; kingdom Metazoa; phylum Chordata; class Amphibia; order Caudata; family Salamandridae; genus Lissotriton; species Lissotriton vulgaris. The sequence goes on from NC_141700.1 coordinate 62,687,146, forward strand.
GTAAAAAGAGTAGACTCCAGAGATGGTCAGCCAGTAAAAAACTCCAAGTGTTTATTTACACACGTCTCCAAGCTCTTCCCTCAGCTCCAGCTGTCATCCCCCCAAAGCCTCCTAGGAGCATTCTAAATGAGCTTCCAGTGGAACATTCTAAGTGGACAATGAACAGAGGGGGGAAAAGGGAAGGGGGAAGATAAGGTGGACGAGTCCAAGTAACAAGAAGTGGAAGGGAGCAGTTCGAGTATCTGCCGTCAAGGACAAAAAGAATCAGCTCCATTTTTTTTCATTGACCTGCAGATAACTAGATGCCATTTTGTCCTGAAATGTGGATAAGCAGTGCTGATGGTCCTCAAAAAACGTAGAGTCAGCACTAACTTTAAGTAAATTCCATCAGTCATGAAGGCACCCCTTTTTTGCAGCCCCCCGAGGAATTCCTGGTTGCCAAAATGAATTGTTATGCCATGGTATTCTCTCTAAAGAATCGATTTCCAAGCAGGAGCACTGGTCCAACAAAATCACAGGAACAAGACCTATGTTGAGTTTCAAAGCAGAGCCAACGTCTGCCTGACTTTACTTCCTTATGTTAATTAGAAAATGTAATTAAAGTGCTTTCTCCCAACTTTAATACCTGCCGGGCCTGGCCCTGGATAAGACTAACTAGCTGACTCCATGTCACCAGGACACAACTTTTCCAATTCTGGGTTTTGATTCAACGTGTCAGCACAATCAGGGAGTTGTGGTCTTGGTTCATTTTAATTGAGCCAGTTGGAGTAACACCTGAGAACAGTGATATGTAAAAGTAAAGTTCAGGAATGGAGAAGAGATGTCCCAGAGGCATGCAGCCACATGATCACCCTAGCCAGCATCCTTTATTTTACTTCATATATTTGTTATCAGCAGTATCATTTCGAACAGAAACGATGTACGTAGAAGCTTTGAAGGTTCGTAGACCGGTAACTGTGCTACGGTTATCTACGTTTCGCCAAGTGGATGTTGTAGTACCGATGAGTTGCACCAACTGTGAATGTGGTTGACCTTGCATCTTTGTGCTAAGTCCTTTCAAGGTGACTGAGCCACTGCTTGAAACTGGCCCTCCATCCAATGCCATCGAAAGCCAGAGCAACACAATGTTGATGCAAAATGCTCAGTGTAAGAGGCGTACGCTTCTAGATGGCAGACCACATGAACAAAACTTCACCTACCCAGAACTGTTAAGTAACTTGCTTACTCCAAAGCCATGGTGCACAACCACTGCACAGATCCTATTCTAGTTCTTAACAACATAACTTTTGAAGCTTCTCTTAGTCTATTGCCTCTAGGAATTCTCAAGTGCTCCAAAGCTGTTTTGTGATGTTTTGCTCCATATAAAATGTAATAAATACTTTTCCTGTACCAGATTAGAATATTACATCCAAATCTAGCTTAGGTCTGTTAGCCAAGACTTTTTTTTTAAATACAATTATATATGCTAGACATAGGTTGTGTTCTTTGTCTTTATTCGGCCATGATGTGCCCATAAAAGACACAAACATACATAAATACATAATAAAAATAAAAAATAAAACTTCACGTCATAAAATTCGGTGAAGACCATAAATAACAGATAATAAAATACAGACATGAAAGAACCTAAATGTTCATCTAGTTACGCCAACTCACTGCACATTATTAAAATCCTTCCACTGCTTAGCAATCGACCGGCTCAGACATCATGCGGAAAAAAATATAATCCGGTCTGTATTGTCGTATACCCATAGACTTTAAGAATAGGTGATAAGTAACCACGCCTAAAAGGCTCATAATAGCATCAAAGAAGATATAGTGCACTTGTGTCTGCAGAGAAGAGTTGTCACAGGGGCATACTAATACACTTTTTACATCATACTGGCCTGGCGGAAAGGAAAGATATCTTCGAATTGAGCCTGCCCGAAACTTGGTTGACAAGGACCATTTCCAGAAATTTCTTACCAAGGAGCGGTAAGGCTCCGGGCCGTCACTAGGTATTCTTTCATTGTCGATCGTTCCAAAACTCTTTGCTCCCTAGTAACCAAAGCAGATCTTATAAATAGCGCCTTAATCTTACTCCTCTCATCCTGACCAGCCTTTCGGGAGCAGAAAACAGATCAGGCCTTCCCAAATCCTCTGCGGTTCTCTTTGTATAACCCAACCACTGGATCTTATTCCCATTATCACAGTTTAAACAATCTAAGATCACATCTCGATGAAGGGATGTGTGTTGATTGCTCCAGGCTGCTCACCACAAGAAGAGCGGGCAGCTTTGATATGGTCTTCTACGTATGATAAACCAAGTTCTTCATGAATTAAACATTGTGAGCTGCTTGGGCTAGACACAATAATCTTCTACAAAAACGATGCTCCTACAGTTGCAGTTTTGAGCAGTCCCGATATCCCCATATGGCTGCACAATAGGTCAACCCTAGCAAACACTTAAATCTATAGACCTCCAACAGGGGCTGCATTAGCTTACTTCCTGTAGGAAGCTGGCTCTGTATGTACTATACCAAAGTACGGTATAGTGTGCAGAGTCCAGAGGGTCCCCAGAGGTATGGCAGAGGCTAAAGTAGATACGTACTAACAGCTCTCTTTGTGGTAGTGTGGTCGAGCAGTTAGGCTTTGCAGGAGGGTGTGTTTAGCATTTATTGTATTCACTCAATCAAGGACTGATTACACACACTCAGAGACTGAATCCAGACAAATTAGGTACGTATAAAACAGGTATAATTCAGTTTTATTTCTAGAGCCAATCAGAACTTGGCACTGGTAGGTAAAATATACTTTCAAATGCACAGCTTTACACAGATATGCAATTGTAGTTGAAAATTGATTCATTACAGGTTTGTATTGGCTTTTAAAACAGCATGCCCCCATCTTTTCATATGACTCAGCCCGGGGATGGGGTTCCCGGGACATAAATCAGTCCGAGAAGGAGGGCTGCGTGCCCCCATTCCCCTTCTATTACACGGATGAGTCCCGGGGTATGGGTCCTCGGGCCCCCCTCCCTTTATAGTACATGGTGAGCCCAAGGGGATGGGGAACCCAGGGCCATAATTGGTCTAGGGAAAGGGGCCCCATGCGCCCCGTCCTTATTATAAAATATATTATATATTCCCCCACCCAGGGGGGCAACAAAAGGAAGTGTTTTTTTGCCCCTCAAACCTCCTGCAAATTCACAGTAAAATAAAAAAATAAAAAGTTTTGGGCCTCCGGTGTAGTCCCTGTTGGACCCCACCACCAGGCCTATGGGGTCAGGGTATTTCTACCTTGCCCCTTGTCTTATTTTTTAAATCTTTTATCTTGGGCACCATGGAGTTCGACTCTCAAGATGGCTGCCAAAACTTCCTGGTTGAAGTGCTGACAGCCAATCAGATCTCATTTTGAGATCTGTCAGATCTGCTGAGGATTTGTGTCCCTAGATATCTATAAATCTTTTTTCTTTAATAACTCCAAAACTACAAAACTGATTTACTCCAAATTACAAAAAGAGATCTTTCTGGGCCTTGATCTAGTTTTCTGCCAAAGTTGGTGTAATTCCGTTCAGCGGCTTGGGCTGTAGTCATGTTCAAAATCTCTATGGGAAATTGCATGGGGAAAGCATGTTTGGGACCCCCTCCTCCCTTTTCTCATCCCCCGCTTGACGAATCTCCCTGAAACTTTACAGATTGTAGCTAAAGTGATTGGTGTACTACTTTTGAAAATTTTGTGAAGATTTGTTAAACGGTGCCAAAGTTATTAGCAAAACTAAAAACACTTTGTCTATGGAAATTAGGTTCTAACTATAACTATCTACTGGCGACTGCCAGTAGGTGATATATATATATATATATATATATATATATATATATATATATATATATATATATATATATATATATATATATATATATATATATATATATCACTATCAAGAAGTGTCCCTCTTCAAAGACACACTGGAGCACACTGGGATTTCAAAGCTTTTAATGCAAACAGCATGACGCGTTTCGTCTTGCGACTTCCTCAGACGCTGTGTGCACAGATTTAGAAGCTTCACATTGTCAAAGTTTTAAAAGTCAGCCTCGCTCCACCCCTTCTGGCAACAGCGAAGAGGGACTATTTTTATGTTCCTTCCCCTTCTCAATCACTCTGCTTGTGGCTGCCATCTTTTAGTGTGTTTGTTGGGTTTTTTTAACATTCGTGCCATTTACCAGATTCGTGGCTAAATTCCACTTGAGTTGTTTTCCATTGTTCTGGGTATCAACACACTGGCCCTGCCTGGGGTAAGTTATGGAGCTTGTTGGTCCGCTTTATCCCTTTCTCGCCAGCCGCTGATTTCGGATCCCGTTTTTATGTAGACGATGTCAGTCATCGGTGCTACCTGTGTTAGTCACATTACCAGATAACGGGATTCCTTTTCATTGGCGGTTCACGCAGGCTTTTAATCCACAGATGCCTTAACAAACGCCGCTTTCCTGCTGAACTGCTTTAGGCGGGTGCATCCTTCGTGCAAACGGCAATGCACGTGCAAGTATCACTATCAAGAAGTGTCCCTCTTCAAAGACACACTGGAGCACACTGGGATTTCAAAGCTTTTAATGCAAACAGCATGACGCGTTTCGTCTTGCGACTTCCTCAGACGCTGTGTGCACAGATTTAGAAGCTTCACATTGTCAAAGTTTTAAAAGTCAGCCTCGCTCCACCCCTTCTGGCAACAGCGAAGAGGGACTATTTTTATGTTCCTCCCCCTTCTCAATCACTCTGCTTGTGGCTGCCATCTTTTAGTGTGTTTGTTGGGCGTTTTAACATTCGTGCCATTTACCAGATTCGTGGCTAAATTCCACTTGAGTTGTTTTCCATTGTTCTGGGTATCAACACACTGGCCCTGCCTGGGGTAAGTTATGGAGCTTGTTGGTCCGCTTTATCCCTTTCTCGCCAGCCGCTGATTTCGGATCCCGTTTTTATGTAGACGATGTCAGTCATCGGTGCTACCTGTGTTAGTCACATTACCAGATAACGGGATTCCTTTTCATTGGCGGTTCACGCAGGCTTTTAATCCACAGATGCCTTAACAAACGCCGCTTTCCTGCTGAACTGCTTTAGGCGGGTGCATCCTTCGTGCAATGGAAAACAACTCAAGTGGAATTTAGCCACGAATCTGGTAAATGGCACGAATGTTAAAACGCCCAACAAACACACTAAAAGATGGCAGCCACAAGCAGAGTGATTGAGAAGGGAGAGGAACATAAAAATAGTCCCTCTTCGCTGTTGCCAGAAGGGGTGGAGCGAGGCTGACTTTTAAAACTTTGACAATCTGAAGCTTCTAAATCTGTGCACACAGCGTCTGAGGAAGTCGCAAGACGAAACGCGTCATGCTGTTTGCATTAAAAGCTTTGAAATCCCAGTGTGCTCCAGTGTGTCTTTGAAGAGGGACACTTCTTGATAGTGATACTTACATGTGCATTGCCGTTTGCACGAAGGATGCACCCGCCTAAAGCAGTTCAGCAGGAAAGCGGCGTTTGTTAAGGCATATATATCTATATAAATATATATATATATATCGGCTCCACACAACTCGGCACAGCACAGCACGGCGTGACGCCAGAAGGAAGGAGGCGGACCAGCCAGGTACAGCAGGAATACTACTTTATTTCACGAATACAGCAACGCGTTTCGGGCTTACTCGCCCTTTGTCAAGCTGGAGATTTTATAATAGCTGCCGCTTTTATACATATGCTTTGTTAAAAGTGAAACACCCTAAGTGGTGACATCAGCGATCACATGTTCATAGACATAGAAAAAAAATATATATATGTGTATATATATATCTAGGCTTATTTAAATGTCATCTTGTAATTGCTCATAACTTTAAACAACATTGCATGTGAAAATGACATGAGATAGTGCAAGAAAATAATGGGATAAATCCCGATGCTCTATTGGTATTGATCTGGGATTACACATGGAATGCAGAAAGATAACTGTATAAATACATATTTAATACATTGTCCATAGTTTCCCAATAGAACAAGCCTAATTTTTTCATGGTATGATTAGTGCAAAAGCCATGCAGAAGCAGCAAAAATGGAAGAAAGTGCATAAGTGACTGTGTGCAGATGGTGCAAAAGGAAGCAAAAATTAGAATAAGTAACCTGCAAAAGGTTAAAAAGCTAACCGATTCAATAATACAGGATATTCAGGTCCTTGAAATCCATACATTAGAAAAACCATCATAATAACCTTAAAAGCAGTAAAAATAGTGATAAAACCATGTGTGTGTGGAAACATTTCATCCAATGGTTATATCATATACTATATGTGAACATATGTAACAGGTCATCATATACATATAATCAAAAGATCGAAGTATTAAAAAGTCATACTGATTCGAAAGGGAATAATAGTGCCCCATTACCTAAAAGGAAGAAAAAGATGATAAAATCCAGTTAAGATAAATTGAAAAAATATATATCTATATATACAATAAATATTGTCAAAATAGTTTTACAGTTTTACAACAATATGTACAGAATGATAAGATGTGATATATCATTACAATCAAGTGGATGCATCAAATGTAGATAATTCAGACAGTGTTGGTGTTATAGTAAAGTGCACTCAATAATAGGGAACCTAACTATTGAGTGCATAAAGTTGGTAAAACATGGGCCAAATATAGGTTATCAATCACTAGATACATTTAAATATGTTATAAAAAGTGATGTAATTCTTCCGTATTATTTAACCCATTTGGCTGTCGAATTCCAGTATCATTTTCGTTTCCAGCTGCCTTAATTTGAGATCACGATCTCTCCCTCTTCTAAGTTGAGGAATTGCTCCAACTACATAATATTTTAGACAACTCAAGTCCTTGTTGTGCACAGACTTGAAATGTCGGGCAACAGGGTAAGCCGGATCACTATGTATAATAGCTCTCAAATGCTGCAATATCCTGACATGCACCTGCAACCTGGTACTGCCAATGTAGTTCAGGCCACAGGTCCACGTCAGGACATATACAGCGTGATCGGTTTTGCAGTTGTAATTGCCGTTAATAGCTTGGCTATCCTGACAGAATGGGGAAGAGTAATGAGTCATATTTATCCCAAACTTGCAGGCTCGGCAAGTAGAGCATTTACGAAAGCCTCTAGCTGATGGGAACCATGAGGGTTTTTGCTTAAGCTCCAGGGCAGCTTTATCTAAGGCTGATCCCATGTTATTAGCCCTTCTAAAAGTAACAACAGGTGAAGGCGGAAGCTTAGGACCCAAAATGATGTCACTTAATACTATTGGCCAATTTTTCTTCAAGATGGCTTTTAAATGCCTATCTTGACAGCTAAAGGCAGTTATCAAACGGGGACAATCAGGATGTACAACATTTAGGACCTTAACTTGAGGTATAGTATCCTTAAAAAGACTGTCCCTAGTTCTTGTTTTAGATTTATCAATGGCAGATTTCAACATAGTGTCAGTGTATCCACGTGCTTTTAAGCGAACAACCATTTCCTTTAAACAGTATTCGAAATCAAAAGTGGTACTGCATATTCTTTTGAGCCTTAAGACCTCACCATAAGGGATACTGGAGATAGTATGCCTAGGATGCATGCTGTTAGCATGCAGAATCGTGTTGCCCGCAGTGGATTTTGCGTGTAGAGTGGTATAAATCACAGAATTGGCAACATACATTTCTACGTCCAGAAACTGCATACGTGAGGAATGAATGTGGGCAGTAAAGTTCAAGTTGAGAGAGTTGATGTTTATCTCATTGATGAAATCAGCTGCTGATTCAACACTTCCATCCCAAAGGATGAAAATGTCATCAATATATCTGAGATAACCTTTCACAGGTTCCTGCATATATTTTATGTGCTTAATGGCGAGGACCTGTTCCTCCCACCAGCCAACATGGAGACACGCATATATATATATATATATCAGTATATATATATTAGCTTTTAAACAGTGTTTGTTTTCATGCAGTGTGTGCCTTCATAGAAACATTCACACAAAAAATAAGCATTGTGCTCTGGTATACGTAGTATTAGTGCACGATCACAGATCCCTGAATGCACTGACACAGCAACTGTTTCAAACCCAAAGCAGAATAAGTTGCAGTTTATGAAAGCCTCACTTTCATATTTAAGGTGAGACCTTTTAAGCATAATAATAAGGCATGGCTGTCATCTTCCCTAGAGTCAGCATGATATTCTGTTGTCAGTCAACCACACCAAGCATTCTGGGATTTGTAGTTTCACTTCCCCATTAGAAATACAGGGCCACCCATTGTTCTACGTTTATGGATCTTAGGTGAAACATAAGGGCTCAGGGAGACACCTAGAGGACACACAGTCGAAAGATCACATGAAACCCGGACACTACTGACACTGGAGATCTTGATGGATACAAGGATGTTGTTCCAGATCCTGGGTGCATAGACAGGAAAGGCCTGTCTCGGTCCTACATTTCTTAGTCTGATGGTGCCCTGGCTGCAGGTGTGAGGATGTCCACCAAAGAAGGTTCCCTCCTCTGCAAGATGCAGGCCTATTGCTTGGAAAAGGATGCACCTGGCTATTATTTTGCAATTAACCAGAGAACAAGAGCGGTGGCAGGGGCACAACTTCAAAACTATAATTAAGCTGGGGGCGTGGCTTGCGCGCCGGCGATAGAGGACGTCTCTCCCGTGAGCTCCGTATCGGACAACCCGCGGATGCCGTGAGAAATCGCCAAACCGCCTTTTGGACGGTTTTTCTTGCTAGATTTAAGTGTCGGAAGGTGGGGACTCCACAATGCAGCGCTTTGCCGACCGAAAAGAGCGCGTTTTCAAGGACTATTTTCCATGGTAATTATCTCTTCACTTGCACTGCGAACGGCCGCCATTTTGTATGCCGCCCGTTCGTGTGCTTTATCTGCGCTGTTCCTGCTCTCTCCCCTTTCGCACTGGCGCTAGCTTGGCTCTGTCAACACATATGGTCCTATGACATTGAGGAGTTGCTGTGGACTCTTTTTTACTTCTGGTGATGCTCCTGCTTTTAATTTAAATGCGCAGTTCTTTCTATGAGGTGGAACGACCGCCATTTTGTGCCTCTGGATGCCTTGCTTTCTACTATTGTTATGTTCAAGGAATGTGATGAATACCTCACCGCTACTTCAAGTGTCTTGTTCTTCTGAACTCTAATGATCATCGGTCTCCTCCACTGCCTTAATGCACTGTCTATACTTACCTGTGAATGTTTTGGCGCTTTCTTTCACCTAACCTGCCAATCCATACTGCCATGATGGTCTATCATAGTGTCAAGAATTTGATTTAGTGGATGCCTCTTGTTTGTTCTCCTGTGGCTGTTCCTACATCCTAGCACTGATTACTAGTGTGTCACTGGACTGTTCCTGCTTTTTCCTATCAGTGCCCTATTTTTCACCACAGGGTGTGCCCCTATTACAGTCGGGCATCCGCATTCTATTTCATATTCTACAGCAGTGTTGGCTACAGTTCCTTTTTGTCATCCTGCATCATGGCAAATGTCTCTACTTCGCCGAAGTTATCGCAAACAGGAACAAAACCTAAAAGGCCAAAAAATGACCCACCCTCCCCCATTAAATCTTCGACTAATCCTGTTCTGGATTCCATCCTTGAGGAGGTGCGTGGGCTCCAACCCTTTATGACTGCTACCAATGCTAAACTTCAGCAGATCGAGGAGCGATGGGTGGTTATGGAAAATAAGGTTTTGAACTTAGAACAACGTGTCAGCGATGTCCAAGACCTCTCAACTCGGATTCCACTTTTGGAGCAAGAAATCCACAAACTCAAATTACACACCGAAGATTTGGAAAATAGAAATAGACGCAACAACCTACGCGTTTATGGTGTTCCGGAAAATTTGGAGGGGTCCGACATGGTCTCTTTTATTCGGAAACTTCTTCAGGAACTTTTGAAACTCTCCCCATCGACTCATCCTCTCAACATCCAGAGAGCACATCGTCTTGGCCGTCTCAATTCCAATGCAACCAAACCACGTGGAATCATCATGTTATTCTTGGAGTTCACAGAGCTCATGGCTGTTCTAAAAGCTGCTAGGGCCAAACGTCGTCTCCAGTGGTCTGGTCACAACATCTTCATTTCCCAAGACCTCTCTTCTGCTACCAATGCTAGACGTAAGGAATTCCTGAACCTTCGTCCTACGATGAGACAACTCAACATTCAGTACGGAATTCTTCATCCCTGCTTCTGCAAGATCACACACAATGGGCGTACCAAGTCTTATGATGACCCCCAGAAACTTCGAGACTTTTTGATGAGTGTCACACCTTCCACCATGGACACTGCCAGCTAATGCCTTTTCGTCTTTCTATGTTTTTCTTTTTCTGAAATTACCACTCCAATCTATCTACTTTCTCTTAACTTATCTCCCTTTTCTATTTTGTTTTTGATTCTCCTCTCACATCCTTGTGTTTATCCTTTCTCATATGTCCGTATCTGGTTTGCTCGTGGGTCATGTCCTCTCTCTGGTGTACCCACGACTCACATGTTTTGGTTACTGTTCTCTTCTCAGATCAAGCCTCTGTGCCTTGACCTGTTTTCTAATTCTCTCTCCTTCTTTATGTATCTTTCCTCTTTCTTTCTCTTCTCTCCCTTTCCTCGCTTTCTTCCTCTCAAGCTCCCTCTGCTGTTCTCTTTACTTTTCCGTTTATTCTTTTCATGCTTCCTGATTCTTTTTTCCCTTCTTGCAATGAGCGTTCTAAACCTCCAATGTTTAACTGTTATTTTTTGTCTTCCCCTATGTAGTGACCTCCTTGCTGTGTATCGCTTCCACTCGTCGCCCATTCTTCCCTCCTTCCAACATGTGTAATTTTGTCTCTTGGAATGTTCGTGGTCTTGGTCATCCTGTCAAGCGTCAGAAGGTATTGTCTCATTTAACCAAATTTCATTCACAGGTTGTCTTTCTTCAGGAAACTCACTGCTCGGACATTGACTCTCTTAAACTGAAGAGACAATGGGTGGGTCAGGTTGTGTTTTCTCCTGCGGTCAACAAAAAAGGAGGGGTCGCTATATTATTTCACAAGGCTTTAAATGCACAAATTATCTCTTCTCAAAATGATGATGAAGGTCGTTGGGCAATGGCAAAGGTTGTTATTCACAACAAGACGATGGTCTTATTAAATATTTATGGACCTGTTCGTCCAGACCCCAAATTTTGGAAAGACATTAAATTGCTTATTGCTTCCATTGACTGCCCTAACTTCATCGTTGCTGGTGATTTTAATCAATGGTTGGACCCTTTTTCAGATCGCTTGTCTTCGAGTAAATTTCAACCTGATAAAACCCATAAGGCTTTTCAATCTGCCATTGCCTCTCGTCCTCTTTATGACTCGTGGAAAGTGTGTAATCCTGATTTACTAGAATATACTTTTTTTTCTAATGTCCACCATACACGTTCAAGGATTGATTATATTATGATTAGTAAGTCTCTCCTTCCCTCCCTTCAAAAATCTGTTATTGGCTCTATTTTCATTTCTGACCATGCTCCGGTCTATACTACCCTAGATCTATCCATTAGTCCCTCTAGTTTTAGTCGTTGGAAATTTAACTCTTTTCTTTTATCTGATGCCACTTTTATGAAAAAATGTACTGAGTTTTTTAATGAATATTTTTCCTTAAATGACCCCGTTGATACCTCCATTCCTAACACTTGGGATGCTTTTAAGGCTTCTTTTTGTGCTTTTACTATTTCCTATGTTTCTGCCAAAAAGAAGCTTAATAAGCAAAAATATGAAGATCAACTTAAACATATTAAAACACTTGAACATACTTATTTCTCCTCCAAATCCCCATCTGCCCTTCAGGACTTGATTCATGCCAAAACTGCTCTTAATAAGATTATAACTAATGAAGCTTGTCATACCCTCCTTAAAATAAAATCTAAATATCATGGGGGTCAGAACAAAGCAGGTAAAATGTTGGCCAATTACTTGAAAATCAAATCTGAACGAAAAGCTGTCGGTCCAATTTTTAATGACTTACTCAACAAACTGGTCACCTCTGATGAAGACATTGCTGAGGTTTTTCACAACTATTATCAAGCCCTATATACAGATGATACGCATCCTTCTGATGCTAACTTAACAACTTTTTTTGAAGGCCTTCCCTCTCCCCCAGCCCTTCCTGTTGAATTTTCACACCTAGAACGTGACATTACTCTTCAAGAGATTACCTCAGCTATTCATTCCCTTAAGAAATCAAAAGCCCCTGGTCCTGATGGCCTACCAATTGAATTCTACTCCTCCTTTCATTCTTTTTTTGCTCCCAAACTCCTTCAATTATTTACTTCTTTTATTTCTGAAGCTAAGGCCTCTGGATCATTTTTGGATGCACTCATTGTTATCATCCCTAAACCCGATAAGGACCATTCCAAATGTAAAAATTTCCGCCCCATATCCTTAATTAATTATGACTGTAAAATTTTTGCTAAAATTCTTGCCTCTCGCCTTGATTCCATTATCCCTCGCTTAATCAACACAGACCAGGTGGGGTTTGTTAAGGGCAGACTCGCAGCTGATAATGCCCGTCTTTTTTCCAATGTCCTATCTCACAGTAAAAATATCAAAACCCCATTAGCAGCCCTATCCCTAGATGCTGAAAAAGCTTTTGATCGTATTAATTGGCAGTACATGTTTCGAACCCTTACTTGGTTTGGTTTTGGTCCAAATTTTATAGCGTTAGTCAAACTCCTTTACTCCTCCCCTCGTGCCAGCATTTTTGTTAACAATCAATTTTCCAAATTCTTTTCTTTAACACGAGGCACAAGACAAGGTTGTCCCCTTTCTCCTTTATTATTTATCTTATGTCTTGAACCCTTTTTACAACGTATTCGTTCTAACCCCCATATCACTGGTTTAAAATTCTCCTCTGTCGAAACTAAACTCTCAGCGTACGCTGATGATGTCCTTATCTACATGTCCAATCCCGAATCATCCCTCCCGCCCTTTTTAGATGAAGTTCAGTTATATTCCTCTATATCAGGTTATAAGCTCAATTTATCCAAAACAGAAGTGCTTCCCCTTAACCCTTTGTGTTTTCAATATATGTTTAATAATACTGACTTTGCATGGTGTCCTTCTAAAATTAAGTACCTCGGCATAAGGTTTTCTTCCTCTCTAAAAGATACCCTTAAAATAACATTTGATTCGTTAATTAAGAAAATTCAATCCCTTTTGCAGATTTGGTCTCCCCTATTTCTTTCTTGGTGGGGTAGATTGGACACCATCAAAATGATGATTACCCCTCATGTTTTATATACAGTCTCTATGCTTCCCTTCAAAATCCCTAAATCCTATTTTTCTCGTATCAATTCTATATGCACAAAATTTTTGTGGAATAATAAACATCCCCGCATTGGGTTACATAAGTTGGTTCGTCCTAAAAATGAAGGTGGTGTTCGTTTCCCTGATTTTGGCTCTTACCATTCTGCCTTTCTTATCAAACAATCCTTCTCCTTGGCATATGATTTCCTTGATACTCCTGTTCCTAAGTGGGTGCTCCTGGAACGCTCTTTTTTAAAAGATTTCTCATTTCAACATGTTCCTTTCATGTCAAATTGTACTTTTATATCCAAGTATCCTATTCTGAAATATTGCCAATCTACCTTGCAAAATATTTTTTTCTCTACCCTTTCCCCTCTACAATGTTTTTTATCATCTGTAGTTTGGTACAACAAATTTCTTAGGTATAAAGGTAAATCATTCTATTTTAAACACTGGAAAGAAAAGGATATAATGTTTGTACACCAGTTTTTTCTTGATTCTACTCTTCTTTCTTTTGTAGAGTTGCAAAATAAGTTTAACTTACCCTCCTCTTTTCTTGCTGAATATTCTATTATAATCTCTGCTATTCAATCTCACTTATCTTCTTTATCTTCTTCCTTTGATTCGTTTTCCTCTTTCACTCCTGTCACTCCACTTTACCCTCTCTTTTCTACCCAACAACCTAAAGCTGCTCTTGTATATTCACTTTTATTGTCTAATTGTTCTGTTCGATCTAAGTCTACAGTAGAGACTGCTTGGGAAACTGATCTTGATGTCTCTTTTGACATTGCATTGTGGGATCGTTTATGGTCTAGACTCTTCAAAGTTTCTGTTGCTGCACGCATTACTCAATCCTTACTTTTTATTTACCACAGAGTTGTTATTACCCCGGTTACTATACATAAATTTTCCCCAACCTCCTCTCCTTTATGTTGGTCCTGTTCTAAAGTTCCTGGTACTCTACAACACCAAATTTACCATTGTTCCCCAGTTTTATCTTTCTGGACTGATGTTTGGATTATATGTATGAAAATGTTATCTCTTTCTTCACAATTGTCTTTTATACACATATTTTTAGGTTCTTTATCTGATGATATTGATATTGTTGCACCCTCTTCTGCTAAGTTGTTAGACCTTTGTATTGCACTTGCATTTAAAGTTATTTTATCGTGTTGGAAAGATAATTCAAAACTCTCGGTCCACACATGGTGGAATTATTTATGTGACGAACATAGAATTTCTATAGCCTCTTCTACCTCTCTTCCTTTGAAAATTAAATCTGACTTATTATGGCTTCCCTTTACTTCCTATCTCTCTTCCAATCCTTCTCCCTTACCGCGTGCTCCTTGTCCTCCATGATCCCTTAATTCTACTTCCTTTTTCCCCTCTTTCTCCCCTCTTCTCTTTCCCTGTCTTCTGCTTTCCTCCTTTTCTTTTTTTCCTTTCTATTTCCTTTCTTCCTTCTTTCTCCTTTCTATCTTTTCATACCTTTCTTTTCTCTATATAAATTACTATAGTTTGATGTCTCTTAATTACTATCATACTCATATGTACTTGTTCCTAATTTTTCATGACATGTTTCTTATATTGCTTTTTAATGCTTAATAAAAATTTCTTAAACAAAAAAAAAACTATAATTAAGCTGAATGGCAGGAAGGTGGACTAAAGCCGAGCAGAAAACCTGGGGGCAAGTTTCTAATCAGAAAGGAAATACCTGCAGACGAGTTTATATATTTCAACCAGAATTGTATCCAGACCTGCTGAATTCCAACGCTGTATATTACAA
This sequence comes from Lissotriton vulgaris, assembly GCF_964263255.1. NCBI lineage: Eukaryota > Metazoa > Chordata > Amphibia > Caudata > Salamandridae > Lissotriton > Lissotriton vulgaris. The sequence continues at coordinate 62,702,219 of NC_141700.1, forward strand.
AACTTTGATATGGGTCTTTCCTCGAACAGGCCAAAGTTTCTTCATGCAGGGTTGAAAGAAGCAGTCGTGAAAAGTAACGTTTACCAGCCCTGGTTGGTAGGAGCTCCTATTTGTAATAATAATAATAATCCACATTTCTAAAGTGCAAATAATCACCCGTAAGGGTCTCCAGGCTCTGGGGGCCATCGTGAAGATTAAGCAAGCTATTGCCCAGAGTCACATGGTGCTGGGCTGCCGCCAGCGCCGGGGAGCGAACAGTGATCCCCAAATTCCAGAGTCAGTCGCCCTGGCTGCGGCGCCACACCTCTCCACTTGTAAATATTCCTGCATGCACTGTCAGCATCTCACATATAGAATAGGGCTGGGTGTAACTCCTATAATTTGCTATAGTGTAATTATGTGGATTTACCGCAAAATTACATGAGATTCCACGTAATTACACAAGAAGAGTAATTTTGCACTTCGGGTTATTTTCTCAGTACAAAAATACGCACGTGCATCCAAAATGGACGCAAGAAATATCACTGAATGCAACAGAACAAAAATAGCAGCACAATTTTGCTTCCAACTTACTCCCGGCATTTAATGCTATTTTGTTAGCACAAAGTTCAAAACAACAAGAACAGCAATTTGTTATTTTTGCGCTTATCTTCCCCCCAAATTACTCTTAATTGCACAAGGTGGTGTAATTGCGTAATTGTTGGTCATACCGTGTCAAAGAGTATCGCAGAATTATTAAAACTACTCAAACTACTACAGCGTAATTAAAATTATTACCAGGCCTAAAATAGTGCAGGGCTTACAGTTCTTATGTGTTTCATGAGTAGTGCATGCACTAAAGACAATGCAAACAGTGCAGTGCATGCAGTCTGTACTGTGCCTGCATTCCATGAGCCCTTCATGCAAATAGTGCAGTATTTACACTATCTGCACACACTCAGCACATGATACAAAAACAGAAGCGCTTACACTTCTTGTGTGTCCTATATTTAGTGCATTCTCTAACTACATGATGCAACAAGCATTTGCAATGCAATAGGTCTCGCATTAGTTAAATGCAGATCTATAGACTTTGCAAATAGAAAAGAAATGCGGCGTCCGCTCCCTTTATTTTTTTATTTATTTACTTTTTTAGCAATGGCAGCACGCCCAGCTGAGATCCTTTAAAGCTAAATCGTGGCGTGCCGCCATCGTTACAGAAGTCAATAAATAGAAAAAATAAGTTGGTTGGCGAAGGTATATTTGTTCTATTTGTAAAATACAATATATGGTAAGCTCCATGCAGTGATATTTTAAAACAGTATTATAAACTATTAATAAAAAGAAAACTTGCCTACCTTTTAATGAAATAGTCAGACCCAGTTAGGATGCATGCTCAGGCAAGATGCAAATTCAGCCTTCAAACTAAGTTTAAAACTGGAACAGTTTAAGGCTCCCAGGATGTCGGAACTTGAGCTGGGCGTATGGTGGGTGGAGGGAATGGTGACACCGTGCCGAGCAGTTGCGTTGCTGGCGGGGCTGTGAGGCAGTGTTGACTGCCCTGGAGGAGAGCAGGGAGCGGCATTCTGGGGTGTGTTTTGAGGACTCCTCAAGCTGTGGCAAGGGACCAGTCACTCTCTGCTTAAGCCAAAGAAAAGCAAGGTGCACAGCCACTATTGTTAAAGCGTGCCACGTTGCAATAAAATAAACAAATATTTTGGGGAAACTAACAAGTTTCATCAGAGGTGCATGCCAGGCAAGCCGCGCATTTTGAAAAGTACACATGTGGCCGCCATTGTTAAAGATGAAATAAAAATACATACAATGTTGCAAAAATAGAGATGAGCGAGCCACGCACAACAAATGAAAAGTTGTGTGGTCGCCACTGTTAAAGTCCAAGCAGGGAATGCTGCGCTACAAGGGAATAAAGTCATTACGTTGCAGCAGAGTGGGTCTTGCCTGCAACATCACGTTGGAGAAAGTCATTTAAGATAATGCTGCTCACAGACTGTAAATAAAACATACCGAGTAACAACACATGTAAGAGGGGCAGAACTCATGGGAGGTTACAACATTAGAAAAGGAGGTACTAAGGAGAGACTATTAAACCTATTCACAAATCAAAAGCCACCATTACAAAGGACAGTAACAGAAGCCAATTGAAAAGATGGGCAGAAAATGGGCGGAGCTTAAAGTCCATAACTGAATACAGCAAGTATCAAAGAGACAGCACAAGCGCTGGCTAGGCGAGACCTAAAAAGTGCAGTGCTTACAGTTCTTATGTATCTTATGTTCACTGCATACACTAAATACATGATGCAAACAGTGCAGTGCATATAGTCTGTACTGTGCCTGCATTCACTGAGCGCATGGTACACATAGTACAATGCTTACAGTTCTTATGTGTAGTGCATACACTACATACAGGATGCAAACAGTGCAGTTCTTACAATTTGTGCTGTGCTTGCATTCCACGTGTTTTAAAGGTCAACAAGGGAGCCCGAACGAGTCAACACAGGACCTCGGGAAACATGATTATTTGAAACAACAGTGGCCCCATGTAAAAGAATATATATATTTTTTTAACCACAATGAATATAGACACAATGGAACTATATTAGTCTGACATGTCCAGCCGGACAGAGGTCTCAATCTTTACTTAATCAGGAATTAAAGAACAAAAATGAAAAAACAAGGATTCCTTCAACAGTTCAGCCTAGGGGCAGAACCCTGACGATCTCGTGAGTATGAGCAGAGGAGCGGGATGGTGAATCGGGCTGCCCAGATATGGGTGCCAGGAGGGAACGCGTCAATTAGGATACGATCGCGTAGTGGACAATAAATGGACCCGGATAAGTCGGGAGCTCCCCTGCTCATACTCACGAGATCGCCAGAGTTCTGCCCCTAGGCAACAGAGGCTCACAATTATTAGGCTATACTCAATGTCCTGATGATGATCCCCATGATTACGTAGTGGGATCGAAACGCCGTCGACCTTTTTGTGCACCCATACAGAACGTATACTATGTCATGTATATGTAAAGGTGCTTCTTTGAATGTTCTGTTTCATTATATACCACAGAAATTCACAGCTTTTGCCTAATAGCCCTGTTCTGTTCCTTGTTTCCTCACTGTACAAATCTGTATGTGCTTGGGTGTAGGCTTGTGCCCCACTACGTTGAACTGTTGAAGGAATCCTTGATTTTTAATTTTTGTTCTTTCATTCCTGATTAAGTAAAGATTGAGACCTCTGTCCTGCTGGACATGTCAAACTAATATAGTTCTATTGTGTCTATATTAATTGTGGTTAAAATATATATATATATATTCTTTTACATGGGACCACTGGTGCTTGCATTCCACGAGCACTTGACGCACAAGTGCAGTGCTTACACTAAAGACATCGCTCCCTAGGCGAGAACTAAAAAGTGCAGTGCTTACAGTTCTTATGTGCCTTCTGTTCATTGCATATACTAAATACAAGATGCAACCAGTGCAGTGCTTACAGTCTGTACTTTGTATGTATACACTCGGCACACGACGCAAAAAGAGCAGTGCTTAAAGTTCTTATCTGTCTCGCCATCCTGCCGGCCTAACATACCTAGACATCCACATACCAACCCCCCAAAGGCCTCTTTCTCAGGCCATCCTTTCCCCCAACATGTCTCCTGTCCCTGGCTACACTTTCTCCCCTACACCTCTGATCTCCTCCCACCTAGCACCACCCACTGACAGGGAGTCTGATACACTCCCACAGACCCCTGTATCCGATAGAGCTAGCCCTCGAATGGCTCCCTCCACTGATCACCCTTACTGTTCTAGTTCATCCTCTAGCACCACTAACAGAACCGCCCCTAGACCTCCGACCTTTCCCCGCCAGCCATGCACCATAACTGCGAGCTTGGTACTCCTCCAAAGACCCTGGAGTCTGCTCAAACCAATCTATCTCCCATTCCACCATTACATGCCCCCGGACTGCTCTTGAACCTTTGAACCCCTGCCTTCTAGCACCCCCAGCTTATACTGATCTCGAACCTCTGCACTCCAGAGCGGCTAAACTCACCCAGATCATCCATAGCTTCATTCTGGACCTCATGAACCTCCTTCACCTTCCCGAGCTCTCCATTGCTAGCCTCAAGCCACCTCATACCTCCCCCACCGAACACCGAGCCTCCCAAGCACCCACTCCCGCTACCTCGGAGACATCTTCGTCCGCGCAAACAACCTTGCATCCTCTCAGAGGAGGATTCCCGAGCGCTCGCACTTTCTTACAATTCTCCCACCTCCACCTCTAACTCCCTAGACCTCACGGGTAACAAAATCCTAGCCATCCTCCAAGACCACAGCTCTGTCAAAGCCATCCCCCATCCACTAGATATAAATCCTAAACACCCCATCAGCATGGTCACCACCAACCCCAATAGGCCAGCTACCCTCCATAACAGAAGTGTGGTAAAAAGCAACCTTGCACCTGTATCTCCGTCCATCCAGACTCCTGACACTCCCCCAGACTCCCCACCCCTAGCTGGTCTTTCAATCAACTGCCGTTCAGCAGTCAAGCATGCCGCTGATATTGCTGACCTCATCCTGAACAAAAACCTAGACCTGGCTGTACTAACTGGATCCTGGCTCAATGAATACTCTTCCCCCTGCCTTGACTGATTAGTCCCTCCCAACTACAACATCGCCAGGCTGGACAGACATTCCAACAAGAAAGGAGGAGGCATTGCCTGCATTTACCGATCCTCCCTGCTTGACACAGAACTCTTGGCGGACTCCACTGACTCCTGCGAATACCTTGCACTCTGCATTTGCAGCAACTCATTACACCTTTGTAACTTGCACATTTTTTACCACCCTCCAGGTTCTAACGACTCTGTCACTGATCACCTCTTGGAAATCATCACAACTAGGATTTCCTCCAATGCCACAGAGATTTTCCTGGGTGATTTCAACCTGCACTGGAATGACACCAAAGATCCCTACGTCAATGCCATCAAAGACCTCCTAACTGACCAAGCCCGGACTCAAGCCTGCTCTCTACCAACCCACTCAAAGGGGGCCAACCTTGACTGGATCATTTCTAAGGAATCCTCAGTCAAGCTCATCTCCATAGACCCATGTGCCTGGTCTGACCATCACTCCATCTCTTTCATTTTACCAGGGACCCGCAGGACAATGACGTCACAACTGGTCATTCCCAAACGCTGGACCAGAGACACCAAGAACCTCGACCTTATGAAACTAGAGGCTCGCTGCAAATCTGACCTCCCCCCCTCGCACATATCCACGGTCAGCGACCTCAATGAACATTACGTGTCATCCATCTCAAACATTCTGGACAACCTTGCCCCTCTAAAACTAAAAAGTACACAAATCAAGGACAGAAACCCCTGGTTCACTGGTTCCCTCAACATGGAGAGAAGATCCCTACGGCAATCGGAAAGAATCAGGAGGCAACACCCCTCTGCAACGCATCTAAAACTTCTCCGCCAGGTGAGAAACGCCTACAACAAGCACATCCTCAGTTCCAAAGAAGAATACTTCAGATCTGAATTGGTGAACACTAAGAATAGACCTTGCAAGCTCTTTGAACTGGTCAAACTCCAATCGAATAAACTGGCTAAAACACCGAAAGAATCCACCAAATCCCTAATATCATCTGAGGAATTCTCCTCTTTCTTCGCTGATAAAACCAGGGCATTAGGAATTGAACTCAGTACCACCACTTACTCTCATCCCCTTCCTGACCTGCCTCCTTTTTCTTCACCACCCCCTCCGGCCCCACCTAAAAACCAAGCCAGCTGGACTGACTTCGAATACTATAACGAAGACTCCATCTCCAAAATCCTTTCTAACTTAAACCCAAATAACCACTTTAATGACCCGCTACCCTCAAACTGCTTTGCTGCTGCCTCCCAATCCATTGTTCCCTGCTGGGCTGCAATAATCAATGCCTCTCTCCAGCAGGGTTCGATTCCGGACCCTTTGAAAGCCGGCCAAGTCCTCCCTATTCTGAAATAAACATCACTAGATCCAGCCTCCCCTGACAATTTCAGACATATCTCCAATATCCTGCTGTTAGCCAAAGTATTGGAGAAGTGTGTACAACAGCAACTAAGTCAGCACAGCAACAACTTCCACCTACTTGACGACTTCCAATCAGGATTCAGACCAGGGCACAGCACTGAAACCACCATGCTCCACATCGTGGACGATGCCCTCCAAGCCCTAGACCAAGGCAAAACCTGCGTGCTAATCCTCCTTGATCTATCCTCCGCCTTCGACACGGCCAACCATGAAAAACTGCTTGAACGTCTCAAACTCAGGATGGGTCTGGATGGCGTGGTCCTAGAATGGTTCAGGTCATTCCTCCACAACCGCTCTCAGAGATTCCTGATCAACGGCAACTTATCTGCACCCACCCCGGTCACAGTTGGAGTCCCCCAAGGTTCAACCCTGTCCCCCACCCTCTTTAAGCTTTACTTAGAGCCACTCACCAAAGTTCTTTCTACCGCCAACATCTCCTATCATATGTATGCGGACGATACCCAAATATACATCAATATCTCATCGCTCGAGGAGATCCTCTCCCTGAATGAGACCCTGAAACTGACTGTCCAATGGCTAGCCGATAACCAACACAAACTTAACGCAAAGAAAACTGAATTTCTCCTAATCTCCCCTTCAAAAGCCAACCCGGAGATTCAGATGTGGATCAAGGCCATCACAGCCCTGAACTGACTGCCGACTGTTGTGGACTCGGCCAAATCCCTGGACATAATTCTCGACTGTAACCTGAACATGCGAGACCACATTAACTCGATGGCTGAAGCAGCCAGATTCCACCTGAGCTACCTTTGGAAGCTGAAACCTTTCATCGATGCTCCGGACTTAAAAATGGCTGTTCAAGCTCTAGTCATCTCGGACTGGAATATGGTGGTTCCACCCTCACAGGATTACCCAAGATCTCCTTAGCACCTCTAAAAGCCTGCCTCAACGCGGCCGCCAGACTACTCACAGGTACCAGGAAATTCAACCACATCTCCCCACACATGAAAGCTCTGAACTGGCTCCCTTTAGAGGCCAGAATCCAGCTTAAACTGGCATGCATTACACACTGGGCTCTTTACACAAACTCCCCCGCTTATCTGGTACAAAAACTAGTGGTATCTGGAGGAAGCAGGAACTCCCGATGCACTAGAAACTTCTTACTCCAACCTGCCTTCTTTCAGAAAAAAATAACCTACAATAGGGCCTTCACTGGAGCAACACCAAGAATATGGAACTCTTTCCCACCTGCTATCAGAAGAATCCATTCTCTAGCTAGCACGTTTCAAAAAAGAGGCCAAAACCTTCCTCATGGGTAAATTCCTCATCTAAGGCCTGCCCTCATCCACCACATTGTGACAGATGAATCTAAGACTATCGCCTCTTCCCAGGATCACCAATTCTCCCCACCGAGAATAAGTGGGACCTTTGTTTTTACTGACTCTTACGGTGATTTGAACCATTCACCTGTATCCCCGTCTTTCCCTTCGTTCTCAGCACCCCGCCCCTGCCATCCTATCTGTTGATTATGTATATTTCTGCACTTTAAACTTTGTTTCTGTTCACCACTGCATACCTTGTAAAGCGCTCTGATACCCTCATGGGTTAAGTTTGCGCTCTATAAAACACAAAAATAAATTAATACATGATGTACATAGTGTAGTGCTTACAGTTCGAATGCATAAATACATGATGCAAAGAGTTCTTAATAGCAAAGTTTGTAGCATGTGTGAGAGAGAGATGCAGTCAGCACTTAATGCAAACAGTGCGCCACTTGCACTCTATGTGCGTGTCTGCACAAGCTCAGCATACTATGCACATAGCCCCATATTTGCTTGCTGTATATGTATTTCCTACATTACACATATGAAAGCAATGCAACATGTATGTGTATACCTCTACAGACCGAATGTGTACACCCTATTACAATGAGGCTACCCATGCAGGGGGCCCCATAGGAGGGAGGACAACTTAGTGCCACATTAGGCACAAACCCGACGGGCTAGTTTCTGGACCTCTGGGATCCGGAACTTCCGGTCGTCATTTCCGGCGTGCCGAGTGGGCGGGGGCCTGGTATATTTACCTTCCCCCGTCCATCCAAGCTTGGTCAAGAAGTGAGCAGTAGTTTTAATCCCTGTGGTAATATCGCTAGCCGGCGCTCTACTCTCATACTCGGAGGTAAGAGGGTAGCGATAAGGGTATTGTGTGGCCACAATTAATAACTGTTAATAATTATACCAATGGCCGGTAGGCGAACTCCATCATGATTACCAGCGAGGCTTTATACCAGGGACTGGCCGGAATGGGTAAACTCGTGGCGCGGTAACACCAAACAAGAAGGCCCTTATTGGCGCAAAGGGCACCATAGGGATTTCTTACTGGAAAGAGTTAAAGTAGAGAGCAGCTGCTGCAACCCCGGTGAAGCCATTGAACATGCTCTGGGGGTAGATAAGGCTTTGGTTAAAACAGAACAGTAGTTCCCAAGTTGAGTGGAGGCCAGCGAACTTTCCTACGGAACGGTAAATATGCCATTCGTAAGCACACCAAGCATAAGGGCTTGGTTCATCACTAATTCAAAATAATATCAAATCTGAAGGGTTCCGTGAATTAGGCATGGTCTCTTTAGTGCTACATCGCAAGGTTTCCCCGATAGGGCCGGGAAGCACCTGCAGAGGTAGATGTGAATTGTCCAGCCAATAGGACTGGTAACCACGAGGTAAATGGGAATTGTCTGGAGCCAGGTTTTGTTGGACCTGGGTGATGCCCTAGAATCAGCAGGGTGCACGTAAGAATGCCTGCCTTGGTGGGGGCCCTGGGTATGACGTGTGCCACACAAAGAGCTGTGGCGGAGTTACAGGGCGATCCAGAGGTTGAATGGTACATAGGGGTACCCTCTTCAGGACCAGAAGAAGGGTGCAAATGCCAAATAGCCCCAGGAAGTCCTTACGGCAGGACCCTGGAGGAACAGCGGCGCCCCGTTACTCCTTCGGGTGGTTGTAAACCTGAGCAACCGGGGGCTTGCCTGGATACGCTCCACCCCCTTAAGGGGCGTTAGTAAATGGTTGGACTGGTGGCCCACAGGATGTAAGGGATAATCCCCCAAAATGGTTTGCTCCAATTGGTTATGCCACAGTGCAATTCCGGATTTTTGCGGCGTCGGAACAGTGCCATCGAGCGCGCCGACTAATCTCTGCTCGATTCGTGAGCAAGGCTGCAGCGACTGCAGAATAACGCTTGTGGATTAATTTTAGCCCACACCCCCATTCGGAAAAAGACTTTACATCAAGTGATATCAAGTGACTGACAGCAATCAGCGTTCCGTTCACTAAGATTTTGAGGAATCATCCTTCAATCCACCGGCGCCAATTCACCCCTATTCTCGACTTTCCGCAGTATAATAGCACTGCCAGGCGCTTCAAAAGCACAAACAGGCAAATTAATACAAAGTCCTGATGATGATCCCAGTTCACTAGGAGCCAGGGATCGAAACGTCGTCGACATTTTTAGCAATTCTGTAATCTTTTCCATTGTGATAATTCTGTTACAGTAATTGTTTGTCCCAGCTTGCTTTAAATTGTTGTAATAATGCAAGGGACAGTTGGCTCCCACGTCTTTCTTGCCTGATATTCTTTGCCTTTTTCTTCTTTTCCTATTTTCTCACTCCTGAACCTTTTTTGAGTGTTTTCTGGATAGGTACAGGCTTGTACCCTATCAGATAATGAATTGGACCCCTCTGGTGGTCCTGTCTATCGATGCTTATATTTGAATAAAGCTTTTCAGGCCCGGCTGGGTACTGAAATGGTTTGATAAAGTACTGATTGCAGTCTATATTTCATTCTATTGTTCATGTTCTTAATCCTAAGGACCGTTGTTCTTTGAAAAAGTTAATTTGATCATGGTCCCTAGGTACCTCTTGGGTTCCCTTGTTACGACTTAAAAGACAGTGCAATTTGGCTCATCAGATGGGTAGGCAGCAGAGGGGCTGCCTGCCCTTGGATCGCCCGTAAGTTGACCCCCCATGCTGGCATATTTCTTATGCAAAATAAACCTGCAGCAGTGTTTTCTCCAACAACCATTGTGTCTTGTGTGCTCTTTATTGTGGTATTGCTGTGTTTGCGGGTTGGGCGTGTGGCCGATATTGGCACTATGTTTGTGCGCCTTGCTGCTCTAAGCACAGCACAAGTGCCGTTTGAAGATGAGTTACTGCATCTGGCTGCACCGAGCCCATGACACAAAGAGTGATGCATTCACCCCTCGCCTGTGTTTCTGTCTGCAATATGAGCGTGACATAAAAGCTGCAGTGAAAGGTTAGACCTCTGGTCTTTGCCAGTGCTTGTTTTAAAATGCCTCTTATCTCCCGGACACAGCAGCTCCCGGGAGAAGGACGGCGGTTTCTCTCACACTTCCTAAGGCTGCCCTGGAGCCTGCTCATCCCGGCAAGGGGTGGGGGGGGGGGGGGGCACTCCTGACTTCGGGAGCTCATTCCCGCCCTCCAGTTTAAGTTGTACCCCTCCCCGGCTGACGGGGCTCGCACCGAGCCTGACTCAGGCACACGGTGCGTTTTTGCAATGCCCGCTTGTTTCATGACAGTTTGGGCAAGGGGCGCAGGACAGAAAGTCCCGGGGTAGCGGACTTAATCACAGACCGCCCCCTCTCTCTCACGCACAGACACACAGACTCACAGACAAACACCGGCTATATATACACACACTGCCACCAGGCAGGCAGCACAGAGCTGCAGTGTTTCACCAGCAGCGCGCGCCAGCCCTCCTCGCAGCCCTGCCCCCCTGTCCTCCCCTCACTGAGAGGGACCTCTGGGGATGTGAGCACCGACCAGGGAAAGAAGGTACTGGCTCCTCCTTTTAACACACGTGCGTCTTTCATGCTGCGGTCGTGCGTGTCTGACGGGTGGTCTGGGCTGCTGTCTGCGCCGTCTGAGTCCAGAACAGAGAGTGGCGGAAGGGTCTGGAGGGGAGTGGCTGGGGGTGGGAGAGAGAGAGGGGGTATCATGAATACAGACGCACGCTAGTGTAGCAGTTTAGTGGCTGTGCCTCTGAGATTACGACGGGAACTTCCGCGGCGCTGGTCTCCTCAATTTCTCGCCGACACTCCGTGTGATCCTGGACTCATCTCCACAAAGCCCTTGCTTGTTGAATGGACCCGGCGCTGGCAGCTCAGGTAGGCGCAGCACTCTCTCCCTTCTCCTGGTTTTTGGGCGAGTGTCCTCTCGCTTTTCCATCTGCTCGTGAACAGCACGAACTCTCTGTCCTTTCGACATTTTGTGTAAAGTGTTCTCTTTGCTCATCGTTGTATTTTGCTTTGCCTGCACGTTTGAATCCGGCGCTATAGTTACACCCCTCGGAGGCCACCTTACACGGTAGCAATGGATGGGTTGACAGATGTCGGAAGATGGCCACGCTTCATAGTTACAGCGCCTAAACTCAGAGGTTTCCAGGTGCTTGCTTGTCAGTCTGGGTCTGTTAAGGGCTCTATGCAAGACCTTTCCGGGATGTGATGGGCGTTTGTTCGGTGTGAGGTCCTGCTTAGCCTGGGGGTTAAGTGAAGGTCTGCGTAGGGTTGTGTAAGAGAGTCTGCTTGGGGATATGTGAAGGTCTGCATGGGTTATGTGAAGGTCTGCGTAGGGTTGTGTAAGAGAGTCTGCTTAGGGTTAAGTGAAGGTCTGCTTGGGGTTATGAGAAGGTCTGCTTGGGGTTATGTGAAGGTCTGCTTGGGGTTATGTGAAGGTCTGCTTGGGGTTATGTGAAGGTCTGCTTGGGGTTATGTGAAGGTCTGCTTGGGGTTATGTGAAGGTCTGCGTAGGGTTTAGTGAAGGTCTGCTTGGGGTTATGTGAAGGTCTGCTTGGGGTTATGTGAAGGTCTGCTTGGGGTTATGTGAAGGTCTGCTTGGGGTTAAGTGAAGGTCTGCGTAGGGTTTAGTGAAGGTCTGCTTGGGGTTATGTGAAGGTCTGCTTAGGGTTAAGTGAAGGTCTGCTTAGGGTTATGTGAAGGTCTGCTTAGGGTTATGTGAAGGTCTGCTTGGGGTTATGTGAAGGTCTGCTTGGGGTTATGTGAAGGTCTGCTTGGGGTTATGTGAAGGTCTGCGTAGGGTTAAGTGAAGGTCTGCTTGGGGTTATGTGAAGGTCTGCTTGGGGTTATGTGAAGGTCTGCTTGGGGTTATGTGAAGGTCTGCGTAGGGTTTAGTGAAGGTCTGCTTGGGGTTATGTGAAGGTCTGCTTGGGGTTATGTGAAGGTCTGCTTGGGGTTATGTGAAGGTCTGCTTGGGGTTAAGTGAAGGTCTGCGTAGGGTTTAGTGAAGGTCTGCTTGGGGTTATGTGAAGGTCTGCTTAGGGTTAAGTGAAGGTCTGCTTAGGGTTATGTGAAGGTCTGCTTAGGGTTATGTGAAGGTCTGCTTGGGGTTATGTGAAGGTCTGCTTGGGGTTATGTGAAGGTCTGCTTGGGGTTAAGTGAAGGTCTGCTGAGGGTTATGTGAAGGTCTGCTTGTGGTTAAGTGAAGGTCTGCTTAGGGTTATGTGAGAGTCTATTCAGGTATGGGTGTTAAGCTATGTGGGGGTCTCTCTGGGCTCAGTGAGGGTCTGCTGAGGTATGTGTGAGTTTGGTGAGTTATGCGAGGGTCTTTTGGGGGCTATATAAGAGGGTCTGTTGTAGGCTCCATAAAGGTCTCTGGAGGTACGTGTGAGGGTCTATCGCAGTGTGTGAGGGTCTGTCAAGTATGTGAGGGTCTGTTGACAGTTATATGATGGTCAGTCCTGGGCTATGTGAGGTTTCTTGAGTTCTGTGTGTTAGTCTTTTGGGGGCCACATAGGGTCTACTCTTGCCATCTGTTAGTAGCCATGCTTGGGTCTGTTGGGCTGCACCAGAGTTTGTTCTTGGCTATCGTAGTGTCTTGACTTTTTTTGTTTCACGAGTCAATCGCTTCTACCAGACCGTATAATGTCTTATAAACAACACACTCCGTGGGATCACTCATTAGTAGATAAAACAAGGATCCACCAAGGTGCTGGATACTAGGTTCGGCTGCTAATGAGTAATCGTACCAGAAATAGTCCTTTGAGTGCCAAGAACTTGGTATTCCTCAGTACAGTTACGCAGAGACATTCTGTGGCCCTGAAGAAGCACTTGACTCGCGAAACATGTATTGACCAAGTATATTTTTACAGAAGAGAATAATAATAAAAAGTTTTATGGCTTGAACTTTAAAAAAAAAGGTCCTGCGTGTCTATTTTCTGATTTAATTGGTTTAGGTATATCAGTACGGGCTGATTGATATCAACCGAGGGTGCATATGTGCCGGTCTAAATGTATATACATCCCTTCCCTTGCCTTGAAAACATTAGGATTGAATGTTCAATAACCTCCCGAAATGGCACATAAAATAAAAAACAATTCAACCCACTTTAGATGATAAGACGCATTCTTCATGAACATATAAACAAAAATAAAGCCTCTTACTCATAGCTGTTCACATTTCGAGGTTAATTCCAGTGTAAGGTTTGTGGTTTGATTTGAATACCCTCAAAACACTTGAGATGTGAATGACAACGAAAAACAGAATGCAAGAAAAAGTTGAGTTTTCAAATCGACTGCTTGCCAAAACAGTCTTAAACATTCAGCACCTTAAAAATGTAAACTTCTATAAACCACGGGGCTCGATTCATAGATGATTTGCATTGAGGAAGTGTACTACAGCTGACTTACTTCTTAATTTCAGGAGTAAACAAGGAGTTATACGAGTAAATCACAAGAAAATCTTTTTTAAATCGAGTCGACTTTATACAGAGAGGCAGGTTCTATTTTTTTTAAATAAATAAAGCGTATACGTGAAAGAATGATGTCATTGCAGAACCTTTATTTAATCATTTAATGCCAGGCACTATGGATCCGGTGCCTTACACTCTGAGTTTAGCTTTCGTCATCTCCTCTACACACATTTTTAGGACGAATTGGGTGCAACTCCGGATCCATACAAATCTGTATTCTGGTGGTGTGTGCAATAGTACATTATTTTACGTACAAGAGTCTGTTTGTCCATTTTGGGGAGCAATAGAAACCTTTTGGAAAGTGTGTGTCGGATTACTGTGATTTGGGGTAAATATAGAGCTTAATTTTCATAAATAAATATATTAATTTAGTCTAGGGGTCCACAGTTTTCCTTAGGAGCATGCCACCGGCACTCCTAAATACCGGTGTTGCCGAAAAGCAAGGCTGCCTGGTCTTGATTCCACCTCACGCCTCTTTCTTCCACCCCCTACACTTCCTGTCTCTTTATCTCATGAATACCGAGGCCGCCTGGTCTTGATTCCACCTCATGCCTCTTTCTTCCACCCCCTACACTTCCTGTCTCTTTATCTCATGAATACTGAGGCTGCCTGGTCTTGATTCCACCTCATGCCTCTTTCTTCCACCCCCTACACTTCCTGTGTCTTTATCTCATGAATACCGAGGCCGCCTGGTCTTGATTCCACCTCATGCCTCTTTCTTCCACCCCCTACACTTCCTGTCTCTTTATCTCATGAATACTGAGGCTGCCTGGTCTTGATTCCACCTCATGCCTCTTTCTTCCACCCCCTACACTTCCTGTCTCTTTATCTCATGAATACTGAGGCTGCCTGGTCTTGATTCCACCTCATGCCTCTTTCTTCCACCCCCTACACTTCCTGTGTCTTTATCTCATGAATACCGAGGCTGCCGGGTCTTGATTCCACCTCATGCCTCTTTATCTGTCCATTTCTGCTTTATCTGGGTCCGAAGCAGATGCTAAAAATTAAATCCCAGTGATACAAAATAGGAGCTGGTTCCCTCCACCTGCAACCACCGGCCCAAATTAAGCACTAGCATATTGAGTAACCTGCTTATCTGTTTTTCACCTTTAGCATCTCACCATCTTTTATCTGGGACTAGGCTATGTCTCCCTTGTATTTAGACATCCATTTTTGACCCATAGATTGATATATTCTCTTAATGTTAGACTCATTTTATTTGGCCCTTGACATGTACATTTTAGGATCTGCCGGCTAGGTACAGAAAAAGTTAGAGGACAATCAGGCTCCTTGGATGCTTAAACGTTGGTCAAAATATTCCAGGCGATTGTAGAAAAGTTAATATTGAAATAATTCACTATCCACCATTTATTGGCTGATGTATGAAGAAACAAATGAACTTTTAATTGGGCGCACAAATTCCTAAAGGGTGTACTGGTGCAGAAAGAGCTAAGCTAGATGAAACAGCGGAGGAGGGCACTAGATGCGGATCAGGCCCGGTTTTCAGTCATTCTCTCAAGTTTGATTGGCTGTGAGGCAACGGAAGTGCAGTGCCATAGTTTTGGGGTGATGACAGAGAGTGACCCGCCACCGATGCGAATGTAACTGAATTTAGGGTCCTTAAGGCCCACGAGAGAAGTGGAAAGCCATGTTCTAGCAGGAAAACAGGACCTCTGGCCGAAATAGCATGATGGTATGAATAAAGCGCCTTAAAAAGGGTTTCCTTTGAAATATGTCACAGTACATCTCAAAACCCAAGGTGACGTCATCGAACAAAGGAACATTCTGGAACGCCCATTGTTGGCGATTGTTAGAGATGCAGCACTGGGAGAAGAGACCATTATATTCCCGATGTCCCCGTTAAAGGCGATGTCCATCGTGAACAGGAGCCAATGCAGCTTGATCAAGTGAGAAGAAATGGGACAAAACCTGGATAGCCATTGGACAGGCCAAGCGACGTGGTGTTTAAAAATTGAGAGCAAGGGAAGAAGATGCTGAAGGAGAACCAGGTAAAGGGAGTTGACTTGGTCTAAGTGGGTAGATACTGTAGCCTGAGCCACCTAACCCATGGTGATCAGGGTGAAGGAGGGAATACTCCCATGGAGGGGTTTGAGATGTCGAAAACAAGTAAAGACCATCTGACTTAACAGAAAAAAACGCATAAAAATCAGGATCGATCACAACGCAAAGACTGGTGACCTTGGAAGCTGCTGCAGGTGGTCGCCCAAAGCTGATGGCCACCAGGTAGAAGTCCATGGCATGGGGTTTACCAAGTACCAAGACCTGCTTTTCGTTGGAGTTCATGTTCAGAGAGCTGGTCTTCCAACTGGAGATGGATAAGACGGGGATGTACGTTGTTACAACGCATGCTTTTACCACGCATGCCTTTACAACGCAGGTTTTTCAACGCAAGTCGTTACAACGACTTGCGTTTTGGGGTGCTGGATAGTGAATAGTTTAATTTACTATTCCAACTCCAGCCCCCGTGGATAGTAGGGAAGGTGTTGGATAGTAAATTAAACTATTACCTATCCTATAGTGCCCCCCGCGCAATTCGTTGTAATGACTTGCGTTGAAAAACCTGCGTTGTAAAGGTACTGCGTGGTAAAAGTTGCGTCTTAAAGGATGTTTCCCATAAGACGGTAGTTCAAGTTTGGGTGGTTATCCACTAAGGGTGACGCGGGCGCTCGTGCAGTGCTGTGCAAATTGTGCTCCTTGGCTTTTAAAATGAATGCATTGAGTTGCTTTGCGCCATGCGAGCGCTTTCACAAAACCTACGTAAAGACACCCCCCCACCCTTTATTGAGGGACATTGGAACCATTCTGCTTGGTACTAACTTGCATATAGTCTGGATAAGAAAAAATAGTAAGTCCTAACGAATGGCCAAGGCTGTCAGAGGGGGTGCCTAGAATCAAGTTCACCCCAAGTAGTAAGAGCCATATTAAAAGACTAGCTTTTTCCGTGGGCTTTCGAATAGCTAGTCTTTTAATATGGCTCTTACGACTTGGGGTGAACTTGATTCGAGGCACTACTAGTTTTGGCAGCTGAGAGTCTAAGGTACACAGATTACAAACAATTTGCCCAGGATCACACAAGCAGGATAAGAATTTACCATTTGATCACATCCCCTGTAGTATGTGGAACTGTCAGGTCCAGCACACATCACAATCTAAAATAAACAAGCACTGCGCGGAGATGACGAGCAAAGAAAGTGCAGTTTACAAGTTCTCTTAAAAGCTTTAGTGTCTAGTGGTTAAGAAGGAGGAAGTGGGGAAACCGAAGCCAACACAAATCTGAAACTCGAGTGTGCGCAGGAGGATTAAACTCAGTAACAAAGGGTCAACAGTAATGACAAACAGATGCACGTGTTACATTAATACAGCAGCAGGCCAATCCTTGGAGCCACTCGTTTCTATAAATGTTTATTCAAAATTTGACGTGTTAGCCAGCAGCCGAGTAGGAATAGCCATGTGGCTATTGAAAAGGTGGCAATAGAAAACCTAAGACGCTGTATGAATAGTCGACCCCCCCCCCCCCCCCCACACACACACCACACACACTCACACACACACACACGCATGCCGTTATAGGATAACGTCGGGGTTATCACAAATTTGGTGTCTGCTGTTTCCTCCTGCTTTTTCCAGCAATGTATTCCCAGCTGGACACAGCTACATCCAGGGTGTGGAGTCAGGGGTCTGGAGCAGAGGAATGCACTCTTAATTTCTTTCATCTTCTGTCATTTTAATTTTTATATCATATCTAGTTTTCTATTTTAACCTTCGAGATCCGTGTTGAAATGTGCACTGGTTTATTGTCGTCTCTCGGTTCTCGTCTGTTTTCAAACTCTTTAACGAGGGCCTTTCTTTGGGAGTTTGTGGTGTATTCAAGATGTGTCTGTGTTATCCATTAATTAAATAAAATTGATGCAGAAGGTAAGAATAGGGGGCAGTTGTACTGAGTTAACGTGTAAACCTGGAGACAAGGAGCTCGATTCACAAACATGTTGCTGTGTCCTACTGGTTTGTAACCATCATATATCGTCTTACTGTTGTAGAACGGCTGCTTTACTCCTGAAATTTGCAAGTAAGCAGGGATTACTACAGAAGTAAGTCACATCTACTAATAGAAGAAACTCTGTTAACCGGGTCACGTATTTCGAAGTGCGCAATAAATTGCAGGCCTGGGTGGGTCTGGTGGTGTTTATTGTGCAGAATGCGGTCTGTATTTGTGTTTTTAAATTATTAATAACGAGCTGGTTTTCTTGCCTTGCCTCCTGTTATGTAACAAGGGTACCGGGGGCCCTGCTGCAAACATGGAAATGGCATCTTCTGGCCTTGGTTGGGTCCTATATTTGGAGTGCAGGAGGCCTCACACTTCCTTCTTCCCCGGTGCCACTGCACCTGCTGCACCAATGAAAGCCACATGTCTGCTTGCCTTTCACTCTGCCATTTCCTGACTCCTGGGTCAGTGCACATGCTAGCCTGCCTGCAGCGGGGGCTTAACCTCCATTGTGCAGCAGGTGCAGTGGTGCCGGGGACGACTGAACCTTGACTATTGCTGTATTTTATCATTTAAACAGTAGCCAGGGGAGGCTGTTTCCTTCTTTGCACTAGGACCCAAATGGCGGTGAGCACGCTACTGTTTGCAGGGGCGTGCAAGAAATGCAAATTCATCTATGCATGGTATCGCGACACTAATGCATGTCCGTGTGGCTCCCCTGCACCCTGTGTTCTAGGTGCCTTACCAGGTGTGCCAATGAATCCCTGCCCCCATCCTTAAATAATGCCTTCCACTGAGACATAGACATGCTGTGAAGATGCTCAAGGCCTGTTACTCTTCCGGGTCAGGAAGATGTCTTTTCTAATAAGATTTTTGGAGGAGTTCATGCTGAACCCAACTTTTCATGAAGAAAGTAACACGAACAAGAGAAAAACATGCATGTAGCACAGAGGAGGGCTAGCCGTATAGAAAGACCCCTTCCATCAGCCTCCCCCAGGAAGTGATATATGGGGATGCTTTCCTAGTATTGAGGCGTGCCCAGATCGTGCATTTAAAAGTCTGCACTGGTTAGACTCCTCGCGAGAGACAGATACACATGGAGGCTACAGCGCCCATCTATCTCTTCGAGGCACTTTACACGAATCCACAGGGTACCACAGATGTGCCTTCTCTTCTGGATGGTTTGTTCTTTTAGTCTGATGTTGTTTCTCTGCTTAGCTCAGGATGAGTCATACGAACTTCTCGAGTCTCTGCCACCACAGTGAGTCGACAGTTCCTCTGGTTCCCCTAAACTTCGTAGACTGCATTGTATTAACAGTTTTTAGGTCTCGCCTAGACGAAAGCAAAAGCGAAGCTTTTGCTGTCTATGCGAGACAACTTATGTTGCCGCTTTTCTGGGAATATTGTGGACATCAGACTGTTACGAGCTTTTTCTGCTGTAGTCAGGCTGTCACGAGCTTCTCCTTTGGAGATTTGACCTCGTGAGCGCGCCTTGACTGCATCTAATGGGCCGTGCGCTTCCGTGCCACTTGCTTTTCCTGCCGAGATTAGACCTCGTGAACGCGCACACATCCTCTCTCTTCAAAGAGAATGTGCACGCCCTTCAACTGCCTCTAAAGTTTGCTGTCCTCTCTCTCGCTAAGGCTCTCTCCGGGTCCTTTCCCTACCTGCCTCTCCATGCTCCGCTCTCTGTCTCGTGGGCCGCGGTGCTCCTCTATCTCTTCGGTGTCGAACGTAGAGAAGTCCAATTTTGTATATATGGTTCATGTTTAGGAAACTAGTAATGTTAGAGTGAGTACTTATCAGATATATATGAATGATTTCTGGGCAGAGTTGAAATTATGGACAAAGAAATTGTCCTATAAATGTATATACACATAATTAGTATTAAGATATCGCGTTTTAAGCGAATTCCTACATTCCCAAAATGCTCCTTGGCTATATGCAAATAAGGTTTGCACACTCATTGGAGAGTGCGTCTACCCCCTTTCACACACCCCTTTCGTTTGTGCTCCTTCCGATTGGCTTACATCGGAACTGAAAGGACGCTACAAAAGCCACCATCTTGGAAGAACTAGATACCAAGCCCAGTCAATACAGATCTACCGGTAAGAAAGCAAACGTTGCGACGTTTATCTGTTTAATGCAATTAATGTGAATTTATGAGCAAGAACAAAAACATGTTGCATTTGCTACATGTTGTAATTTTGCTTGAAATTTACATTGAACAACAGAATCAAAAATTAGAAAATTACACGGACATTTACAATACCTGGGTATATAAGTGCTTCATTTCAGTTTTGACGCAGAACTAAACCGGCGAGCACAAGACAAGATGCACCACTTTCATGACGATCGTTACACAAAAGGACCGCCTTCATTCTCATGCGTGCCTGGAAGTTGCCTGTTTGTCCCTTTTCTGTGTTGCTGACAGCCAGACCTTGCCCGCTTCTCAGACACGCCTCCACTAGTTTGTACAACTCTCTTGCATATCTTTGGCTCTCCTCCTTTACGGCGAGTACCCTGTTACCGATTGATGCTTGGGCACTGTGCTCCACTGTTAAGGTAAAATAAAATAAAATAAAAACTGTTAAATAATAATTGACGTTTTACAACGAGGAGTCACATTGTTTTCGAACTTATCTGTTTTGACTTTTTGCCCAATGTTCCTTTAAATCCCACCGAGTTCTTCTTTGTTGCATCAGGTGACCGAGGAGGCTCCTTCAGGAAAGTATATTTTTTCAACCGATTTTGCAGGAAAGAGCAGGCTGAATCAATGTTTTTCTTCAATCCGAATCAATCAGGAAATGAATTTCCCCTGCATTTTTTCCTGAAACTCTCTCTAATCTATTCCAAAACATCGGACCGCATGAATTCCCCTATAATTGCAAAGCACTAATGCGCTTCGATGCCTCTTTAGGGGTTTAACTCACAGCGCATAAGAAGCTCCCCAAACTGCTTTGTCTTGTTCAGTAGAGAAAACATCTATAATTGTTTTATTTATGCGCCGCAATGTGTTTCAGAAAACAAGAAACTTTGACTGTACCGGATTTGTTTATTATAATTAAATGCATGTATTGTGTTCTACTATTTTTGTGACTAGAATAGCCGCGTAATTAGGTCCCGATCCCCGAAATTCTGCAGGACGCGTGTTATTTATTACACTCCCGCTTTTTACTTGCCTTCTCGGACACTGACAGAAGGAGACCGCTAGAACTACTTATCCCTTCAAGCTCCGTGGCTGGCAAGTTGACATACATTCTGTGCGACGTGGAGTGCTGTTTACGGTAGCTGAAACTGAGGGCTAGCGATATCTCTGTTCCCGGCCCTTTCTGACAGTACAAATGACGTTCAAGCCAACAAAAGGAAAGGTGAGTGAGAGAGAAAGTCCTGCTTTCTGGTGGGAGCTTGGGGACGGGTAGTCTGAGTTCGTAGAAGAGTTCTTCTGTTTCCCATGCGCATGTTTCAGAACCTCAACCAGGCAAGTCTGATGCTATCTGGGACTTGCAGTCCTGTGTATCCCAGTATAAAATCTGTTCGTCAGTACACAGACACAACAGGATTACCTATTGACGCTGGATTGGGAAAGAAGAGAGCCCTTGATAATGTGCAAGATGCACCATACCACTGAAGAAAGAGTTTAGAAATCCCTGCGACTTGGGAGTCAGAGAAAAGGGATCCCATGGATACGGGGGTAAAGGCATTATTTTATGTGTGGGAGTGGGGATAGGGGCCGGGGCAGAGGTATAGGAGACTACATTTCTGTTGTGGCGAGCGTGGGCCGGTAGCGGGGGAGGTGCTGTGTTTGGTGGCAGGGTCAATTTTTGGGGACCCACTACAAATTGCCTTTGGGCTTGAGGCCTGTTTCTGTCACTCTGCTAAATTTATTGTGCCTCGCACGTGGAACACGCTGCACCGTATTCACTACATCCACCTTTCCCAGGCAGTCTCATGTCTCATGCGCATATAAACAGCATCTTGGTAATGAGCCGGCTCTGAGGGCTGCGAACAAAAATATCACTGAGCATGCTTCCTCACTCCCAAATCAGATTCCGGGTCTACAGATCGCACTGTGCAGTATGTCACTGTGTTACTTTTAGGGTGGTTTTGGATTAAGATTCGCTGCTTTCAGGGCTCTTTTCATGTCTGTCTGTCTGTCTGCTTGCCGTGTGTATCTGGGCTGCTTATTAGGAGCTAGGGAGTTGTGCCGTGTTTCCCTTGCTTCTTTTCGTCTCTATCTTCCTGGACTGATCTTCAACAGGGGATAGTGCGGTGAACGCGGATTCTATTCTCTCATCGGTTTTCATAGTGAGAGGGTAACCATAACCTTTTTTGCCTGTTTCTGTCTCGGTCTCCCTCTGTCAAAAATTGCGCTTGGGGGCTGTGTGTATGTGCCTTGTCTGTCCCCCAAACTCTGCACAGTCGCATACATTCGAGAAGAAAATCTTTCATCTGGAATATTACAATGAAAATCAGGGAAGGAATATCCAAGCCGGATTCAGAGGAGGTAAGCACCAATTGTTGTTGTATGTGTTTTTATTTTTTAGCTGTGTAAGAATTTATTTCCTCGATGCCAAGGACTTTATAATCCTAGCTCTTTTCTGGTGTTATAATTGTGACAAATGCCTTGATGAATTGACTTACATTTGTCGTCCTCCTTAACCTATTTTCTGAATTCCAATGGTTATACTTAACTGCTCAGATAAAGATTTTTTACCTACATTGTGCTTGCTCTCATCCCCATCCTTGTGGGCGATCTTACTTTGATCCATCGGTTACATGCTGTATGTGCATATCCACACAAGCCCCAGACATGATGCACAAACTCGCAATTAACATTGGCATGGCCTGTCTGTACCCGTCATTTAGCTCATGTGAGGGGGTGACCCAGTGCCTTCAGACCCTGACCGGTGCGTAGTTGTGCTTTACCAACTCCTGATGGATTGATATGTCTCTGCCACTTCTATCATTCATACACTCACCCTCTTTGCACGGTGCTCATGCTGGAGATGCAGGGTCGAAGAGTTCTGTGTGCCCTATACACCTAGCCCAAATAAAGTCTCCGTGCACAGCAGTTCCGTTTTTAAGCTGAGAATGTTCACAGCCCTGGAAGATGTTCTCTGGCCCCTCACTGCAGTGTTCCCCTCACCTTCAATGCACATCTTCTGTGATGTCATTCAGGTTGAACTGTTATGGTGCTTGCCTGCTAGGAATGGTTTGTCCATGCTCCTAGTGCATGTGTTCGCTGCCAGGGAATGCTTGTGCTCACCTGCAAGGGATGTCCTGTCCACTCTTCTGATCTATGAGCCCAGGTGCAACAGATTGTTTAGTTGTACAAAAAATGGATATATTCATGTGCAGTGGATGGTTAGTGTGTTTTTAAACCCTTCATGGTGTGGCATATCGGCTGATCTTGCTTGGTGCTCACCTGCATTATTGCCTATGCAGGGTGGCTGCATTGTTTCTTACCCTTGCTACAGGCAGTCTGTCTGAGTCAAGCATGATGTTTGCACAGCCATGAGTTTTCTACTCGTGTTATAATTTGTGAAGCACACATTGGTTTACCACATCCTGAGTGTTTGCTTGCATTAGCCTCTCTCTTACCTCACCTATTGGCCTTCTATGTCTCTCTATTCATTGATGTCCTCTTTCCCTCACGTTTTCCCATTATTTTATTTCTTTCTCTCTACAATGCTCTCTCTGCCTCTTCTGCTCCATCTATCACTCCCTTTGCTTTCATCTCTCTTTCTATCCCCTTCACTGTTTCCGTTCACTCTCTCTGCTTCCAATGTCTCGCTCGTTTAATACACCTGTCTTACCTCTGTCTCTCTCTCCCTATTTCACCATTCTCTACTTCTCCCTCGCTCTTCCTCTGTATGAGCCTCATCTCTTTACCTCATCTGCACCTCTTTTCTCTCTACTTCAATGCAATAGCTCTCGCATTTGCGAGAGATTAAGCTATTGGCATTGTAAATGACAATGCCATTTATTTATCTGTTTTCAAAAACAAAACATAAATAAAAATGTTGGCATTTACAATGCCAATAGCTCTAACTTTTCAAAAGGCGAGACCGTTGCATTGTAAATGCTTGTTTTTAATGTGGATCCTTTTAAAAATGCGCTTTCGTGTCTTAACTTTTATAAACTCTGCTTCCTTTATTTATTGCCGCATCACTTCCTTCCGGTTAGACCCTTTCTGTCCTAGTGGTTGAAGCAAGGAAGGGAGAATTTAGTGAAGCAAATGCAGTGCTCAGAGAGGCGAGAGATAACCCTTTCATGCTCAAGCTGCCTCTAACTTGGAGCGAGTCTGCCGGCTCAAGTTCTGGGTTTCAAACTTACTCAAAGACAGGTGTGCACAAAAGTAAACTTACATCCGTGCACCATAGCACTTCTCTTCCAAGGCTATACAATCTAAAATTGAATTGCATGAGCCCCTCTCCACCATGTTCTCCTCCCCAAATGGTAATTTGAGTCTCCGGTAGGTAGGTGGCAGTGTCCGGGCAGTGCCTTCCCTGACAGCTGAACTCTTGAAAACATATTTTTGTCTCAAGTTCACTGGAAGACAATGTGCCCTTTGTATGTAAAGCAGGGGTGTCCAACGCCGGTCCAGGAGGGCCCGGCCCCAGGCACATTTTCAGTATAACGTTGGCTTGGTAAATAATTCCTATTCTGATTAATTGTAGGGACATTATGTGCCATATCGGTCCTGAAAAGTTATCATGGTACGAGTGCTTAATTTGTAGAAAAAATAAGTGCAAGTGACTTATATTGCCCAAGAATAAAGCTACCTGGTCTTGATTCCACCTCCTTCTCCCACCACCCACCACACCTCCTTTCTCTTTATCTCACGAATACCAAGGCTGCCTGGTCTTGGCTCCACCTCCTGCCTCTGTCTTCCACCCCCTACACTTCCTGTCTCTTTATCTCATGAATACCGAGGCTGCCAGGTTATGATTCTACCTCAAATTTCTTACAAAATGTATCTATTTGTATCTAAATTAACCCCTTCACTGCTGCGGCTATTCCGCCGCAGTGCTAAGGGGGCGGGGCGGGAGAGCGGCGGGCGCATGCTGGTGACGGAACCGCTCCGTCACCAGCTTCGGTTGCGCTGTGCTTGTGACGGAGCGGTTCCGTCATTGCCCCGCCCGCTCAATAGAACGCTCAGCGCAGGAGAGGAATTTGCGCCGCGCATGAGCGGTGGGCGGGCCATGACGGAACCGCTCCGTCATCAGCACAGTGCCACCGCAGCTGATGACGGAGCGGTTCCGTCATCAGCAGGGGAGGGGTTAAAAAAATTCAACAAGAACACCACACAATTTTAATTATTAATTGTCTATTTATATAGAAGAAGATTAGATGGACGTATATTATGAGTCAATGTGAAAATAGGGATGCTAATGTATTTAATAAGGTGAGCCTATGATGAGATTTTGTAATAACTTATTACTTCCCTTTACTTGGACTAGTGGACTGGTCAGGACGGTTAATGACCTTTTAGGGCGTTAGCAGCGAGGGGGCCATTCCACCGGATTAATCTTAATATTTGTATATCAGCCTTAGGGATGTCTTTATTTATTTTCAGTTTTATATGTAGCACCTCTCTGCCAAAAACAAGCGCCACTGAGTTTTATTGAGAGAATACCAATCAATCAGAGTTCTTGTAGAGCGGGCTACTTATCCGTGAGAGTCTCAAGGCGCGGAGGGGGGGGCCGGTGGGGGGGGGGGGTGGTGCTGCTACTGCTCGAAGAGCCAGGTCTTGAGGTGTCTTCTGAAGGCGAGTAGGTCTTGGGTCTGCCGTAGGTGGGTGGGGAGGGTGTTCCAGGTCTTGGCGGCGGGGTAGGAGAAGGATCTGCCACCGGAGGTCGTTCGTTGGATGCGGGGGACAGTGGCGAGGGTGAGGCTGGCGGAGCGGAGCTGGCGCGTGGGGGTGTAGAAGCTGAGTCTGCTGTTCAGGTAGGCTGGTCCGGAGTTGTGGAGTGCTTTGTGTGTGTGGGTGAGGATCTTGAAGGTGAGCATCTTGTCAACGGTGAGCCAGTGTAGGTCTCTCAGGTGGGGGGTGATGTGGCTGCGGCGGGGGACGTTGACGATCAGTCGGGCGGAGGCATTTTGGATGCGTTGTAGTCTTTGTAGGTGTTTGGGTGGGATTCCTGCGTAGAGTGCGTTGCCGTAGTCCAGTCTGCTGCTGACGAGGTCCTGTGTCACCGTTCTTCTTGTTTCGGTCAGGATCCACTTGTAGATCCTGCGGAGCATGCGGAGGGTGTTGTCAGAGGAGACGGTGTTGACCTGCTTAGCCATGGAGAGGGAGGAGTTGAGGGTGAATCCTAGGTTGCGTGCATGGTCGGTGGGTTTTGGTGCTGTACCCAGTGTGGTCGGCCACCAGGAGTCGTCCCAGGCTGAGGGGGTGGGTCCGAGGATGAGTACCTCCGTCTTGTCTGGGTTCAGTTTCAGACGGTTGCTCCTCATCCAGTTGGCAACGGCTTTCATTCCCTCGTGGAGGTTGGTTTTGGCGGTGTGTGGGTCCTTGGTGAGGGAGAAAGATGAGCTGGGTGTCATCGGCGCAGGAGATGATGTTGAGGTCGTGCTGGCGGGCCACTTGTGCGTGGGGGCCTTGTACATGTTGAACAGCGTCGGGCTGAGGGATGAGCCCTAGGGGACGCCGCAGATGATGTTGGTGGCTTCGGATCGGAAGGGTGGGAGGCGGACGCTCTCGGTTCTGCCGGAGAGGAAGGACGTGGTCCAATCAAGGGCCTTCTCTTGGATTCCGGCTTCTAGGAGGCATGTCTTTAGAGTGCGATGGCAGACGGTGTTGAACGCGGCCGACAGGTCCAGGAGGATGAGGGCTGATGTTTTGCCGTTGTCTAGTTGGCGCCTGGTGTCGTCTGTGGCGGCGATGAGGGCTGTCTCGGTGCTGAGGTTTTGTCTGAATCCGGACTGGGACGGGTCCAAGATGTTGTTGTCTTCCAGGTGGCGGACCAATTGCCTGTTGACGATTTTCTCGATGATCTTTGCCGGGAACGGGAGCAGGGAGATGGGCCGGAAGTTCTTGAGGTCCTTGGGGCCCACCTTGGGCTTCTTGAGGAGGGCGTTGAGTTTGGCGTGCTTCCAGCTTTCCGGGAATGTCGCTGTTTCGAAGGAGAGGTTGATGACCTTCCGTAGTTGGGGTGCAATGGCTGCGTCTGCTTTGTTGAATATGTGGTGTGGGCACGGGTCTGACGGAGATCCTGAGTGGATGGAGTTCGTGACCTTGCGTGTCTCGTTGTCATTGACGTTGGACCAGGAGGTCAGGCGGATGGCGCTGGTGGTGTTCGCAGGTAGGTGGAGTCTGGTGTAGTCGGGGCGGTTGTGGTGTTGAAGCTGTCGTGGATGTCAGCGATCTTGCGGTGGAAGAAGATGGCCAGCGAGTTGCACAGTTCTTGTGAGGGCGGGATGTCGTTGGCATTGGGACTGAGGTAGGAGAGTTCCTTTACGATGCTGAAGAGCTCTTTGCTGTCGTGTGCGTTGTTATCCAAGCGGTCTTTGAAGGAGGATCTCTTGGCTAATCTGATGAGGTGGTGATGTCTGCGGGTGGCGTCCTTGTGGGCTGCGTGGTTGTCCGGTGTGCGTTCGTGGAGCCATATTTTCTACAGTTTCCGGAATGCGCGTTTGGAGGTCTGGAGCTCGTTGGTGAACCAGGTGGCTCTCTTGCTGGCGTCTCTGTTGGAGGGTTTCTTGAGCGGGGAGAGGGTGTTGGCGCAGTCATCGATCCACTGTCTGAGGTGCGGGCTGCGGCGTCTGGGTTGGTGGGGTCGGTGGGTGGGTTCTGGTCGAAGGTGGTGATCAGCAGGTCTTCGGTGACTTTGCTTCAGCAGCGGCGAGGCAGCTGTTGGAGGCGGTGGTGCGTGGTTGGTTTCTTGAAGGTGAAATGAATGCAGCGGTGGTCGGTCCAGTGTAGTTCGGTGGTGTGGTCGAAGGCGACGTGGGGAGAAGACGTGTCCAGCTTGTGGCCAGCGGCGTGGGTGGGTGCGGTGACGAGTTGTTTGAGGCCGAGGTTGGCAAGGTTGTCGATCAGGGTGGCGGAGTTGGCGTCGTTGTTGTTCTCGAGGTGGAAGTTCAGGTCCCCGAGGAGGATGTAGTCCGTGGAGGCGAGTGCGTGGGTTCTGGCGAGGTCGGCGATGTAGTCGCTGAACTGAGCCCGTGGTCCAGGGGATCTGTTGATGACTGTTCCTCTGAGGGTGGTGTTGTGGTCGGTGTTTATCCGGAAGTGCAGGTGTTCGGCGGTGTGGAGGGTGACTTCTGCTTGGGTGGCGACCTTGAGGGTGGACTTGTGGACGATGGCTATTCCTCCTCTGGTTCCATTGGCGCGATCCCTGCGGGTGATCTTGTAGCTGTCCGGGATGGCTATGGCGATGTCGGGCGCCGAGGAGTCGTTCCACCAGGTCTCGGTCAGGAAGGCCACGTCTGGGGCGGAGGTGTTGAGCAGATCCCAGAGCTCGACTGTGTGTTTGCGTGCGGAGCGGGTGTTGAGGAGTATGCAGCGGAGGTGGTTGGGTCCAGTCCTTGGAGGTTTGGTGGTTCTGTCGCAGGTGAAGCTGCAGGTGCGGCAGGAGAAAGTTCCGTGGGTCTGTTTTGGGGTGGCCTGGAAGCAGGTGAGGCTCTGCGCCACACTGCCACAAATCACTGTAACATAATACTCCGTCAGACAAAGAACAACCGAGTTCTTCCTAAAAAGAATGGTGTATTATTTTACAGTGATTTGTGGTGGTTTGGTGCATTAGGCTTTGTTGCAGTGTATTATTATAATTTCTGTTTTGTATATTGCATTGTATGTTGTATATTGCCTCATGCTTTTTTCTCAGTTACAAAAAATATGCTTATTAGACCTTAATCTTTTAAACAAGGATTCTTAAAACAGGATAAAATGCAAATGCAAAAATACACACTATAAAACACAATATAAATATACTTTTAAAACTCAATTCATCAGCCTATAAAATCTACATTTTCTAAAATCATTCGTAATAATCAAGCAAAGGATTTCACTTAATTCAATAAGGCTTTCCTTACGTTAACTGTAAAAATGTCTCGTGTTTGATCATATGGTGTGGTATAGACTTTCTAAAAAATGTCTCCTCTTCTGCTTCTGTGCCCACCATGACCCGCCCTCCATGACCCGCCCTCCATGACCCGCCATGACCCGCCATGACCCGCCCTACATGACCCGCCATCCTTGACCCGCCCTCCATGGCCCCCCCCCCTCCAACAACTGCTGCTTCTGGGTCTGTGGTTCTCACTTCCACATCTGGTCACAGTGTTGCCACATTCTTACCCTAAAAGGTTTTTCAGATGAATATTATTTTTTTAGGCACCTGCTCGGTTGCAGGGTCAAAACACAGAAACCCAGGTAAAAAAAACGTTTAGGCCAGACAGTTTTACAATTTTGGGCAGTTTGAGGGACAAGTGGAAACGTTTGGGTCGAGATGCAAAAAAAGACCATAGCAGAGAAATACCAGCATTTGTAAAGCGCACAACTACCTCCAAAGAGGTGTCCTGGCGCTGGGGGCCATCAGGAAGATTAAGCGAGCTATTGTCCGGAGTTACATGGTGCTGGGCTAACCTGCCACCGACACCGGGTATTGAACCGTGAACCCCGTGATCTGGAATCAGGCACCCTGGCCGCTGCGACACACTTCTTCCATGAGCGGAGAGCAGAGGAGCGTTGAACGTTCTCCAAAAGTGAGGATTCAGGACTGGTTTTACCATACCATCCCCCCCACCCCCCACCCCCCAATAGAGGCTGGGGAAGACCTCTCAGATGGCCTTCTCTTTTGTGTAACACATACCTAAAACACCAAACCATCACAGTTGTTATAGGGGCCCTGCTCTGTTGCAGTAAACTATTCATGCACCTTGGTCACTTTAAATGGGGTAGGGTTCAGTGGCGTAGCAGGGGGTGGGGTCGAGTTGGGTGGGGGCGAGTTGGTGATGCAGCGAGCGCAAGGTAAATAGTTGTATTTACTTATTTACTTACTTAACTCCTGGCCATCGTATGTCCGACTCCACTACCACCCCCCCCCCTCTGCCCCTCCCCCGATCCGCCCCACCGGCCCGCAGCACTCCCACTGCGAGCCGCCACTGAGGGCTAACACCCCTCTCAAGTTCAAATTAATGTGGTTTTAGGTAAATTAAGTGATTTGCCCAGAGTCACTGGATGTTGAGCTGAGGCCGGAACTCAAACGTACTTCTCCAGTTCCAGCTTTAACAGCTCTGAGCCCATAACACTACAGCCTGTTTTGTTTTTTTTCTCTGGGAATCGTGACCTCACAGCAAGGCCCATGCAAATACTCCCCAAAGCTCCATCAAGCCCTAAAAGACACTTGGACAGAGATACCACCACCTGGCCCCTAAAAAGGCCACTTCTCTTACTAACCCCTTCCTTCCCATCCCATTATAGCATTAGGATATGATCTGGCGGGGGGGGGTTCAAGAAAAGCACATGGCTGATGCTGCTACTTCAGTGGGGCTTAGGTGAGAATGCCCCCTACGAGGCCGCTGCAGCCTCCCGCCCTCACCACACCTACCATTGCCTGAAAGTGATAGCTCAGCAGGCAAATGACACCGCCTCTGGGCGGGGCCAGCCACAGGAGGCGGGGAATCCGGGGTGAGAATGCACTCAGGGCCAGAACACCACCTGGCCCCCAGCCTCAGTTTGACAGTATGGTAGGGGAGCGCCTATGAGAGTGGAGACACTTCACAGTGGCCTGGCGGGCACTAGGGAAGATAGATAGTTTTTACAGAGGCACTAAAACAAACAGCCCTCAGATGACCCAAAGCACCGGCCCAGTGCCCGCGTTCCCAATCCGACCCTGGCTGCAGCTTCCTCTCAACACAGAAGCGGACGGCTCACAGCTCCACATCGCTCCCAGACTCAGCCCACAACGGCCCTTATCAAGGTGGCCCGTGCAGCTCGGATTACAACTTCCACCTCCATTTCCACACCTGGGAACTTTAACACATGCCCTGAAGAAGTTCATTCGCATGAACGAAACGCGTTGACTGGCTTCATTGTGAAAATAAAGGATTATTCAAGATCTTAATACCATATGACTCATTGATTCTTTGACTACCATTCATCCCAATACCGAGTGGTGCACCACTCCACACATTTGGCCTCCTGGCAGCAGGCCAGCCCCCCTCCCAGTCATAGGTGCCAGAATAATCTCCCGGGAGACATGTGTACCCTACAAATAGTCATAACGTAACGTAATATGGCATAGCATAGCATAACGTAACATAACATACAGTGGTGTAGCAAGGAGGGACGCAGCATTTCAGTCCGCCCCGCTCAGCACGAGGTTTGGGGGCAGGTGCCTCCGCCCCCCCCCCCTACATGCAGCCACCGCAGGAGGCAAACGCAAGGACCGCCATGGGGTGGCACACGTTCTAGCTACATCACTAATAACATCATATAATGTTCCAACAAGCGCTGACCTCAGGGATTGAGGCGCGTCTCCCATGTGCACGCTAAATAAAGTATATTTGGCCTGGTAGACCACTCGAATTGTAAACTGTGTTAGAAGGCGGCAGGCGTATACGGTCGTTCTTACAAGGTACGAGCCCGTACCTTGGAGAACTGATTGAAACTTTATATTTGTACAGCTCCTGAAGAAGGGCACGTCGCCCGAAATGCATTGGATGTTTATAACCACGTTTCTTGGAACCTATTGTTATGAAGTAATAACGACTGTCATCAAGAAACACCCGAATGACATAAAACATATGACAATTTCAATAAAGTTTTTTTTGAAAACTCAAGAAAAGAAAAAAAGTTATACTTTGGAGACGTCCCTGAGGTCAGCGCTTGTTGGAAAGTTGAAGATTATCCTCATACTCAGAAGGATTCACTCTATTGCACCACTTACCTGTATACATTTTGTTACAAATGTATTAAAAGGGAGTCCGCTCATCTGCGCCAAATTCGAAGTTCAACATAATAAAACGTAACATAGCACACCGCAGAGTAACATAATACAACATGGAATTGTCTTTTAATAAATAACACCTAAACGAAAGCTTTGCAGCGGGGAAACAACTACAAACTGATTTTGCAATGTTTTGCTCCATTGACCACATTAAAAGTGGGGAGAAATATTTTTTCCACTTTTTTAACAGGGGATTTCTTATGAGGAAAAAGCACTTTCTTTTCCGTAATCAGCAAAAATGGGGCAAACCACTTTATTCCTGTTTTTTCTTTAAACCCTATGACGCTTGTAAGTTGGCTCATGCGTATTTTATGTGTCATCTATTGTTGCAGTCATTTCACAATTCGTTTCCTCTTTCTTAACCCGTTGCAAAAATCTTGCTCTATTATGGACGCGAGTTAAATAGGTTTACTCTTTGCAAGCAGCATGTAGGGTGCAAAGCCGATTTCCCCTGCTTTTCTCCCCAGTGCCAAGTTTACAGGGGTATGGTGTTTGGTGCCACAGCCAGAAGGGCATTTGCTGTTCGATTTGTTGTTCCACTTGTCTATTTTAAGTGTGTGATTTTGGTCACCAATGGGGTGATCTTTCAGCCGACGACTGGCGATGGTTTTCGAGGAGACCGAACCCCTGTGTTTCTGATGGTTTCTAAATATATTGGATGATAAAAGAAAAGGCTTGTTTAGAACAATTAAAACTGTGCTAGGTGAAACTCCCAGTTAACTAATTCAGCTGGTTAACCAAGAAAAATATGATGGGTTGTAATGTTTGCTCAGCCTTAACCACCAAGAGTTTACCTGAAAATAAATTATAATCCATTCCATCATTTTGTAGCTTTTTCTATGGCAAACACAAATGTCCAAACCAAAAGCAAGTTAATATTAGCCCTGTCCTAAAAGGAGCAACCTTATCAGAACTGCTAGGACATGATCCAGCCCAAAGGGACCCCAAGCATCCTGTGATGTATTTTGACATTTTACAAATGGTTTCTAGAAGATCCATTGATTGGCTCCTGGGTTTTTGTGCTTTCATTGACCTGCAGTGAAGATATTCTAGTTACACCTTGGATCTGATTATTGGGGTCTGTAGATGGCGATTTGTTTCAGTTAGTGTTTCATTACTATTAGAAGCTCGGTTCATTGTATGCTTGACATATAGTTCAGTGCCCAAAAAGCAATTTCCAATAACTGCATGGCCACGCTGGACTAGCAGCTCACCGGACAACCAGAGTGGAGGTTTGTGGTGGAGAACTGCCCTCAGCGCTTAATGAAATGTCTATTCAGCCTTGAGAACACCCATTCTGTCCACCGATCCTGTTTTACTGAGCAGTGCCAGACTGACCTACCCGCTTGTATCCTAGCCAACGTAACGAAAACTAGCACTAGTTAAAGTCCCATCAGAATAACGAGCTACATGTGAAACAGTATTGGCGGATTGCATTTGCACAGAAACACAGCAAGACCCTTATATTGTGGGCTTGAGGCATGGAGAGGCTGTCCCACAAGAAGAAAGAATGATGTGTGTGGTGTAGATGGGATTGGACATGTTACATGAAGTCGTTTAGCTAAGTGCACACAGTGACCAGACCTAAGGAATCTCAGCGCCCCTCCATCATGAAAAGGATGAAATTAAAGGAATGTGGCATTGCGTAGGGTCTACGGGAGACGAGACACCCCATTTACTTGAGTGGATACATTGAGTCAAAATCTCCAAACAGCATTAATATTGAGACAACATTAAAAGAGCAAATTGTGCTTGTAGCATGTGCAAAATAGGTGCATTTTATTTTCCACCCATGCCATGAGATGTTTTCATGGTCGCCCTGGGAGAAAAATGTTACAACAAACATGAAGATGTAGAATAGCAGAGTAGTGCTATGCTAGCTCGCGCCTCTTTTAGAAAATGGTGAAAAAAATGAAATTTTCAAAGATTGCTTCTCAATCATGAATGTCTAATTTCTGCAAAAATCAACCAAACATGTTTCCAATTTATTTGAATCGCTGGCATTCAAATGTATCATTTTCCCCTAATTAAACTAGAGACCGTCTAGTAAAATGGATTGTAAATTAAAACCCAGAAAAGTTTGTCATTCTTTTGGATTTAAAAAGCATTCTCTGTCATGTTATTGACACATTTCCAGGATTGGCGAATTAGGACAGCCCATTAAGATCAATTTAATTTTTATATGCTCTTAAAGTCATTACTATATGGTATTATTTGCATAGCGTTCTTGTGTATTCAATAAACTGTTTTTTAATAAGAAGTTCTGTATGTTCTGTTTTTGCTTCACAGGCACACGAGCTAGAACATTTCACATTATTTTTACATAAGGGGACTATTTAAATTCTGGTGGCCAATAGTGATTCCATTTAAAGAGGGATCGGTGTGTTGCTCAGCCAATTATGGAACTCACAAACTAAATCTTAGAGTTAACAACGTTCTTAAACTAAGACATGAAATCAAAACACACTTGGATGAACTTTAGGCAGAATAAGTTGGAAACGTCAGTTTGCAATTTGCTCTGTCTGAGGTTCATGCACTAAATTGGAGAAATTCAGACGTACATTTGTAAACTTCCAACGCCTCATCTGTGGAGCAAATTGCGATTGTTTGTGTACTTTGGAGCAAAACTGTGTGCATGTTTATGACCGGTCCCTGGGCTCGCTTAAGTGCGAAAGATGGGTTAAGACTGGAGCCCCAAAAGAGGGAGCACCTGAGGAGAGGGCCGGCGCAATTTAAGCCCATTGGCCAGTGCAAGTGCCATGGGTCCTAATGATGCCGGTTCAGGTGGCTTAGTGGACTAATGGTAGGAACCTGTGTTCAACCTCATGGTCACAGAATCAAATCCCGGCGGGGCCACCCAGCCTTTCATCCTTCTGAGGTCGATAACATTAGTACCATTGAGCTGGGTAACAAATATCTCTTATTCAGTGCCAAGATATCTTTGGGTGAACGTGTGCTTTACAAATAAATGTTCTGTTTATTATGTAAGTCAAGAAATCTTCCCCATCACTCATTTGGGTAGTAAAAGAAGGCCGTAATTGGGGCGCAACCCCAATTACGGCTCCACTCCTGGCCCCCTGGTGCCACTACACCTGCTAAACGAATGGCAGCTACGCCCTTGCGTAAACCCGTCCTCTACAGATTAAGGCCTTTTCTTCCTCCTCTAATCTTTTCGCAGACGGTTCCTTGTCAGTTGATGTTTTGCTCCCACGCCTGGTCCTCGTTTAAGACCGTCTTGGCGCGCTGTGAGGAGGGCAGGAATGCAGATGTAGGCACAGCTGTCTGAGAGGAGTGACGTCAAATGGGGGCATCAAGGGTGAGAGAGAAGGGGAACCGACACAGAAGAGGAAACTAAGACTGGGTGGGGCCGTGGGAACAGATTATTATTCATGACCGTCTAAATTATTACGCTTTAGTAGACAACTCGGGGAATATTGAAAAACAAAGCGCCTCGGAGCACATGCCTCAATGAAGGCACTAGTATGCGAACATTGAAACGTAAAGTGTTCGACAACAGACCATTTCCTCAAACTGTCAGCCAGTGCAACATAAGGCCCGGTTACTCACCAGTAATATCCATTACTCCAAGTCCTGATCTCCCCGTCCCATTCCTGAGCCCTTCCCTCCCTCCCTGGTTTGGGTTTTCTTTGGGTGATTGTCTGTTTTCGTTCTGGGTTTTCTTTGGTGTTCTCAGGTTGTTCCGATGCTGCACTTCCCCCTTTATTGTCACGTGATAGTGACGCCATCTTGGGGGAAGTGCAAACAGCTCAGCTAGGCTATAGGTTTCTGTGGAGCAGACTAGCTGCTCACTTGTAAGGAATGGGACGGGGAGACAGGACGAGGAGGTAATAAGCCTTCTCCTGTCTCTGAACTGCCATGCCCATTCATTCCTTGGCCTCTCTACTGAGACTGCCAAGAGGTCATACATGTGTGCCAGTTATGTCATGGCAGAGAGAGGCCAGTCATGGGGAATTCATCGACAACAGAACACCTTGAAGCCGTTTAAAGAGATTCCCAGAACCGTGAAGGGGCTGCAGGCCATGTGAAAGGCATCAGTGCGCTACACACATCTTCGTTAACATAACACAACGTTTCTGTAAGTCTATACAAACTTGCTGTCTTTTTTTTCTCTACAAGTATCCATTTTGCAGGGCTTTTCCCAGCACAATAGCACTGCTGATGAGATGAACACTAACCTGTCTGTCTGCGGGTAGCCAGGAGAGCGGAGCCCATGGCCTGCCTCGGCTTGGGTAGGACCGCCCACTGAACGTAGGGATCCGCGCGGGGCAGGCTGGGACCTCCGTGTCGTCAGCGCAGCCCGAGAAAGGCACTGACCTCTGCCCTGCGGGCGCCATGTTTGTTACACCTGCTCAAGCTGGACAAAGTTCCAAGGTGGAAGCTTGTTATTATTTTTATTATTAACTATTATTATTGCTGTTATTATAATACCGAAAATAATGGCGCACAATATTTTTTTATTATTGTTGCTGTCATTAGAATAATAACCGATAATAATGATCCAGCGCCTTGAGACCCTCACGGGTATGTAGCGCGCTTAACAAATGTCCTGATTGATTCATTGATTGATCCAAAAAATCATTATAATACTTATTATTATAGAGATCATAGTGTCCTAAATTATTACTATTATTCTTATTATTAATACTAATTTTAATGGTACAAATTATTATTTTTATTATCATGCACTTTGGATTTTTTAAGCTCCGGACGTAGCCTTCGCCAGCGCACCATTTTTGTAGTTCTGCGCAGCCCTTTAACACACTAAAAAGACAACCCTCTCAACGCATCCATGTGTTGACTAGAAGACTAGCTTTGTAACCACGTGGTCCCGGCAACGAGGAGTCATCTCCTCACCCTACAGGTCACGTTTGCGTGAGGGTTGTGCATTCTGGGACTTGTAGTCGTGCTTTTCCAGTTTGACGTACGTCACATAGATGATGGCGCCGCCTGGTGGCTGTGTGCCTCTGTCCCTGCTCCCTCCCTCTGGGCTATGAGGGTAGGTCTGGTGGCATCAGGGTTGAACCAATTGCAGGCCATGAAGGGGGCCAGTACTGGGCTCACAGACCCCTTGCTGCCTTCGTATACCGCTTCCCCCGAGGGATGGGAAACGGGCTGGGATCAAGGCCTGCCCTTGCCCTCAGCTGGCAGGACCAGACCTTTTTAAGGCTGGCACCATTCTCAGCCCTGGGAACTCACAACACTACATTCCTGGCATTCCCAGGGCTAACATCACTGCAGCTATTCAAGGGCCCAGTAGCAGCAATGGAACGGGGGGGGGGGGCAGCCGAGGGCAAAGGCACCCCTCTGAAAACATTCAGCCCCCCTTCCCCATCAAATGACTCAAACCTCTGTGCTCAGAGCAGGCTGTATTAACGCTGCATATATGTCAAAGGGTCATGTGACATGGGGAGCATTCCAGACAGCCCTGGACTTTCAGTGATGACGCTGAGCATGATGGGACTTTTAGACTCACACATATAATGGGAATATTCAAACTACGATTCCCAGCATGCTTGGTGCTGTTGGCTGAAAAGTTCAGGATTGGCTGAAAATCACCCCCCATGACATGGGGCCATGTGACACCCGTGAAATCGTATTGTATTGTAATTGCATTTGTATAGCGCTTACTACCCCTGACGATGCGTCAAATCGCTTTTTTTCAGCGAGTAGCACGCTACTCCAGGACCCATAGAGGATTAGTGTAAGATATCTTTTACCAGAGAGTCGAAACACACATAAAGGAGAGACACCAAAACATAGGGTGACCTGATGGTGCTGTGTCACTTGGACACCACTTATTCATTCATACCATACACAGTGCATCATTTACATGCAAGTCCTTAGATATTAGTGCATTCTGGGAGTTGCAGTCTCGGTTCATTTTACTTGACCCACTGGGCCAACACGGTACAAAAGGGGGTGGTGATGGAAGGCGCATCTGAACCAATCAAACACTCACACCCAGTCAACAGATCTGGGTTTAATCCATCACCGTTCTTTAGCCCACTCTGCCACCCCAGTTCAGACATGGCCATATGCAAATCAGTCTGACCCTGTGCTTCATGGGAACAGTCCAGCCCGAACTACCAAGCCATGCCTTCCCTGGACCGGAAACAAGCTTCCGAGGACCGGTTTCTGGCATTACAGCCGTCTTCAGCCAGGCTTGCTTGAATCCAGTGGCAAAGTGAGCAAGGGACTCACTGGCACAACACACCTGATAACAAAGATATGTAAAAGCAAAGTCCACGAATGGTAAAGTGCATCTGGTGACATGGAGTCACCTGGCCACTCTAACAAAACAGCATTTATGACTTAGTGATTCTTGTTTCTTTCTAGGAGAGGGTGGGCCTCCGACCGCCGCCGCTATGCAGTAGGTAGCAAGGCTGCCATTGGCCCTGGTGCAAGCAAGAAAATGGCATCTTTGACTTCTGTTGCGGTCGTAAGTACAGCAATTCTCAGGTTTCAATGGGCTCCCTGGCCCTGGTGCCACTGCTCCTGCTTTACTTTCGCCTCTAGCAGCAGAGTGCAGTTTGCCAATGACGCAGATTTCCTGAGGTGTAGGTAGAGCTTGGGGACGGTCGGTCACGTGTCAGGCTCGCCTGACATGAAAAAGAACGAGCTGTAATGACCCTCAGACACCTAAAGCTCCTCAAGGCAGGTGTTATTTCATGCTCTTGGCAGTCGCCAAAACCGGAAGTTTGATGTTAAAAAAAAGCCATAATCAGCGCTTCATTTGCAAAAGAATGAGTACTGGTTACCTAAGCCCTGCTAGCCACAGCCCGTCCCGGTGCAATTCAGTGTCAGTGCGGCCGAATACCAAAGCTGTGTAGTCTTCAATTCACCCCAGACCTCTTTAACCCACAGCCAGACACTCCCTGCACCCTTTA
Source organism: Lissotriton vulgaris (assembly GCF_964263255.1). Lineage (NCBI taxonomy): Eukaryota > Metazoa > Chordata > Amphibia > Caudata > Salamandridae > Lissotriton > Lissotriton vulgaris. The sequence goes on from NC_141700.1 coordinate 62,740,896, forward strand.
TCTCACTCTTGCAGGGTCCAGCTTTCTCCATTTTCGATAATTTTTTTCTCCATCTTTCTCTTCCTCCATCTTTTCACTTTGAGTGTTTTTCCCTCTCTCGCTTCAGGTAAATGTCTGAAGCAGACAAATAAATGCCGGCCCACAGAAATAAGTGCCTGCAACCAACCACCTGCTCAAATTAAGCACTAGCCATAATGCATAATGTGCCATTAAAATTACAAAATACAAAAGCTGCTTCTCTGTCACAGCAGAAAGCAATTTGAGAAATTCACTCTAGTTGATACAAACAGTGATTAGTCCTCTATCACTCCCTTTGCAGGTACCCAATTTGCCTCCACAAAATCTGATCGTATGGCGATCAATTAATTAAAAAAAGTAAAGAAATGTGGTACTTGTTCATGGTGCCTGGACAATGTGCAGTGAATGCCTCCGTGTAAGTGTGTGTGGTAACTAGGCCTCAGCGAACTATAATTGCGCCAATGTAATTCGCATAGTTTTGGGAATGATCTCCTGAAATTTTGCAATTATGACATAATCTGGAGTTATGCCACAGTTCGTGTCAAAATTATATCACGGGAGAACAGGGATGCCGCTTGAACATGAAATACCTTGAAAAAACAAGAGACGTTTCGCAAAACAGTAACAGTTTGTTTAATTCATGGGTACTCACAAACATTTTCCTAGGGGCCATAAATTTGGTCTGTGATGTGACTGAGGGCCGTATTGATGCCAGTGGGGTGGAGGTTGGGTGGGGGAAGTTGGTGTTACGGTGGGTGTAGGTGAAGTAAAGCATAATTGCATAATGTGAAACCAGAAAACCTGAAAATAATCCCAGCTTCCCCACTTTATTAAATAGTGTGACGTTAGGCGATTGTTTATATTTCAATTTCCCATCTTTTTTTCATTATCACAAATTAGGAACTCAGGTCACGCAAGGCGTGCATAACTGATTTGCCTCTTTAGTTCAGCATTGCCATTATTGTTAGTGTGGAGGGAAGAATTCACGTTTATAAATTTATGTTTGAAAATCCTCACTTTTAGAATAATACTTGTCAATACACTGATATAATCTGATAAACTAAGGTGAAAAGGTTCTGCAGGTTAATTGAATACACTTTTTGATATTTCTAGAGACTATCATATTTTTACACTTTTGCTTCACAATGTCTTTAAAAATTAACATGTTCTTAAAGTTGAGCAGTGCAGGGCTCAGAGTTACTTCCTTTCTTTAACACAAAAACAGCAACTCTGGCAGCTGTTAACCAGGGGGCCACATGCAAAGGTCAGGAGGGACGCATGCGGCCCCCGGGCCGTACTTTGAGTGCCATTGGTTTAATCAAACAGTGTGGCTCAGCCACCGTCATAGGGTCTGAGGATTGTCTCAATTTACAATCGGTCTAACATGGGTTTTTATACAGTTCACTGAATGCCAAAAAATAAATAGTTCAGCCGATCCTTTATTGGTAAGAAATGTGAACCTCTGTCTTTGGAGTCATAAATTAATGTATCAGATGTGGAATGTAAATGTACAGGAATTTATATAGCACAAATCACCAACCGGTTTTTAAGCGCTTGCTTAGGGAACCCGTCCTGGTATTCCCCTGTGAGATAACCTCAGCAGTGTATCCGCAAGGTGAAAGCCAGGCATCCCGCCGCGAGGGGCCATTGTGGAGATTAAGCAAGCTATTGCCCAGAGTCGCAGAGTGTGAACCAGTGAATCGAGTAGGCACCGGAGCGAGAATTGTCGAGTCCATGGACACTTTAGGACTCAAGACCCTGCCGAGCTGGGAATTGAACCCTGGTCCCGGGCTGACTTCTGCTTCCAGGTCTGCCTCCTCTAACCAGTGAGCCACACTTCTCCACTAAATCCAGGTGGGCCTCGACCTTGCATGGACACAATGCGGCCAGTGGGTAACGTGCCCAGATGTCCAGCATTGGAAGCGCGTGATCACTGCGTGCAGTGTGTGTGCTGTGTCCTTACTGGCTGTGTGTTCCTAACTTCATGTTGAATATGAATTTATGGTGTTTTGGGAACGCACTCACCCCTCCGGCAATGTGTGCTTCCCTGGGGCCTATCTCCCTGGACCATTGTGGTGTCACTGCGCCTATCTGTGGGATTGATCTGGGATTTCCTGTTCAGGCGTTTGTCTGCTGGCTATGTGCCACCCCACCTGTGACATGTCCATCAGTGACCTGGGGCCTGGGCCTCAAGAGACTTCCTGACTACGTGTTTCTGAGTCGGGTTGACGGCAAGTTCACAGCGAGCAAATTCGTCTATAAAGATGTTATTTAGTTTTTATACATGAATGTATCATTATTCATACTGACATCGACTTTTATGCAAGCAATCAGAATGTGAACGCCTATTATGTGCAGCAATTGTATTTTTCATGCTACTTCTTTAACACAAAATACATCCTTGCATCATAAATTGATGCAATGATTCATTTTTTGTAAAAATATATAACGATTTATGTTGGACCTGCATTTTGCATAAATACATTGAATTTTAAGTAATTTTCCTGACATTTTTGGGTAACTATGCAAAAGCAAATTAAGCGAATTTCACACACCCCTAGTGTTAACATGCATAGATGGACCACTTCACTGGCATAGTGAAGGCCTTATTTAGGAGCTCACTTTCATGTGGCTGAGGTGGCAGGGGAACCTTCGCCGCTGTCCCAGCTAAGGCCAAGTCTGCCAAATTTACTGTTTCTGGCCATGTTCCAAAGATTCGGGAAAATCTCTTGTTGGGGGTGTTTTTGCAGTTTTCCTGCCCAATACTGATATGATATGACAGAACCCGACATGAAAAAGATGATGGAATGGCATGGGAGGAGCTACCCTAATTAGGGCGGGTCATTCTACATCAGTCCCAAAAGCGATTGTACCGCACAGCGGTTCTCTAGGGCGGAGTCAGTGGTTGCTCAGTCAGTGAGTACCACTGCGATGCAATAGGTGGGTGGACAGACAGCAGCCAGATTTTGGCAGCTGTCCTGTCACAGCCCACATCTATATGAGCCATCTGTCTCCATTTATTGGGAAATAGCTCACAAGGAACTAAAAAGTGACCAGATGTTCTACATTTGAATTCACACATCTGCAACAATATGAGCTTTTGCAATTGAAACAAAATCATTTTAATGTGTTTTAGTGGGCGGTCCTTTATTATTGACTGTATTTTGACATGCTCTTTCAATCTTGACTCTGGGGACACATTACCTCATAGTTCTTGAGGTTAAGGCAGGCGCAAAATTGGACATGCCACTGCCACGAAGATTATCTAAGTGATAGTGCGCCCACAACCCAAAGTACATCTCTGCGGCTTGCCTGATTCGCTCGCTTCAATTTCACTTTACTTACACAAGTCTTTTTAACATGTGTGGTTACAAGCTGTCCTACTGTCCCAACAGTCAACATCTGGAACAAGAAATGTAATTGAGCCCATGAGAAGAGTGGGGGTAATTACCAGCTGCAGGCCAGGGGGTACCCCTGCAAGGGTTTATTTTAATATCGTTTTACATTAATCTAAATACTGTGTCAAAGCAGCTAGTGACAGTGAGACAAGAAGAGTGCAGGGGGGGGGGGTACTTTCATTTTCAACACTCAAGAGAAAGAAGGAAGCAAGTTAACACAATTGTTGAAGAATGGAGCTAGTTTGTAAAGTGGGGGCGGCCAGTTAGTAAAGGAGGGTTTTTAGTTATGGGAGTGGGGTGTTAGCGACTAAGATGGGGGGGTGAGGGGGGGGGGGGTAGTCGATTGAAGATGGATCCAGTTAGTAAAACAGAGAGAGAAATGGTGATGTTTGGCAGAGTAGGAACCTTGCTAGTAGAATACACAGATAGTTTGAAAGGTTGGGGGTCAGTGGGTAATGTAGAGGCACATTTACTAAAATTGGGACTCAGTTGGAACATTTTGGAAACTCAGTTCATAAAGTAGAGAGCAAGTTTGCAAAGTAGGGAGCTGATTGGTAAAGTGGGGGCCTAAATCATCCAATAGGGGGCCAGTTGCTGAATTATGGCGCTAGTTTGTGAAGCAAGGAGCCCTTATTTGAATATAGGGCCAAGACAATAGTAAGTCAGAGTTAGCCAAGACAATAGTAAACTACGGTTATATATAATTATGTTGGAGGCACTTTTGTACTCGAGATTTGTAAGGATGTTGGAGATGCATGGGTACTATTGAGTCTGGGAGAGCCCTGTGTTCAGATGAGTAACTGAGAAGCCGTGGAGGTATGCTGGAGTAATGTGAGTAAATGAGAGACTGTGGAGGTACGTTACAAGCATCTATGTACTGAAGGGATTGTGGGAGGATATTAGAGGTACATCAGTACCCCAGAAGCTGTGAAAGTGTCATGTGGGCAGATGGATAACCGAGAAGATGTGCAGGTATGCTAGAATAATGTGTGTAAATGAGAAACTGTGGAGGTATATTGGGGCTTACACAACTAAGACGCTGAGTAAAGATGTTGGAGGTTTGTGAGTTCTAGAGAGACCACAGAAGGGTGCTGGGTGTGCTCGTGAGACTGTGGAGGGGGTCTGGAGATGTGTGAGTAATCTAGGGACTCTGGAAGAGTGATGAAGGTGCGTGAAACTCTAGAGACTGAGAAAGGGTGCTGGAAGTCTGTGAGTACTCTAGGGATTTGGAAGAGTGATGGAGGTGTGTGGGTACTCTAGAGACTGTGGAAGGCTCCTGGGGTGCATAAGTACTCCAAAAGGATTTGGAAGGATGCTGGAGGTGCTTGAGTATGCTAGAGACCAGTGACGGCTGCCGCTGTTCAAAATTGGTAGGGCGGCTGGGAAGGGGACGAAGAGGAGGGTTGGGAAATAAAACAAAATACATATTTAAAATCACCTACCTGCTCCTCTGTTTAGCTCCAGCTGTCGGCCGCCTCGTTGCTCCTGCTCCCCCCTGGGTGTACAGGCTTCCCACCCAATCCAGATGCCACTCTCATAGCATGAGAGCAGCGCCAGGGTTGGTCTGAGTGGCCTGGTTTGCACGTTCAGACGGTACCTGGGAGCCCGTGGGCTTTCTCCAACTCGGCTGTGGAGCAGAGCAGGTTTGGAGAAACATAAGTGAGCATATGTGTTTAATCGGCGTTAGATGGCCGGCCAAACTGACATGCGAACATATAAGTGCACAGTACTCCTACCTGCCATGGCCCCGCCCGCCCCTCAAGTCGGATATAAGCAGCCCAGATAGAAATAAATTAAATATTAATTACAATGTGTTATTTTGATTTTATTTATCATCTGCTGACAGCTTCGTGATGCTCCTCTACCATTACGGAGGAGCCGCCCCTGCTCAGTGGCGTAGCTAGGCCTTTTACCGCCCATGGCGGTCCCAGTCTTTGCTGCCCATGGTGACCTCAAGGGCGTCGGGGTTTTGCTTGCTGGCAAACAAATCCTGCCTTTGCCACCCCGTGCGGCCACAGGTAAGAGCGGGGGAGGGGCCGCCGCCCCCAAAACGTATGGCGCCCAGGGCGGACCGCACCCTCCGCTATGCCTCTGCCCCTGCTAGAGGCTGTGGAAGGGTGCTGGAGGAGTGTGAGTACTGTAGAGGCTGTGGAAGGGTGCTGGAGGAGTGTGAGTACTGTAGAGAATGTGGAAGGGTGCTGGAGGAGTGTGAGTACTCTTTAGACTGTGGAGGAGGGCTGAGGCATGTGAGTACTCTTAAGACGGTGGGCAGTTGCTGGAGGTGCGTGAGTTCTCTAAACAGGGTCGGCTCTAGGGTGGTGCGATCGTGCTACTGCACCAGGCACTGACTTGGGGCGGGGGTGTCATTTTTGCAAGTATATTACCATTTAAAAGCACCTGCTGCCGTGTTCCCGGCCTCCAGCAATCTTCAGACATCAATTTAAATGTCAAGATAACTCTTGTGAAAAGAGACCGGAGGTTTGTCTAGTGGAAGTTTTGACTCGTACTAAGGTATTTTATTTATTTAGAAAGTTTTATACAGCGCGAACAAGACCCTAGCGGGTATCAGCGCGCTTTTCAAGGTTAGTGTCTTATTTACATAGTACAGTTAAATGACATAGGGTTCAATGCAAGTCGACGATAGAATACAAATCGCATTGAGGCTACACATTTAGAAGGTACATAACAAAACGTTCCTAATATATAATATTGATATAATAGCTAGGTAGCGCAGAGGGTTAAAATGCCTGCTGCTAAGAACGTGTACCATGAAGATAACAACGTGCATATAATGTAAATAGGTCAGTGTGTTACTGCTTCTGTAAGAGAGCTCCTTTTGTTACTTGTTTATAAGTCAAAATCCTAATATAGAACATTGAGCTATTAACTGTCATCAAAGAGCTGCATGCAAACTGCAAGGTGTATGTGAGAGCTATATGCTTTTTGCCCAGTCTTTCATTATCCTAATCTTGCCAAAAGGGTTCATATGGGTAGAAAACAATTATTATGATGATGATGTTATGTTTTAAATTCTGAATGTGGGCTTTTCCAGAATAAGGACTCGAAACGATATTGCCTACCAGTATCAAAGACATATCACTCCTACAATACACCTTATAGGGCTGTCTAATGTAACATTTCCTATACACTGATTTACACACATATAGTTGCCACTGTATGTGGGGTGTAAAGTGCTCTGACACCTTACACTGGTATGAGTGGTGCGATAAAACTAAATTAATCTGAGAGACAGTGGTTATGGAGACTGTTAAAGGGTGCAAGTGAGGGAATCCGTGGCAGAGGTGGTCATGGGGGGGGGGGGCGCCACCAGTGTTAAAGCCGGCCCTGCCTCTCTAGAGACTGAGGAAGGGTGCTGTGAACAGATAATGGATGAGCTGTGGAAGTATGTTAGAGACATGTGAGTTGCTGAGAGACTTTGGAGCTGTGTTGAGACCTATATGTACCCAGACCCTGTGAAGAATGTAAGTTCTTGAGAGAGTGTGGAAGGGATTTGTAGGCGGGTGAGTAACTGAAGATAGAAGACGGATGAAAGGGTAGGAATGGGTAGGAATGTGGGGTGAGAGGCGGGAGAGAAAGAGGCAGAAAGCAAGAGAAAGAGAATGAGAGAAAGAGAGAGAGAGAGAGAGAGAGAGAGAGAGAGAGCGAGAGAGAGAGAGAGAGAGAGAACGAGGGAGAGAGAGAGAGAGAGAGAGAGAGAGAACGAGGGAGAGAGAGAGAGAGAGAGAGAGAGAACGAGGGAGAGAGAGAGAGAGAGAGAGAGAGAGAGAGAGAGAGAACGAGGGAGAGAGAGAGAGAGAGAGAGAGAGAGAGAACGAGAGAGAGAGAGAGAGAGAGAGCGAGAGAGAGAGAGAGAGAGAGAACGAGGGAGAGAGAGAGAGAGAGAGAGAGAGAACGAGGGAGAGAGAGAGAGAGAGAGAGAGAGAGAGAGAACGAGGGAGAGAGAGAGAGAGAGAGAGAGAGAGAGAGAACGAGAGAGAGAGAGAACGAGGGAGAGAGAGAGAGAGAGAGAGAACGAGGGAGGGAGAGAGAGAACGAGGGAGAGAGACTTGAAGAGTGCTGGGTGGCACCGCCTGCCAGAGAAGGTGGCAGAGCCCCAGTGCCAGGGGGCATACACACAACACTCCTCCTCAGACCCACACCGTTTTTTCTAACTTTGCACCCCACAGAGAGCCTTTTCTCACAGGTGTTAGCCGCAGACGGGGGGGGTGAGAGAAAGACCCTCTCTTGAGCATGGCTCCGTCCAGCCTGGCATGAATGCGTGCCAGGGCGCTCAATCAACAGAGGTCGGTTCATAACATGGAAAATCCCAGCTAAATGCCAATTAATTATTTCAGGTACCTTGTGCGGGCATGTGCAGAGCGCAGACGCCTCTTCCAGGCAGACACATGTTTTAGGTGGGTCGAGAAGGGGGAAAGAGGGTGAAGGCCCCCCCTGGCACTCAGTGCCAGCTCCCAGTGGCTGCTGCAGCCAGTCAGGGTCGGATTGGGATCACAATTCGGCCCGGGCACTGACGAAAAAAGTGGCCCACATTCAAGAGGCGTGGCCCATATTTAAGGGGCGTGGCCTACATTCAAGGGGCGTGCCACATTCAAGGGGCATGCCCTTTCATTAAACACCATTTGCACAGACAAGGAATGAAAGTGGGAGGATACTGTTCTTGCACAGGACACAGGGCCAAGGTGACAATGGCCTACATGCTGAGCAACTAAAAAAAATAGCAAGGCCCCTTTTTGTCATAAAATTATTCCAGCCCTCCAGCACAGGAGCACCTGAAAAGCAGCAAAGCCCCTGCTATTACTAACCTACTTAGCCCTCCCCAGGCCTTCAGCACAGGAGCACCTGAAAAGCAGCAAAGCCCCTGCTATTACTAACCTACTTAGCCCTCCCCAGACCTTCAGCTCAGGAGCACATGAACAGAGGTAAGGCCCCTGCAATTAGTAAATTAATCAACCCTCCAGGCCTTGGGAAAATGTCCTGGCAGGGGAGCACAAAACACAGCTTTCTGGGTCATCCAGGTAGCCAGGTAGCCAGGTGGGAGGCTGAGGTGAAGCTGGTGCATGGGAAGTGCCTTCCCAGTGTGTTCTGGCAGTTTGAGTATTTACCATTTACTGTAGTATTACCCTTGTACCTGTGTATGGTACCCTTTTGTAACTTGCACACGTCACTTTTCTCTTGTAACACACTGTTTGCTACCTCTCATTTTTGTTTGCTTTAGATACTTGCACAAGTGCCACCATTGCCTACGTAACGTTTGTTCTTGTGCTGGAGTGTCTGCCATTAATTGCAGTATTATACCTCTACATGTATTTTGTACGCTTTTGCAACCTGCACACATATCACTTTATCCTCCTGTAATGTATCGTTTGCTCCTCTTGTATTTTGGTTGCTCACTATTGTCACTTTTGATTCATGTAACTTAACGTTTGCTTTTGTAATTTGTCCACTTATAATTTTCTCCTCATGTATTATTGCTGTTCCTAGTGTGAAGCGCTCTGACACCTTCGGTAGAGTCCGCGCTATATAAAATCGCATAAATAAATAAATAAAACAAAACAACTCCAAACATCACCAGGCCCCCACAGCAAGACCCATTCTTCCTCGCCCACTATGCCCTGAATGTGAAGGGCTGTGGGCGAGGTGTTAAGACTAACACCGCTTCTGGGCTGCATGGGCGCCAGGGGGCCGAGGTGCAATTGGCTCAAAGGCCTGAGAAACACCTGGCCCCCAGGGAGGCCGATTATTGCAAACTATCACCCCTCCCCAGCCCAGCCTCAGCGTGATTGCTTGGCAGGGTAGGGGTGAAGGAGAGCCCACAGCTGACAGTCGCTGTCTGGCCGCACAGCGAGGCTGCTTTCTTTTTCTGTGTCTCTGTCTCCGTGCACTCTGTGGGCCGGTTTTTTTTCTCCCCTTTCCTAGTCCACTCTCTGTGGACTGGGACAGGGGAGAAAAAAAAACGGCCCACAGAGGGCACTGAGGCACCGGCCCTTCGGCCCATTCCCGAATGCCCGCCTTGCCAATCCGCCCCTGCAGCCAGTACATCCAGTAACAGCGCCGCTATGGCGCACAGGAGCGTGCCAACTGCTGGAGCAGAGGCCGTAAGCCCCGAACTAGTGTCCTCCTCCTGTGCTCAGTGCTGAAAATGGGGAAAAAAACATAAATACATTTTCTCCATGGAGAGGTGCCAAAAGGGGTGGAATCATCAGGGGTTGATTAATAAGGTTCAGAGAAGGTAAGTCCTGCCTCTGCATTTATCTTTTTTACAATCTCTGCTCCGAATAGATTCCCAGCAGGGATGAATGTGGCAATGAAGCTGGCAGGGCGCGCAGCGGGTGTCCGGCTGTGGTGTTTGTCAGGGTCAAATCTGATAGCTAAAAGGTGGCCCGTATTTGAAAATAGGGGCAGTTTTGAACTTGTAAAGACATGTTGTGTTAATGTTTTGTCGGGTGTGGGAGACTGCATGTATTTGTACTTCCTGCGGGCAATGTATGTGGTAACATCAGGGAAAGCGGCAGTAAAACCAGCCCACCAGACCCTAAACAGGCCTACAAACAGACAAAACAAGCATTGGCAATGCCAATAGTTCTGGCTTAAAGTAATTAATGTATGGTAATGTGAGGTATTACAAGTAAAAAGCATGAAATTGATATGTATTTGAGCGGAAGCAAAGAACTGTAAAATAATATTGGTGTAGGTCAAAGGGTCAGGTGACAGATGCATTGTCAAGCCAGACCTAAAAATCCATGTAGATTAATGGTTGCCCTCCTCCCATCTGTGCTGCTGCCAGAGAAAAACAACATAAATGATCTTCTTATCTAAAACACTTTAATAGTATCCCAATGTCATGTGTGTGCTCCTGAAAGTTCAAGCTTAGGCAGCTGGACAAATAAACATATTGACAACAGCTGGTGGAGGGAGAGCACTTTTTTGGGGAAGCAGAAAACTTCTTCCCAATCAAAGCAAGTACTCCTGATTCCCAACCTGTGGGCGGGGCCAAAGTCCCTCTCTAGTGATGCTCAAATAACTGTATGGTGACAGCTGTGCTGTCAGGCCAGAAAATAAAAACCACACCTACACGCTGACCTGTCCGTTCATCCCTTCTGCCACACTGCCCTACAGGCAGGGCCGCTGGAAGTATGTGGGAGAGGAGGACCAAAGTATACAGAAGCAATGACCAAATTATGTGGCAAGAAGAGGCAAATTATGTAGCATATTGCTGAATATTTTGTGATAGTTTTACATCATTATTTTGTCATTTTTACACTTCTTAACACTGTCAGGGCATGGGTTTCTCCTCTTTAGTTGTGTGCAATGGTGGCTGCAGTGAGTATTGTATTGAGGACTGTGGTAGGTGTCAGTGACTGTGGTGAGCTTGGGTGTGTGGGTGTTGATAGAATAGTGATGGTTGTCAGAAGGAGAGGGGGAATATGCCTCCTTATTCCGCCGTCTTTTAGTACGCAGGGAATCACAATGCGGTTGTTATACCGACCACATTGTGATTCCGCATACCATTACTCCGCAAGTCGGAACAGTATAATTTCCTAGTCCAACTCCAGTTTGTGTGGACGCTAGGGAAGGTGTTGGATTTTAAATCCAACATCCCCCCCCCCCCTCCGCAAGTCGTTGTTCCGACTTGCGGAGTAATGGTTTGCGGAATCACAATGCGGTCGTTGTAACGACCACGTTGTGATTTCCTGCGTACTAAAAGTTTTATCATAAACGTTCTTTACCGGAGAGGGGTAAAGGGGTAGAGGTGCAATGGATTATTGGACCTCTTCTCCTCCCTGCACCCTGTGCCCAATGTTCAACTCATCCCTCTTGCTTTCCCAACGTGAAACATTTTGAAGAATGTGTCTTGTCTGTTCTTCATTAGACTCCGAGATTACTTGCACGTTTGGCAGAGGGGCTTCTGGAACATTCTTTCGTGAGTGTGTGATGATGAGCCATATGGCTGGCCTGCGATATATTATCAGCAGGCCGTATATGGACCACAGGTCTATAGCAGGGTCACTGAAATTAAGCGGCAATGGAGGAACAAATGATCCTATAGGAAAAGGCAAATTATGCGGCATAATGTGACAAATTTTGTGGCAGCATTACTTCACTATTTTGCCATTTGTACAATGTTAACACTGTCAGGACAGAAATTGCACTAAGATAGTATCAGATTAGCACCTAAATGCAGCCATTAGCAAAAGAAAGTTGACCTGTTACTGCACGATAAATGGCAAATTTCTGAGCAGCAACATATATTGCAGCGATTATCATAACTTTTGATGCATTTGAGCTTTTTATGAAAATCTGCACATTATACTGAAGATGATGGGTATTTTGGCAAGTGTGACATATCTATAATTATGCAGAGAACGTGTACAACACCACTGCCGTAGAATAGAAAAATTCCAATAGCCTTGTCTATAGGGACATCTGGGCTTAGCTAGAACTGGAGTACATGTCTGGGGCGGGTGGAAGAATTTCTTTATAGAGATTTGCTTAGCTTTCAAATGTAACTTTTGAGTTATTTTTCGTGGTTGGTCGTTATGGAGGGCAAAGCACTAGTTTCACTTTTTCGCAACCTACGAAAAACCTAGATCAAGGATGCCAAAACTTTACAGGCAAGGTTCGATGAAGAATTTTAGTAATATAACTTTCAAGGCGATAGCTGTATTTATTAATTTGCCTTTTATGTTCAGTATTTATTTCATGTTCACTTGGTCCTGCAGGGCAGAGAAGCAAGTTACAAAGAACCCAACTGAACAATACACATTTTATCCACTTCAAGAGGATCTACCTAAGACCCTATTGTTGAAATTCGCACCTGCGGTCAGCAGATGTCACACTTCCATATGCAGCTGACACTCATCACACTGAGTTATCTTGCTGGCTTGCAGGTAGCTGAGGAACAGAAACATCTTGATTGGAGGGGCTGCAAAGACGCCTCTATCTTTTGAGCTGGAGATGGAAATGTGGGTCAGTCCTTACCACGGCATGCTGGGCCCAAGAGGCTCTACATCATGAAGGCAAACACAAGGAGATGATGGACGGAGCGCTGAAACTTTTCAGACACTCACCTCCAGTCACAGAAGTGAGCTGAAGAACAATAATGGATTCAACCCAGATCTGTGACGGGGGGTGGGTGTTTGAAAAGTTTCAGCGCTCCGTCCGTCGTCTCCTTGTGTTTGCTTTGTTCACTCTAAGTTGGTTGGGTATACCCAGACGTGGGCCCCTTGCTCAATTTGCAATTATATTTAAGCTAGCCTGGCTGATGAGGGATGTTACCCCGAAACCAGTCCCAGGGTGATGTTTCTGGTCCGGGGAAGACCTGGCTTGGCAGTTAGGCGTCAGGTTTTCTTACTAGCTCTGGTCGGGGGGGTCCTCCAGAAAGAGGCTGCAGGCTTCGCTTGGAGATTTGAGGCGGGCCAGAGATCACCAGATCTCAGGTCAGGATTGCCGGGAAGACCTCCTCCTGGTGTTGGCCCACTCGAACTCGGGTCGTGACGTAGGGAGCAGAGTGGTGCAGACTCGCGGATTTGGCAGTAGCAAGAGTCTCTGGGTGAGCAAATCTGGTGCTCACGGGAAACAAAGTCTTTTCTGTGGAAGGCAGGGCAGGTCCTTGGGGTTCTTAAGGTTGCTGGCTGCAGGACACACCGGAATTCTGGAGCAGGTTTGAGGTGGGGACAGGCCGGTAGGGCTGGGGCCAAGTCAGTGGGCGTCCTCCTCTTCTTAGTTTCAGCACAGCTCTTCGGTCCTTCTTCTTCTTTTCTTCTTGGTCGGTTCTTGTCTGAGGAGGCAAGGTTTGGGATAGCCCCATAATACTAAATTTAGGGGTGTTACAGGTAGGTAAAGGTTGGGACCAATGGGTCCTTTCCTTGGGGTGGGTACACCCCCTATGATGCCACCCTCCAGTGGGAGGGGGCATATGCCTCACTCTGGTTGGCTGGGTCGCTCCATCTGCAAAATGGCGGGGACTGAGAGTTGTGCTTCACCTCGCCTCCCCCACCTGAGGGGTGGGGTTGGCAAAGGTGGGCGCACGTCCCTTCCTCACTTGGTTTACTCATTGATACTCCCGCCCAAAGTGGGGGTTAGAACCGGTGGGGGCCACTTGCTGAAAGCAGCAAATGGCCTGGGGAAGCTCACAAAGGCAGCAAGCCTTTGAAGCTTCCCCTTCGTGGACCCTGCTCATCCTGGGGAGAAGGCTTGGCACCTCGTCCCAGGATGTGCATTGTTTCAGACCCCGAGAGCAGCAGGCTCTTGACCCAGGGGTCTAGAAACATGTCTGGTGGTGGCAGCTGGTGAGTAGCCATTCAGCCTGGACACTAATGTTATGTTGTTTTTCAGGGAGCATCTCTAAGATGCCCTCTGTGTGCATTTTTCATTAAATCCCACACTGGCATCAGTGTGAGTTTAATGTGCTGATAAGTTTGATACCAAACTTCTCAGTTTTCATTAAAGCCGTTATGGTACTGTGGAGTTCGTAATTCAAAACTCCCAGCACCATATACTCTTAATGGCTTTACTGCACTTACAATGTCTAAGAATTGACTTATACACTGTATGGGTACAGGGCTCATGCACCTGAACCCTCACCACTGGTACAGTGCACCCAGCTTGAGGGGTGGCTGATCTATGCCAGGGCAGTGGGTTCTAAGCATGGTACACAGAGATGTGTGCCATGTCGACTCTTCACGTTGTTCTTCAAAACAACACGCCACCTGCAAAGGCAGTGTGTGTGTGTGTGTGTGTGTGTAAAGGTACAGGGCCTCTAAGGGTGGCACAATAATATTGTTGTAGCCCTTAAAGGCCTCCCCTGGCCACAGTGCCCTTGATACCTGTGGTACCATTTATAAGGGACCGACCTGTGGACAAAAGAGTGCTAATTGGGTTTTATTTTCAATGCAGTTTAGGGAAAGAACATAGGGCCTGGGTACATGTTTGGCAGGAACCCAGGGCCCATGACTAGTTTAGCAAAAAGTGGGGGCAACCATGCAAAAAGAGGGCACTTTCTTACAGGGTGTTAACATGAAACAGGTCCCAGGATGCTTGTTTCCGGTCCAGGGAAGACCTGGCTTGGCAGTTCGGGCTGGACTGTTCCTATAAGGCACAGGGTCAAGACTGACTTGCATATAGCTGGGTCTGAACTGGGGTGGCGAATTGAGCTAAAGAATGATGATGAATTCAACCCAGATCTGTGACTGCGTGTGAGTGTCTGAAAAGTTTCAGCGCTCCGTCCGTCATCTCCTTGTGTTTGCGTTGGTCACCCTAAGTTGGCAGGGTATGGCCAGACATGGGTCCCTTGCTCACTTTTCCACTGGATTCAAGCAAGCCTGGCTGATGAGGGATGTTACCCCAAAACCGATCCCAGGATGCTTGGTTCTGGTCTGGGGAAGACCTGGCTTGGCAGTTCGGGCTGGACTGTTCCCATGAGGCACAGGGTCAAGACTGATTTCCATATGGCTGGGTCTAAACTGGGATGGCAAAGTGAGCTAAAGAACGATGATGGATTCAATCCAGATCTGGGACTGGGAGTGAGTGTCTGAAAAGTTTCAGCGCTCCGCTCATGAGCTCCTTGTGTTATCTCTACATGTTTACCATGTTCTTGCTTTGCATGTATTTTTCATTAAGGGGTTACAGATGAATGAAGGAGGAAGAAGTGACCATGCTTACATTAACAACCTCCTGGGCTGCACACAACATGCCTTATGCGGCCCCTACCCTACAATTGTTCCTATAGCTCTAAAAATAAAAATAAACAATTCAACAGCCCAGGACTTCCCTATGATGCATTCTGCTACCTGTCCACTAAAGTACTTTTATCGCAGGCATGAAGCGCTATATCAATGCAACCACAATATAGTGCATTCATTCAAGTCTCAATCTTGCAGACACTTTTGCAGTTGTAGATGGGCTTCCGGTGAGCCGGTAGCATGTCTTTCTGGTGGTCGATCTCAGCTGACAAGAGGCATCTAAGGTGTGTCACATGGATGCTGCCCTAGTGGTTCTCTTCAGCTCCATCGAGAGCTATCAAAACAGTCACTTACAATTAATCACTGTGGCTGAAAAGACACTTATAACAGAGATATTGGCTGGAAACCTCCGTAAGTTACATTTTATTATCAATTTTTAAAAGACTGTCTCAATCGTGGCAAGATTCATGGATCCTGAGGGCTTGGGTCGATCAAACTCATTGGCGAGCCTCTTCGTTTGTGAGCATGATCAACGAAATGTCAATAGATTGAAGGATTAACTGAACTATTGACTTATTTCCGGCTTTCCCGCCATTGCACTGTGATGAAGACTGACGTTGACCAACCTAACTGTTCAATAAAACCAAATAAGGCCTTCCTGGATGAGGGATTTTTCACAAATGGTGCCTCCTATGGCGTGGAGTAGGTGGTGGAATCTTCTTCATTGAAGGGAAGTTTCTACAGTCCACTAATGTGACCTTTTTCAATCGACAGCAGTCGCCGATGTCTGGTAGACATGGATAAGAGATTAACAGGTCTGAAGGCAAAGTATATGTTTTTCCAATGTACTCACCTACTCTTTTATTTGCCAACATCCTGGATTTTGAACAGGTATTTCTTTAAGTCTTTAGAAGCTCTTCCAATCTGATGAATATGTAATTTGTCTGCTAACTCCATTGCTGTGCGAAACTTAAAAGGTTTTCCTCTGATAGGCTTTCACACACAATTTAAGGTGGAGAAGCGCAATACAAAACCGAATAAAATAAAAAATGGTAACCATCTTCCTAGACCAAAGACACAGATTGGACCATTTTGACCCATTTCCATCGCCTAAAAAATATATGAAGCACTATTCATACCAGGTTGTTCTCTCATATGGGGTGTTTCCTTTGCCCATAGGTCCCTAGAAACAAGCGCACTCTTGCCCATTAGAAGGCAGCGCCACTCATGACAAGCTTCCATGGCCCAGGGACAAAGGTATAACTTTGCCCTTGAAAGGCAGTCTCAAGGTTGTGTGCCAAAATATCAAGGTCATGAATATTAACCTGCTCTTATTGTCAGGCTCAGCAGAAGCACACCTGGCAATAAGTCCTTGAGTTTAAAGAGAGCAGACTCCCCAGGTCTCTATGGCCTTGTTCTGCCTTAAGGCACCTCTTTGCAGCAAGTCCCCCAGGATCAGTAAGGAGGCGCCAAGGGCAGCACCTGTGTGCCTGGGGCCATGAGGTAAACAGACAGGATGAGCGCAGTGGCTTGCCGGAATTCCCTACATCCTCACCGCAGGAGAAGCACTGCGTGTCGCATCCGCCGGAGCCAGCGTTTGAAGCCGGTGTCGGGCGCGACCAAGGCACTACACTTATATCCACTGCACAATATATTTTCTAACATATTGTCAAAGTAGTGTTCATTGGAAAGTGTGGATTTACTACTGCAGCCCAATGCCTGGTTACCTTGACAGGTTGTTGTTAAGTGCAGGTGTGTTTATGAACACCATACTATTTTGGTACAACTCCCTCATTTATGAAACACCCCCAGGGCCCATCAACACAATGAGAACTTGACTTCCTGATGCCTTCACCCATAAACATAGATAGACCCTTACTCATTGAAAGGTCTGTCCATAGTAACTGGAGGGCGGCCTCACTCATGGCAAGCATCCATGACACGGAAACACAGAGAGAACTATGGGCTAGATGTAGGTAATTGTAAATTACCGATTCGGAAATACCAAATTTTACTGATTTGGTTTTTTCGAATCGGTAATTGCAATGTAGATAAAAAATCGGTAAAAATTACCGAATCGTTAGGACCGGCCTGGAGGCCCACAGGAATGAATGTCAATTACCGAATCAGTAAATATAAAATAGGGAAAGAGTCAAGGTTGGCAGATTGTCACTTTGACACCCTGTTGCACCCCTGAATAGTGCTGGTGTACACATGTGGCACAGGTGTAAATGCACAGATTTGCATTCACAGAGGAATTCCTTATTTACCACCAATAGTTGGTGGTAAATAACTAATCCTTAAAGCACAAAAGCACTCTTTAAAGTGCTTCCTACATCTCATTTACCGATTCCGTAAATACCGAATCAGTAAATACTGATTTGTTATTTACTGAATTGGTAAATATACTACCTACATAGGAAAAGCCTAATACCGGTCGGAAACGTTACGGACCGGTAATAGCCTACCTACATTTGGCCCATAGTCCTTTAGTTTCACAGTTGACCAGGGTCCGTGACCCATCAACTCAGATGGAAGTTTATTCATAGGCAGGTTCTGGTGTTGTTTATCCCCAGTGCCCCAGGGGCACAAATGGAGCTTCACTCAGCTCAGGGAAGCCTCACAGCTGACAGTACTCCATGACCTGTAGACACAGGTCTAACCTTATGCTTGTAGGACAGGCATATGCTGACCTCTCAGATGGCCCATGGACAATGCTGGAAATCTACTGATTACAACGAAGACTCTCAGAAGACCAGCTCCATGGCCACAGTGACCAATGAAACTCCGCTCACTCGAGGGACGCTTGACTCGAATCAAGTTTCAATGCTCAACAGACTGCTCGGCCTGACTCAGGATGAGCGCCCGTGCCCCGCTCACTGGAGGGCCGCCTGGCTCATGACGAGTCACCACTCCTGACTCATTTCTGAGCAACCAGACTCATTATAAATTGAGGTAGCGGTAGGACCTTGCCCATTGGACAACTTCCCCACAATGACAGACCCCTCTAGAGCATAGACACAAATAGACTCCTAATGAGTTATTAACACAGTAAGAAACATGGATGAAGTCACACGTGTTGTTGGGCAGTATGCCTCTTCCCAGGCTTCACTGTCGCATCGACTGACGATAAGCGTCTTGCATGTGAAGCCTCAACGACTCCAAAGGCTTTCGTTGAGTGTCAAGTCATCAACAGTCTCACAGTCTTGCGTACGTCTATGGTTTTTGGAATGAACATATTGATTCTTGACACACGAAACATGTAGTCTACACAATTCTGTTTTTCCTGGAAACCCAAAGATCTTTCTTAGTCTCCAGCTTTCTCTACCAGTGGTGGCTGCCGCAAAACTAAAGTGGGGGTCGGGAGATTAGGGCAATAATCGATTTTTTAAAAAACATACCTGTCCTGATGCTTCTGGCCGTCTCTGTGCTTCTTTCCTCCCGGCAGTCACTGGGGCACAAATCACAGGCTCCCCACCCAATCCAGATGCTGCTCTCATGCTATATCAAGCATGAGAGCAGCGTGGGGATTGGCCGGGGCAAGCTGGTCTGACACTCGCTCAGGCCCAGGGAGCCTGCAGCTTTTGTCTAACCCGGTTGTCAACAAAGCTGGGGTGGAGAAATCTAAGTGTGTCTGTTTGGCTGGCAACAGCCTCAATGCACTCCCAGTTTTTAAAAACTTTGAGGTTATTGGAAGAGAAAACGCCAAGCTCACTCCATCACCCCAGCTCCTGTCTTGCACCGCGCCCCAGTGTTTCCTGCTGCAAAACCATGAATTTGTACTTATGTCCTTTGAAACGTACCTATCATTCCCAAAGTAGTCCTCAAGTTTGCTCACACCTCTCCTCCTTATTTTCACGCGCAAAGGGGTATCAACACTACTGCAGAAATTGAGTCAACTCAAGGACTTCCTAATGTCCATTGCTGGTGCATATCCATTTCTCGGTGGACGTACACCACCACCAAAGTCTGTGAATTCTGGGAAATGAAGGAGTGTATATGTAGGTGGAATGTATCCTATGGCCATCCGTAGCTGTTCTGCAAACGCAGAACTGTTCCCAGGCTGTGACGATGATGCCGCTTGACGGCGTTGGCAGTGTACTTCCAAACTCGAGCACGTCAACGGCACTCATTATAAGCAAATTCAGTTTTAAAGTTATCAGAAAATTCCTGTTAAAAAATAAACTTTACGTGACTGCCTAAGGCCGAGAACAGTGGAAAATTACATTTTGACTACAAGATGAATTTGAATTAATCATTTCAACGAGTCTTTCCGTGATGTTGGCTTCAAGCGGTATTCTGCTCTCTTTGTTGAATTTCCAGAGTTAGTTTGTGGTTACTCTGGGCCGCGAAGACATCATTCAGAGTCGAGCTTTTCCACTACATCTCCTTATTCTGGCCCAGGGAAGTCATAAGTTAATATCCACTTTCTTCTAGGGCTTGCTTCCGTGGTTGGGCCTGGGCCAGCCCTTCTAGGGGAGTTATGGGTAACGCGGCCATGTGTCCCCACGCTCAAGGACTCGCTGTTCTTTTGGACCGCTCTCCTGTGTCCAGTGGGGTTCGGTGGGCATGCATTCCACACATGGGAGCAGGCAGTGCCTGACAGTGGCGGCTCCTTCACTAAGGCGGAGGAGCGTTGCCCCACTGCTGCTGTGCAGCAGTAAAAGAAAGGAAAAATAAAAATACAATAACATGATGCTGTTCCCATTGTATTTTTCCCTGTACGGCAGCATGGGGCGGGCGGGGCTGCTCTGTTTTTTTTTTATAATCATACCTCCTTACCCCTTTGCCTCACCACCCCAGATCCATGCTGGCCGCCACTGGTGCCTGATCTATTTTGTCATACAAGAACCACACTCAGCTGCTGTTTGGCACCCAGGCATAGGCTCGTATATACATTTCAAATCCTCTTGTTAGGGTGATATCCGTCCCGTTCTTTTCCCCCACGTCACAACTGTCCTCTTTAGCTCATGGAGCTGATAAAAAAGAGCTGTTCTGTAATCTGATTACTTTCTCTGTCTACAAATTTCCCTGCCAGAGCAGAAAATGAATCTAAGGTAGGCACTGTCAAGCCCCTGGATAAAAGTGAAAACAAGCATTGGCAAAGTCACCATTCCTGGCACGCATTTTGAGTGCAGGCTACACATTTTTTTTTCTAAGATCTGCTGCGGTGTTAAAATGAAAGAAAAGCTGTTAATTTCCGTTATTGCTTGAGGTGTAAAGATTAGCATGTGTGATACACTCGGATTTTGTGAATGGCCAAAAGGAGTAAAGTTGCTCAAAAGTGTAAGAGTAAACTACACATGTAAATTACTCACAAGTTTAAGTTACCTTTGTGAATAGCCCCGGTTATCTACACTCATTCCAGATGTGACTATCTCATTTGGCTAAGGCATGTCCACGTTTTCTGACTGCCACAGTGAGCAGCCTTTACAACGCGGGTATTACCACGCGCTGCCATTACGACGCTGCTTTTACAACGCAAGTCTTTACAACGACTTGTGCTGGAGGCCGCTGTTGGATAGGGAATAGTTTAATTTTCTATTCCAACACCTTCCCTACTGTAACGTGTGCTGGAGTTGGAATAGAAAATTAAACTACTCCACTATCCAGCGCTTAAAGCGCAAGTCGTTGTAACGACTTGCGTTGTAAAAACAGCGTTGTAATGGCACGCGTGGTAATAGTCCGCGTTGTAGTGACATACAACCGACTGCCACTACCTTCTATTCTTGCTGTCTTATTTCCTCTCCTTCTGCACCCTCCTTCGCTGTACTCCCTTAGAGCATTGAAGCAGGCGTACTGCGGAGTAAGCACTATGCAAGCGCCCACCATGATATGGCAGATGATTTGCATATGGAACCCTTGTGCCTGTGTCCCCTTCGGCTGCGCGTGGAGCTGCATTATCCACCGCACGTGCTCTCGCTGCTTTAGAAATATATCACCGAAATGATGACGTGTATATAGATCACCTCTGACCCCACCCTCTTAAGAAGCCGGACGGTTTCCAAGAATGCTGCGGCGGCGAACAAAGCCGGCTTCCATATTTGGCGCTGTAATTCAAAGGAAGTTTGACAGACTCTTATCGGAGGCGCACACATGGGCAGGCAGCCATGCAGACTGCACAGGCGTGATGCACGAGCGCACAGGGGCACAGGCAAGAAGAGAGGAAGCACAAACGCACGGACAGGCTCACAGACCCACCCAGAGGGATTAGAGGGGGGCCAGACTCAGGCTCAGCTCGAGGTCCTCTTGACCCCCCGAAGCTAAAAGCAGCCAAGCTTTAATGTGGTTCCTGCCTGCCAATCATGTGCTACAACCATGAGCCAAGAATTAAAAACAAAGCATGAACGTTTGGTGCTAAAAGGGACAGAAGGAGCCATCTAGTAGATGCATTGCACACTGTGAAACCAAAAAGACCTGGGACCAATCCCGGCTTCCCTGCTAGACCAAACTGTGTGATCCTAGGCAAATATTTTATTTTATGGAGCTTCCTTTTTCTTTGCTATTACATGTGAGAGTGCCCTCGTTCAGGTGTGTGCTGGAAAAATAACCTGATGCTTTAAGGTGAAACACTTCTGCATGATAAAGAAAGACATTTTTAAGTTTAAAGAGACTATGATATTTTCACTGATTTTTGTTGCATGATTTAGATGCCAACTATTTTCAGGGTTTGGCTCATGCACGGGCTCCAAGCTCTTGTTTCGGCTCTGACTCGGCTCTGTTAATGTGTTGAGCTACACATGCAAGCATAGACCACGATGAACACAAGTACACACATAGATGCATAGACACACAAGCAAGCATACAAACACACACCCTCTGTCTCTCCAGGAAGCACTAAATAAACTCAAGAATATAATCCATGATGTTTAAAGTCACATAGAAACATGCATTAGCACATGTGATGGGAAGTGGTGCATATGACACGTGGCCCTTTAATGCTTTTACTTGGTTGGCAGGTGTCTACCCATGGCTGGTCATCTGTGGGCTGTCCGTGGACGGATCATGCATGTACCTCAAGAGTGGTGTTGTGCAGGGAGTTGGGTTTTGTCTGTTGTTAATGAATGAATGAATGGCTAATTGTGACCTGCTGACCAAACCCGTGTGAGGGTGAGGAGATTTTGGGGTTGCCTGTGAGGGGTGTCTTGCAGCGGGACAGTGGACTGTTTGAGCGGCTGACCCGGGGCAGCTGTGTCAGTCCGCCTGCTTGGGGTCTTGGTGGTCCGGGTGCTGTCCTCTACTTCCTTGTTAGAGGAATGTTTGTGTTTCAGGGTTTGATTGATGGTGCTTCTGAGAGTGTATACATTCATTCTGACAGGCTGCTGGGTTGGTGGTCTGTGGTATCCTAAAGGAATCACAGAAACCCCTGTGGACAAGCAAACAAGGAAGACATACACATGACACATATAAACACGTCTGACTAGATCATATTTCAAAGTTAACTCTGTTGCTCATGCTAACCCGCTAATATTCGTTAATGATCTGTGAGTGGTGCTTTATTTGTGCCGGTGCTTCGGGTGCGGGCACTCCTTTATGGGGACTTATATTTCATCCTCAGACTTTGACCCAAAATAAGAGAGAGAAAGGCAGAAAAGGGAGAAAGGAGGAGATAAAAGAATGACAATTTTTGAAAGATGAATATATGAAAATTGGTGAAAGGAGTGATGTAATAGCCCCCTGAAGAGAGAGATAAAGAGGCAGGAAGTGTATGGTGGAGGGGAAAGATGTATGAGGTGGAGTCAAGACTATGGAACCTTGTTTTCTATGGGACAAAGAGACAGAAAGGGTAGGTGGTGGAAGAAAGAGATGTGAGGTGGAATCAAGACCAGGCAGCCTCGGTATTCATGAGATAAAGAGACAGGAAGTGTAGGGGGTGGAAGAAAGAGGCATGAGGTGGAATCAAGACCAGGCGGCCTCGGTATTCATGAGATTAAGAGACAAGAAGTGTAGGGTGGTGGAAGACAGAGGAATGGGGTAGAGTTAGGACTAGGCAGCAACTCTGGAATTCTGTTGTGAGCTCTTAAAAAGGATTGGCTATCCACCCACCCACCCATCCATCCATCCATCCATCCATCCATCCATCCATCCATCCCTGTCCGTCTTTTAAGAACACCCCTCCCTTGTTTCCAGCTAATAGCAATCTATTAAAAACTTCCCGGGAGCTCCTGGTATGATGTTCATTACTACAAACACAAAAATAAATGTATAATTAGATTCAGACTCCTTTGGGGCTGTGCCCTGCCTTTATGTCTCACACAGATCAATGTATCCCCGCTATGCGCTCTCTTTAAAATTTGCGGCGAAGAAGTCTGTCTGCACAAAAAAATGTATTTTAAGATCCCAAGGGGGGCAGCGTTTGACTTCACTAAGAGGGCTTCCTGCTTAATTTGTATTACAGGCGGGATGGAGGACCCTTTCCTGTAAATAGAGTGTGAGTGGGGCACAGATCCATAGATATGAAGGCTTTGTAAGTGGATGACCGGGAAAGGGTGGCAGGGCTGGGGAAGTGTCAGGCATGTGTCAGCCA
Organism: Lissotriton vulgaris; assembly: GCF_964263255.1. NCBI lineage: Eukaryota > Metazoa > Chordata > Amphibia > Caudata > Salamandridae > Lissotriton > Lissotriton vulgaris. The sequence goes on from NC_141700.1 coordinate 62,764,541, forward strand.
TGTTCAGTTCAATTCAAGTACTTTATTCGGTTTTAGAAACAAATCATAAAAGCATACATATAAAACCAATAAAAAATGTCGATCATAGACACCAGTAATCATAGAATATATACAATTTAGTTCATCTTGAAATACAATCCCGAATAAAGTGCTTTAGTACATACACATTAAAACATCTCATAAAGCGGTTCACTTAAACTGTATTAAAACAGGGAAAGGTCAAATAATTAATCCTAATTTCCCAACTAATTTCCTGTGTTTAATGACACATGCAATAAATCTATATTCGGTTATACAAACTTGCTCAGTCTGGAGCAATTGTAGGTCCCAAAAAGCCTCTTTGCACTTTAAAATGTTTTACATCATCATAAGGGGCTTTAGGGTCTGAATTATATGTTCTTTATAAAGCTTTCTGAAAATAAACATGTGCATTTGAGATTGGGGCGTAACTGAATCTTATGGAGCCAAATCTTTCTTAGTAAAAACATTGGAAGGGTAAGCCGCCAAAAAGTGCGCCAGACCAAGTCTAAACGTCAACAGAAAACATCTCTGGTGACGCGGCACCGCCAGCAGACATGGCTCGTTGCTACATAACATATGTATTTGTAAAGCGCACGTTCACCCAGAGGTCTCTTGGCACTGAATAACAGATGTTTATTGTTACCCAACTCCATGGTACTCATTTTATCGACCTCAGATGGATGAAAGGCTGAGTGGACCCACTGGGATTTGAACCTGTGACCATGAGGTCAAACACAGGCCCTTGCACTGGATGCATTAGTCCACTGAACCACCAGACCCGGCTAGGTAGTGCACAAAGAAAAAGGCATCCTCACCATTCCTTTCTTCTGCTCACAGCCCCACCTCCTTTTGGCCATCAGATGCAGTAGCTCCATCCTTAACAGTAATCCGGTCCAGCGGTCGATGGACATCGGATCAGTAAACAACTCTGTCCTACCTATTGACCGTAGCTCGTTCTTCACATAGGTCCGCCACTTGCTCTTATGGGTCCCTGCTAAATGTAAACAATCCTTGATAGCGGATTGTGTCAGTGCTACCTCGGATCAGGACCAAACTGAGAGTAGCCAAAGTAACGCCGGCGCCATCCGTACTCTGTCCCCCAAATACTGCAATCCTAGTTCTTCGAGTATTATTGACGAGAGATTGCTGCTGGGGAGGGACAAAAACCGACGCAAATTTTCTTTTCTCGCTAATCTGTAACGGTGAAAGTCTGTTATCCTCCATTCACCAAATGTCAAAGGAACTTATTGAGCACACAAATCACCAAAAAGGTCTCATGCCGCTTGAGGAGACTCCGTATAAACTGGCGATCAGATGTAACAGCGATATTGATGGTCGAATAACCAGGGGGCATATTATCAAGGACAGGCGATACATTATCGCCGCTTTTATCGGCAGGAAACTGCCGATAAAGCGTCGATAATGGCCTTGATAATATGCTCTATGAATTCCAATCGAAGCCCATGTTCGATGTGTTCACTTCGATTGGAATTCATAGAAAATGAAAAGAGCACCATCATTTTCCACACAAGCCTCTGAGGAAGAAGTTATTTCGAAACGCGTCAGGCAGTGGGACTCTGACTGTGAAAGGTGGGCAGCCAGACGCTTCTGTACCAGTGATTAAAGGCTTATGCTTGAAGCCTTGTGTGTGTTCGTGTGCCTTTCAATAACTGGAACAAGCAAGGAGCGTGATATATATATATATATATATATATATATATATATATATATATATATATATATGCATATATAATATATATAGATATATATATTATATATATATATAGAGAGAGAGAGATAGATAGATAGATAGATAGCTAGATAGATAGATAGATAGATAGATAGATAGATATATAGATAGACAGACAGACAGACAGACAGACAGACAGACAGACAGACAGACAGACAGACAGATAGATAGATAGATAGATAGATAGATAGATAGATAGATAGATAGATAGATAGATAGATAGATAGACAGACAGACAGACAGACAGACAGACAGACAGACAGACAGACAGACAGACAGACAGAAAGACAGACAGACAGACAGACAGACAGACAGACAGATAGATAGATAGATAGATAGATAGATAGATAGATAGATAGATAGATAGATAGATAGATAGATAGATAGATAGATAGCCTTTTGTCCCAGGAGCAACTTAGCATAGTTGCCTTTATTCATATATTGTGCAAAATTTGTTATGTTAAGTGCACTGATATAGCACATTCTGGTCAGTTGTAATGTCCCAAAGCTCCTTCCAGATCTGCACACTATATTTTGTATTGCACTGTATTACATCGCCACATTTGCTTAGTGCTTCCTTCCCCATATGTGGCCCTGAAGCGCTTTGATTTGCTTCAGTATCAGGGTGATTGCAATGGTGTTGGGGGTAGTAATGCCTTATGCAGAAGGAGTTGGTTGGGGTTTGCGAGGTTCTGGGATATACTCCAAACACGTGCTGTGAGCATCGCATGGCTTACATTATTTGCGGCATCATTACGTGTGCACCGGTGTCCTGTGCGATAAGGATCTCACATGATGAAATCCGACACCGAGGCATTCATATGTTGTCATGTGCAATAATTTTCGCCTATTGCGAGTTTTATCTGCAAAATGGGGCATAACCTGCTGACTTTGGTGCTTTCCACACCAAAATCTGCATTTTATCGGTATTTTCTGGGTACGTTTCTCCCGGTAAATTTTGGTAGGTTTGACCGTAACAGAAGCTACTGCACATATCAGGATTATACAGGGTATAAGGAGTGTGTGAAGGCAAGCACAGGTGTGCATATTTTTGTAATGTTTACATGGATCATGTCCAGATCTTGTGGTTAAAGTGTTGGAAAGAGCCATGTCCTCAATCCTTCATTGCACTGTTGGCACAGATATTTAGATGCAAGGCTTGGTGCACTGGACGGAGAAGGAAGTCCGTCTTTTGTGTCTTGAGGCACCGACAGTAACAGATCCAGACTCCAGTGCAGGGGTCTAGCCTGAGACTAGCGATTGAGCTTTCGTGGAAGGAATCATGGTCGGTGAGCAAAGCCCATTGCTTTAAAAGGGAATGGTCTACCACCGGGTCCCGGGTTGGGGAGATGAGAGCCGGCCATGACTTGGGTCCTTATTGGAAGGTCAGTAGATGTCTGGCGGCTACGTGTTGTATTCCCTATAGTTTCCAAAGTGGTACTAGGCGCGCTCCAAGTCTCATGCGCCCTCTCCCGGTCTCGCCCATTCCATTGCCTCCTCCATCACCCATGTGCTCTCATACGGTCACACTCCTCATGGCCAGTGTATTGTCTCACCCTTATCCCTGCTGAGATCAGTGTAACCTCAAAGGCTTAATCTTTCCCTGGTTTGTTATCTCTTACACATTTCCTCTTCCTTTGTGACCTCACAATCACTTAGCAAGTCTGTGTTGTCTTCTACCACCCATTCAATCTATTTTCATCCCACCCACTTATCATCTGTGCACTATTTGTTCTCTTACACTCTCCTGTTGATGGTTTGTGTCATCTCACTCGATTATCCAGCCTACCATCTGTGTCCCTTTCACCCCTCTGTCCACTGTTTCATTTCACACTGTCTGTGATGTTATGTTATGTTATGAGAATTTGTAAAGCGCACAGCTGCCCCAGCAAAGGGGCGTCCCGGCGCTAATCCTGAGTAAAACACAACAGAGAACAGAAAGTACACAGTACTTTTAAGGGAATAGATGAGTTTTAATGGCTTTCCTGAAATGATACAGCTCATTTATTTCTCGAATATTTCTCGATCAGTGCAATTTCAGTTTTCCTCTCTGTGACCAGTGCAATCACAGAGAGTTTTTCGCTCTGCGGATTTTGTCATCTCACACAGTTACACTCTCTACCTCAGAGTGTCCTTCACTTGCCCTTTTCTCTCAAACAGTAATCTTTCTTATGTATTTTGTCACCAACTTGTATATCTTCTCAAAGGCTTATGTCATCCTTTCCTCTGTTTCTTCCTTAGACAAACATCTTCTTTATGGCTTATGGTATTTCACAAACGTATCCTCTTTGTAGCCTGTGCCATCTCACCCTGTTTTCCCCCTACAGCTTGTGTTCTTTCCCACTCTTACCCTCTATACAGCTTGCACCATCGCAGACATAACTCCTCTACATACCACATGTTATTTTACCCAACTGTATTGACTGTGGATTAACCCGCTCACAGTTATCTCTCTTTGATTTATGCCATTTCACTCATTTACCAACTCTGTGACGTGTTATTTAACCCTGTTAATCTCTGTATGGTTTGGCTGTCCACCGTAAGTGTGTACATGATGTAGACTTTAGTCGTGTCATGTGGTGCAACATGTTACACACAAATCTTAGACTTTTAGACCATTTGGAACCTTTAGCCATGCACACCACAGAGCATCTGCAATCTCCCCAGGCGACCACATGTAAACAAGTGTTGCGCAAGTGCCAACCCTTCTGCTACTGCACCACAATGCTCCAATCGACTTACGTCAACCCTTCTACCACACCACCATGCCACCACAGTGCTCCCGTGAACTCACACCAACCCCTCTACCACAACACAGTACTCCAAAACCCTCCATTTCAGGCAAACCTGAATACTGAGCTACAGACACAGAACACTCTCTTTCAGAGTTGGGCAATGGTGCAATTCGTTCCAATTGAAATATTTACCCTGCACGCAAAATTTGTGATTGCTCATCATTTTTGACAATTAGACGAGCCGAGGGTATAGTAAGGAACGTGTCCTTCCTTCAGACCCACACTGCCTGATTTTGATTGGCCCCTATCCCAAGGATCCATTAGACCTCGGCTCGAGGAAGATCCTTCTCCTACCTCTCTGCGAAGACCTGGAACTTCTCTACCTCTACATCTCAGGCAATCACCGTCACTGCCTCAGTCCAGGTAGGACCTCAAGAACTGGCTGCAGAACCACCCCCCCTCCCCTCCCCCAGCGCCTTAAGACCATAACGGGTGATGAGCTGTGCTATACAAGAACACTGATTGGCTACAGTGCTGGAAGTTAGGTCAGCATGAGTCCTGTTGAAGGGATGCGGAAGACCAAGGTCATTTCTTTTCATTTCCTACACTTCGTATTGTATCATTTCTAATAATGTCAAAATTCTTTAAGTAAGAACTAGTTAAAAAAGAAGGTTTAAATTACGAACACACATTTTAGTGGGCCCACGCGACTGCAGGCGTCCACCACCAGTGCGAGGCCCTTGTAAATCAGGCTCTATGCGTTGAGTGAGGCCCATTGGACTCATGAAGCCTTTGTCTCTGGTTCACCAACTCTCGCACTGTTTTTTATGCTGAATGTCCCCCTTGTTTGGCGGACAAGCTCTACTAACATTTCTGCTCCATGGTTTCAAAGCTCTTGCAGTCTCTTCCTCTCCAGGGCAATCAGCATCTGGTGGAAACTGCCCCTGCTTGGGGTAAGAAGACCCTTACACGGTCTCCTCTGGAGGTTTTCAAAGCAGCTGTGGTCCCTTCCTCCCTGTAGCCATTGACATCTCACAAGAATGCCCCCTCTTGCAGCCTCTTCCTCTCTATGGTCAAAGGCACCGCACATGATTCTTTTTTATCCATCTATAAACCCTTCCGCCATCCTCTGTCTATGGTTTGATAGCTCCTACAGTCTCCAAACTCAATGGCATCTTATCTGATACTTTCTTCTCCTGGCACCTCCTGAGTGTGGCGTTAAATCTCTTCAAATCTCTTCCTCACTAGAGTCAATGACATCTCACGTCGTCCTTTCTTGTTGGGTCTATAACCCCTCGTACAATATCCACCATATGGAATCCCTCCCAGGCGTGTGAGTTCGCCCCTTCCATCTTGGCCATACATTGCACCATTCCCCTTTCAAATCATTCAGGAGACAATAGTTTATGGTGCATAAATGCTGCAGTTTATTTTCGAAACATGGATCATACATTCTGCAACTTACTGCCTGGTCATTCGAGACCCATGTTTGTTTATTACCTACCACTGTTATCAATCAAAACATTGTCTCAATGTTTTACCTCTAATTCTGGCTAACAGCACTGACCTTGTGCAATGGCCCATTTTGCAGGTGTCTCGGGTTCTGCAGGTTCTAGGCTTCCCTTGCTACAGACCTTGTGGGCGGCCCTCAGACCTGGCCTGTGCTGCAAGTGCCATTCAGCTTCCCTGGACCTTTGCTGGCCATTCGCCTGCTCCCTGTGGCATCCCAAGGATGCTGTCTGAGCAGCTCATCTATTCTGGCTGTCGTTGTGTGCTGTCGCCTGCTCCCCCATGTCACGTGCGGCATCCCAAGGACGCTGTCTGAGCAGCTCATCTATTCTGGCTGTCGTTGTGTGCTGTCGCCTGCTCCCCTGCGTCACGTGCGGCATCCCAAGGACGCTGCCTGAGCAGCTCATCTATTTTGGCTGTCGTTGTGTGCTGTCACCTGCTCCCCTGTGTCACGTGCGGCATCCCAAGGACGCTGTCTGAGCAGCTCATCTATTCTGGCTGTCGTTGTGTGCTGTCGCCTGCTCCCCCATGTCACGTGCGGCATCCCAAGGACGCTGTCTGAGCAGCTCATCTATTCTGGCTGTCGTTGTGTGCTGTCGCCTGCTCCCCTGCGTCACGTGCGGCATCCCAAGGACGCTGCCTGAGCAGCTCATCTATTTTGGCTGTCGTTGTGTGCTGTCACCTGCTCCCCTGTGTCACGTGCGGCATCCCAAGGACGCTGTCTGAGCAGCTCATCTATTCTGGCTGTCGTTGTGTGCTGTCGCCTGCTCCCCCATGTCACGTGCGGCATCCCAAGGACGCTGTCTGAGCAGCTCATCTATTCTGGCTGTCGTTGTGTGCTGTCGCCTGCTCCCCTGTGTCACGTGCGGCATCCCAAGGACGCTGTCTGAGCAGCTCATCTATTCTGGCTGTCGTTGTGTGCTGTCGCCTGCTCCCCCGTGTCACGTGCGGCATCCCAAGGACGCTGTCTGAGCAGCTCATCTATTCTGGCTGTCGTTGTGTGCTGTCGCCTGCTCCCCTGCGTCACGTGCGGCATCCCAAGGACGCTGTCTGAGCAGCTCATCTATTCTGGCTGTCGTTGTGTGCTGTCGCCTGCTCCCCTGCGTCACGTGCGGCATCCCAAGGACGCTGCCTGAGCAGCTCATCTATTTTGGCTGTCGTTGTGTGCTGTCGCCTGCTCCCCTGTGTCACGTGCGGCATCCCAAGGACGCTGTCTGAGCAGCTCATCTATTCTGGCTGTCGTTGTGTGCTGTCGCCTGCTCCCCCATGTCACGTGCGGCATCCCAAGGACGCTGTTGGAGCAGCTCATCTATTCTGGCTGTCGTTGTGTGCTGTCGCCTGCTCCCCTGTGTCACGTGCGGCATCCCAAGGACGCTGTCTGAGCAGCTCATCTATTCTGGCTGTCGTTGTGTGCTGTCGCCTGCTCCCCCATGTCACGTGCGGCATCCCAAGGACGCTGTCTGAGCAGCTCATCTATTCTGGCTGTCGTTGTGTGCTGTCGCCTGCTCCCCTGTGTCACGTGCGGCATCCCAAGGACGCTGTCTGAGCAGCTCATCTATTCTGGCTGTCGTTGTGTGCTGTCGCCTGCTCCCCTGCGTCACGTGCGGCATCCCAAGGACGCTGCCTGAGCAGCTCATCTATTTTGGCTGTCGTTGTGTGCTGTCGCCTGCTCCCCTGTGTCACGTGCGGCATCCCAAGGACGCTGTCTGAGCAGCTCATCTATTCTGGCTGTCGTTGTGTGCTGTCGCCTGCTCCCCCATGTCACGTGCGGCATCCCAAGGACGCTGTTGGAGCAGCTCATCTATTCTGGCTGTCGTTGTGTGCTGTCGCCTGCTCCCCCGTGTCACGCGCGGCATCCCAAGGACGCTGTCTGAGCAGCTCATCTATTCTGGCTGTCGTTGTGTGCTGTCGCCTGCTCCCCCGTGTCACGTGCGGCATCCCAAGGACGCTGTCTGAGCAGCTCATCTATTCTGGCTGTCGTTGTGTGCTGTCGCCTGCTCCCCCGTGTCACGTGCGGCATCCCAAGGACGCTGTCTGAGCAGCTCATCTATTCTGGCTGTCATTGTGTGCTGTCGCCTGCTCCCCCGTGTCACGTGCGGCATCCCAAGGACGCTGTCTGAGCAGCTCATCTATTCTGGCTGTCGTTGTGTGCTGTCGCCTGCTCCCCCGTGTCACGTGCGGCATCCCAAGGACGCTGTCTGAGCAGCTCATCTATTCTGGCTGTCGTTGTGTGCTGTCGCCTGCTCCCCCGTGTCACGCGCGGCATCCCAAGGACGCTGTCTGAGCAGCTCATCTATTCTGGCTGTCGTTGTGTGCTGTCGCCTGCTCCCCCGTGTCACGCGCGGCATCCCAAGGACGCTGTCTGAGCAGCTCATCTATTCTGGCTGTCGTTGTGTGCTGTCGCCTGCTCCCCCGTGTCACGTGCGGCATCCCAAGGACACTCTTCGAGCAGCTCATCTATTCTGGCTGTCGTTGTGTGCTGTCGCCTGCTCCCCCGTGTCACGTGCGGCACCCCAAGGACGCTGTCTGAGCAGCTCATCTATTTTGGCTGTCGTTGTGTGCTGTCGCCTGCTCCCCCGTGTCACGTGCGGCATCCCAAGGACACTCTTCGAGCAGCTCATCTATTCTGGCTGTCGTTGTGTGCTGTCGCCTGCTCCCCTGGGTCATGTGCGGCATCCCAAGGACACTCTTCGAGCAGCTCATCTATTCTGGCTGTCGTTCTGTGCTGTCGCCTGCTCCCCCGTGTCATGTGCGGCATCCCAAGGACGCTGTCTGAGCAGCTCATCTATTCTGGCTGTCGTTGTGTGCTGTCGCCTGCTCCCCCGTGTCACGCGCGGCATCCCAAGGACGCTGTCTGAGCAGCTCATCTATTCTGGCTGTCGTTGTGTGCTGTCGCCTGCTCCCCTGTGTCACGCGCGGCATCCCAAGGACGCTGTCTGAGCAGCTCATCTATTCTGGCTGTCGTTGTGTGCTGTCGCCTGCTCCCCCGTGTCACGTGCGGCATCCCAAGGACACTCTTCGAGCAGCTCATCTACTCTGGCTGTCGTTGTGTGCTGTCGCCTGCTCCCTCGTGTCACGTGCGGCACCCCAAGGACGCTGTCTGAGCAGCTCATCTATTTTGGCTGTCGTTGTGTGCTGTCGCCTGCTCCCCCGTGTCACGTGCGGCATCCCAAGGACACTCTTCGAGCAGCTCATCTATTCTGGCTGTCGTTGTGTGCTGTCGCCTGCTCCCCTGGGTCATGTGCGGCATCCCAAGGACACTCTTCGAGCAGCTCATCTATTCTGGCTGTCGTTGTGTGCTGTCGCCTGCTCCCCCGTGTCACGTGCGGCATCCCAAGGACACTCTTCGAGCAGCTCTTCCACCTAGGTCACTCTTTCCTTTGGGTCTCTTTTTGTGCTGCCCCCGCCTCGCCCTTATCCTCAGTCCCTACGGCTGCGACGACCGCATTCTTTTGGTGTGGGTGGGCGGGTTCAAAGGCCATGAGGCAATGGTCAATTGTGGTCAGGGGGGGCCCGTGCCTCCTTTTGACCTCCTTGGTCGCCCCGCCCTCCTTCTTCCATTGGGCGGTTTGTCTTTTTCAAAAGATGCGCCCCAATCGTCGCCTGTCTTTTTTCACGGGCTTTGACTGTGGCGCTTCCAGGGTTCCCGCAGCCAGTAGAGGTTCCCGCGAGTCCCTATCTGATTCGGCTTTGCCTCCTTGGCCCGCATCCCTTCTAAAGATTTGCAGCCTGTTCCACAGTGTGGTCCATTGTATCCACCAAGATTCTACCCTCTATGCTCTACAACCCCTCCCGCCATCTCCTCTCTATGGTTTTACAACTCTTGAACTCTTTTCCTATCTATGGTCACTGACATCACACATGAACGTTTCTTTGGTGACCTGTGACCCCTCCCACCATCCCGAGCCTTGCTTTTAAAGCTCTTGCAGTCCCCCCTCTTTATGGTCTATTCCATGCCCGCTTTTCCTCTCTATGATGTTTCATGCAGCGTTCACATCTCTGGGCCCCTGCTCTCGCGAGGGTCCTCCCCCCCCTCACGTGAGAGGAGCGCCACCCTTCACGTGTTTCCACCTGGCTAGCACTTGTGCACGCAGACCGTCTCTTTGCCAGGATTATAGATTCCTTCACCCGTTGCACTTTCCAAACAATTCCGTGTTTTTTTATTTTATTTATGATCAAACGTGGCGGGTCTGATTTAGCGCCGCAGATGTTATTGGCCATCTGCCAGTCATATGCCGCATAGAAGCGCGCCATATAAATCCTGGCTGTCCTTGCCCTGAACACTGTGCGCCTGAGCGACGGCCCAGTTGTGTATAATAAGGGATTAGACGGACTGCATTCCAGCTGTTGGCCCATAACTTACACACGAGTGAATCTTCCGTCCGGGGTAAGAGGGGATGGGGCAGGATGAAAGGCGGAGACTGACTCCCCATCGAGAGAGAGAGAGACCCCTGTACATAAACAACCCTCAGAAAGGACTTCAAAGCCGGTCTGGGCCGAAATCAATCCCCTGCAGACAGGATCCTGCTAATGGAAGAAGCGCCTTCACCGCACCGGAGCACTCAGCCTCATCTGGAGCAGGCCCCGCGGGGTAAGAGCCCCAGAGGGGCCCTGGCAGAGCCAGCGTGGCGGGAAGCTCGTCGTGCACGTGGGAGATCACTATTAGAAGGCACTAATGAGCAGACAGGGCAGTATTACACGGGTATACACTTATGTGTGCAGCCAGGGTACAGCAGTATTACACGGGTATACACTAATGTGTGCAGCCAGGGTACATCAGTATTACATGGGTATGCACTCATGTGTGCAGCCAGGGTACATCAGTATTACATGGGTATGCACTCATGTGTTCAGCCAGGGTACAGCAGTATTACATGGGTATGCACTCATGTGTGCAGCCAGGGTACAGCAGTATTACATGGGTATGCACTCATGTGTGCAGCCAGGGTACAGCAGTATTACATGGGTATACACGAATGTGTGCAGCCAGGGTACATCAGTATTACATGGGTATGCACTCATGTGTGCAGCCAGGGTACAGCAGTATTACACGGGTATACACGAATGTGTGCAGCCAGGGTACAGCAGTATTACATGGGTATACACGAATGTGTGCAGCCAGAGTACAGCAGTATTACACGGGTATGCACTCATGTGTGCAGCCAGGGTACAGCAGTATTACATGGGTATACACGAATGTGTGCAGCCAGGGTACAGCAGTATTACACGGGTATACACGAATGTGTGCAGCCAGGGTACAGCAGTATTACACGGGTATGCACTCATGTGTGCAGCCAGAGTACAGCAGTATTACACGGGTATGCACTCATGTGTGCAGCCAGGGTACAGCAGTATTACATGGGTATACACTAATGTGTGCAGCCAGAGTACAGCAGTATTACATGGGTATGCACTCATGTGTGCAGCCAGGGTACAGCAGTATTACATGGGTATACACGAATGTGTGCAGCCAGGGTACAGCAGTATTACACGGGTATACACGAATGTGTGCAGCCAGGGTACAGCAGTATTACACGGGTATGCACTCATGTGTGCAGCCAGAGTACAGCAGTATTACATGGGTATGCACTCATGTGTTCAGCCAGGGTACAGCAGTATTACACGGGTATACACTCATGTGTGCAGCCAGGGTACAGCAGTATTACACAGGTATACACTCATGTGTGCAGCCAGGGTACAGCAGTATTACACGGGTATGCACTCATGTGTTCAGCCAGAGTACAGCAGTATTACACGGGTATACACGAATGTGTGCAGCCAGGGTACAGCAGTATTACACGGGTATACACGAATGTGTGCAGCCAGGGTACAGCAGTATTACGTGGGTATGCACTCATGTGTTCAGCCAGGGTACAGCAGTATTACACGGGTATACACGAATGCGTGAAGCCAGGGTACAGCAGTATTACACGGGTATACACTCATGTGTGCAGCCAGGGTACAGCAGTATTACAAGGCTATACAAGAATGCGTGAAGCCAGGGTACAGCAGTATTACATGGGTATACACTAATGTGTGTGCAGCCAGGGTACAGCAGTATTACACGGGTATACACGAATGTGTGCAGCCAGGGTACAGCAGTATTACATGGGTATACACTAATGTGTGCAGCCAGGGTACAGCAGTATTACACGGGTATGCACTCATGTGTGCAGCCAGGGTACAGCAGTATTACATGGGTATACACGAATGTGTGCAGCCAGGGTACATCAGTATTACATGGGTATGCACTCATGTGTGCAGCCAGGGTACAGCAGTATTACACGGGTATACACGAATGTGTGCAGCCAGGGTACAGCAGTATTACACGGGTATGCACTCATGTGTGCAGCCAGAGTACAGCAGTATTACATGGGTATGCACTCATGTGTGCAGCCAGGGTACAGCAGTATTACATGGGTATACACGAATGTGTGCAGCCAGGGTACATCAGTATTACATGGGTATGCACTCATGTGTGCAGCCAGGGTACAGCAGTATTACATGGGTATACACTTATGTGTGCAGCCAGGGTACAGCAGTATTACACGGGTATACACGAATGTGTGCAGCCAGGGTACAGCAGTATTACATGGGTATACACTAATGTGTGCAGCCAGAGTACAGCAGTATTACATGGGTATGCACTCATGTGTTCAGCCAGGGTACAGCAGTATTACATGGGTATACACGAATGTGTGCAGCCAGGGTACATCAGTATTACATGGGTATGCACTCATGTGTGCAGCCAGGGTACAGCAGTATTACACGGGTATACACGAATGTGTGCAGCCAGGGTACAGCAGTATTACATGGGTATACACTAATGTGTGCAGCCAGAGTACAGCAGTATTACATGGGTATACACGAATGTGTGCAGCCAGGGTACAGCAGTATTACATGGGTATACACTAATGTGTGCAGCCAGAGTACAGCAGTATTACACGGGTATACACGAATGTGTGCAGCCAGGGTACAGCAGTATTACACGGGTATACACGAATGTGTGCAGCCAGGGTACAGCAGTATTACATGGGTATACACTAATGTGTGCAGCCAGAGTACAGCAGTATTACATGGGTATGCACTCATGTGTTCAGCCAGGGTACAGCAGTATTACATGGGTATGCACTCATGTGTGCAGCCAGGGTACAGCAGTATTACATGGGTATGCACTCATGTGTGCAGCCAGGGTACAGCAGTATTACATGGGTATACACGAATGTGTGCAGCCAGGGTACATCAGTATTACATGGGTATGCACTCATGTGTGCAGCCAGGGTACAGCAGTATTACACGGGTATACACGAATGTGTGCAGCCAGGGTACAGCAGTATTACACGGGTATGCACTCATGTGTGCAGCCAGAGTACAGCAGTATTACATGGGTATGCACTCATGTGTTCAGCCAGGGTACAGCAGTATTACATGGGTATGCACTCATGTGTGCAGCCAGGGTACAGCAGTATTACATGGGTATACACGAATGTGTGCAGCCAGGGTACATCAGTATTACATGGGTATGCACTCATGTGTGCAGCCAGGGTACATCAGTATTACATGGGTATGCACTCATGTGTGCAGCCAGGGTACAGCAGTATTACACGGGTATACACGAATGTGTGAGGCCAGGGTACAGCAGTATTACATGGGTATACACTAATGTGTGCAGCCAGAGTACAGCAGTATTACATGGGTATGCACTCATGTGTTCAGCCAGGGTACAGCAGTATTACATGGGTATGCACTCATGTGTACAGCCAGGGTACAGCAGTATTACATGGGTATACACGAATGTGTGCAGCCAGGGTACATCAGTATTACATGGGTATGCACTCATGTGTGCAGCCAGGGTACAGCAGTATTACATGGGTATACACGAATGTGTGCAGCCAGGGTACAGCAGTATTACACGGGTATACGCTAATATGTGCAGCCAGCCAGGGTACAGCAGTATTACATGGGTATACACGAATGTGTGCAGCCAAGGTACAGCAGTATTACACGGGTATACACGAATGTGTGCAGCCAGGGTACAGCAGTATTACACGGGTATACGCTAACTTGTGCAGCCAGCCAGGGTACAGCAGTATTACACGGGTATACGCTAACTTGTGCAGCCAGCCAGGGTACAGCAGTATTACAGGGGTATACGCTAATATGTGCAGCCAGCCAGGGTACAGCAGTATTACACAGGTATACACTAATGTGTGTGCAGCCAGGGTACAGCAGTATTACACGGGTATACACTAATGTGTGCAGCCAGGGTACAGCAGTATTACACGGGTATACACTCATGTGTGCAGCCAGGGTACAGCAGTATTACACAGATATACACTCATGTGTGCAGCCAGGGTACAGCAGAATTAGACGGGTAAACAGTAATGTGTGCAGCCAGGGTACAGCACAATTAGACGGGTAAACAGTAATGTGTGCAGCCAGGGTACAGCAGTATTACACGGGTATACACTCATGTGTGCAGCCAGGGTACAGCAGTATTACACAGGTATACACTCATGTGTGCAGCCAGGGTACAGCAGTATTACACAGGTATACACTCATGTGTGCAGCCGGGGTACAGCAGAATTAGACGGGTAAACAGTAATGTGTGCAGCCAGGGTACAGCAGTATTACACGGGTATACACGAATGTGTGCAGCCAAGATACACCAGTTTTACACTGGTATATACATTGATATGTGCAGCCAGTCAGGCTACAGCAGTATTACATGGGTATACACTAATGTGTGCAGCCAGGGTACAGCAGTATTACATGGGTATACGCTAATATGTGCAGCCAGCCAGGGTACAGCATTATTACACGGGTTTACACTAATGTGTGCAGCCAGGGTACAGCAGTCTTACACGGGTATACACTAATATGTGCAGCCAGGGTACAGCAGTATTACATGGGTATACGCTAATATGTGCAGCCAGCCAGGGTACAGCATTATTACACGGGTATACACTAATGTGTGCAGCCAGGGTACAGCAGTCTTACACGGGTGTACACTAATGTGTGCAGCCAGGGTACAGCAGTATTACATGGGTATACGCTAATATGTGCAGCCAGCCAGGGTACAGCAGTATTACACGGGTATACACTAATGTGTGCAGCCAGGGTACAGCAGTATTACATGGGTATACGCTAATATGTGCAGCCAGCCAGGGTACAGCAGTATTTCCCTGGTATACACTAGTGTGTGCAGCCAGCCAGGGATCACTGACATAATATAGAATGACAAAATATAGACTTACCAAAATATAGAATGCCAAAATATCGAATTCCTATCTACAAACAGGTAAGTACAAAAATATCGAATCCAAAATATAGTCTGTAAAAAATATAGTCAGTCAAAATATCGAATTTTTTTAAATGTCTTAAAAGTAATTTAAAATTAATGAAATAATAAATATAATTAACTAAAACATACTTAAAAATACTCAAATAACCTTAAAATTAAGATATAATTAATTTAAGTTATTAATAAAAAATGTACAATATTTTACCGTAGGATAGGAGGAGGGTAACATTTAATATTACCACTGCAGTGAGTGCAACAGTAGGGAAAGCGTTGGCTAGCATAGGGGTAAAAAATACTATTCCCACTCCAGTGAGTGCAACAGTAGGGAAAGCGTTGGATAGCGTAGGGGTAAAAAATACTATTCCCACTCCAGTGAGTGCAACAGTAGGGAAAGCGTTGGATAGCGTAGGGGTAAAAAATACTATTCCCACTCCAGTGAGTGCAACAGTAGGGAAAGCGTTGGATAGTGTAGGGGTAAAAAATACTATTCCCACTCCAGTGAGTGCAACAGTAGGGAAAGCGTTGGATAGCGTAGGGGTAAAAAATACTATTCCCACTCCAGAGTGCAACAGTAGGGAAAGCGTTGGATAGCGTAAGGGTAAAAATTACTATTCCCACTCCAGAGAGTGCAACAGTAGGGAAAGCGTTGGATAGCGTAGGGGTAAAAAATACTATTCCCACTCCAGTGAGTGCAACAGTAGGGAAAGCTTTGGATAGCGTACGGGTAAAACGTACTATTCCCACTCCAGAGAGTGCAACAGTGGGGAAAGCGTTGGATAGCGTAGGGGTAAAAAATACTATTCCCACTCCAGTGAGTGTAACAGTAGGGAAAGCGTTGGATAGCGTAGGGGTAAAAAATACTATTCCCACTCCAGAGAGTGCAACAGTAGGGAAAGCGTTGGATAGCGTAGGGGTAAAAATTACTATTCCCACTCCAGAGAGTGCAGCAGTAGGGAAAGCGTTGGATAGCATTAGGGTAAAAATTACTATTCCCACTCCAGTGAGTGCAACAGTGGGGAAAGCGTTGGATAGCATTAGGGTAAAAATTACTATTCCCACTCCAGTGAGTGCAACAGTAGGGAAAGCGTTGGATAGCGTAAGGGTAAAACGTACTATTCCCACTCCAGAGAGTGCAACAGTGGGGAAAGCGTTGGATAGCGTAGGGGTAAAAAATACTATTCCCACTCCAGTGAGTGTAACAGTAGGGAAAGCGTTGGATAGCGTAGGGGTAAAAAATACTATTCCCACTCCAGAGAGTGCAACAGTAGGGAAAGCGTTGGATAGCGTAGGGGTAAAAATTACTATTCCCACTCCAGAGAGTGCAGCAGTAGGGAAAGCGTTGGATAGCATTAGGGTAAAAATTACTATTCCCACTCCAGTGAGTGCAACAGTAGGGAAAGCGTTGGATAGCGTAAGGGTAAAAATTACTATTCCCACTCCAGAGAGTGCAACAGTAGGGAAAGCGTTGGATAGCGGGAGGGTAAAAAATACTATTCCCACTCCAGTGAGTGCAACAGTAGGGAAAGCGTTGGATAGCGTAGGGGTAAAAAATACTATTCCCACTCCAGAGAGTGCAACAGTAGGGAAAGCGTTGGATAGCATTGGGGTAAAAATTACTATTCCCACTCCAGAGAGTGCAGCAGTAGGGAAAGCGTTGGATAGCATAAGGGTAAAAATTAATATTCCCACTCGAAAGTGTGCAACAGTAGGGAAAACGTTGGATAGCGGGATGGTAAAAATTACCATTCCAACTCCAGAGCATGCAACAGTAGGGAAAGTGTTGGATAGCGTAGGGGTAAGAATTACTATTCCCACTCCAGAGAGTGCAACAGTAGGGAAAGCGTTGGATATTGCAAGGGTAAAAATTACTATTTCCACTCCAGAGAGTACAACAGTAGGGAAAGCATTGGATAGCGTAGGGGTAAAAATTACTATTCCCACTCCAGAGAGTGCAACAGTAGGGAAAGCGTTGGATAGCGTAGGGGTAAAAAATACTATTCCCACTCCAGAGAGTGCAACAGTAGGGAAAGCGTTGGATAGCGGGAGTGTGAAAATTACTATTCCCACTCCAGATAGTGCAACAGTAGGGAAAGCATTTGGATAGCGTAGGGGTAAAAATTACTATTCCCACTCCAGAGAGTGCAACAGTAGGGAAAGCGTTGGATAGCGGGAGGGTGAAAATTACTATTCCCACTCCAGTGAGTTTAACAGTAAGTTAAGTAATGATTTAATATATTATTAATAATAAATTAAATATCAATACCAATAAAACATTAATTGAAATCAATAACCAATTTAATATTATGTAATAATTAATTAGAAATACAACTACATATTAGTTATTAAAAATGAATAACCTATTCATAATTATTTAACAACTAATTAATTTCCCATAACAAAAACTAATTAATAATAAAAATTAATACCAATTAAAAATTAACTGTAAATTAATTATCAAAACACAAAAAGTATTTTTAATATGTAATTAATTACAATTACATTACTTCCCACCCTATTCCCCTATAAACCCACATCCCACTACAGAAAATACATTAATACAAGTATCATAATTATCAAATATTTAATGAATACAAAATAATTACCAATTAATAAAAAATATTTGCCAATTAATAGAAATTAATTACCAATTAAAAATTAATTAACAATAAATTTAAAATCAATACCAATAAATGAAAAAAATTATTTACTTAATTACAATTAAATTACTTCCCACCCTATTCCCCTATAAACCCACAACCCGCTACAGAAAATAAATTTAGAAAATTAACATAATTAACAATTAATCAATTAATACAAATTAATTGGCAATTAATAAAAATTAATTACCAATTAAAAACTAACAACAAACTCAAAATGACTACCAATAAATAAATAAAAATATTTAATTAATTACAATTAAATTACTTCCCACCCTATTCCCCTATAAACCCACAACCTGCTACAGAATTAAATTACCAAAAATTAAATAACATAAAATTCATTACTTAAAATACATCAAACATACATTACAAAAATTAATATACACTTTTAACACATATACTAACATACAAAACACTTTAAAAAAATTGATATTATTAAAAAATCGATATATTTAATGCCTATATTGTATACTTCGATATTTTGACTTCTATATTTTGAAAATCGATATTACTTACCTTAAATTCGATATTTTTAACCACTGTATTGTGTCCATTCTATATTTTTACTTCGATATTATGTCCATTCTATATTTTGGAATCAATATTATGACTGTTTACCGTATACACTACTGTGTGGAAGCAGCCACGGTGCAGCAGTATTACATGGGTATACACTAATGTGTGTGCAGGCAGGGTACAGCAGTATTACATGGGTATACGCTAATATGTGCAGCCAGCCAGGGTACAGCAGTATTACACAGGTATACACTAATGTGTGTGCAGCCAGGGTACAGCAGTATTACATGGGTATACGCTAATATGTGCAGCCAGCCAGGGTACAGCAGTATTACACAGGTATACACTAATGTGTGTGCAGCCAGGGTACAGCAGTATTACATGGGTATACGCTAATATGTGCAGCCAGCCAGGGTACAGCAGTATTACACAGGTATACACTAATGTGTGTGCAGCCAGGGTACAGCAGTATTACACGGGTATACGCTAACTTGTGCAGCCAGCCAGGGTACAGCAGTATTACACGGGTATACGCTAATATGTGCAGCCAGCCAGGGTACAGCAGTATTACACAGGTATACACTAATGTGTGTGCAGCCAGGGTACAGCAGTATTACATGGGTATACGCTAATATGTGCAGCCAGCCAGGGTACAGCAGTATTACACAGGTATACACTAATGTGTGTGCAGCCAGGGTACAGCAGTATTACATGGGTATACGCTAATATGTGCAGCCAGCCAGGGTACAGCAGTATTTCACAGGTATACACTAATGTGTATGCAGCCAGGGTACAGCAGTATTACATGGGTATACGCTAATATGTGCAGCCAGCCAGGGTACAGCAGTATTACACAGGTATACACTGATGTGTGTGCAGCCAGGGTACAGCAGTATTACATGGGTATACGCTAATATGTGCAGCCAGCCAGGGTACAGCAGTATTACACCGGTATACACTAATGTGTGTGCAGCCAGGGTACAGCAGTATTACACGGGTATACGCTAATATGTGCAGCCAGCCAGGGTACAGCAGTATTACTCGGGTATACGCTAATATGTGCAGCCAGCCAGGGTACAGCAGTATTACACGGGTATACACTAATGTGTGCAGCCGGGGTATACCAGTATTTCCCTGGTATACACTAATGTGTGCAGCCAGCCAGGTTATAGAAATATTACAAAGGTATACACTGATGTGTTGGCCCAGAAAAGGTACAGCAGTATTACACAGGTATACACTAATGTGTGGAAGGAGCCACAGTGCATCAGTATTACATGGGTATACGCTAATATGTGCAGCCAGCCAGGGTACAGCAGTATTACACAGGTATACACTAATGTGTGTGCAGATAGGGTACAGCAGTATTACATGGGTATACGCTAATATTTGCAGCCGGCCAGGGTACAGCAGTATTACACAGGTATACACTAATGTGTGTGCAGCCAGGGTACAGCAGTATTACATGGGTATACGCTAACTTGTGCAGCCAGCCAGGGTACAGCAGTATTACACGGGTATACGCTAATATGTTCAGTCAGCCAGGGTACAGCAGTATTACACGGGTATACACTAATGTGTGCAGCCGGGGTATACCAGTATTTCCCTGGTATACGCTAGTGTGTGCAGCCAGCCAGGTTATAGAAATATTACAAAGGTATACACTGATGTGTTGGCCTAGAAAAGGTACAGCAGTATTACACAGGTATACACTAATGTGTGGAAGCAGCCACGGTGCAGCAGTATTACATGGGTATACGGTAATATGTGCAGCCAGCCAGGGTACAGCAGTATTACACAGGTATACACTAATGTGTGTGCAGCCAGGGTACAGCAGTATTACATGGGTATACGCTAACTTGTGCAGCCAGCCAGGGTACAGCAGTATTACACGGGTATACGCTAATATGTGCAGCCAGCCAGGGTACAGCAGTATTACACGGGTATACACCAATGTGTGCAGCCGGGGTATACCAGTATTTCCCTGGTATACGCTAGTGTGTGCAGCAAGCCAGGTTATAGAAATATTACAAAGCTATACACTGATGTGTTGGCCCAGCAAATGTACAGCAGTATTACACGGGTATACACTAATGTGTGGAAGCAGCCACGGTGCAGCAGTATTGAATGGGTATACGGTAATATGTGCAGCCAGCCACGGTGCAGCAGTATTACACGGGTATACACTAATGTGTGGAAGCAGCCACGGTGCAGCAGTATTGCATGGGTATACGGTAATATGTGCAGCCAGCCACGGTGCAGCAGTATTACACGGGTATACACTAATGTGTGGAAGCAGCCACGGTGCAGCAGTATTGCATGGGTATACGGTAATATGTGCAGCCAGCCACGGTGCAGCAGTATTACACGGGTATACACTAATGTGTGGAAGCAGCCACGGTGCAGCAGTATTGCATGGGTATACGGTAATATGTGCAGCCAGCCACGGTGCAGCAGTATTACACGGGTATACGGTAATATGTGCAGCCAGCCACGGTGCAGCAGTATTACACGGGTATACATTAATGTGTGGAAGCAGCCACGGTGCAGCAGTATTGCATGGGTATACGGTAATATGTGCAGCCAGCCACGGTGCAGCAGTATTACACGGGTATACGGTAATATGTGCAGCCAGCCACGGTGCAGCAGTATTACACGGGTATACACTAATGTGTGGAAGCAGCCACGGTGCAGCAGTATTACACGGGTATACGGTAATATGTGCAGCCAGCCACGGTGCAGCAGTATTACACGGGTATACGGAAATATGTGCAGCCAGCCACGGTGCAGCAGTATTACACGGGTATACACTAATATGTGCAGCCGGGGTATACCAGTATTTCCCTGGTATACACTAATGTGTGCAGCCAGCCAGGTTATAGAAATATTACAAAGGTATACACTGATGTGTTGGCCCAGAAAAGGTACAGCAGTATTACACAGGTATACACTAATGTGTGGAAGCAGCCACGGTGCAGCAGTATTACACGGGTATACGGTAATATGTGCAGCCAGCCACGGTGCAGCAGTATTACACGGGTATACACTAATGTGTGGAAGCAGCCACGGTGCAGCAGTATTGCATGGGTATACGGTAATATGTGCAGCCAGCCACGGTGCAGCAGTATTACACGGGTATACGGTAATATGTGCAGCCAGCCACGGTGCAGCAGTATTACACGGGTATACACTAATGTGTGGAAGCAGCCACGGTGCCGCAGTATTACACGGGTATACGGTAATATGTGCAGCCAGCCACGGTGCAGCAGTATTACACGGGTATACACTAATGTGTGGAAGCAGCCACGGTGCAGCAGTATTGCATGGGTATACGGTAATATGTGCAGCCAGCCACGGTGCAGCAGTATTACACGGGTATACACTAATGTGTGGAAGCAGCCACGGTGCAGCAGTATTGCATGGGTATACAGTAATATGTGCAGCCAGCCACGGTGCAGCAGTATTACACGGGTATACACTAATGTGTGGAAGCAGCCACGGTGCAGCAGTATTACACGGGTATACACTAATGTGTGGAAGCAGCCACGGTGCAGCAGTATTGCATGGGTATACGGTAATATGTGCAGCCAGCCACGGTGCAGCAGTATTACACGGGTATACGGTAATATGTGCAGCCAGCCACGGTGCAGCAGTATTACACGGGTATACACTAATATGTGCAGCCGGGGTATACCAGTATTTCCCTGGTATACACTAATGTGTGCAGCCAGCCAGGTTATAGAAATATTACAAAGGTATACACTGATGTGTTGGCCCAGAAAAGGTACAGCAGTATTACACAGGTATACACTAATGTGTGGAAGCAGCCACGGTGCAGCAGTATTACACAGGTATACACTAATGTGTAGAAGCAGCCACGGTGCAGCAGTATTGCATGGGTATACGGTAATATGTGCAGCCAGCCAGGGTACAGCAGTATTACACGGGTATACGGTAATATGTGCAGCCAGCCACGGTGCAGCAGTATTACACGGGTATACACTAATGTGTGGAAGCAGCCACGGTGCAGCAGTATTACACGGGTATACGGTAATATGTGCAGCCAGCCACGGTGCAGCAGTATTACACGGGTATACGGTAATATGTGCAGCCAGCCACGGTGCAGCAGTATTACACGGGTATACACTAATGTGTGGAAGCAGCCACGGTGCAGCAGTATTGCATGGGTATACGGTAATATGTGCAGCCAGCCACGGTGCAGCAGTATTACACGGGTATACGGTAATATGTGCAGCCAGCCACGGTGCAGCAGTATTACACGGGTATACACTAATGTGTGGAAGCAGCCACGGTGCAGCAGTATTACACGGGTATACGGTAATATGTGCAGCCAGCCACGGTGCAGCAGTATTACACGGGTATACACTAATGTGTGGAAGCAGCCACGGTGCAGCAGTATTGCATGGGTATACGGTAATATGTGCAGCCAGCCACGGTGCAGCAGTATTACACGGGTATACACTAATGTGTGGAAGCAGCCACGGTGCAGCAGTATTGCATGGGTATACAGTAATATGTGCAGCCAGCCACAGTGCAGCAGTATTACACGGGTATACACTAATGTGTGGAAGCAGCCACGGTGCAGCAGTATTACACGGGTATACACTAATGTGTGGAAGCAGCCACGGTGCAGCAGTATTGCATGGGTATACGGTAATATGTGCAGCCAGCCACGGTGCAGCAGTATTACACGGGTATACGGTAATATGTGCAGCCAGCCACGGTGCAGCAGTATTACACGGGTATACACTAATATGTGCAGCCGGGGTATACCAGTATTTCCCTGGTATACACTAATGTGTGCAGCCAGCCAGGTTATAGAAATATTACAAAGGTATACACTGATGTGTTGGCCCAGAAAAGGTACAGCAGTATTACACAGGTATACACTAATGTGTGGAAGCAGCCACGGTGCAGCAGTATTACACAGGTATACACTAATGTGTGGAAGCAGCCACGGTGCAGCAGTATTACACGGGTATACGGTAATATGTGCAGCCAGCCACGGTGCAGCAGTATTACACGGGTATACACTAATGTGTGGAAGCAGCCACGGTGCAGCAGTATTACACGGGTATACGGTAATATGTGCAGCCAGCCACGGTGCAGCAGTATTACACGGGTATACACTAATGTGTGGAAGCAGCCACGGTGCAGCAGTATTACATGGGTATACGGTAATATGTGCAGCCAGCCACGGTGCAGCAGTATTACACGGGTATACGGTAATATGTGCAGCCAGCCACGGTGCAGCAGTATTACACGGGTATACACTAATGTGTGGAAGCAGCCACGGTGCAGCAGTATTACACGGGTATACGGTAACATGTGCAGCCAGCCACGGTGCAGCAGTATTACACGGGTATACACTAATGTGTGGAAGCAGCCACGGTGCAGCAGTATTACATGGGTATACGGTAATATGTGCAGCCAGCCACGGTGCAGCAGTATTACACGGGTATACGGTAATATGTGCAGCCAGCCACGGTGCAGCAGTATTACCCGGGTATACACTAATGTGTGGAAGCAGCCACGGTGCAGCAGTATTACACGGGTATACGGTAATATGTGCAGCCAGCCACGGTGCAGCAGTATTACACGGGTATACACTAATGTGTGGAAGCAGCCACGGTGCAGCAGTATTACATGGGTATACGGTAATATGTGCAGCCAGCCACGGTGCAGCAGTATTACACGGGTATACGGTAATATGTGCAGCCAGCCACGGTGCAGCAGTATTACACGGGTATACACTAATGTGTGTGCAGCCAGGGTACAGCAGTATTACATGGGTATACGCTAACTTGTGCAGCCAGCCAGGGTACAGCAGTATTACACGGGTATACGCTAATATGTGCAGCCAGCCAGGGTACAGCAGTATTACACGGGTATACACCAATGTGTGCAGCCGGGGTATACCAGTATTTCCCTGGTATACGCTAGTGTGTGCAGCAAGCCAGGTTATAGAAATATTACAAAGCTATACACTGATGTGTTGGCCCAGCAAATGTACAGCAGTATTACACGGGTATACACTAATGTGTGGAAGCAGCCACGGTGCAGCAGTATTGAATGGGTATACGGTAATATGTGCAGCCCGCCACGGTGCAGCAGTATTACACGGGTATACACTAATGTGTGGAAGCAGCCACGGTGCAGCAGTATTGCATGGGTATACGGTAATATGTGCAGCCAGCCACGGTGCAGCAGTATTACACGGGTATACACTAATGTGTGGAAGCAGCCACGGTGCAGCAGTATTGCATGGGTATACGGTAATATGTGCAGCCAGCCACGGTGCAGCAGTATTACACAGGTATACACTAATGTGTGGAAGCAGCCACGGTGCAGCAGTATTGCATGGGTATACGGTAATATGTGCAGCCAGCCACGGTGCAGCAGTATTACACGGGTATACATTAATGTGTGGAAGCAGCCACGGTGCAGCAGTATTGCATGGGTATACGGTAATATGTGCAGCCAGCCACGGTGCAGCAGTATTACACGGGTATACGGTAATATGTGCAGCCAGCCACGGTGCAGCAGTATTACACGGGTATACACTAATGTGTGGAAGCAGCCACGGTGCAGCAGTATTACACGGGTATACGGTAATATGTGCAGCCAGCCACGGTGCAGCAGTATTACACGGGTATACGGAAATATGTGCAGCCAGCCACGGTGCAGCAGTATTACACGGGTATACACTAATATGTGCAGCCGGGGTATACCAGTATTTCCCTGGTATACACTAATGTGTGCAGCCAGCCAGGTTATAGAAATATTACAAAGGTATACACTGATGTGTTGGCCCAGAAAAGGTACAGCAGTATTACACAGGTATACACTAATGTGTGGAAGCAGCCACGGTGCAGCAGTATTACACGGGTATACGGTAATATGTGCAGCCAGCCACGGTGCAGCAGTATTACACGGGTATACACTAATGTGTGGAAGCAGCCACGGTGCAGCAGTATTGCATGGGTATACGGTAATATGTGCAGCCAGCCACGGTGCAGCAGTATTACACGGGTATACGGTAATATGTGCAGCCAGCCACGGTGCAGCAGTATTACACGGGTATACACTAATGTGTGGAAGCAGCCACGGTGCCGCAGTATTACACGGGTATACGGTAATATGTGCAGCCAGCCACGGTGCAGCAGTATTACACGGGTATACACTAATGTGTGGAAGCAGCCACGGTGCAGCAGTATTGCATGGGTATACGGTAATATGTGCAGCCAGCCACGGTGCAGCAGTATTACACGGGTATACACTAATGTGTGGAAGCAGCCACGGTGCAGCAGTATTGCATGGGTATACAGTAATATGTGCAGCCAGCCACGGTGCAGCAGTATTACACGGGTATACACTAATGTGTGGAAGCAGCCACGGTGCAGCAGTATTACACGGGTATACACTAATGTGTGGAAGCAGCCACGGTGCAGCAGTATTGCATGGGTATACGGTAATATGTGCAGCCAGCCACGGTGCAGCAGTATTACACGGGTATACGGTAATATGTGCAGCCAGCCACGGTGCAGCAGTATTACACGGGTATACACTAATATGTGCAGCCGGGGTATACCAGTATTTCCCTGGTATACACTAATGTGTGCAGCCAGCCAGGTTATAGAAATATTACAAAGGTATACACTGATGTGTTGGCCCAGAAAAGGTACAGCAGTATTACACAGGTATACACTAATGTGTGGAAGCAGCCACGGTGCAGCAGTATTACACAGGTATACACTAATGTGTGGAAGCAGCCACGGTGCAGCAGTATTGCATGGGTATACGGTAATATGTGCAGCCAGCCAGGGTACAGCAGTATTACACGGGTATACGGTAATATGTGCAGCCAGCCACGGTGCAGCAGTATTACACGGGTATACACTAATGTGTGGAAGCAGCCACGGTGCAGCAGTATTACACGGGTATACGGTAATATGTGCAGCCAGCCACGGTGCAGCAGTATTACACGGGTATACGGTAATATGTGCAGCCAGCCACGGTGCAGCAGTATTACACGGGTATACACTAATGTGTGGAAGCAGCCACGGTGCAGCAGTATTGCATGGGTATACGGTAATATGTGCAGCCAGCCACGGTGCAGCAGTATTACACGGGTATACGGTAATATGTGCAGCCAGCCACGGTGCAGCAGTATTACACGGGTATACACTAATGTGTGGAAGCAGCCACGGTGCAGCAGTATTACACGGGTATACGGTAATATGTGCAGCCAGCCACGGTGCAGCAGTATTACACGGGTATACACTAATGTGTGGAAGCAGCCACGGTGCAGCAGTATTGCATGGGTATACGGTAATATGTGCAGCCAGCCACGGTGCAGCAGTATTACACGGGTATACACTAATGTGTGGAAGCAGCCACGGTGCAGCAGTATTGCATGGGTATACAGTATTATGTGCAGCCAGCCACAGTGCAGCAGTATTACACGGGTATACACTAATGTGTGGAAGCAGCCACGGTGCAGCAGTATTACACGGGTATACACTAATGTGTGGAAGCAGCCACGGTGCAGCAGTATTGCATGGGTATACGGTAATATGTGCAGCCAGCCACGGTGCAGCAGTATTACACGGGTATACGGTAATATGTGCAGCCAGCCACGGTGCAGCAGTATTACACGGGTATACACTAATATGTGCAGCCGGGGTATACCAGTATTTCCCTGGTATACACTAATGTGTGCAGCCAGCCAGGTTATAGAAATATTACAAAGGTATACACTGATGTGTTGGCCCAGAAAAGGTACAGCAGTATTACACAGGTATACACTAATGTGTGGAAGCAGCCACGGTGCAGCAGTATTACACAGGTATACACTAATGTGTGGAAGCAGCCACGGTGCAGCAGTATTACACGGGTATACGGTAATATGTGCAGCCAGCCACGGTGCAGCAGTATTACACGGGTATACACTAATGTGTGGAAGCAGCCACGGTGCAGCAGTATTACACGGGTATACGGTAATATGTGCAGCCAGCCACGGTGCAGCAGTATTACACGGGTATACACTAATGTGTGGAAGCAGCCACGGTGCAGCAGTATTACATGGGTATACGGTAATATGTGCAGCCAGCCACGGTGCAGCAGTATTACACGGGTATACGGTAATATGTGCAGCCAGCCACGGTGCAGCAGTATTACACGGGTATACACTAATGTGTGGAAGCAGCCACGGTGCAGCAGTATTACACGGGTATACGGTAACATGTGCAGCCAGCCACGGTGCAGCAGTATTACACGGGTATACACTAATGTGTGGAAGCAGCCACGGTGCAGCAGTATTACATGGGTATACGGTAATATGTGCAGCCAGCCACGGTGCAGCAGTATTACACGGGTATACGGTAATATGTGCAGCCAGCCACGGTGCAGCAGTATTACACGGGTATACACTAATGTGTGGAAGCAGCCACGGTGCAGCAGTATTACACGGGTATACGGTAATATGTGCAGCCAGCCACGGTGCAGCAGTATTACACGGGTATACACTAATGTGTGGAAGCAGCCACGGTGCAGCAGTATTACATGGGTATACGGTAATATGTGCAGCCAGCCACGGTGCAGCAGTATTACACGGGTATACGGTAATATGTGCAGCCAGCCACGGTGCAGCAGTATTACACGGGTATACACTAATGTGTGGAAGCAGCCACGGTGCAGCAGTATTACACGGGTATACGGTAATATGTGCAGCCAGCCACGGTGCAGCAGTATTACACGGGTATACACTAATGTGTGGAAGCAGCCACGGTGCAGCAGTATTGCATGGGTATACGGTAATATGTGCAGCCAGCCACGGTGCAGCAGTATTTCACGGGTATACGGTAATATGTGCAGCCAGCCACGGTGCAGCAGTATTACACGGGTATACACTAATGTGTGGAAGCAGCCACGGTGCAGCAGTATTACACGGGTATACGGTAATATGTGCAGCCAGCCACGGTGCAGCAGTATTACACGGGTATACACTAATGTGTGAAAGCAGCCACGGTGCAGCAGTATTGCATGGGTATACGGTAATATGTGCAGCCAGCCACGGTGCAGCAGTATTACACGGGTATACACTAATGTGTGGAAGCAGCCACGGTGCAGCAGTATTGCATGGGTATACAGTAATATGTGCAGCCAGCCACGGTGCAGCAGTATTACACGGGTATACACTAATGTGTGGAAGCAGCCACGGTGCAGCAGTATTACACGGGTATACACTAATGTGTGGAAGCAGCCACGGTGCAGCAGTATTGCATGGGTATACGGTAATATGTGCAGCCAGCCACGGTGCAGCAGTATTACACGGGTATACGGTAATATGTGCAGCCAGCCACGGTGCAGCAGTATTACACGGGTATACACTAATATGTGCAGCCGGGGTATACCAGTATTTCCCTGGTATACACTAATGTGTGCAGCCAGCCAGGTTATAGAAATATTACAAAGGTATACACTGATGTGTTGGCCCAGAAAAGGTACAGCAGTATTACACAGGTATACACTAATGTGTGGAAGCAGCCACGGTGCAGCAGTATTACACAGGTATACACTAATGTGTGGAAGCAGCCACGGTGCAGCAGTATTACACGGGTATACGGTAATATGTGCAGCCAGCCACGGTGCAGCAGTATTACACGGGTATACACTAATGTGTGGAAGCAGCCACGGTGCAGCAGTATTACACGGGTATACGGTAATATGTGCAGCCAGCCACAGTGCAGCAGTATTACACGGGTATACACTAATGTGTGGAAGCAGCCACGGTGCAGCAGTATTACATGGGTATACGGTAATATGTGCAGCCAGCCACGGTGCAGCAGTATTACACGGGTATACACTAATATGTGCAGCCGGGGTATACCAGTATTTCCCTGGTATACGCTAGTGTGTGCAGCCAGCCAGGTTATAGAAATATTACAAAGGTATACACTGATGTGTTGGCCCATGAAAAGGTACAGCAGTATTACACAGGTATACACTAATGTGTGGAAGCAGCCACGGTTCAGCAGTATTACACAGGTATACACTAATGTGTGGAAGCAGCCACGGTGCAGCAGTATTGCATGGGTATACACTAATGTGTGGAAGCAGCCACGGTGCAGCAGTATTGCATGGGTATACACTAATGTGTGGAAGCAGCCACGGTGCAGCAGTATTGCATGGGTATACGGTAATATGTGCAGCCAGCCACGGTGCAGCAGCATTACACAGGTATACACTAATGTGTGGAAGCAGCCACGGTGCAGCAGTATTACACAGGTATACGGTAATATGTGCAGCCAGCCATGGTGCAGCAGTATTACACGGGTATACGGTAATATGTGCAGCCAGCCACAGTGCAGCAGTATTACACGGGTATACACTAATGTGTGGAAGCAGCCACGGTGCAGCAGTATTACACGGGTATACGGTAATATGTGCAGCCAGCCACGGTGCAGCAGTATTACACGGGTATACACTAATGTGTGGAAGCAGCCACGGTGCAGCAGTATTACATGGGTATACGGTAATATGTGCAGCCAGCCACGGTGCAGCAGTATTACACGGGTATACACTAATGTGTGGAAGCAGCCACGGTGCAGCAGTATTGCATGGGTATACGGTAATATGTGCAGCCGGGGTATACCAGTATTTCCCTGGTATACACTAATGTGTGCAGCCAGCCAGGTTATAGAAATATTACAAAGGTATACACTGATGTGTTGGCCCAGAAAAGGTACAGCAGTATTACACAGGTATACACTAATGTGTGGAAGCAGCCACGGTGCAGCAGTATTACACGGGTATACACTAATATGTGCAGCCGGGGTATACCAGTATTTCCCTGGTATACACTAATGTGTGCAGCCAGCCAGGTTATAGAAATATTACAAAGGTATACACTGATGTGTTGGCCCAGAAAAGGTACAGCAGTATTACACAGGTATACACTAATGTGTGGAAGCAGCCACGGTGCAGCAGTATTACACAGGTATACACTAATGTGTGGAAGCAGCCACGGTGCAGCAGTATTGCATGGGTATACGGTAATATGTGCAGCCAGCCAGGGTACAGCAGTATTACACAGGTATACGGTAATATGTGCAGCCAGCCACGGTGCAGCAGTATTACACGGGTATACGGTAATATGTGCAGCCAGCCACGGTGCAGCAGTATTACACGGGTATACGGTAATATGTGCAGCCAGCCACGGTGCAGCAGTATTACACGGGTATACACTAATGTGTGGAAGCAGCCACGGTGCAGCAGTATTGCATGGGTATACGGTAATATGTGCAGCCAGCCACGGTGCAGCAGTATTACACGGGTATACGGTAATATGTGCAGCCAGCCACGGTGCAGCAGTATTACACGGGTATACACTAATGTGTGGAAGCAGCCACGGTGCAGCAGTATTACACGGGTATACGGTAATATGTGCAGCCAGCCACGGTGCAGCAGTATTACACGGGTATACACTAATGTGTGGAAGCAGCCACGGTGCAGCAGTATTGCATGGGTATACGGTAATATGTGCAGCCAGCCACGGTGCAGCAGTATTACACGGGTATACACTAATGTGTGGAAGCAGCCACGGTGCAGCAGTATTGCATGGGTATACAGTAATATGTGCAGCCAGCCACAGTGCAGCAGTATTACACGGGTATACACTAATGTGTGGAAGCAGCCACGGTGCAGCAGTATTACACGGGTATACACTAATGTGTGGAAGCAGCCACGGTGCAGCAGTATTGCATGGGTATACGGTAATATGTGCAGCCAGCCACGGTGCAGCAGTATTACACGGGTATACGGTAATATGTGCAGCCAGCCACGGTGCAGCAGTATTACACGGGTATACACTAATATGTGCAGCCGGGGTATACCAGTATTTCCCTGGTATACACTAATGTGTGCAGCCAGCCAGGTTATAGAAATATTACAAAGGTATACACTGATGTGTTGGCCCAGAAAAGGTACAGCAGTATTACACAGGTATACACTAATGTGTGGAAGCAGCCACGGTGCAGCAGTATTACACAGGTATACACTAATGTGTGGAAGCAGCCACGGTGCAGCAGTATTACACGGGTATACGGTAATATGTGCAGCCAGCCACGGTGCAGCAGTATTACACGGGTATACACTAATGTGTGGAAGCAGCCACGGTGCAGCAGTATTACACGGGTATACGGTAATATGTGCAGCCAGCCACGGTGCAGCAGTATTACACGGGTATACACTAATGTGTGGAAGCAGCCACGGTGCAGCAGTATTACATGGGTATACGGTAATATGTGCAGCCAGCCACGGTGCAGCAGTATTACACGGGTATACGGTAATATGTGCAGCCAGCCACGGTGCAGCAGTATTACACGGGTATACACTAATGTGTGGAAGCAGCCACGGTGCAGCAGTATTACACGGGTATACGGTAACATGTGCAGCCAGCCACGGTGCAGCAGTATTACACGGGTATACACTAATGTGTGGAAGCAGCCACGGTGCAGCAGTATTACATGGGTATACGGTAATATGTGCAGCCAGCCACGGTGCAGCAGTATTACACGGGTATACGGTAATATGTGCAGCCAGCCACGGTGCAGCAGTATTACACGGGTATACACTAATGTGTGGAAGCAGCCACGGTGCAGCAGTATTACACGGGTATACGGTAATATGTGCAGCCAGCCACGGTGCAGCAGTATTACACGGGTATACACTAATGTGTGGAAGCAGCCACGGTGCAGCAGTATTACATGGGTATACGGTAATATGTGCAGCCAGCCACGGTGCAGCAGTATTACACGGGTATACGGTAATATGTGCAGCCAGCCACGGTGCAGCAGTATTACACGGGTATACACTAATGTGTGGAAGCAGCCACGGTGCAGCAGTATTACACGGGTATACGGTAATATGTGCAGCCAGCCACGGTGCAGCAGTATTACACGGGTATACACTAATGTGTGGAAGCAGCCACGGTGCAGCAGTATTGCATGGGTATACGGTAATATGTGCAGCCAGCCACGGTGCAGCAGTATTTCACGGGTATACGGTAATATGTGCAGCCAGCCACGGTGCAGCAGTATTACACGGGTATACACTAATGTGTGGAAGCAGCCACGGTGCAGCAGTATTACACGGGTATACGGTAATATGTGCAGCCAGCCACGGTGCAGCAGTATTACACGGGTATACACTAATGTGTGGAAGCAGCCACGGTGCAGCAGTATTGCATGGGTATACGGTAATATGTGCAGCCAGCCACGGTGCAGCAGTATTACACGGGTATACACTAATGTGTGGAAGCAGCCACGGTGCAGCAGTATTGCATGGGTATACAGTAATATGTGCAGCCAGCCACGGTGCAGCAGTATTACACGGGTATACACTAATGTGTGGAAGCAGCCACGGTGCAGCAGTATTACACGGGTATACACTAATGTGTGGAAGCAGCCACGGTGCAGCAGTATTGCATGGGTATACGGTAATATGTGCAGCCAGCCACGGTGCAGCAGTATTACACGGGTATACGGTAATATGTGCAGCCAGCCACGGTGCAGCAGTATTACACGGGTATACACTAATATGTGCAGCCGGGGTATACCAGTATTTCCCTGGTATACACTAATGTGTGCAGCCAGCCAGGTTATAGAAATATTACAAAGGTATACACTGATGTGTTGGCCCAGAAAAGGTACAGCAGTATTACACAGGTATACACTAATGTGTGGAAGCAGCCACGGTGCAGCAGTATTACACAGGTATACACTAATGTGTGGAAGCAGCCACGGTGCAGCAGTATTACACGGGTATACGGTAATATGTGCAGCCAGCCACGGTGCAGCAGTATTACACGGGTATACACTAATGTGTGGAAGCAGCCACGGTGCAGCAGTATTACACGGGTATACGGTAATATGTGCAGCCAGCCACAGTGCAGCAGTATTACACGGGTATACACTAATGTGTGGAAGCAGCCACGGTGCAGCAGTATTACATGGGTATACGGTAATATGTGCAGCCAGCCACGGTGCAGCAGTATTACACGGGTATACACTAATATGTGCAGCCGGGGTATACCAGTATTTCCCTGGTATACGCTAGTGTGTGCAGCCAGCCAGGTTATAGAAATATTACAAAGGTATACACTGATGTGTTGGCCCAGAAAAGGTACAGCAGTATTACACAGGTATACACTAATGTGTGGAAGCAGCCACGGTTCAGCAGTATTACACAGGTATACACTAATGTGTGGAAGCAGCCACGGTGCAGCAGTATTGCATGGGTATACACTAATGTGTGGAAGCAGCCACGGTGCTGCAGTATTGCATGGGTATACACTAATGTGTGGAAGCAGCCACGGTGCAGCAGTATTGCATGGGTATACGGTAATATGTGCAGCCAGCCACGGTGCAGCAGCATTACACAGGTATACACTAATGTGTGGAAGCAGCCACGGTGCAGCAGTATTACACAGGTATACGGTAATATGTGCAGCCAGCCATGGTGCAGCAGTATTACACGGGTATACGGTAATATGTGCAGCCAGCCACGGTGCAGCAGTATTACACGGGTATACACTAATGTGTGGAAGCAGCCACGGTGCAGCAGTATTACACGGGTATACGGTAATATGTGCAGCCAGCCACGGTGCAGCAGTATTACACGGGTATACACTAATGTGTGGAAGCAGCCACGGTGCAGCAGTATTACATGGGTATACGGTAATATGTGCAGCCAGCCACGGTGCAGCAGTATTACACGGGTATACACTAATATGTGCAGCCGGGGTATACCAGTATTTCCCTGGTATACGCTAGTGTGTGCAGCCAGCCAGGTTATAGAAATATTACAAAGGTATACACTGATGTGTTGGCCCAGAAAAGGTACAGCAGTATTACACAGGTATACACTAATGTGTGGAAGCAGCCACGGTGCAGCAGTATTACACAGGTATACACTAATGTGTGGAAGCAGCCACGGTGCAGCAGTATTACACGGGTATACGGTAATATGTGCAGCCAGCCACGGTGCAGCAGTATTGCATGGGTATACACTAATGTGTGGAAGCAGCCACGGTGCAGCAGTATTGCATGGGTATACACTAATGTGTGGAAGCAGCCACGGTGCAGCAGTATTGCATGGGTATACACTAATGTGTGGAAGCAGCCACGGTGCAGCAGTATTGCATGGGTATACACTAATGTGTGGAAGCAGCCACGGTGCAGCAGTATTGCATGGGTATACGGTAATATGTGCAGCCAGCCACGGTGCAGCAGTATTACACAGGTATACACTAATGTGTGGAAGCAGCCACGGTGCAGCAGTATTACACAGGTATACACTAATGTGTGGAAGCAGCCACGGTGCAGCAGTATTGCATGGGTATACGGTAATATGTGCAGCCAGCCACGGTGCAGCAGTATTACACGGGTATACACTAATGTGTGGAAGCAGCCACGGTGCAGCAGTATTGCATGGGTATACGGTAATATGTGCAGCCAGCCACGGTGCAGCAGTATTACACGGGTATACACTAATGTGTGGAAGCAGCCACGGTGCAGCAGTATTACACAGTCAAGCAAGAGCCAGCTACGGTATTATATAGATGAACAGTGGAGACATCCACTCATTAGTGCATACCTATATAATACGGCCGTATTATACAGGTATATAATAATACCAGGTGCTTACTGTTACCAAAATCAACAAATGTGGTGTGCGGCATGGGTTGCAGTTGATGTGTAGGCTTGGCTTCAGAGGGGGGGGGGCACATGAATCTAATGACAGTATGACACCAAATTACCAGGTCTTCGATTTAGGGTGAATTGGGCATGGACGGACTTGGGGGGGAGGCTTCCCATAGGGAGTTAGAAAGAACTCTTTTACTACAGCTGGAGTTTATTTTATTGCCTAGTAAAAGGTTGGTGTTAGTAGAATTATTTTGATGGCTGGTAGAAGATGGGGAATGTATATGCCATGTTTAACCGAGTGAATCAGAGCTTCCCTTTCATTGCCTCTTTCCGGCACAGTATTGCCTCAATAATTCATCATTTGATCACAATTTTACCTTATCAAGTCGTTCAGACAGTTTTCATGTCTATCAACCCCTGTTCATGAACGTGCACTCTGTTTTTTGGAATTCTGCATTAGTGAATTTTCATGTCACAGAAAATTAAAAAGAACTACATTTTCGGAAGAGAATCCAACGGCAGTGTACAGGAAGAATGTATGAATAAAACTTTAAGCAGCTTCATTTCAAGAAGAGGGTGTAAAATGTTTTAAATGAGGCTGTAAATTGTAGGCATGAGGCAAGGGTTTAGATGATAGACAGGACCTTTTTCAAAGAGGTAAACTCACACTTTAGTGAAAGTTTACCTTTTTTTTCTATTCTCAAAACAAATTTTAGGCACTGGTCGCGGACACCTATTTTAGGTTTTTTGATGTGCCACAAGTGGGGAGACTCCGCAGTCGTAAAGATACTACTCGTAAAATTAGATCGTGAATACTAAAAATTCGTAAACCTACAGTACAGTCTAATTGAACCTTTGTGAATCAAGCTTACAGCGCAGAGCCTGAGGAAGGAACCTTGGAGTGATGATAGAGAGGTGGGGGGAAGGGGTGCTGGCAAGAGCTGATTACAAAGGAAGGGGACAGAGGGAGGATGGTGGCAGAGATGAAGGCGGTGAGATAAAGGGAAAGCCCAGGGACCACCCTTGGACTGTGGAAAGGGTCTGAATCAGATGTGATGAGTGCGCAGCGACGAGTGAGAGCCGTGGGAAGAACGGGAGCTGGAAGTTAAAGCGGAACTGACCCTTTTTTAGAACTAAAGCGGCTATGATGTCTGATGTCTACTGACAGCAGAATTTCAGAGTAAGTCATAAAGTTGTGATCCTGTTGTACCTTTTTACATATTCTAACATGCCTTTGTGAATTTGCCCGAAACCACTAAAATGAGAGCAAAATGGAAATATTCTGAAAATATTCATACACAATTTTTGCAACTACAAAGGACTGTGCCCTCTTTGCACTTTCACTAATAGTGAATTGGATGTTTTGGGGCAGATTCACAAAGGCGCGTAAGAGCGCGTAATGTACTCCAGTAGTACTAATTCCCGTATTCAAAAATCAATTTGTGATGGACCCCAGAGTATTTATATATGTTTGTAAAGCTAAGGTAAATCCTATTAATAAACCATGGTTTGATGATGATTGTCGAAAACTAAAGGCCATGATTAGACGACAGGAAAGAGGCCTAAAATGTAGTTACAACGAGGTATGGCTATGTGAACTTAAAAAATTAAGGTTAAAATATAAAGCAATTATTAGAGATAAAAAGAAATGTTATAAAGATAAATGTTGGATGAATTTACTGGAGGTAATTGAAGATAAAAATGTTAAAGGCTTCTGGAAATTAATACAAGAATGCACGGGGAAAGTTGTAGGGACTTTGCAGTGCTCAGTTGTGGAAGATAAGTGGGTAGTTTATCTAGAAGAAATCTATGGTAAATGGCCAAGGAGGGGGGAAACTGTATTAAATAACTGGCAAGGTGTCAGG
This sequence comes from Lissotriton vulgaris, assembly GCF_964263255.1. Classification (NCBI taxonomy): domain Eukaryota; kingdom Metazoa; phylum Chordata; class Amphibia; order Caudata; family Salamandridae; genus Lissotriton; species Lissotriton vulgaris. The sequence goes on from NC_141700.1 coordinate 62,801,631, forward strand.
GAGGAGGTGAAACAGTATTTCTCCCCAACTTACATTAGAGGTATCATAGCGGGGTTAACCTAACACGAGCGGCAGGGCCAGATAATCTGCCAGCAGTAGTAATAAAAACGAATTTAGATTGGTGGGCCGAATTTTTCTCGAATATGTTTCAGAGGGTATTAAATACAAGAACTCTGCCAGATAGTTGGAGAGGGGCGATCATTAGGCCAATTCACAAAAAAGGCGACGTGAACTCCCCTAAAAATTACCGCTTAATAAACCTCCTGGACATAGGTGAAAAAGTATTCTCCAAGGTAATCCTGGGCTTACTAAAGGATTGGGCTAACGATAACCAGATAGTACCCCCAGAACAGGGTGGCTTTAAAGAAGGGCACTCAACGGTGGATCACTGCTTTGCTCTCTGGTCCATTGCGCGGAAGTCGATTGAACAGAGGGGCAATTTATTCTGCTGTTTCGTGGACTTCCGCGCAGCATTTGACCTTGTGGACAGAGAGCAGCTGTGGGCAACCCTGGTAGAGTATAAAATACAGGATGATCTTTTGGCCCTGATCCAGGCCTTACACTCTGAAAACTGGGCCCAGATAATTTTGGATAAGGAGCGAGGATTGACTGAGAGGATCCAGATCGGAAATGGTTTGAGGCAGGGGTGCGTACTGGCCCCTTTACTCTTTTCCCTGTTCATAGCCGACCTACCTCAGGAACTGAGAGAGGTTAGAGGAGCTAGCCCGAAAATGGGAGGAAACCATGTACCATGCTTACTATATGCGGATGATCTGGTGATTATGGACCAAACGGAGATAGGTCTCCAGAGAAAACTGAATAAGTTCAAAGAATATTGCTTAAATAAAAAATTAGTAGTAAACATGGAAAAGACCAAAATTCTATGTTTCGGGAATAGTAAAACTAAGTTTCGTTGGTATCTTGGTTCAGATATTCTGGAGAGGGTAATAGAATATAGATACCTTGGAATGTGGTTCACGAGGAACTTAAAATGGTACACCCATCTGCAAAGCTTAAAAATGAGGGCAGAGACCTCTGTGAAGGCTTTAAAAAGATTTAATAGTCTTTATGGAGAAATGTCGGACAGGCCGGTTATAAAGGCCTATCTAGCAATGGTCCCTCCTCAATTCCTGTATGGGGTAGAAGTACTCTCCTTAAGTGGCAACACTTGTTGGGATAAAGAAGAGGGTAATATTCTAAAAAGCTTGTTCTCGCTACCAAAATCATCAATGGTACAAGCAGCAAGAATAGAGCTGGGTATCACCTCGTGGGACATAACAGCTTGCATGGCCTTAGTACGCTTTTGGCACCGCCTAGGAGCAGAAGAGCCCCACAAAATTCCCCATAAAATGTCACAGTTGTGTAAAGCTGAAATTGCCATTAGTGAGCGTTCCTGGGCAAAAGAGATAAGAGCCTCAGTAAGGGAAGCGTATGGAGTATTAGACTTAAGACTTGACCCGCAGTTAGGACATCTACAATTGGGCAAGAAGGAACTTAGGGCACTGGGTCGGGATATGTCCCGTATACACGATAGGGAGTACCTTTCGTGGAAAAATTCAGTGTCACATATGATCCTGGTTTGGGAAAAGGATCTACATTATCCTTACGTTGATAGGTTACCTAGCTACCGCTTACGACGCGAGGTATTAAAAGCACGAATTGGGTTAAATCCCTGCTACATGAATAATGGGGTCAAAAACTTTATGATTGGTTATAATGGGAAATGCACCTGCACTTTGGGCACCCCATGTGATATTTTACATGTCTTACTTGTACGGAATTTTTTGATATCAGAAAGGAGATTTTATGTCCAATTTTTAAAATATATGGGATTAGAAATAGGATGCAGGCTGTTGACCTACTAGTAGGAATGGAGAACTTAGACATAGCCTGTGCCATGGGGAAATTTATGTGTAAGGTCAAAGTGTTTCTCAAGTGCACTGAGTAATTAACGTACGTTTTCACTGAGGTTATTAAAAGGCTGTGCATCTAAAGGATAACAGTACGGTAGCAGACCTAAAGGAAATATTTTATGTCATGTATGAAATATTTGGTTTTTACCTTTTAACAATAATATGTACCCTGGATTTTAAAGAAAACTGATGTTTTTATGCATTTTGAAAATGGGTCACATTGTTTATGAATCGTTTGCATATGTTTTTAACTGGAGGATAACATGTAAAGTGTATACTTTTATGGTTGTAACTAACCAAATAAAGTTTTATTGACTGAAATATTCTAACATGCCTTTGTGAATTTGCCCGAAACAACTAAAATGAGAGCAAAATGGAAATAAAATATTCTGAAAATATTCATACACAATTTTTGCAACTACAAAGGACTGTGCCCTCTTTGCACTTTCACTAATAGTGAATTGGATGTTTTGGGGCAGATTCACAAAGGCGTGTAAGAGCGCGTAATGTACTCCAGTAGTACTAATTCCGGTATTCAAAAATCAATTTGTGATCGACCCCAGAGTATTTATATATGTTTGTAAAGCAATTCAAGATAAACATTCATTGCACCCGATGCATTTACAAAGGAACGTAACATATTAGTAATGTTGTTATTGTTATTATTATTAGTAGTAGTAGTAGTAGTAGTAGCAGTAGTAATAGTGGTCATTTTAGTAGAATTATCATCATCATCATTGTGATTAATAATATTAAATGATAACAATGCTAATCATAGCAGCAGTAATCTGCTGATATATTATAGGCTATAAAACTGTTCCGAAGTGCTAGCGTGCTGGTTCCAGATGTTCAATGCGTCCATTTAGCTGTAGTGCACCATGGAGATACTTAGCGTGTGCTATTGCCAGATGTGCGCTGCAGCCTAACCCAAACCACTGCCCCAGCCCTTTCCAATGTTCTATCTTCCATCCCTCTTATCGCGGCCTAGGGTTGACCAGCTCCGTGGAGGCGATTTGCATCCAGCACTGTTTCGTTCAACTCCCTTCGAGCTGCACTCATGAGTTTACCAAATTTGGCCTGCTTCGAGGGCACTGTGCAGTACAAGAGCCTGGAGACTGCCTCTGCGCATGTCCTAACCCCATGCCTTATGAACGTCGGTTTTAACAGCTTCTGGCGATGTCGGAGAAAAGCGGTACAGTAGCATACGAGACGTTCCATGGACTCTAATCTATAGTTACACATCCTGCATCTAACAATCTTCAGCAAGGATTTTCAGCCTGGATTTAATTCCTTTATAGGCAGTAACACTAAACAAACCCGTTGGATCTCTTTTAGGCATTTCTTTCCTAGGGCGTTATTCAAATATGGCTGAATGTTGTTTGCGTCGATTGACTTTATTAGGCCCAACAGCCCTCCAATGGCCTTATATCTAAACATATCTTCTTTTCTTGATAACTGGTAGATTTGTTTGTTTAACACCTTCTTTATTTATTGCTATGTAGTTTACTTCCTCTAGGGACCAACTTGCTATAGATAGATCCAGTTTTGCAACAGGTCCAAGAAAGTACTTTGGCCAGATGTTGGGTCCCCCTACAGATATTATTTGGAGTACCTCCTTTAGGGATCCTTTCTGGGCATTCAGTATCTTATACCAGTATTTCACCTGGGTGCTCATGCATTCGTATTTTTGTTGATCCAGGCTGAACTCAAGCCAAATCAGGCCATTACATGTGAATTTGGGGAGTCCAAACAGTCTTTTATAACAGTGATACTGCGCTTTTTCCATTATCGTGTCCATTTTCCCTGAAAATGCTTGCAATGCATACTCTGCAACCGCTAGCAGTTTGGATTTTATGACTTCTCTTATAGGTGCCATAGTAGGGCTTTGTAGTTTGCCCTGTAATTGACACAATGGCACAATAGCCCCGCATATATGTTGGTTGAACCAAGAAATTACCTTGAACCACATCATACTGCGAGACTGTTTGAAGCTGGATAAGTCTAATAAAATTCCTTGGCTGGCCTATATAAAATCGGGTTTTCACAATTTGTGACGTCCTGAACTCTTTTTGTCTCCAGACTCCATAGTGAGGAAGGACATTGGACTGACCAAAAATGCTATGATGAACTTAATCTCTTTAGAGCGGGAGGAGGTAGAGTTGATGAAACCAACTGTCAGAACTAATTATGCCTTAATTAGTTCCCCAGGCCCTGAACCTTACCTCATCATAGTGAATCACCCCTTTCATATGCAACTTCTAACAAGATTTCATTTTAATTTGATTCATTTCTCTCTAGGTTGTTTTAAAAGTTGGTGCCCCCCAGAACGGGCAGATCCTTGTCATTGTGATGATTTCTCGACCCAGGACACCTTACACTTTATTATGTTCTGTGAACACTATCGAGAAATCAGAAAGAAATTCTTGTTCCCAATACTGAGGGAGGTGGGTTTTACACAGGTTAGGCCAGCCCTTTTGTATTTACAACAATTAAATACCCCACGAAAAATATTCCATGTTGCTAGTTTCCTAGTCGCTGCTACTCGGTTAAGGAACAAGATTTCCAAGGTCACACCTATCCCAGTCGATATTTTATGAATTAGATTGTACGTCTTTTTACCCCACGATTTTATCATAGGACAAAAGTCCCTGCAACTTTTTATCACATTTTTTAAATATATTTATATTGTATAATATTTACACTGACATAATGAACTTTTTTTGTCTATGATGTTTTTCTCTGTAATTAATTGCTTGTGTTGTACTATGTCTTTTTATGATATTAATTTATCGAATAAAGTATTTGACTGACCGACTGACACAATGTATAAATGGTAGCTTGTATTTTAGCCTTTGTCTTTGACTGGTGCATGGTTGCTTTTTCTGTGTCACTTAGCATTGCCCCCAAATAGTTATATGATCTTACTGTGTCTATGGTCTGGCTGCCCAGCCTCCACCTTAGAAGAGCTTTTTCACGAGATGTCCAAAGACCACAAATTTAGTTTTGCTGAAATTTGCTACAAGCTAATTCGCCTCATTATAGGTGTTCAAGTGTCTAATCCTCTTTTCATGCCGACTCTAGTGTGATCGAAATCACCAGGTCGTCTGCATATCGGAGGACATGCAGTCGGTGCCCCCCAATTTTTGGAGTAAGCAGGTTTTCACCTTGTAGGGCTTTCCCTAGGTCAGCTGTGTATAAGTTGAAAAGTGTTGGGGCTCATACGCAACCCTGTTTTGGACCACGGTCAGTGAACAGCTTAGGTGAAATCGTATCCCCTGCCAGTTTAATTCTCACCCAGGTGTTGCTGTACATGGAGATAATTGCCTTCAGAATGTTGTCTGGGATCTTCCAACTTTTGAGTGTGTTCCATAACTTTCTTCGAGTGACACGATCATAAGCTGCAGAGTAATCCACAAAACAGGCAAAAACTGGCAGGTTGCTTTTGGAATTCGACTGCTGTGCTAGATAAGATAACACCACACTTTTATCTATAGTCGAATAGCCTTATCGGAATCCGATTTAGTCGAAAGATAACAGGGCGATGATGTACGCGGTGTCTTCAATATCTAACAGGGCGATGAACCTGTAGTTCTTTGGATCTGTTTTTTCACCCTTCTTAAAAATAGGTTGCAACAACGAGCCTCGCAAGGAATATGGTACGTACCCTGAGATTCTGCATTCTGCATGCAAAGCGGATTAGATCTCCGCCCAAAATTTGGGCTCCTCTTTGCACAAATCGCTGGCTCGACCATTGGGCACAGGGGCCACATCCCTTGTTACCTTTTTTATGACTCTTATGAACTCCTTGGGTTCCTGCGCAGTGCTGCATTATTATGACAGGCTTCTTCTTCGATTGCTGCACCTTCGGCCATGAGATCTTCCAGCTGCTTTTCATCCCTGGTTTAGTTGAATATATTTCCGCTGTTGGGCTAACCAGGCGTCCGCATCACCGTGTTTCAACTCTCCATTTTTTGATTCTCCAGCTTGGCTGCATACTCCCAGAATTGATTTTGTTTGTTGTTTTTACACAGGTCGAATACTCTAATCCATTCCTTCTCAACCTTCATTTGTTTTGGTTTACATACAAGGCGTTTATGATCCAGGTCGGCTTGTTTGTAAGCGCTCTCTGCCTCCTTGGTCCCACTTTTGAGATAAACCTTTTGGAATGTCTCTGGATCCAGAATATGAGCTGGAATCCAATGCCTCAAGAGAGTGAGTTCTGTACGGGTGTATCCCTCCAACCTCTGCTATATTTCCAATTTCGTTCCGGGTTCACGAGCGTCTTGTGTGTTGCCTTCCTGGCTCCTCTTAGCTCTTCTATCCAGGTACCCCAATTCTGTTTGGATGGAGTGGGGGGCGATCTACTTCTCATACATCATAGTTCCATCTTCTAAGTCTCCCATTTTGCTATCTTGGATGGATTCCATTTGATTCTCCTTAATAATTTATAATCCTCCGTCCCTCTTGTATGGTTTATAACCTCCAGTTCTTCTCGATAATTGCTCTGGAGGTTAAATCCAGCTATAGCATGTGATCACTTGCCTCATGTTTTTCCTCATAAAGGTGCAGCTCCTGGAATAAAAATATAGCTCCTTGGCGTGAAAACATGTGCTTAGAGCTCCTGCACTTTAAATGATGGATGTGAGATGTTCTTGTCTTTCAAGTAATAAAGTGCCTGTGTCCTATGTCCCACACAGGCTTGAGCTTGGGGCATTGAGGCAGGCAGTCCTATGTCGCTGTACATTCTTACATGAGGTAGTCGGTGCTATGTGACTGCACATGCTTGCTATTTGGGCCCTCGGGCAATAGGTGCGCATGTCTCTGCCCCCTTGTTTGGAGGATTATGAGGTAGCAGGGTTTAGATCTCTGAACCTCCTTTTTCCATTAAACATGAGGTAGATGGTTTGAGGTGCCTGCACCCCTTGTTCCATAGAATATGAGGTAGAAGATGCAGATCTTTGCACCTCCTTGTTCCCTGGAATATGTGGTCGAAGGTTTCAGGTCCCTGCATCTCCTTGTTCCACGGAATAAGAGGCAGAAGGTTCAGGTTAAATGAGACCCCGATGAGCCGACTGCCATACGGTTTGGCTGCGAGGACACCCTCGTTAGAAAATATGGCAATGATGCCTCCTTTTTTTCCGGAACTATCCTGGCGGGAGCCACTTTGGTCAAAACACAGATGGTCATCTGACCAGCGATGCAATGACAACAAGGCAGACAAGTTTATTCCTTTTATGTTGCCCAGTACAATCCCTCCAAGGCGGGTATTGTCTCACAAAAAGGAGTTATCCCCCGTAGAGGAGGGACAAGTTTTCTGAAATGAAGGTCCAGAGAAGAAAAAAAAGGTGGGCATTGTAAGGTCAGCCCTATGGAGGGTAGGCCTTACAACACTAGGTCCACCTGAGGGCCAGTTGCAGGTAGGGTTTTACCAACATTGTAAATTGTGTCATCAATGCGGTTGGGAAATACAATGTCCCACCTCTAAACGAGGCAGTAAATGTAAAAGGCCTGCAAATGGGACAGTCACAAATTGTTGGTGGGTACCCCATCATCTCCAATCGCCAAATGATTCCCGCAATCTTATCCTAATAACGAGTCACTGCTGGGAAGAGCAGCAGGAAAGACTAACTTGGAAGATTTGAATGATTAACACACATTCGCAATGCTATAGGTCTCACATTTAGGAGAGTTTGAGCTATTGGCATTGTAAATGGCAATGCCTTTTATTTATATGTTGTTTTTAAAACAGATAAATAAAAGGCATTGCCATTTACAGTGCCAATAGCTTAAACTCTTGCAAATGCGAGACCTATTACATTGTAAAGGCGTTCAGCGCCCGTGCCATATAAATTTTAAAAAAGCGTTAGGAGAGAGCGTGTCCTGCCTGCAACAGCAGCCAGGACAAAGCTATGTGAGAAAATAGTGCTTGTAGGCTGTAATTAACGCCTACTGAGTAACAATACATGTAACGGGGTATCGCCATGGGAGGTTACAAAATGAGACAAGGCCGTACTAAGGCGGGGCTAGTAAGCCTTTTGACCAATGATCAGCCACAATTTACACTGGACGATGACACAAGCCAAAGAAAAATATGGGCGGCGAGTGGGCGGAGCTTCAAGTCCCTACCTGAATACAGCATGCCTCGCAGAGCAGCGCAAGCGCTACCCAGGTTCGACCTAAAAAAGAAAACACATGGGGTGTTAGCAAACACGTTAACCTGGAAGGAGAAGGAAACAAGCCAACTGTTGTTAAACCTAATGAGAGCCCCTGAGGAAGGTCAAGATCTAGCACATGACTTACTGATGAAGGAGGCAAAACTGCAATGGAAGGAGACACCACTCACTTGAGCCAAATTCCATTTAGATACAGTTCCAAGGAGTGCACAACAGTTGCTTGAAAATCTTATATGATGTGTCTCAAAAAGTCTCAGACAGTGAGATCCACTTCTTTGAAGAAGAACACACAGCTGGTGATAGGAAGGAGTCATGCTTCCTTAATTCCAGACACCAGGCAAAAATCCAAGTTATAAAACTAAAGGATGACTTTTAACAGAGAAGAGAGGGCTGAACTACCCCAAGACCTCTTGAAGAGCCCAGAGGTCAAAGAATGGGCAGGAATGTTCAGAAAAAGAGAAATAATGATGGACTTGCCCTAAATTTTGTCAAGAACAGAATATCCAAGATGGCTGCCAAATAGAACCAGAAAAATGAAATCTCAGGTCCCGTGTACATTCAGAAGTGGGAAGACATTGTACGTGTAATGGGAGGTCTCAGTCAAGCAGCAGTCGGAAATCAATCCCACAAACCTTCAGTGGTTGAAGGTCATCCAAAATCTGGAGCCACGGCTTATCAAGAATTAAATGTGTCTCATATAAACAAACCATCAAAAAGTAAACAATGCCAGTGAAGATTGAGGTCACCCATTGACAAAAGACGCATTATATCCTTTAAAGTACATAATTCTTCTATTGCTGCCTGGTTATTGCAACTCTTAATCACATTTATGTATATGATAAAAGTATGCCATTTGGACACAGATCTCCTGTTTTGATGTATAGCATATATCTTTCAGGCGACGGTGATCTCCCGGCTTGATTACGCCAGCTCTCTTCTGTTGGGGGCCAATCAGGCAGAAACCACTCGCCTGCAGCATGTTCAAAACGCTGCAGCCAGAGCGATAGTTGGCCTGCCCAGGTTTTGCTCCGTCTCTAACACTCTAAGCTCCTTGCACTGGCTGCCGGTCAAGATGAGAATTCATTTTAAGGTCTTATGTCTGGCCTTTAAAATCTTGAAAGGTTCTGCTCCCCAGATCCTAACTAACCTATTGTCTCTCTATACTCCGACCCGCTCTCTTAGATCCTTTGGCCAAGCTCTCGCTGTGGTCCTCCGATTTAAGCTTAGTCGAGCTGGGGGCCGATCTTTTCGAGTGAGAGCGGCGGCGATTTGGAATTCTCTCCCTGTAGAGATCCGTCTGTTGGAGGATCTCTTGTTGTTCCGTAAGGCCATTAAAACTCTCTTATTTTAATGCGGTCCTGTTGCTGTGCCCCTTTTTTCACCTCTCTACATTTGGCGGTGCTGTGCTCTACCTTGTCGTGCGCCGGGACGCTCCTTTGCTGGAGCATCTGTGCGCATTATAAATGCCCATAGCATAGCATAGCATATCTTGTGGGTTCAGTCTATTTACAATGAGCCTTTCTGACCCAGTTCTGTATGGAGACCAAGTCCTTCTTCACTTTTGACTCAGCTCGCCCATGTCCAGCCTTCGCTTCCTGGTCCAGCCAGATTACGTACACATCTTCTTAGAAGCACCCCAGGCCTTTGGCACCGACTCCGGACCACAGCTGGAGACCATCCTGTCCAGTGACCTCACATTGTTTGACTTCAAAGCAAACTATTTCAGGAATATTAATACCCTCTAATGGGTTGCATGCTGTCTGGAGGAATGTGGGCTCCACCTCGGCTTTTTAATCAGTGGCCTATGTTGGTGGGGGGAGGGGGGCTCACCTCGATCCCTGCAGGTCGCCCCCTATTCCCCCTGCGAAGCACTAGAACAGCGCCTTCCTCTTAGCTACTGGTTACACCTGGGGGCAGCTTTTTTACTTCCTTATAGTATTTATTTCTGGTTTTTGATATAGCACCTTAAGGCCCTGACAGGGGCTGTCAATGTGCTTTACAGAATTACAAAGAATAGCAATGAACAAGCAAATACAGGTCATCAAGCAGACTATTAAAATCAACAGGAGGGGGCGATATCTTTGAAAAGTTCAGGACACCAGGTAAGATTCAGGTTTGTTCACAAGAATCTCCATGCAGGTGAGGTTTGGAGGCTTATACTCTTATGACGAGCCCTAGAGGGCGCTATTGTGCTATTTCCTGTTCGGTAGCATCTAGATTTCTGATATCTGCAAATCCAAATGTATCAAAGTCTTTAAGAAAATAGAATTTCCTATTTATCCTTAGAATTTCTTAGAATGTCTCAGACATCATTGCTCCAGATGTGGTTCCAAGATTAATGAATTATGTAAATAAGGCCACACCCCCACCTGCCTCCACTCCAGTGCGGCCTCTAAGGTTCGCAGAACCAGGATGGCCCAGTGGGAGGACTTGTTATTCTGCAACAAAATTATATTAATAAGAACAATTATAAAGTCCATATCCAATAGAAAAAGAGAGAAGAATTCCTCAGTTTTTTCTCTTTATTCCATTTTCATTTTACATAGAAAAGATAGAGTCCAGTTCTAATGACTCAACACACAGTACAGCCAACGCGTTTCGTCCTAGTGCAGGACTTCTTCAGGGCACTGGATGATGGTGAAGTCAAATGCCTCCATGGGCTTAAGAGGACATAGAAAAACACTGCTCTTAGGCTGTTTTCCCGTTGGGCAAAATATTTTATCAAGACTTTAAAGCCGTCTGTATAAAAGCCACGACTAGTCACATAATTGCAAAACTGGACCCAGAGATCTGAAGTCCAACACAGCCACAGTCTATTTGCAATGATGTTCAGATTAAAACCTGTAGGGATTAGTCGTCAGAGTGTCACATAGAGGTCTAAGGATAGACGGACACACCAATTAATGAGAAGTAGGCTTGTATGGTAGAAAACACTGCTGGGCCTATAGTATATCCAAGTGAAGGAAACACCCCATCATCAAACAACTCTTCACTGGTAGCCAATTTATTAGGCAGGAAAACAACAGCCACAATACGATAGTTGCGATCAGCGGAAAACACCGGGACACGTCGCAGCAACGGAACAACCTCGAGCAGGAATAAAGAGAAAAAAATGAGGAATCCTTCTCTCTTTTTCTATTGGAAATCGACTTTATAATCGTTGTATTGATCTAATTTTGTTGTGTGGTGCACCTGTGCTTTTGGTTAAAACTGTTGAATTCCTGAGGGAACAAGCACTGTGACGGTGGGTGCTATTCGGTGTGCACACGGACCCTTGCAAGTACAGAAGGGATAATACTGTTGGAGCGATAATAGGTTAGGTGCTGGCAGCGAGAAGGTCCCACTGTTAGTTCTAATTTCTTTTGGACTTGCTATTCTGATTTGACTGGGCGCCCATGGGAATGGCCCGGCATCTCGGCTTATGCAGGCTATTTGCCCCCTCCTGATGGGGAAGGCGACTGCCTAGTATTGCCTTTCCTGAGAACAGGCGGTCATACCAATGCATCCCAAGGGAAGGAAGCTTCCTTATTTACCATATTGCGGGTCAGAGGGTAATTTAATTTAAATGGGACTCCATTTCATTTGCATGGGACCCTACCAAGAGGCCAAATGAGTTATTCAATTGTGGTGTCCCTTCAAAAAAGATGGTTTACTCGATGGCTAGGGAACAGAATCAGCAGACGTTCTAATCCCGGCTTCCCAACATGTCCCAATCGTGTGCTCCTAGATAAATAATTTATTTGCTGTGCCTCAATTTCCTGTAAGCGCAAACAGTCTAAGTGCTAACAACAGACTAATCACCAGTAAACAATAAATAAAGTATGAGGGTATATATTTAAGAAGCACATGGGACGGGCTAGTGCTGTGTTGCCTGTGGCAACACAGAAATTCAAAATCGTGCACTATGCACGTAAAGTGTACCTAGAAATGGAGGCGTACTATATGTTTTCTCTTTTTGTTTCTTATAATTTTGCAAGATTATGTTTAGGTCTGGCGTTAGTATGTGTCATATTCTAACATATAGGGCTTTCAGCTAGCCCTATTCATCCATTGGTCTGTTGTGTCATTCACATTTTAAGTCACCCTACTGCAGCATACAGAATCGGGTAACGGGTCAGCCCAGTGCAGCCATTGGCTAGCTCTACCTTGAGTGACGGCATTCTGCTCTTTCATAAGGGGCGCATCCGCGCGCAAAGTATTTCACTTCAGTGTCAGGGACTACTATGGCAGGCATGCTTTTTGAGACAACATTTTTTTTGTAGCTTTAGCAATATTTTTTGTTTATGCTGGCAAGGGCCACGGAGCTTTTGTAACAATAAAGGTTTGGAAAAATCGTGTCAAAATAAAGCAAGCATTGACAAAAGGCTGTCAGGCAACATCAGAGATACTGGCGCTGACAATGTTTGTTTCTTTTTACACTGCAGCCCGTCTGATAACCGTCATTTTCCATTTGGCAGGACCCCAAACTTTTTCACAAGTCATTTATTGCTATTTACGACTTCTGCCAATACGTTTCGCAACATACATCGGCTGCTTCCTCAGGGCACTCGGTGCATTTCCAATACAGTTTTCAGCTCTATTTATGGTAAGTTACAAAGTGCATGGCTGGCTTATTCTTAGTTTACATCAACCGGTCTCCAATGATTTCCTTGGATTCCAATTGGCAAATCACTTTTTCATAAAATTGTTCTTAAATAGTTGGCATACTGGCCCACCTTATGACTTCAGCAGAACTAGTCTGGTAAATCTTGTATTTAGCATTTCTCGACACTCTCCTGAAGAGCCTCACCACACACTACACCAAGCCATAAACATAAATAATTACTGAATCATTAAAAAGGCAAACATTTACAAAAGCACTATGTTACCGGGAAAAGCAGGAAAACAAACTGAAAACTTTTTCCGCACTGTTAACGGCTCAGTTTGTATTTTGGGGTTTTAACTACTGATTTGACACAGTAAAAATGTTTAAAAAATGTAATCTGGATCATCAGAATTTGGATTTCACAGTTACAATTATTTGTTTTCTATATTTATTTTTAGATGCAACTCCTCTTTCTGTAAAAGATTACACCTTTTTGCTTGAAATTGTTATAAACAAGTGCACACAGGGACTTTTTTCTCCCAGTACTTGCTCCCTCCTCCTCAGTTGTGCACAATTCTGAATAGTACAAGGATTTTTGGCACCGCTGGCAAAATACATTTTTGCCAGTTACATGCTCCCAGACCCCAAGGAAGGTATATTTGCAGCTCCCAGTTGGAAGGGGGTGCTAGGTACAGGAGGTGGTATAGGGTGATGACTTTACCTTGCCTTATGGTAACACAGACTGTGGCTGTAAAGATATATACACCTTGCTTAATAGTGCACGACTACTATCCCACTGAGAGCTAAAATTAGAGCTCGGTGGTAACAGAAAATCCTCCATTTTTTTTAAAGTCGGGCTAAATTTTCTTTTGGTGGACTCTACTCCTGGGGGGAATCCACCCGTGGAATTTCCTTCACAGCGCTCTGCCTGTACTTCAGACAAGTAACAGTACAGTACCTTTAACAGCTCCACCATCAGATTTACCATGAAAAGAGCATCTTCAAATGGAGGATTCATCTCTTCCTCTGAAAATGAGTGGATTTTCCTTTACCACCCAATAGAGTTCAGCAATGCCAAGGTGAAGGGGTATATACTGACCCATTACAACAATAGTATGGCGGCTGGCACAATTCCAGCTGATATTAGGAGCCTTTTTGATAAAGTGGTTCAGGCCTGCTGAAAAGTGCTAGGAATAACCCATTAACACTCAACAGTTCTGCTGATAAGTGCTCACACTAACCTATTAAAATGAAAGCAATCCTAGTGAGAAGTGCCGATAGTGTCCTGTTGAAAGTACAGCGGCGACACTGATAAATGCTGCTACTGTCACATCCATGAAATACAGAGAAGCTCTCATGTGAAGTGCTGCTGCTGTCTAGCCAGATGTAAAGCATCTCTGTTGAGAAGTGTTGGTACCAACCCATCAAAAATATAGTGTTTTTGTTAAGAAGTGCGGACCCGTTAAAGGTGTATTATGCCTATTGAGAAATACTGGTAGTGTTGCGTCAAAAGTATAGTGTCCTTGTTAAGCAGTTCTGGTACTGACCCATCCAAAGAATATTATGTTTGTTGGTTAAGTCCTGCTAGTGACAGATCAAAAGTATAGTATCCTTGTTGAGAAGTGCAGGTACACACCCATTAAAAGTAAAGCATCTTTGTTAAGAAGTGCTGGTGGTGACCCATCAAACACGCCATCTCTGTTGGGTAGTGTGGCCCTGACTCATCAAAGGTATAGCATCTGTGCTGAGAAGTGCTGGTTTTGACCCATCGAAAGCCCAGCATCTGTGTTGGCAAGTGCTAGTACTGATTAATCACAAGTACAGCATTTGTGCTGGTAGTCACCCATACAAAGTATAGCATATCCGTTGACATTTGTTGGTACTGACCTATCAAGGTTATAGCATCTCTGCTAAGCAAATATGGTAGTGACACATCACAAAAATATAGCATGTCTATTGAAAAGTGCTGTTACTTTCATGTTAAAAATATTGTTCCCCCCAAAAGACTTGCCAGTATTGTCATGGGTTGGTACTGTAAAGTTACAAGTTCATCCCCTCTTCAGAGACGTGCTGATGCAGTCATAGTTTAAGTGCAGTAGCTCTTCTGAAAAAGTCTGGCACTAGCTAATTAAACGTATTGCAGCCCTGCAGGGCAGTGTACCCTTTCGAATTAAAATAGGACAACCATGCTGAGAAACGCACATGCTGTCCCATTAAAGCTGTTGACTTGTTACGAAACTCTGATACAGCCATTTTTTTAAAGTATAAAAGCCTCCATTACAAGCGTCAACCATTGCTTAAAAATATATTATTGCAGATTATAAAATATTTAATGCAGATATCTGGTACTGTCAATGATATAGTGCTGAGGGAAGGAAGAAGTAACTTATGGCAGATTTCAATTATCTTGGCATCCACGCCTTCTGTCATGCCCAGAATACACACTTTTTTCTTTCCAATCTGTCTTCCATTTCTTACATCTTGGTTCCCTACCGTACAATTTCTGCTTTTCATGTTGCTAAGTATGACACAAGGTTTGTCACAGTCATAAGGTAGACCTGCACACTGTTATAACCCCTCTGAGCAGGTGAAAAACCTGGGTGTACGACTGGACGCCAATCTTTCCTTTGAACATCGTATCAGAGGGTATGCAGGCAAGTGCTATAGCATTCTAAAAAGTCTTCGTAAAACCTTGGACCTACTCCCTGTCACTGGTAGGAAAACGCTGATACATACCCTTGTCACCTCCCATCTGGACTATAGGAACTCACTTTATATCGGTGTGAGTAAGAAAGGACTGCACCAACTTCAGTGCGTTCAGAATGCGGCTGCTAGGTTGGCATTGAATCTCCCCCGGAAGTCGTCCGGGAGCCGTGCCTTAGCCACCATGCATTGGCTTCCCATCCGGGAACGTATTGTGTTCAAAACTATGTGTAGCGCACAGCGCATTGCACAGGGAAAGGTACCTATATACCTACAAAAGATGCTGACCATGTATCGTCCTAAGCGGCTACTGAGATCCCTAGGTAGTATGCTTTTCCAGGTCCCACGTATTTACAGAGCACGGATGGGCGGTCGCTCTTTTAGATACCTGGCCAGTAAACAGTGGAACACACTTCCGATTGAGCTCCGTATGGAACCATCTGAGGTGAGGTTTCGTCAGAAATTGAAGACTCACCTATTTCCCAAGTAGTTAGGTCCAATTCCCGGTAGGCCCCTTCTTGTGCTCCCAGCCGGACAGTTGTTGAAGCTCTTTTATGGTCTGTATCCATAGCGCGGGGACACACTGATTTAAGTGTAACCAGGCGCTTTATAAACTTTATTATTATTATTATTATACTTCAGTAACACCTTGTCAAAATGTTGTCAACCTTTCAATGCAATGAAGCCGGACTCTGAATTAATGTATCTATTTTATCTTCTGCTACTTTGTGAACATACGTTATATGGTGTTTCGTCCCTGCCACAAAGTTTTTTTGCTTTTTTCTTCCCGTGCAGGAAGTTTCATGATTAGAAGCAGCTCATTTGAGGACATAAAATGAGGAACCATGGTACATGGGTATGAAGATATGTTACGTCTCTGTTGGGTAGTGTGGCCCTGACTCATCAAAGGTATAGCATCTGTGCTGAGAAGTGCTGGTTTTGACCCATCGAAAGCCCAGCATCTGTGTTGGCAAGTGCTAGTACTGATTAATCACAAGTACAGCATTTGTGCTGGTAGTCACCCATACAAAGTATAGCATATCCGTTGACATTTGTTGGTACTGACCTATCAAGGTTATAGCATCTCTGCTAAGCAAAGATGGTAGTGACACATCACAAAAATATAGCATGTCTATTGAAAAGTGCTGTTACTTTCATGTTAAAAATATTGTTCCCCCCAAAAGACTTGCCAGTATTGTCATGGGTTGGTACTGTAAAGTTACAAGTACATCCCCTCTTCAGAGACGTGCTGATGCAGTCATAGTTTAAGAGCAGTAGCTCTTCTGAAAAAGTCTGGCACTAGCTAATTAAACGTATTGCAGCCCTGCAGGGCAGTGCACCCTTTCGAATTAAAATAGGACAACCATGCTGAGAAACGCACATGCTGTCCCATTAAAGCTGTTGACTTGTTACGAAACTCTGATACAGCCATTTTTTTAAAGTATAAAAGCCTCCATTACAAGCGTCAACCATTGCTTAAAAATATATCACATCCTCGTGTTTCATCTTGGACCGCCAAAATAACTAAATCAAAGAATTCCCTGAATCCACACTTGGCTTTATCTGTTATACTAAGGTGCAGCAAGGGTTCTATCAGAATAGTTTGTTTGTGTTGCACAGCATCTGTCTTTACTTTAAGTTCGCCTCTAGGAGCTGCCTTCAGCAGGGCCGGACTGAAAATCAAAAGCAGCCCGGGCAAAAGATGTTCAAACGTGCTCTCCTCGCCTTCTCTCTTCATCTCTCAACTCAAACCCACCACTGTCCCTGCTAAAGTTGGAAAAAGGGCCAACAGCTGCCATGTTTCATGCAACCACTCAGCAAACTTTTATATTAAAAAAAAAAAAACTTCCAGTGGTCAGTCTGACCCTGACACATGATGCTAATATCTCTACATCCCTGTTAGTCGTGGAAGGTTCTTATGTAGCACTTTTTGTCCTGGGGCGTTATAAAATATTTAATGCAGATATCTGGTACTGTCAATGATATAGTGCTGCGGGAAGGAAGAAGTAACTTTTGGCAGATTTCAATTATCTTGGCATCCACGCCTTCTGTCATGCCCAGAATACACACTTTTTTTCTTTCCAATCTGTCTTCCATTTCTTACATCTTGGTTCCCTACCGTACAATTTCTGCTTTTCATGTTGCTAAGTATGACACAGGGTTTGTCACAGTCATAAGGTAGACCTGCACACTGTTATAACCCCTCTGAGCAGGTGAAAAAGCTGGGTGTACGACTGGACGCCAATCTTCCTTTGAACATCGTATCAGAGGGTATGCAGGCAAGTGCTATAGCATTCTAAAAAGTCTTCGTAAAACCTTGGACCTACTCCCTGTCACTGGTAGGAAAACGCTGATACATACCCTTGTCACCTCCCATCTGGACTATAGGAACTCACTTTATATCGGTCTGAGTAAGAAAGGACTGCACCAACTTCAGTGCATTCAAAATGCGGCTGCTAGGTTGGCATTGAATCTCCCCCGGAAGTCGTCCGGGAGCCGTGCCTTAGCCACCCTGCATTTGCTTCCCATCCGGGAACGTATTGTGTTCAAAACTATGTGTATGGCACAGCGCATTGCACAGGGAAAGGTACCTATATACCTACAAAATATGCTGACCATGTATCGTCCTAAGCGGCACCTGAGATCCCTAGGTAGTATGCTTTTCCAGGTCCCGCGTATTTACAGAGCACGGATGGGCGGTCGCTCTTTTAGATACCTGGCCAGTAAACAGTGAAACACACTTCCGATTGAGCTCCGTATGGAACCATCTGAGGTGAGGTTTCGTCAGAAATTGAAGACTCACCTATTTCCCAAGTAGTTAGGTCCAATTTCCGGTAGGCCCCTTCTTGTGCTCCCAGCCGGACAGTTGTTGAAGCTCTTTTATGGTCTGTATCCATAGCGCGGGGACACACTGATTTAAGTGTAGCCAGGCGCTTTATAAACTTTATTATTATTATTATTATACTTCAGTAACACCTTTTCACAATGTTGTCAACCTTTTAATGCAATGAAGCCGGACTCTGAGTTAATGTATCTATTTTATCTTCTGCTACTTTGTGAACATACGTTATATGGTGTTTCGTCCCTGCCACAAAGTTTTTTTGCTTTTTTCTTCCCGTGCAGGAAGTTTCATGATTAGAAGCAGATCATTTGAGGACATAAAATGAGAAACCATGGTACATGGGTATGAAGATATGTTATGTCTCTGTTGGGTAGTGTGGCCCTGACTCCTCAAAGGTATAGCATCTGTGCTGAGAAGTGCTGGTTTTGACCCATCGAAAGCCCAGCATCTGTGTTGGCAAGTGCTAGTACTGATTAATCACAAGTACAGCATTTGTGCTGGTAGTCACCCATACAAAGTGTAGCATATCCGTTGACATTTGTTGGTACTGACCTATCAAGGTTATAGCATCTCTGCTAAGCAAAGATGGTAGTGACACATTACAAAAATATAGCATGTCTATTGAAACGTGCTGTTACTTTCATGTTAAAAATATTGTTCCCCCCAAAAGACTTGCCAGTATTGTCATGGGTTGGTACTGTAAAGTTACAAGTACATCCCCTCTTCAGAGACGTGCTGATGCAGTCATAGTTTAAGAGCTGTAGCTCTTCTGAAAAAGTCTGGCACTAGCTAATTAAACGTATTGCAGCCCTGCAGGGCAGTGTACCCTTTTGAATTAAAATAGGACAACCATGCTGAGAAACGCACATGCTGTCCCATTAAAGCTGTTGACTTGTTACGAAACTCTGATACAGCCATTTTTTTAAAGTATAAAAGCCTCCATTACAAGCGTCAACCATTGTTAAAAAATATTTCACATCCTCGTGTTTTATCTTGGACCGCCAAAATAACTAAATCAAAGAATTCCCCGAATCCACACTTGGCTTTATCTGTTATACTAAGGTGCAGCAAGGGTTCTCTCAGAATAGTTTGTTTGTGTTGCACAGCATCTGTCTTTACTTTAAGTTCGCCTCTAGGAGCTGCCTTCAGCAGGGCCGGACTGAAAATCAAAAGCAGCCCAGGCAAAAGATGTTCAAACGTGCTCTCCTCGCCTTCTCTCTGCATATCTCAACTCAAACCCACCACTGTCCCTGCTAAAGTTGGAAAAAGGGCCAACAGCTGCCATGTTTCATGCAACCACTCAGCAAACTTTTATATTTTCTTTAAAAAAAAAACTTCCAGTGGTCAGTCTGACCCTGACACATGATGCTAATAGCTCTACATCCCTGTTAGTCGTGGAAGGTTCTTATGTAGCACTTTTTGTCCTGGGGCGTTATAAAATATTTAATGCAGATATCTGGTACTGTCAATGATATAGTGCTGAGGGAAGGAAGAAGTAACTTGTGGCAGATTTCAATTATCTTGGCATCCACGCCTTCTGTCATGCCCAGAATACACACTTTTTTTCTTTCCAATCTGTCTTCCATTTCTTACATCTTGGTTCCCTACCGTACAATTTCTGCTTTTCATGTTGCTAAGTATGACACAGGGTTTGTCACAATCATAAGGTAGACCTGCACACTGTTATAACCCCTCTGAGCAGGTGAAAAACCTGGGTGTATGACTGGACGCCAATCTTCCTTTGAACATCGTATCAGAGGGTATGCAGGCAAGTGCTATAGCATTCTAGAAAGTCTTCGTAAAACCTTGGACCTACTCCCTGTCACTGGTAGGAAAACGCTGATACATACCCTTGTCACCTCCCATCTGGACTATAGGAACTCACTTTATATCGGTCTGAGTAAGAAAGGACTGCACCAACTTCAGTGCGTTCAGAATGAGGCTGCTAGGTTGGCATTGAATCTCCCCCGGAAGTCGTCCGGGAGCCGTGCCTTAGCCACCCTGCATTGGCTTCCCATCCGGGAACGTATTGTGTTCAAAACTATGTGTATGGCACAGCGCATTGCACAGGGAAAGGTACCTATATACCTACAAAATATGCTGACCATGTATCGTCCTAAGCGGAGAAGTGTGGCTCACTGGTTAGAGCAGGCAGACCCTGAAGCAGAGGTCAGACCCGGGACCAGGGTTCGATTCCCGACGCTGCAGGATGTTGAGCTCAAATGTCCACGGACTTGATAATTCTCGCTTCGGTGCCTGATCTAATCATGGGTTCACACTCTGCAACTCTGGGCATTAAGCTTGCTTAATCTCCACAACGGCCCCCCGCGGCGGGATGCCTGGCTTTCACCTTGGGGATGCCCTGTAGGGGCTATCTCACAGGGAAAAGCCAGGACGGGTTCCCAAGGCAAGCGCGGAGATACCCCTTCGGGGGTCGATTCTGGCGCTATATAAGAAATACAATAACAATAACAATAAGCGGCTACTGAGATCCCTAGGTAGTATGCTTTTCCAGGTCCCGCGTATTTACAGAGCACGGATGGGCGGTCGCTCTTTTAGATACCTGGCCAGTAAACAGTGGAACACACTTCCGATTGAGATCCGTATGGAACCATCTGAGGTGAGGTTTCGTCAGAAATTGAAGACTCACCTATTTCCCAAGTAGTTAGGTCCAATTTCCGGTAGGCCCCTTCTTGTGCTCCCAGCCGGACAGTTGTTGAAGCTCTTTTATGGTCTGTATCCATAGCGCGGGGACACACTGATTTAAGTGTAACCACACGCTTTATAAACTTTATTATTATTATTATTTTTATACTTCAGTAACACCTTTTCAAAATGTTGTCAACCTTTCAATGCAATGAAGCCGGACTCTGAGTTAATGTTTCTTTTTTATCTTCTGCTACTTTGTGAACTTACGTTATATGGTGTTTCGTCCCTGCCACAAAGTTTTTTTGCTTTTTTCTTCCCGAGCAGGAAGTTTCATGATTAGAAGCAGCTCATTTGAGGACATAAAATGAGGAACCATGGTACATGGGTATGAAGATATGTTTTGTTCTGCAGTTTGATTTGATTTTTTTTGCCATTTCTTGGAGACACCAGCATACGTGATACCCATGTACCATTCACACAATAAAGGTAGAACAAAGGTTGTGCCGCAGAATTCTGTTACAATTGTCAAATGCCTTAGTTTGTGATAGGTTTCTGAATAAGGTAGTCTTCAGTCAACAACAATTCTGTGCCCTTGGACTACAAACATACGAAGCCAAAGGCGCTCCATTGTTTTGTAGTATGTAATCGAATACCAATTAGCCCCAGACAGGCTCATTAGAGGATTTTTGCCAAAGCCCCTGCAGTCGGCAGCATTTTTGAGGTTGGCCTGCTATTGTGCTCAGAGCCTAGTTGGTGCCAACCAAAGGTTATGGGCCTCAGATCCATAATCCCTGATTTGAAAACCGAGCTCCATGAATATTATTTGGCATTTCACTTGAACAGCTGGACCACATACCAGAACAACAGGCATCCCTCAGATGCTGCACAGCCAGGGTTTGCAATATTGCCACACTGCAGGATACAGCCTTCATCTTGTTCCACTGAGAAGGGCCAACATTCCTATCTGTCTTAGAGTGCCTAGAAATTTAAATTATTCCCAGAGCCAGTGCTGGGTCTTCATTTCAGGAACACACAGACCATGATTGTCTGTGGCGAACTGATCACCTGATGCTGAACAGAAATACGTGCTTATTTAAAGGTAGGGTACCCCTAGCAATCCAGCTGCTGGCAGAGGTCATAAACTGCCACCATATTTATAAACTAGTGTAAACACATACACTCACCTATAACTTCATGCCAGTGAGGTTTTGAGGGACATATCATGAAAATCAACCATTCCCTGGTTCCTACAACCCTGAGCCTTCCTGACACCCATATTACACTTGTCGTTTTTGGGGAGAACATTTTCTGATGTTAACTCCCAAATCTTACACTCTTCTGAATAGGCCATAAATTCTTGCTACGTTGTCAGCTACCTATAAGCTTAAGGAATGTAGGAATTAAAACTGCAATACGCCCACCATATTTAGAGGGTGTACGTTTGCTAAGCATCTGCTTTTTTGTTTATTTGGCCATTCAGTAAACTTTTTTGTTTTTGACAACAAACCCCCAAAGCGGAAAACATACAAAATACTAAGGACCCTTTGGAGTTCATTTTAAATTTTTTCTGTGCAGGACCGCAACACTTTTCCTGGTGGTCCTGAACAACAAAATGTACATCAAAAGTTTCCTACCCTAAAAGTGGCGGACGATCTGCGATACGTACATTGACGGCAGCTTGTCTGTACGGCCACCAGTGGAAGGGTTCTGCTGCGGGAGCTAATGCGGACACCACCCACAGAAACATGACAGTTCAGCAAAGTTTAAATAGAGCGGGTAGACTGTCCATTTGTCGGACAATTAACTATGCAACGTTTGTGGTGGAGTAACCTGTCTGCCAAACTCTTAACTACCTACCTATGTTCTTTAGGCAGAATGAGTGTGCAAGGGCAGTTGCGACTCTCGGGTACTGGAAACTCCAAATTCCAATCCTTCACTGTAGGTTGTAGGCTATGATCGCACCTTTTGAATGTGTCTCATTTCAGAACTTTGCATTATCTTCTCCACCAGAGATAAAAGGAATCAGTTAGGCCAGCGAGGTAGCACTCCTGTCACTACTAGCGATGTGGAGCGCCTTTTGTTGGAGTAAAAAACAAATTCAGGCGCATCAATACAGGAATCTCTCGACTTTCTTCTCTGTCCATAACCCCTACATGTCTACCCCGTGAGGGTCAATAGTACAGCAGGCAGGTTTCTGCCTAAAGTAACTGTGGGATTAGCTAGGAATGATTTTCCATTAGGTAGAACTGAAGGACATCTAGCTGTGGTCAGTGGTACTGCTGCTTGTTGTTTATTTACAACTGCGGGGACACCTAGCTGCAGTCTGTGGTACTGCTGCCTTATTGCTATATTTACAACTGCGGGGACTTCTAGCTTTGGTCAGTGGTACTGCAGCTTGTTGCTCTATTTACAAATGTGGCCGCATTTAGTAATAGTCATTAGTACTGCAGCCTAGCTTCTCTGCTAAAGTGACTATAATTATTTGTCTATAGAAAATCTTTGTGACAACATCTGCTGTTTGTCATTTCATGACAACTTTATGTGCGCAAAACTTATATCAATGCCCACCTTCACTGCCGTCTTTTATCTGCATTATCTTTCTAAAACATTCATTTTCATCCTAACCCCTTCCGTGCTCCTGTCGGCCAACGGCCGTCGCAAGCACTACCGCCGCTGGCCAAAGCGGCCCCGCCCACTCTTTCAAACTGCCGCACTGTGGCGTAATTCGCGCAGCGGTTAAGTAGTTAACACCTTGGGTGCTAAGGGTTTTCCCCCTCCGGTGCTGGATTCCCAGATTTCGCATTGTTCATGACAAGGTCAACTCGTCTTAAAGATTTATTTATTTATTTATTTATTTATTTATTTCGGCCGCTTTGGCCATAAAAGATACATACATAAAAAGCACAGGATCATATCAGTTTACACATACAAGTCTAAAAAGGGTTAAAAAGATTTTATCTGTAAGTACAAAATTCATTATAAACATCCTCATAAAAACATTAAAAAAGACACCAAAGCTTCATCTCAGTTATTATCTAGTTACTAGACATGTACCATGTTAGGAGGGAAATTCGAAAACCAGCAAAGATTTAACTGCTCAAAGTAATTGGCCAGTCTTCCTGCGAGCAATATACACAGAATAAAGAAATCTACTAATGCTAAATACAATGGATTGGGAAGTATTGATTTTAATAATTCTATATGCCATAATACAAGATCTTATTCCTAAAAGGGTACACAAAGGTTTGATCCACCTTTTTCTTGCTTTAGTGTATGCTTGGCAAATGAACAGTATATGGACCTCATCCTCCGTGCAAAAACCTGAGCACATTGAGCACTTCCCCTGTGTGACGTTTGGCCATTCCGGTTTTCCCTTGGACCAACGTTCCAGATTAGAATTTAGCATAAGATTCCCGTACCTGAACTTCAGAAATAGGGACTTCGCAAGGGGAGGCTCTATCTCATCTAGATTTATATTTATGTAGCAACTCAGGCGATAAAGTCATTATTTCACACATAATAAGTGATGGCTCCAAATTGGCTTGGAGTGCCGCAACAATTGAAGGTCTGGGTTTGTTGAGTATAACTTAAGTCTTGATGTGTTGCCTTCCTTGTGCATGTATGCCTTCGGTGTACTTATGTATCTGTCTGTTTGTTCCTTTACTCCTGCTGTGAGAAGAAAAGAAGAAAACAGACACATTTGTGTCTCTCTGATGCACTGCCCAACAGCCCTTTCTAGATTCTTCCCTCGTGTGTCCCGTCTTGGATTCATCCGAGACCTCTTTCTACTACTGTGATCTCCCTGCTCCATTTATGGAGCCTCTTCCTTCCCCCATCTCTCTTTTGCTCATCCCTGGCTCATCCTTCTAATATGGTCTCCCAGTGAACACTTTCTGGGCTCTTCCCTCTTCTGTCCCTCTAATTGTTTTCGGTCCGGCTGGCAGACTCACATGTCCACCACTCAAATTGATTCAAATTTCCATGCGCTAATTCACCACTGGTCCTTTTTGGGTTCCGGAGTATTGTGCTACTCACCGAAAAGTGCTTTGATGCCGCGCCAGGGTAGTAAGTGCTATATAAATACAATTCCAATAATTTCTGAAATTCTGTTTTATTTTAGGCTTCCACAGTTAAGCAAAACGTTCCTTAATATGAATTGTGTTCTTGGGAATGAATATAAAATATTCACTTAGATAAGGTTACAGAGCGGAATGATACGGTTAACCGTCTGTAAAAGCCCCCAAAATCCCCAGATAAAGTATGAGTGTAAGACAAAGTCTCTCCTCTTTTGCCACCTGCACTGTGAGAGGATCTGGGAGGCCCCGTGGACCAGGCAGCCTTGTATAGGTGAACCGAGCTTGCTTTCCTCACACAGGGTTAGATATGCCTTTTGAGTTGCGCAACGGCAAAGGTTCTGGCATCATGTTCACGGCTGCCTCGTCTTGCGACTCTGGATCAGTTCCATGCGCCAGTTCCGCTTGGCAACTATTTCAGGTCTTCCCAAAATGCTCCATGTAGGTCACATTTTGCCAACGGCACTTGCGATCAGTGCCAACTTGCAACGAAACAGAAGCACTTTCAATCCCTATTTTGTAAATTGTTTGACACCATTCTTAGAAGAAATGACCATAAAAGTTAGAATCCTGCTTTGATTTTTTAGCTTTAGTAGTGAGAAAAGATGTCTAAGAAAGGAGAATAATGCCATGTTTGACTATTTTATGTCTTACGCTTTCCTGAGTTGCCACATTTATTGCCAATAAAAGGAATCCAGAAAAGGATGTTTTCTTCTGTATATATCTAGGGACTTGAGTCCTTCTTTGATTTCGAGTGTTCATTAATTCTAACTTTCCCAAAGAATAAAACTCTCAACAGAGGGCTGAAAAGTGTCCTCAGTGCAACACAACTATACAGCTTAAAAGATGGATCGTAATATTCATTAATCGCTCTTGTGTGAGATCTGCAATGATTTGGATTCTGACTCGGTCGACTTAGCGCTTCGTACACCTGATGGGGTAAATGAAATACTCATTTTGATATTTGTACATATAAATGTTGTGTTAAACACGCTGAATAAAATTGTGAGATTAACTATAAATATTATTTCAAATCGTCGCCTAAATATATCTAATCCATTTCTGCAGATGTTTGTCCAACGTTTGGCCAAGTCCTTGCTGTGAAAATTCTCTGATCAATGCATACATTAAAGGCGAGCAATGGAATACCCCAATTAAAGTAATTCTTGTAAAAAGTGACTGTTTACACCATAAGGACTGCAACGTTGCAATGGTTTTCCTAAACAAATTTAGCTAAGTCTTCTTCAAAAGTTTGTAAGTTTCACAACCTTTACAAAAGTAACTTTGCTCACTTTTAGAGGTAGGATTATTTTACAATAGTTTTGACCATAACCTTGTTTAGCAAGAATTGTCACCCTTGAGTGAAGTTTTGCAAAGTTTAAAAAACTATGCAACTTTAAGAAAGTGGGACGTTTATAACATCTATAAACTTTACCCACTTATAACATAAATGATGTATTAACTTGTTAGCATTAGCTGACATTTGTATTAAACACTTGCTACCAGAGGTTTGACATAAGTAGATCTATGAATAGCAAGAGTTACTCGTGTCTACCTTTGTGGGAGTTAATTTGTCAATCGGTGATTTCTTCAACTCTACCCTGTGTGTCCAGTTCATTTGTGACTAATGGTAATCTCTCCCAATGTGAAAGGTACGTTTTCACCGGCTCCCAAATTTCCTAGATTGGACTGACCTTATATGGTATATTTCATATGTCTCAATAGGTTCCACTGCTCTATATACTGCAGAAGCCTAAATGTTGATGCGACTATTTAAATTATTCTTCTACCTAACCACCAACCAGGGTGCTAGTATCCAAGGCTCGTTGACTACGAATTAAGAATATCAAATCATGCGGAGCTGATGGCTTGGTTAATATCAACCATAAACCACTTTCCTCTATTACCTTTAGCTAATTAAGTTATTTATTGCAAGTACTTATTCCTTTTATTTTTCTGAATCAATATTTAAGGGATTTTAGCTTCAGTTATTTCATTTCCAATAAGTAATCTCTAGGGGAGAGGATGTGGTCTTACGGGTAGAGAGGTCGACCTCGAAGCTGGGGAACCGGCTTCGAGTCCCGGCAAACATGCTTAACATCCTGTGATTCTGGGCAAATCCCTCGATCTCCTGGTGCCTAACAAAAATGAATGGGTCCGTCTGTAGGGCAACTGGTGCCCATGTAGAGCGCTCTGATATCTTCGGGTCGAGTTTGCGCTATATAAAACTCAAAAAAAAAAAGTAAATAAGAGTATGGAGATGAAACTCAATATATCTGTATTTTGGCTGATGGCGGGCTAAGTACATTTTAGAAAATTTTGCAACACTCCTAAGTGAGATAAATTTGATCCAGTTGCACCTTCTTCTAGTCCTCAGAGTTTCAGCTAACTGGCTCTTTTCTCCATAGTAACATCTCTTAGGCTGTCTATTGAGTCTGATTGGCCATAGACTAAACAGTTATGAATGTATAACTCGCAGGCAACAAATGCTCAAAATGGCCGCCGCCTTGCTGCCGCTTGCATCTTGTGCAATCCAGATGACAGCACGGCGTAAAGTCCATTGTTTGAACTCTTATTGTGCTTACGATATTTTATCTCTTTGGACAGTTGCTTGGCTGCTTTAAGCGGTCTGCAATGACTTAATAATATATTTGGCCGGCGCAATGTGCTGAAGGCGCCAGCGGGAGAAATATCACAGTGATGTGAGTGCTGGCGAAGCGACAAGGGTCTTGCTTTGCCTGCTGCATAGTTGGATAACGTGAGGACCTGGAAAAGAGATTGTGTGAGGTGCAGGGGGAGGGGGGACAGGTAACAGGACCAGACTGAACAAATTAAAATAGTTCCATTCCAGCAACACAAGTTCAATGGGGAACTCCACCCTCCCTTCTTAGAGTCTTAGGTAAGAGCAACCGGCCATAGAAAAAAGCATTGAGCTTGCCTGCTGACATCACTGTGGTTCTGAGGCGGCACTTCCTTCCTGGAATGACTACGTCAGACTCCATCATGTAGAAGCTGCCCGTCGACATGATGTGTAGGTTACTGTGAGTGCGTTCAAAAACAGACATGCTCCATACAGGATCCATAGAGAGAACTTTAACCTTGGTCTTGGAGAAGAGACATGTCATATTCATGGTCAACGTGAGTAAAATCTCACCAACACCCTTAGAACATATTAAATACTTCAGTAATTACATTTCGGACATTTTACAACTTACTTCTATTCACTGACATTGCAGAGAGTTAAGGACATATTCCTGTTTGAAGGGGCAACTGAGGCGCTCCTTTCAGGCTGCCTCTATTGCTGCCACCGGTTGATTGGCATCAGGCGGGAAACAAGAGCCAAATTTCGGGGGGGGGGGCTGAAAAATATTTTGGGGGGGCTAATTCTTCCAACCACAGACAGAGTGGCTGTAAGAATGGGTGAACACACAACAAAAGCCTCATTTACAATTAATGGTCTTTTAACCCCTTCACTGCGGCGGCTATTCCGCCGCAGTGCTAAGGGGGGAGGGCGGCCGAGCGGCGGGCGCATGCTGGTGACGGAACCGCTCCGTCACCAGCGTCGGTTGCGCTGTGCTTATGATGGAGCGGTTCCGTCACGGCCCTGCCCGTTCAATAGAACGCTCAGCGCAGGCGCGGAATCCGTGCCGCCAGGCATGCCGAGCGGGCCATGACGGAACCGCTCCGTCATCAACACAGCGCGACCGATGACAGAGCGGTTCCGTCATCAGCAGGGGAGGGGTTAAAGACCTGTTAAGTACTCGGGTGCGGCTGCAATTAAGATGCTCACCAGCC
The DNA here is from genome assembly GCF_964263255.1 of Lissotriton vulgaris. Taxonomy (NCBI): domain Eukaryota; kingdom Metazoa; phylum Chordata; class Amphibia; order Caudata; family Salamandridae; genus Lissotriton; species Lissotriton vulgaris. Next base: position 62,830,364 of record NC_141700.1, read on the forward strand.
CGCGAAGACGTGTCAGCCCAGGCTGACACACATGACGGGGTGGGGGGGACTGAAGCCCCGTGAGCCCAATGGGTGTTATTACTCAGAAATATTGAGCTCTGAGCCAAGATCTTCCTCATTCTGACTTACTTGCCTCCAGCGTCCACCTGACCCCCAGAAAGACCTCATATTTCACAAGTGGGCTAATTTTTCCCCCCTGTTTAAAACTCGATTACAAAGAATTGAAAGCAGGTGGGCAAAAGTTAGTGCAAGCATATTGCATAATTCTTTTTTGTACATGTTACTTGCCTTATTGCCACCAGCTAAAACAGGTGGTAACTGCAGAAGTAAAATGCCAACTAGTGCAATATGAGCGCAGCTCACCACAGGTGCTAATGTTAAAAGGGGTGAAAATTATGTCAACATCCCTTTAGCACACGCGTTGTGTTCTGACTAACCCCATTGGTGCTTTCAGATGCAGGACTTGGAATCCCTGTATATGTATCCAAGGTAACTATAACTCGCGCACTCGCCATACACTGCTAATTACCCAACATAATATTACATCACTCATGACATCTTCTATGACATCATTGATAATATCACTGCAACATTTGCAATGAAATTATAGATATGAAAACTGTATGGTGAGGGGTGTGAGTTATAGTTACCTCAGAGCGCGAGTTCTGGTTTCATGAGAGAACCGTAACTGGTGAATTTATGTGGTCTTTTGAGCTTTAAATCTTACGTTGTCACTGAAAATGTCACCTAAATATAATGTTACTTTAAGCTTTGTTTTTTTTGTGAATATACATTTATAATCATATTTGTGGAGGTAAGTAAAGTAAACCTACACTTACTTTTATAACTTTTGGATAATCGAGATTCTAGGACATTTTTGAAGCATTCGTTTTCAAACTAGATACTCAGGTACCACACTAGTGAGACAGCAGTGCCATCATGTGGTAAAGTACAGGTGGAGCAGGAGCATTCTTCATACACCAATAGGACATGTGCAGCAGGAAGGGCAGATACAGTGCAAGCTTCACTGAGACACACACATCAGAGCAGGCAGCAGCAGTACAGGAAGCTTCCCTTTTACACAGCAGAGGTCCATCACAGGCAACAGCACCGTGTGCTTCCCTCTGACACCAAGGGCCGCCTTCTGACTGCCTCCATTATCCGCAGGAGGGCAATAATGGAAGTTAACAGCCCTGCCCGTTAGGATTACAAGTGTTCAGGTTTCATCCGAGGAATCCCACTGCTGCAAGCAGCCAAAATTTCAGATGGAAAATCTGGGGAAAACACGTGTGAATCAGCACAGAAACACCGATTACTGCATGCAACACCCTCAAAATAAGTTATGAAGACTATTTCAGCCCGGCCCCGCCCCCGGAGTAAACAGAGGCCCTAGAATTAGTCATTTCTCTGGGAGGGTGGGGCCAGGCATGGTGATGTCTGCCTGACATCCGTCTAGCTTCCAATCCTTCCTGCAGCTGGTCCATCAAGGGCTGCAGCAGTTCTAACCCCGCACCCCCCCCTCCCACCCCACAACCCCTCAGATGCTTAACAGGTGCAACGTGAGCAGTTTCCTCAAAGCACAAAGAACTAGCAGGTTCTGCATGGACTGACCCTGTCAAACAAAGACAGACTCAGCTGTTCCTATAAGCTAGAAGTTAAGGGAGGTAATGTAAAGGTACGGTCACAAGAAGGGTAAAGGTAGTGCTCTGTGGAGGGCTACCCTGGGTATCCAATATGTTAGTAATAATGGCCTCACACACCCTTGCGAGTGTCATGCTTCATCATTGGCGTTTGCTCCTCGTTGGGCAGGCGGTGCAATACCCAACTGGCTCACCTCAAAGAGGGGCTCTTTGGCGGAGATCTTTTTACCAACTGCCTAAGGGTGAAGTGCGGGTGAGGGGCCAGAAAGGAACGGATAGTGTAAATACGTGGGTTAAAATGTGGTACAAGGTACCGGAGATCAATTTATTCTGGTGGTCCCCTGCCACAGGTAAAAACAGTGGGTAGCCTATGATCGCTGGAAATTAGGATTCCATATCACGATCCAGGACTACAAGACATATCGTGAGGTCAACATGTTTTTTGCCTTTGCACACTGGCTGCGATTCTTCAGGACCTAGTGGTTACATCTATCTCTAGTAAGACATGACCTAGTTTAGTGTCAGTTTAAAATAGTTGTACTATCTACAACCGGACCCCGGTAGAGATGGGTAGGCAGACCGTGCGCTTACCAAGGCTGCAAGAACCTTAAACCCCTATGGTTCTTTCCCCTTGATGTAAAACCTACCGGGTACTGTTGACACCTAGACACCTTGACCTTTAGGCAATAGCTGTCCCATACAGGTAGTACAACTATTTTAAACTGACACTAAACTAGGTCATGTCTTACTAGAGATAGATGTAACCACTAGGTCCTGAAGAATCGCAGCCAGTGTGCAAAGGCGAGAAACATCTTGACCTCACGATATGTCTTGTAGTCCTGGATCGTGATATGGAATCCTAATTTCCAGCGATCATAGGCTACCCACTGCTTTTACCTGTGGCAGGGGACCACCAGAAGAAATTGATCTCCGGTACCTTGTGCCACATTTTAACCCACGTATTTACACTATCCGTTCCTTTCTGGCTCCTCACCCGCACTTCACCCTTAGGCAGTTGGTAAAAAGATCTCCGCCAAAGAGCCCCTCTTTGAGGTGAGCCCGTTGGGTATTGCACCGCCTGCCCAACGAGGAGCAAACGCCAATGATGAAGCATGACACTCGCAAGGGTGTGTGAGGCCATTATTACCAACATATTGGATACCCAGGGTAGCCCTCCACAGAGCACTACCTTTACCCTTCTTGTGACCGTACCTTTACCTTACCTTCCTTAACTTCTAGCTTACAGGAACAGCCGAGTCTGTCTTTGCTTGACATTGTCCCTTTGGGCTCTGACTGTGGCTGGACCTTCCATTCTGAGATTTTCCTGAATGGTAATTTGAGCCCTTGGATCTTGATGTGATCCACTTCCCCTCCTTTTTGATATATACTCTGCATGGACTGAAACATGCTAATGTTCCCTAATACACACTGACCTGGATCAGCACAGAAGTGTGCAAGCTTTGCTTCCACACAGGAGAACAGCACAAACAACTCACATAAAACAGAAATAGTGCAGTAAACATGTGTGTTTCCTGCCTTCGTGCACACAGAACAGGCAGGCAGCACCAGCGCAAGGATCTACCATATACAGGACAAATATAGTACAAACCACAGGGCTGGTGCTATATGTAGAAAGTTTTTCATGCCTGTGATGAGGCTTGTAGCCGCGTGAAGGGTGGCCTTCAGAGATGCTAGCTGCAGTCTCAGCATCCCTGTAAGCGAGGCATTTCCATGGACCAACAATTAATTAGTATTTCGATGGCTTCCTTTGGTAAAAAGGGGTTTATCCCGCTCAGACTTTTGCAAAGTTATTGCAAATTGTTTGTTATCGCAGTTATGCGCGCTAGAAGGGTAAAATGTTGTCAATTAAAAAGCCAGTTGGTGTCATACAATCTTGTAAGTTTGAGTTTACATTCCAATGTGATAAGAGACTCACAACAAGATTGGCTAAGTATCGAGCTCTGTGGTTGGTGGAGAGATGAATAAGAACGTAGAGTTTGATTTAGAGTTTGTTGGACGGGTACTCCGTCACAAACATTGCAGATACCCTGACCGCCATATTACATGGACATTATATCCTAACGCACTTGGATTAAAGCGGATGGAATATCCTTCGCTCTTGTGATGGAGTGCCCAGCTGCCAAACTATAAATCAGCCCCCAGACTTTAGGGAGATTAGTTTCAGGTGGTGAAGTTCCATCGAGGACTGCATGTCTTCTAATATTTGACCCATTTGAGGTAGGTCCTCTGGCATTGGCACTTTGAGATACCGTTGTGTGTCGCGCAAAGAAAGATTTGCGGAAATGTGTGAGTTTTTCGATAATCAGGTGCAGGTGAGAGGTTGTATCTAATGACCGAAGAGAGAAGTGGAGAACATTGAACCTCAAGGAACCCCCTGTTCTATAGGAAAAGGTAAGATAAGGTCAGTGGAGAAGTGTGGCTCAATGGTTAGAGCGGCAGACCCTGATGCAGAGGTCTAGCCCGGGACCAGGGTTCAATTCTCCGCCTCGGCAGGTCTTGGGCTCAAAATTCCACAGACCTGATAATTCTCGCTTCGGTGCCTATTCCAATCATGGAGTCCCACTCTGCAACTCTGGGCAATAGCTTGCTTAATCTCCACAATGGCCCCCACAACGCTAAGGATGCCTTGCCTCCACCTTGGGGGTGCCCAGGAGTGGTCGCCTCACAGGGAAAGCCAGGATGGGTTCCACAGCGGTATTCGTACAAGCGCCCTTGAGACCCTTGCGGGTGAGTAGTGCGCTATACGAGTATCAATTTACATTACATTACATTACAGATAGAGACATGCCAAGTTTTATGTCTACGAAGTGGACCTCAAAGTAGGGGAAGAACCATCGCAAAATGGTTCCATGTACCCCCATTTTCTCTTTGAGGACGCTCAAGAGTGTGCAGTGGTTGGTTATATAGAATGCTCCTGAAAGGTCAAGGAATACAAGAAGACGGGAGTCCATCTTCAAGATCATCGAACGGGTTATTGTTTTCAGTGTAGTGGGAGAGTTAGGAGGCTACGTAGCTTTTGAGTGCTTTCGATAGAAGTAGTAAATTGAAGATTGGACAGAGGCTGTTGATGTCCTGGCTCCTCAAATGGTTTCTTTACCAGTGGGATAATCAGGCCAGTTTATAAGGGGGCTGGAATTACGCCTTGCTGTAAGAATGTATTACTTATCATCTCTTCCAATATTAAGGTAGAGCTCAGGTTCTTGAAATAGGAAGATGGCCTCATTTTGATATCACACTTACGGGATCAATTTTTGTGATATCTCAGAAAGTGGCCCATCTTGCAAAAGGGCGGGTCTTCACTTGGAAGAATTATTTTCCCAAAGAGTTTTGAGAATTCTTTCACCTCTCTCTTCCGATTTCGTGCCATCCAGCATGGAGGGTGAGGGAGGGGTTGAAGGTTGATTTACCTGATCCCAAAAACTGGAATTCAGAATATTTGCACCCACCATATCGTGATACAAGAATATTGAGGGACACAATACCGAATATAAGTGCATATAGAGAAGTATAGCTTTACTACCCCCTAACTCCACATCTATGTACCTTGAAGATGTATATACCACATATACCACACAGGTACATAAGTATGGACTTAGGTATAGAAAATCTAGACTTACATCTCATTTTTTTTTCCAATATTTCTTCCTAGATATTTAGTCCCATCGATTTTCTGGAGTCAATTTTCAGGGTTCACGCAAGTTAAAAAGTATTTTAGGCTCAATTGGGCTCTAAAGAGGGCAACCCTGGCTTCAAATACGGTAATCTCATACTTTCAATTCTTTCAGTACACAGTGCATGCAGGTTTGGCAGTGTTGGGTTTCTTTCCACTGCTCTGAGATTTTTTAGGATAAACATTTAGTTGTTCGGTCTACCATTGTCCAGATCTCTGTTTTTGTTCTTTTTCATTTCAGTGGGGCTGCCTTCTCCATTAAATTCTTTATGATTTTGTAACAGTTTTAGGGCTCGCCTGCTGATGCGCTTCTGCGCATAGCTGGCGAAGCTCTATTATGGCTTATCCAGTGTTTAACAACACTGGCGATTCCTTGAAGTGCATGTGCTTTTTAGGTGATTGCGCAAGCGCAAGCCCTAAAAAGCGCGTGCACAATGCCACCAGCCGCCTGCCTGCCTGCCTCGCATTACAACATCAAAGGCAGCCCTCCCAGCGCATTTCTCCCCCCCTAATTATTCACGGCCACATGGCCGTACTTTCAGTTTCACGGCCTGATGTCTCCTTTTAAAGATTGTTAAACTTGTTTTATAGGACCTTCCCCCAACGCCTGCCCCCCATCCCCGTCCTATCCTTCAGTCCACGGGCAAAACAGCAGACAGGGCACTCCAGCGCTCCAGCCCGGAGCCCAGGAGCCGAGGCTGCAGCCCCTTCCTTTTCTTGTATTAATTATTTATTTTTGGCCCGGCTGCGCTGCCAATGCTCGTTTGCAAATGCCTTTGCCCTTCATCAAGGAACAGATCTTTGACCCAAATGTATTTACTGACTGCCTGAACTCTACAGTCACTTTCCACGTCCCTTCATCACAGTCCACCAATGTCCTTATAATCCAGTGTTCCTCTCTATGCCCTTTCTTTCTTTGCTGCTCCAGCAGCCTTCTGATATGTGCCACTGTGTTATTTAATTATTTTTATTGCATTGATGTGTATTATTCACTGCTTGTTTTATTTACCAGGCGTGCTTGCTAGGTTTCTGTAATGAATCTGTAAATAGAATCCTTTTTACTCTTTTCTCCAACTTTGTTTCAGGGTTGGAGGAAAATAGGATAGCTTAAGTAAGAAATGAGCGCAGTAAAAGTTACAATAAAAAAAAAACGTCAATGGGTGTGGGTGCTCTGCCACACATTTCACGACGCAG